>NC_083875.1:39566837-40191837 GCF_032452875.1 Bos javanicus | reverse complement strand
CTTCTAAGAATCTGTCCATTTGTTCCAGGTTATCTATTTTATTGCCATATAGTTGTTCATAATAGTCTCTTATAATCCTTTGTATTTCTGCATTGTCTGTTGTAACCTCTCCTTTTTCATTTCTAATTTTGTTGATTTGATTCTTCTCTCTTTTTCTTGATGAGTCTGGCTAAAGGTTTATCAATTTTGTTTACCTTCTTAAAGAACCAGCTTTTAGTTTTATTAATCTTTACTATTGTTTCTTTCTCTTTTTTTTTTCCATTTATTTCTGCTTGGATCTTTATGATTTCTTTCTTTTTACTAATTTTGGTCTTTTTTTTGTTGTTGTTCTTCTTTTTCCAGTTGTTTTAGGTGTAAAGTTAGGTTGTCTATTCGATGTTTTTCTTGTTTCCTGAGGTAGGATTGTGTTGCTATAAACTTCCCTCTTAGGACTGCTTTTGCTGCATCACATAGGTTTTGAGTTGTCATGTTTTCATGGTCATTTGTTTCTAGAAATGTTTTGATTTCCCTTTTGATCTCTTCAGTAACCTGTTGTTTATTTGGAAGCATATTGTTTAATCACCATGAGTTTGTGTTTCTTAGTTTGTTTCTTGTAATTGATATCTAGTCTCATAACATTGTGGTCAGAGAAGATGCTTGATATGATTTCAATTTTCTCAGATTTACTGAGGTTCAATTTGTGACCCAGGATGTGGTCTATCCTGGAGAATGTTCCATGTGCACTTGAGAAGAAGGTGTATTCTTCTGCATTTGGATGGAATGTCCTGAAGATATCAGTGAGATCCATCTCATCTAATGTATCATTTAAGAATTGTGTTTCCTTATTAATTTCCTGTTTTGGGGATCTGTCCTTTGGTGTGAGTGGGGTGTCTCCTACTATTATTGTATTACTGTCAATTTCTCCTTTTATGTCTGTTAGTATTTGTTTTTGAAGAAGGCAATGGCATCCCACTCCAGTACTCTTGCCTGGAAAATCCCATGAATGGAGGAGCCTGGTAGGCTGCAGTCCATGGGGTCGCTAAGAGTTGGGAACGACTGAGCAACTTCACTTTCACTTTTCGCTTTCCTGCATTGGAGAAGGAAATGGCAACCCACTCCAGTGTTCTTGCCTGGAGAATCCCAGGGACGGGGAAGCCTGGTGGGCTGCAGTCTATGGGGTTGCACAGAGTCAGACACGACTGAAGCGACTTAGCAGCAGCAGCAGCAGCAGCAGCAGTATTTGTTTTATGTATGAGGTGCTTCTATGTTGGGTGCGTAGATATTTACAATTGCTGTGTCTTCCTCTTGGATTGATCCCTTGATCACTATGTAGTGTCCTTCCTTATTTCTTGTAATCTTTATTTTACGGTTTATTTTGTCTGATATGAGGATTGCTACTTCAGTTTTCTTTTGCTTCCCATTTGCATGGAATATACTTTTCCATCCTCTCACTTTCAGTCTATGTGTGTCTTGAGGTCTGAAGTGGGTTTCTTGTAGACAGCATATATATGGTCTTGTTTTTGTGTACATGCAGCCAGTCTGTGTCTCTTGGAGCATTTAATCCATTTACATTTAAAGTCATTGATATATATGTTCCTATTGCCATTTTCTTAATTGTTTTGGGTTGATTTTGTAGTTTTTTTCTTCTCTTGTATTTCTTGACTATGTAAGTCCCTTTAACATTTGTTGTAAAGCTGGTTTGGTTGTACTTGATTCTCTTAACTTCTGTTTGTCTGAAAAGCTTTTTATTTCTCCATCAATTTTGAATGAGATCCTTGCCAAGTACAGTAATCTTGGTTGTAGATTTTCCCCTTTCAGTACTTTAAATATATCCTGCCATTCCCTTCTGTCCTGCAGTTTCTGCTGAAAGATCAACTGTTAAGGGTATGGTGTTTCCCTTGTATGTTACTTGTTGCTTCTCCCTTGCTGCTTTTAATATTCTTTCTTTGTGTTTAGTCTTTGTTAGTTTGATTAGTATGTGTCTTGGTGTGTTTCTCCTTGGGTTTATCCTGTATGGAACTCTTTGTGCCTCTTGGACTTGATTGACTGTTTCCTTTTCCATGTTGTGAAAATTTTCAACTATAATCTCTTCAAAAATTTTCTCATGCACTTTCTTTTTCTCTTCTTCTGTGACCCCTATAATTCGAATGTTGGCACATTTGATATGGTCCCAGAGGTCTCTGAGATGGTCCTTAGTTCTTTTCATTCTTTTTACTTTATTCTGCTCTTCAGAAGTTATTTTTAACTTCCAGCTCATTGATTTGTTCCTTTGCTTCAGATATTCTGCTATTAATTCCTTCTGGAGTATTTTTAATTTAAGTAATTATGTTGTTTGCCTCTGTATGTTTATTTTTTAATTCTTCTAGATCTTTGTTCATTGATTCTTGTATTTTCTCCATTTTGTTTTCAAGATTTTTGATCATTTTTGCTATCATTATTCTGAATTCTTTTTCAGGTAGTTTGCCTATTTCCTCTTCATTTATTTGGACTTCTGTGTTTCTAGTTTGTTCCTTCATTTGTGCAGTATTTCTTGCCTTTTCATTATTTTTCTTTTAACATATTGTGTTTGAGGTCTCCTTTTACCAGGCTACAAGGAAAGTCGAATTCTTTCCTTGAAGAAGGTTGAATTCTTTTTTCCTTTTGGTTTCTGCCCTCCTAAGGTTGGTCCAGTGGTTTGTGTGAGCTTTGTGAGATTTGTGCTGAGTTTTTATTTGTTTGTTTGTTTTTCCTCTAATGGGCAAGGCTGAGTGAGGTGGTAATCCTGTCTGCTGATGATTGGGTTTGTATGTTTTTTTCTTTGTTGTGTATACGAGGCATCCTGCACACAGTGCTACTGGTGGTTGGGTGATGCCCAGTCTTATATTCAAGTGGTATCCTTTGTGTGAGTTCTTACTATTTTATACCTTGCCTGGAAAATTCCATGGATGGAGGAGCCTGGTAGACTGCAGTCCATGGAGTCGCTAAGAGTTGGATACGACTGAGTGACTTCACTTTCACTTTTCACTTTCATGCATTGGAGAAGGAAATGGCAGCCCACTCCAGTGTTCTTGCCTGGAGAATCCCAGGGACGGGAGAGGCTGGTGGGCTGCCGTCTATGGGGTTGCACAGAGTCGGACATGACTAAAGTGACTTAGCAGTAGCAGGTTGGTCATAACTTTCCTTCCAAGGAGTAAGCGTCTTTT
Source organism: Bos javanicus (assembly GCF_032452875.1). Lineage (NCBI taxonomy): Eukaryota > Metazoa > Chordata > Mammalia > Artiodactyla > Bovidae > Bos > Bos javanicus. The sequence continues at coordinate 40,188,676 of NC_083875.1, read as the reverse complement.
AATTTCATGGCTGCAATCACCATCTGCAGTGATTTTGGAGCACAAAAAAATAAAGTCTCTCACTGTTTCCACTGTTTCCCCATCTATCTGCCATGAAGTGATGGGATGATCTTAGTTTTCTGAATGTGGAGCTTTAAGGCAACTTTTTCACTCTCTTCTTTCACTTTCATCAAGAAACTCTTTAGTTCTTCTTCACTTTCTGCCATAAGAGTTGTGTCATCTGTATATCTGAGGTTATTGATATTTCTCCTGGCAATCTTGATTCCAGCTTGTGCTTCTTCCAGCCCAGTGTTTCTCATAATGTACTCTGCATATAAGTTAAATAAGCAGGGTGACAATATACAGCCTTGACATACTCCTTTTCCTATTTGGAACCAGTCTGTTGTTCCATGTCCACTTCTAACTGTTGCTTCCTGACCTGCATACAGGTTTCTCAAGAGGCAGGTCAGGTGGTCTGGTATTCCCATCTCTTTCAGAGTTTTCCATAGTTTCTTGTGATCCACACAGTCAAAGGCTTTGGCATAGTCAATAAAGCAGAAATGTTTTTCTGGAACTCTCTTGCATTTTTGATGATCCAACGGATGTTGGCAATTTGATCTCTGGTTCTTCTGCCTTTTCTAAAACCAGCTTGAACATCTGGAAGTTCACGGTTCACGTATTGCTGAAGCCTGGCTTGGAGAATTTTGAGTATTACTTTACTAGCATGTGAGATGAGTGCAATTGTGTGGTAATTTGAGTATTCTTTGCCATTTCCTTTCTTTGGGGTTGGAATGAAAACTGACCTTTTCCAGTCCCGTGGACACTGCTGAGTTTTCCAAATTTGCTGACATATTGAGTGTAGCACTTTCACAGCATCATCTTTTAGGATTTGAAATAGCTCAACTGGAATTCCATTACCTCCACTAGCTTTGTTCATAGTGATGCTTTCTAAGGCCCACTTGACTTTGCATTCCAGGATATCTGGCTCTAGGTGAGTGATCACAGCATCGTGATTAACTGGGTCATGAAGATCTTTTTTGTACAGTTATTCTGTGTATTCTTGCCACCTCTTCTTAATATCTTCTGCTTCTGTTAGGTCCATACCATTTCTGTCCTTTATTGAGCCCATATTTGCATGAAATGTTCCCTTGGTATCTCTAATTTTCTTGAAGAGATCTCTAGTCTTTCCCATTCTGTTGTTTTCCTCTATTTCTTTGCATTGATCCCTGAGGAAGGCTTTCTTATCTCTTCTTGCTATTCTTTGGACTGCATCCAAATGGGCATATCTTTCCTTTTCTCCTTTGCTTTTCGCTTCTCTTCTGTTCATAGCTACTTGTAAGGCCTCCTCAGACCATATTGCTGTTTTGCATTTCTTTTTCCTGGGTATGGTCTTGGTTCCTGTCTCCTGTACAATGTCATGAACCTGTGTCCATAGTTCATCAGGCACTCTGTCTATCAGATCTAGTCCCTTAAATCTATTTCTCACTTCTACTGTATAATCATAAGAGATTTGATATAGGTCATACCTGAATGGTTTAGTGGTTTTCCCCACTTTCTTCAATTTCAGTCTGAATTTGGCAATAAGGAGTTCATGATCTGAGCCACAGTTGGTTCCCGGTCTTGTTTTTGCTGACTGTATAGAGCTTCTCCATCTTTGGCTGCAAAGAATATAATCAATCTGATTTCGGTGTTGGCCATCTAGTGATGTCCATGTGTAGAGTCTTCTCTTGTGTTGTTGGAAGAGGGTGTTTGCTATGACCAGTGTGTTTTCTTGGCAAAACTCTATTAACCTTTGCCCTCCTTCATTCTGTACTCCAAGGCCAAATTTGCCTGTTACTCCAGGTGTTTCCTGACTTCCTACTTTTGCCTTCCAGTCACATATAATGAAAAGGACATCTTTTCTGAGTGTTGTTTCTAAAAGGTCTTGTAGATCTTCATGGAACCGTTCAACTTCAGCTTCTTCAGCATTACTGGTTGGGGCATAGACTTGGATTACCGTGATATTGGATGGTTTGCCTTGGAAATGAACAGAGATCATTCTGTCATTTTTGAGATTGCATCCAAGTACTGCATTTTGGACCCTTTGTTGACTATGATGGCTACTCCATTCTTTTAAGGGATTCCTGCCCACAGTAGTAGATAAAATGGTCATCTGAGTTAAATTTACCCATTCCAGTCCATTTTAGTTCACTGATTCCTAGAATGTCGATGTTCACTCTTGCCATCTCCTGTTTGAGCACTTCCAATTTGCCTTGATTCATGGACCTAACATTCCAGGTTCCTGTGCAATATTGCTCTTTACAGCATCGGACCTTGCTTCTACACCAGTTACATCCACAACTGGATGTTGTTTTTGCTTCGGCACCATCCCTTCATTCTTTCTTAATTTATTTCTCCACTGATCTCCAGTATCATATTGGGCACCTACCGACCTAGGGAGTTCATCTTTCAGTGTCCTATCTTTTTGCCTTTTCATACTGTTCATGGGGTTCTCAAGGGAAGAATACTGAAGTGGTTTGCCATTCCCTTCTCCAGTGGACCGTATTCTGTCAGACCTCTCCACCATGACCTGTCCATCTTGGGTGGCCCCACACAGCATGGCCTAGTTTCATTGAGTTAGACAAGGCTGTGGTCCATGTGATCAGACTGGCTAGTTTTCTGTGATTGTGCTTTCAGTCTGTCTGCCCTTTGATGCCGTCTCTCAGTGCCTGGTGTCTTACTTGGGTTTCTCTTACCTTGGACGTGGGGTATGTCCTCACAGCTGCCGTTCCTGACCATGGACGTCGGGTATCTCCTCTCTGCTGCTCACTGCTCCTGTACCACCCAACTGCCACTAGCTGTTCCTGTGCGGCAGCCACTGCTGGCCTCTCTGCTGCTCGCGGCTCCTGTATCACCCAACTGCCTCTAGCCGCTCCTGTGCCTTGCCTTCTCTCAGCACCTACTGTCTTACTTGGGTTTCTCTTACCTTGGACGTGGTGTATCTCCTCTCTGCTGCTCGCTGAGGCTCCTGTGCCGCTTGCTGCCGCTTGCTGCTCCTGTTGTGGTGCTATTGCTGCCGCTGCTGCTGCTAAGCCGCTTCAGTCGTGTCTGACTCTGTACGACCCCATAGACGGCAGCCCACAAGGCTCCGCCATCCCTGGGATTCTGCACGCAAGAACACTGGAGTGGGTTGCCATTTCCTTCTCCACCTGTTGTGGTGCATGGGCTTTTACTTACAGTGACTTCTCTGGTTGTGGAGCATAGGCTCTAGGCACATGGGCTTCAGTAGTTGCAGTGGGGCTTAGTAGTTATGGTCCATGGGCTTTAGTTGCTCTGCAGTATATGGAATCATCTTGGCCCAGGGATTGAGCCTGTGTCCTCTGCATTGACAGGTGGACTCTTATCTACTGTACCACTAGAAAAGTCCTCCTCTTAATTTTTTTCTAAAAAGAATCTCCCCTTACATTTGTAATTGGATTGGTTGAATTTTTAAAAAATATTTATTTATATTTTTTTGGCTGCACTGAATCTTATTTGTGGCACGTGGGATCTCTGATCTTCGTTGGGAAGACAGGATCTGTAATTACAGCTTTCAAACTCTTAGTTGTCACATACGGGATCTAGTTCCCTGACCAGGGATTAAACCTGGGGCTGCTGCATTAGGAACATGGAGTCTTAGCCACTGGACCCCCCAGGTTGAATATTATTAGTTCCTTTTTGTTCTCTAGCACAGTGTTTCTCAAACTGTGTCCTCGTACCAGCTGCATCAGGGCTACCAAGCAGCTTGTTTGTTAAACTGCAAGTTCCTGCCTTAGGCGGCATGCCCATGAAATCAGAACTTTTGGAGATTAAGGTCTGGGAAACTACATTTTAAAATAAGCCAACCAGATTATACATATGCAAGTTAAAGTTTAAGAGACCCAGTGCTGTAGTACTTTGAAAGCTTATCTTTGCATTTCTGAAAAGACAGAGTTAAACATGGGTTTTGATGGATATTGAAGATTAATTAGTAAAAGTGAAGTACAGTGTTAGTCACTCAGTCGTCTGACTTTTTGTGACCCCATTTGCTGTTCGCCTGCCAGGTTCTTCTGTCCATGGCAGTATTCCAGGCAAGAATGCTGGAGTGGAGTGGAGTCAGGAACCATTCCCTTCTTCAGGGGATCTTCCCAACCCAGGGATAGAACCCAAGTCTCGCTCATTGTGGGCAGATTCTTTACTTTCTGAGACACCAGGGAGGCCCAGTAAATGTAAACATTTCCGTTTTGAAGAAGGCCAGACTCTTGGAATGCTTTCACTTCTTTGACCTTGAGGCTCCTTTCATTCTCTACTCCCGCTGCCTCCTATACAGTATTTTGTTAAATTCATTTGGAATATTACCTATTTTATTTATTTAATTTCTATTTCTTGCAGTAATAATAATTTCTAATTATTTGATACAGGTCAGGCTCCCCAGGAGGTAGTCACTGAAACAGAGAAGAAGTTTATTAGGGCGTGCTCTTGGGATCAAGAACTGGGGAAAAGAGAAGGGAAAAGGAGCAGGACAAGTCAGAGGAAAAAGTCTGTGATGCAGGCCTGGGGAAACCTTAGCCTGACCTGGGGGACTATGAAGGTGGATGACTTTTCAGAGCTGTTTGAGTTGCAGAGAAAAGACTGGGCTTTATACCTTTGGGTAGATCAGTCATAGGTAAGGGCCACCCAGGGAGGAGATGTGACTTCAGGTGAGGCCTGACCAATGAGGGCTACTCCCTGGAGAGACTCCCAGCAGGTGAAGCCATAAGTCCTATTTTCCTGAAGGGCCATCTGACAACACAGCACAGCATCAACCACAGGTCTCAGGAGCATTCTATGAACAACCATTTTGAAGTAGCTATAACTTCAAATCAGTAACTATAACTTCAAACTATAATCAGGTTTTTTTTGTGGCCTTTTTTGGTGTTCATTTTTTCATTGGTCTTCAGATAATTATTTTGATCAAAGTTCATGGACTGTAAACTTTATGAGTTCCTTCATATATAAAAACGCCTTTATTTTGCCTGTTATATGTTTGGCTAAGTATATAATTTGAGGTTCAAAAGTTTCTCCTCTCAGAATTTAGAAGAAAGTGTGCCATTGTCTTCTGGCATTCACTATGGCAAATAAGAGTTCTGGTGTAAATTTTGTTTTCAGTCCTTCATAGGTATCCTTTTCCTTTCCTGTCTCTAACAGGAGACTTTTCGATTTCTCTTTTTCTTAGAACTCATACATCTTTCCAAAATAGTCTAAGTGTGTTTTTCCCCTCCTGATTGGTACTTGGTGTACCCTTCTTTCAAACTGAGGATTCAAGTATCCACTAAGGGAAATTTCCTCCTCTAAGTTCTTTGATTATTTCTCTACTTTCTTCAATCTCTCCTCATTTTATCAAACTCGTATTGTTATACTGACAACGGGACTTGTGGGTGTATCTCTCATGTCTTTAAACTTTTCTATTATACTTTTTTCTCTTTACCTCATTGCAGTGCATTCTGGGAAAATCACTCTGCTTTCTCTGCCAGTTCACCCATGCACTCCCTGGCTGACTCCTTTCATCTATTCAGCCCAATGTGAAGTTTTTAATTTTGGCAGTGATATATTTAATTTCTATGTATTCTTTTTTACTTTTTATAGCATTGTGTTCTTTGTGCCACCCAATTTCTGGGGATATGAATTACAGTTAATATTCTCCCTGTTTAGTCTATATTGGTAACTAGTGTGTTTTTCCTTATTCCTTTTTTAGCTGACAGTAACTTCAAATTCTTTAACAGGAACCCTGGATCCATGGTTTGTTTGCTTGTTGTTTGAATTGTGGTAAAATAAGCATAAAGTGAAATTTACCATTTTAATCATTTTGAAGTGTACAATCAAGTGATATTAAGTATATTCACTGTATTGTGGAACCATCACCACTATTCATTTCCAGAACTTTAAAAAATATCCCCTGCAGAAACTCTGTACCCATTAAATAACTTGTTAGTCTCTTCTTCCTGAGACCCTGGTAACCTCTGTGATACTTTATTTCTGTATGAATTTGCCTCTTCTAGGTACTTTATATAAATTGGATTATACAATATTTGTCCTTTTCTATCTGGCTTATTTCATTTAGCATAATGTTTGGGGCTTCCCTGGTAGCTCAGCTGGTAAAGAATCCACCTGCAATGCAGGAGACCCTGGTTTGATTCCTGGGTTGGGAAGATCCCCTGGAGAAGGGAACAGCTCCCCATTCCAGTATTTTTGCCTGGAGAATTCCATGGACAGAGGAGCCTGGCAGGCTACAGTCCATGGGGTCACAAAGAGTCAGACACGACTGAGTGACTTTCGCTTTCAATATTCATCCATATTGTAGCATATATCATAATTTCCTTTCTTTTTTAATTTAAGGCTGAATCATCTTCCATTGTGTGTATATAACACATTTTGTTTATTCAGTTATCTGTTGATTGACATTTCGGTTGTTTCCACCTTGGCTATTGTAAATAATATTGCTGTGAACATTGGTGTGTAAATATTTGTTCAAATGTTTGCTTTTACTTATTTTTAAAATTTTTATTGGAATAGAGTTGATTTACAATGTTGTGTTAGTTTCAGGTGTATAGCAAAGTGAATCAGTTATACAGATATATACGTATATCCACTCCCTTTTTTTTTTTTTTTTGAGCCTTTTCTCATATAGGCCATTACAGAGTATTGAGTGGAGTTCCCTGTGCTATACAGCAGGTTCTTGTTAGTTATCTAATTGCTTTCTCTTCTTTTGAGTATATACCCAGAAGTGGAATTACTAGACTGTATGGTAACTCTGTGTTAGATTTTTGAGGAACGGCTATAATTTTCCATGGTGGCTGCACCTGTGTTTTACATTTCTATTACCGTGCACCAGGGTTCCAGTATCTTCACATCCTCACTAACACTTGTTATTTTACATTTTATTATTTTCTTTATTATAGTCATCCTCATGTGTGTGAAGTAGTATTTCATTGTGATTTTAATTTGCATTTCTCTAATGACTAGTATTGGAAGAAAAGTTATGACCAACCTAGATAGCATATTCAAAAGCAGAGACATTACTTTGCCAACAAAGGTCCGTCTAATCAAGGCTATGGTTTTTCCAGTGGTCATGTATGGATGTGAGAGTTGGTCTGTGAAGAAGGCTGAGCACCAAAGAATTGATGCTTTTGAACTGTGGTGTTGGAGAAGACTCTTGAGAGTCTCTTGGACTGCAAGGAGATCCAACCAGTCTATTCTGAAGGAGATCAGCCCTGGGATTTCTTTGGAAGGAATGATGCTGAGGCTGAAACTCCAGTACTTGGGCCACCTCATGCGAAGAGTTGACTCATTGGAAAAGACTCTGATGCTGGGAGGGATTGGGGCCAGGAGGAGAAGGGGACAACAGAGGATGAGATGGCTGGATGGCATCACTGACTCGATGGACATGAGTCTGAGTGAACTCTGGGAGTTGGTGATGGACAGGGAGGCCTGGCGTGCTGTGATTCATGGGGTCGCAAAGAGTCGGACACGGCTGAGCAACTGAACTGAACTGAATAACTAGTAATTTTGAGTGTTTTTCTTGTGCCTTTTGGCTATTTGTATATCTTCTTTGGAGAAATATGTATTCAAGTCCTTTGCCCAGTTTTGAGTTGGGTTGCTTATGTTTTTGTTGTTGTTGAGTTGTAGAAGTTCCTTATATACTCTGCATATTAATCCCTTATGAGATATGTGATTTGCAACATTTTCTCCAGATCCACTGGTTTTGGAGGTATAAGGTAGGAATATCTATTGGAATTTGCAATATCTTCTCTTCTGGGTACAGAAACACAAGCCATTACTTTGTTGGATCACTGTTGCATTTCTCAGGGACTAGCATCTTTTCTGGGAGTCTCTATCTTTGAGAACTACTCTTGAGCGAAGGCCATAGTCACTTACTCTGAGAAAAAAAGAATTGGATAGCTGTTATCATTCGTATAATATGATAATGCTTTCAGCTGCAAATATAGTACACTCAAATGAAACTGGCTTAAACAATAAGGAAGTATACTGTCTCTCAGAGCAGACCCAGCCAGAGGATGGGCTTCAGAACTGGCTGATTGAGAAGTTCAACAGTGTCATCAAAGGCCCAGATTCTGTTGGTTTCTCAGTTTTTTTCTATATACAATGTTAATCTCATCCTAACGTTTTGTTGTAGGTTGTGTATTTTTGATAGTCAGGTCTGCATACTTTTCAGTCTGGCAAATATCCACTTGTCTTAATGGCCATATCTTAGTCACATGTTTATTCCTAAACCTGAGACATGAGACTGCACTAAGACCAAAGTCTGCCACCCTTGAAACTGAAAGGGTTGGTCATCGCACAGGTATATGCCCTGTTTGGAGGAGGAGTGAAACAAAATAGGGGTTCCATTAGGAAGAAAGAGAAAATGAGTGCTGTAGGTAATCAATACTATTCGCCAACCACTATTAGTAAATTACCAAGTTCAAACCTCACTCTTTCCCCCTCATCCTATTTTCTCTAATCTTGAGGCATTCCAAGGTTCTATTGGGAAACTAATTTGGGGTGGGGATGTCTTTTCTGTTGTCTTTTAGACTTAGTTGGTTTCACTATCAATCTGCTTTATATCTTCCAATAATTTCTCACTTTGGGGAGGTCTAACAATATACCCCTTTCCTTTCCATGTTTGCCTTGAACTCATCTTTATGTTTGTATTTCTTCTATCATTCTTGCTTGATGTTGGGAGTAAGACGGAACACAAGCATTTGGCTAGCCCTCTTGAACTGGAGGTCAACATACCTCAAAACTCAGGATTTTCTGACCGCTTATGCTTGACCCAATTATTTGGATTAAAACTCTCCAGAGTAGGTCTCCAAGTGTTGGTCTAAAGACTGGTGCCAATCTGTATACTATCAGTCTACAACTAGTCTAAAATTTAGAAATTTTTTTATAGTGACATTTCTGGGACATCAAGCACATGATCAGTGGACTCTGTTTTTTGAACAGAGGAGAGACAACTTTAGGAGGTGTTGAATTCACTTGGTGAGTTGCATGTGTTATGAGCTGCATACTACTCATGCTGCTGCTGCTAAGCTGCTAAGTCGCTTCAGTCGTGTCCGACTCTGTGCGACCCCAGAGACGGCAGCCCACCAGGCTCCCCTGTCCCTGGGATTCTCCAAGCAAGAACACTGGAGTGGGTTGCCATTTCCTTCTCCAATGCATGAAAGTGAAAAGTGAAAATGAAGTCGCTCAGTCGTGCCCAACTCTTAGCGATCCCATGGACTGCAGCCTACCAGGCTCCTCCATCCATGGGATTTTCCAGGCAAGAGTACTAGAGTGGGGTGCCATTGCCTTCTCCGGCATACTACTCATAGCACATACCTAACACCTATAGTTATGTAGCCTGACACATATAATTAGGCTATATAATGTTCCAGCATTGACTGGGAAAACAAAGCATCAAATGAAATCTGGCCTTTCATCACAGAAAATTTGAGAAGCCTGATCTATATACAATTTGAATATTCTCAGTTTGGTAAATAAATTTATTTACCCACTCAAATATAATACCTTGGCTGGATTTTTGTATTTAATATGCAGATTGAAGATTTCTAATCCCTTTTCTATGAAAATAACTTTCCCCCTAAATGTTTTCTAACTCAATTATGTTACCTAAATGAAATGAAATGAAATGCCTTGATGTAGCAATTGTTATGGACTCAAAGCTACTGGAGTTTGGTGCCTTCAACAGCAGTAAATGTTGAACTACCTCAGAGGAATTATTATTTTTATTTTTTGTGCAGCAAAGCTGTTAATGCACCTTCTCCTGGATTTCTGAGTCCTAACTACTTGACTGGGACTCCTAAAACCTCACTTGCTGTTATCTTACCATCACCCTTGGTTTTTCATTTTGGTTTCCAACTTGATCTTCAGCTCATCCATTTCTAGAATTGCTTTTTCTACTCTGCTTTCCTGATTCTCTTCCAAGGTAGCCTGGAACTGACTCAGGTTTTTCATTTTGTTTCAGTCTCTTCCCTTGCAGTCTTCAACTCATTCCTTTTTCTCTCTGAGCACACCTCTTCATTCTCTTCTTCTGAACCACAAGTATAGTGCCTTGTTCTCTCACCTAGGTACAGGCAGTTATAAAATAATATTTGTTAATATTTATTACCAGCTTTCTATGTGCAAAGCTTTTGCTAGTTGCTTAACACATATTGTATCACTCAAAGGTAGGTTTTTTTACCTTCACAAAGGTCATACAGGGTCATACAGCTTGTAAGTAGCAGAGCCAGGAGTTGAACCTAGATAGATAAACTCAAGCCCGGATAGCATTAGAGTCCAGCCGAGGAGTCCTTTCCATTCAGGTTTGGCAAATGCATCATGTTTTTGTGGAAAAAGGAAGTTATGTTCTCTTTCAATGTGAAAAGTAAAAGTGTTAGTCACTCAGTCATGTCTGACTCTTTGTGACCCATGGACCATAGCCCACCAGGCTCCTCTGTCCGTGGGATTCTCCAGGCAAAAATACTGGAGTGGGTTGCCATTTGCTTCTCCAGGGGATCTTCCTTACCCAGGGATTGAACCCGCATCTCCTGCATTGCAGACAGATTCTTTATCATCTGAACCACCAGGGAAGTACTTGTTTTCAATACCTTTATGAAAACATCAAATAATAGTATTTATTATTGTTGGTTTTTTTTTTCTCTCTGGCCTCAAAGCAAAATGACTGCAAACTTGCAGCTGATTTTTTAAAGTATTAAAGATGAAGATTCTTTTCTTTTTATGAGCTTATAATTTATTTCTTTGAGGCCACCATCCTAAATAAATATATTTTGAGTAAAAGCCTGAGACTACTTTCTTTATTCCCATCTAGTTGCATTTCATCAAGTAGAAGAGTTATATATAACATATATATATATATATATATAATATTAAGTAATCTTGGTGTTGATCCCTAGGATACAACTAGTGTTAAAACTTCCTCCATTCTATAATTAGAGGATCATTTAACTTACTTATTTCATGTTTAATTGTTTTTTTATCCTTGCTCTAATTGCTTGAGAATCCCAAGTGCTGTTTTTAAAAAATGTCTCTGGTGGAAGAATTGAAAGAGACACATGTTTTCCAGTGTTCATTGCAGCACCGTTTTCAACAGCTAGGACATGGAAGCAACCTAGATGTCTATCAGCAGACAAATGATTAAGAAAGTTGTGGTACATATACACAATGAAATATTACTCAGCTATTAAAAAGAACACATTTGAATCAGTTCTAATGATGTGGATGAAACTGGAGCCTATTATACAGAGTGAAGTAAGTCAGAAAGAAAAACATCAATACAGTATATTGACACATATATATGGAATTTAGAAAGATGGTAACGACGACCCTATATGCAAGACAGTAAAAGAGACACAGATATAAAGAACAGACTTTTGGACTCTGTGGGAGGAGGCGAGGGTGGGATGATTTGAGAGAATAGCACTGAAACATGTATATGTGAAATAGATCACCCGGTCCAAGTTTGATGCCTGAAACAGGGCACTCAAAGCCAGTGCACTGGGACAACCCAGAGGGATGGGGTGGGGAGGGAGGTGGGAGGGGGTTTGGGATAGGGGACACATATACGCCCGTGGTTGATTCCTGTCATTGTATGGCAAAAACCACCACAATATTGTAAAGTAATTAGCCTCCAATTAAAATAAATTAAAAAAAAAAGTGTCTCTGGTAGAGAATGTTAATAAAAGCTTCCAAAAATGTAAATATATGTTTATTTGTTCTCTTTAATGTGCATTCTGTTGGCTAAGATGACTTTTCTTGTGTGGCTTTGGAAGACAATTGATGATATTAGATATTTATCCCTTTTTAACATTTATTTCTTTGAGTTATCATAGGCTTTAAATTTTTTAAGTTCTTTCATCTGGGAAAAGAGTATATTGAATATTTCTTTGTGTATTACTACCCTCCTCCAACATGACACACAATTCTTGACATATTTATTAAGTAGTGTAGGTAGAATTCTAAGGAAGAAAAAAATACCAAGGAAAAGAACAAAACATATTCATGATTAATTTTCCACTAGATTACCATCAGACTGTATGTGCTTCTCAGCTTCATCTAACACCCTGTGGTTTCCCTGTTGCAAAGGGGAGAGTTAAGGTAATTTTAGATCCAGTTAGCCAAAGGAATTAGCTAGTTCCTAATATATGTATGAGCCGGACTTCTGAACTCCTTTCTTGCACCAAGTTGTTAACTCAAAGAGAAAATTATGTAAGATGACTTAGCAGCAGCAGCATAGGGGGAAAAAACCTTGAGAGACCAGTTAAGTATGGGAAATACTTTAGTCCGGGAAGAACAATTAGTTCCAAATTAACCTGGACTTGAGAAATTAAGCTAGGAACAATAAAGTGATCTGCAGGTATGTTGTTCTAAAAAGCATAGCCATCTAGAATTTTTTTTTTTTTTTAACTAAAACTCTCAGAGAAAAATACAAAGGAGAGGTACATTTAATTTAGATTCAGAGAAAATGGGCACAGACTTTCTCAGTTTAAGAGATATGTAAGAAGGAGAGTAAAAAGGAAAATGTCAAACTCTTGGATATTTAAAACCATACTTAGTTGGTATAGAGGTGAAGTCAGAGAAAGAATTACAGTCCAGTGAAGGATTACTGTTATAAATTGCTCCCACGGTGCTAGTCCACAAAATTCCAGGCCAGGGTAAGACAGGAAATTTGAAAACAGTTCTATTTTCTACAGTTAGTGCAATCAGCTCTTTCTCTAAGTTTGTAGCAATATTTGTCTTTAAGTGAAATAAAAATATGTAGGGCAGTGCCTGGTACAGAATCAGTATTCAAATTCCTTCCCCTTTTCAGGGACAAATGAATAATTGGCCACTTTTCTATTAAAAGCTATTAAACTTACAAAATGCAGTGAACGGAGTCTCTCCAGATAGTGTAGTATCCCTCTTTTCTCTGGCGTGGCCCGATGATGACCAGGGTACCAAGAGTGACTCTTTGATAGAGTCTATAAATATCTTCCAGCCAGCTCTCGCACAGGGACCCTGACCTCTGATCTGTGGTAGTATGCCTGTGAAGATCCCTACTATGCTACCGGAGGTGGGGGGGGGGGGTGAGGGGGGCAGGAATTAGTGGTTTCTGAACTATTTAATCAGATCAAGAGGTTTTAGTTGGTCTTTCATGGATTTTGTGGTTTAGGGCATGTGTATGCTCTGGGCCTAATAATTATTCCTGTCATGCCTTTCCTCTTCCACAAACCAGTTCAATATCTGTAGTGTACCTGCTTTATATCAGGTTCTGTGCATAGCACTAGGATTACAAAGATGAATATTTCGTAGTTTGTGCCCTCTAGGAGGTTAGAGTCTTGGAAGAGCCATATGGACACAGAAAGACATCACCCTGGTTTTACAATGTGATGAGTGTAATAATCAAGATGCAGAAGTTACCATAGGAATTTAGAGGTACCACCACCAAACTCAAATTGGAGATCAATGACAGCTTCCTAGAGGAAGTGATTTCTAAGGCAAAACTTAAGGGAAGAATTGGAGTTGGTGACATTAGAGGAGGGAAATTGAGCTTCAATTTTCTTACGTATAAAATGAGAATCATATCGCCTGCCTCTTAAGACTTTTGTAAGGACTAATTAAAACACATATGTAAAACATTTAGCAGAATCCTGTTACATACTGAACACTTAGAGACATTGTGGTAATGGTGGTGGTGATGATGATGATCAAGGTAATGACTGAATCGAGTTAGGGGCAACAACCTAAACAGACAGAGAAGTTCTTTTAATACCTTGCATTTCACACTCATTCCCACATCATCTTTAGTTGTAGTGTGAGAATTTCTCACTGCAGTGGCTTCTCTTGTTGCAGAGCATAGGCTCCAGAGTGTGGGCTCAGTAGTTGTGGCACATGGACTTACTGGCTCTGCAGCGTGTGGAATCTTCCCGGAACAGGGATCGAACCCCACATCCCCTGCATCAGCAGGCAGATTCTTATCCACTGTACCATCAGGAAAGTCCAGAATTGTTTTTTAACTAGACCCTGGTTCTGCTACCTGGAAATGGCTTGCAAGTCATTTCCTCCACAGTTCCTGGCTCTGCTCTCTGATAGGCATCCACACTTTCCATTGCTTGCCTTGACCTCTTCTGGAAAGGATGTTAGAGAGTGTGTTCTCTGAACAATTTTTTTTCTGTCTGCTTTCTGTCTAGTGAAGGAGGCCAAGAGGCCTTTTTCATATTTTGAACAGTATCTATCATATTAAGTTTTACCTGGTGGCTACTTTTTCCATTACAACTGTCTCAGTAATTTGTGTTTTCTATAACTTGACTTAACTCCATGTTTTGAAAAACTTACTGTAGATTCTTTTGGGGACATACCACTCTTTTGGACTGAATCAGTGCTAATTTGGGAATGTCTTATCAGGCTGCTGGGAGGCCCAGGTACGTTTTTGTCCCACTGAGGGATCTACTCTGTATTACCTCGCATCTTTCTGAGGTCCCAACAAAAATTTCACAGCCCCATCCTTGATTTGACCTGGATCCTGAGGCTATTTCTTAATTTGAAACCCATTTACTGCCTTGAAAAAGCTACACATGAAAAACAATTTCACTTTGCAACTTAGCAAATTCTGGCCCTACTAGATTCTATATAAATTCTTCCTGAAAACTGGCCAGTTCTTTTCCGAGTTCTTCTCTTTCTTGAGGTGGCTTATTTATCTGCAGCAGCTAGTAAGAACCATTTGATACTTTCAGTATTCTTCCTAAAAATCTCTTTGCTCAAGTCCCAATGTTCATTGGGTACATCTTCTGTATTCTAAGTTATCATAGCTGTGCTTTTACCAAATATTTTTCCACCACAAAACATGGGTCACATTTCTGAAGCTAAGTGCCACATTTTTAGTTTTTGTTATAGTAGTACCACACTTCTAGGTATCTATTTTCTATTGACACAAATATGTTTCAGGACAAAGAATGACGGATCTCATAAGCATTCAAAATAAGCATTTATGTAGTCGTAGGTGACTATGTAGTTACCTGATTCAGGTTAAGCTTAGGTGGTCTTGGCTGTGCTTACTCATATTTGTTGGAGGTCACCAGCCTCCCCTAGAATATTCTTGGCTGGGATGACTGGTGTAATTTAGTGTACTTCATGTGCCTTTTATCCTCCAGAAATGTGGGAATGTTCTCATGGGAGTCATAAAGATGCATGAGCCAGAGCAGTCTTCCTATACATAGACTAGGATGGATAACTTGTATGGATATAAATAGATGAATAACTTATAGACCTAAATATGAAATCAGAACTAGAAAGCCTCTAAAAGAACATGGAAAGACGTTTTCAAGTCATAAAATTAAAAAAATTGATAAATTTCACTTTATTAAAATAAAAAAAAATTCTGATCATCAAAAGATAGCATTAACAGGAATTCATTGGTGGTCAGTACTTTCACTGCTGGGGCCCAAGTTCCATCACTCGTAGGTGAACTAAGATCCTACAAGCGTCACTGTGCAGCCAAAATAAGATACCATTAAGAAAATGAATAAATAAACCAGATTGGGGGAAATATTTGAGGTGTATGTATTCGACAAGATTTGTATCCAGAATGTGTAAAGAACTAGAAATCCACAATAGAAACAAAAAGCCCATTTTAAAATAGGCAAAAGACTTGGTAAGACTTTCAAGGAGATATAGGAATGATCGGGTGAAAAGATACTCAAATATCATTCGTTGTCAGAGTAAAATTCATAAGAAAACCAATCAGAACAGCTTAAATAAAAACAACTCAAAATGGTGCAACCATTTCAGAGAATTGTTCATCAGTTTCTTGTAAGGTTTAACCTACTATTAAAGCAGTTCAGTTTGAAAAAAAAAAAAGAAAAAGAGATATTCTCTATTACACTGAAGGCCTCTAGACTAAATCTGAAGAAGTTAATTCACCTCGCATTAGATGGGTATTTCCAAAAGAATTTTTATCTAGTGTGTGATTTTTCTGTGAAGATGGTTTGGGTTGGGATTTTCAGCAGCTGTGTCTTAAAGAGAAGTGGTCATATGTCTGTGTGGTTACTCCTTTTTCTACAATACACCTTATGGCTTGAAGGGGAAGCTAGATGTTTCAAGAACACGGAAACTACTACTTCCTCTGCCTTAACTTATTTTTTAATTACAAAAGTAACATTCTTTAAAGGTTGAAATAATACGGAAGTGTATAAAAATTAAATGGCAAGTCTCCTTCTCCTTTTTCTTTAACGATCTCAGTCTCAGAGGCAGCACTGTCACAGTGTGGTGTGATTCCCTCCATAGCTTTTATCTTATTTCTAAGTATATATAATCGTATATGCATATCACAGTTTTGTTGTGTTTTTTCCACACAAATGGGAACAACCATGTATCCAATTATGCAGCTTGATTTACACCTTTTTCCAGTGAACATCATCTTGATTTTTTTCAGAAATTTGGGAGAATTTATTGAGATTTTTCCCCCCAAAAGAATCTGAGTAAAGGACACGGGCGTAGGTAGTTGTGTCTTTTCCTTTTTCCTCCCTCTTTCCTTCCCTCCCTTTCTGTCTCTCTCCCTTTCTTTCTTTTCTTCTTTCTTCCTCTCTCCCTTTCTCTCTTTCTTTCTGTTAATTCCAAGGAGCTGGAATGAAATATTAGGAAGAATATTATAGAGGAGGGCAAACCGATACAAACCAGGATCTTTGGGCTGACTAGTTCAATGGACCCGGGGACCAGTTTCATGAAGACTCTATCTTAGAGTCTCCATGTAGAACACACTTCAGAATTGTCCCTCTAAAATACAGAAGGCAACCCCATTTGCTAAGGGTTGCCACAAGAGGTTAATTTCCCTGCTCTTCTGGTCTACTCTGGGAGGGCTGAGAAAGCTTCTCAGCTTTGACAAAAGCTCTGGAAGAGAGCTTGAAACTGCAGCTGTTACTTGAGTTGGGTAGCCTTCAGCATGCATGGAAACTGTCCCCATAGCTGCAGCTGAGGTTAGGACCGAGAGGAGTGGCCCTAGACCCCAGAACATTTATTACCGATATCTTTCCATAGTAGCACAGATAGATCTATGTTATTCTTTTAAGGGCTGCATGACATTCCCTGGATGTACGCTAATTAAATTAGCCATAATTAACCAAGTGTGGAATTGAGTGTGTGTTCTCTTTCTTTGCTATTATAGTGATGTCCCTCTACCACATTATGACCAACTAGGCCAGCTGAAAGTCGTAGGGGAGGTGCCACGAAGCTACTGAAAATAGTGTGTTGAAATATCTGGCATTCTTCCCAGAGAAAGAATAAGATATCGTCTGACTGGCCCAGGTCTCTGCACAGCAAATGGAAAAATATACTGAAATGGAGCCCAAAGACAAATCTTTCCAATATTGCAATGTTTGTACCAGGAAAGCCTCCTATTTGATCAATCTATTCATTTGTAGAGTGTAAGACACTCAAAGTGTGTTATAACTTCTAAATAAATGATAATCTATATCCCTCCCAAATTATATAATCATTCATTTGGACTGTTCTTTAATGTCTATCCCCAGCTTTTGTCTCAAAAGTGTTAATATTTTCTCTCCAGTGTCTTTTAGATTTTAGGCATAAACAATCCAGTCTTGGGCATATTTATATTCTGCTCTGTTCTTACTAAAAAATATGAATAAGGAAAGCCCAATACTCTTCACAATATTAATTTGTGTTTTACCAACCAATATTAATCATTGACTGTATGCTGGTACTAGGCTCAACCCAAGGCCACAGTTATCTTTTACTTTAAGAGGCAGAATCAACATTCAAACCTGGGCCCAACTGACCTCAAAGCTTCTAGTTTATAATTTACCAAGATTTGTCATCTGTGAAACAAGTGATGTTATTAAATTGGGATGAACTACATTCAGAATAAGAAGTTGGCTTAAGAATGGATTCAGAACCAAATTTCCAATATTTTCTTTAAAGAATAGAAGTTCTCCCAGCCCTGAGATCAGCTGTACCTTCTTGGGTCCAGCCCTTAATGTCTCTGGAATTAACTTTATTAATCTATAAAATAGGATATTGGACTACTTTAATATTTTATTACTCTTTTCAGGGACATTTATACTGAACTGAATATATGTTGAAACTGGCAAATAAACATACTTCAGAGATCATAATGGTCATGAAGAATTTAAGATTTTTAAAACCCAATGTATGTTTGCTGCTGCTGCTGCTAAGTCACTTCAATCGTGTCCGACTCTGTGCGATACCATAGATGGCAGCCCACCAGGCTCCCCTGTCCCTGGGATTCTCCAGGCAAGAACACTGGAATGTATGTTTAAAAGACATTATTACAAGGTTCTTAGATACAGGAATCAAAAATGCATGCTATGTGACCCGGAGTGTTTCCTAAGGAGTTTATACGCATCACCTCATTTAACCCTCACAAAATAACTGAGTTAAATTACATTATTATGATCCCCATTTTTTAGTGATGGCAACTGACACCTGAAGATATTAAATAGTATACTGAAGGTCATATAGCTGGTAGGTTCCAGGACCAGTGCTCACCCCTAGCCTGCTAGATTCCAGAGCCCAAGTTCTTAATCTGTATTTTAAACTCTATTCCAAAGAATAATTTAAAGTTTAATACCTGTTGCCTCCAAAGATAATTGTATTCAAATAGAGAGAGACTCTTAAAGATGCTTCTTTCACATAGTAATATACATCTAAGTTTCCTTTACATATGCATTATTTAAATTTTTTCTTGACAAATAAAAAAGGACATTCCCTTGTGGCTCTTGTGTCTGTAAGATGAGTACCCTCTGATTTTGCCCAAAGATAGAGAGGTGTCAGGTTAGAACTATTTGAGCCATTTGAGTTCTAGCCAGGCTAGAACTATTGAGAGGAGGCCAAGCCTCCTCTGAAAGGAGTTTACAAAGTTGTTGTCAGAAAAAAGCAAGCCAGAGGGAACATCAAACCTGCTGGTAAATGAGATGGGGTGTGTAATCAAAGCTGGCTTTAGAAGACCTATTTTTAAAAGAGTTCATGGCTCACAAGAAGACTGAGTGAATGAGCAAAGCTAGTGTGACAGGAGTCTGGAGAGAGGACCTTATGGAACTTTTAGACCCTCCAGAAACCCAGATGGTATTCCCTGAGTGGAATTTTTTATAGCACTTTTAAATTGTGATACATGGTGGCAGCTTCAACATAATATCTTGGGCTCTCTCACAAGGTCGCAGGTAGGAAGAAGACGTCCATGCTTTCCTCACTTGCTCCTTTTCAGGGGCAGCTGGGTTAGTCTAGACAGAAAGAGGAAGGCATTTAGGTGTTTTCCATACCCTCTTCAGTCCTTTCCAGGAAGCTGAAAGTGACTTCAGCTCTCTACGAAGCTGGAAACCTTTTTAATTTCTGGAATGAATTTCCAGTTCAGTGGCCCGCATCTGACTGCTTGGCCTGCCAACTCCCTGGCTCTCTTGTATTATCTTTTCTCTCCTCAGATTCTTCTTCAGCCCTCAGGCCTGTCTTCCTCCGTATCCTTCTCTTGTCCCACAAACAGGGCCTGTGGGGCCAGGCTTCTGCTTGTGCCTTTATCTTAACACTCACCCACAGGAACTCAGAAGAAATGAGAAGTATCAGTCAATCTTTAGAGGTGCCCTCTGCTGGTTGTTGGCAATGCAACATCAAAGTTAACGTCTGGAAATAAAGTTTCTTCGTTTAATAAAAATTTGAGTTGAAGACACTGGTAGATAGGATAAAACACGGAGGAGAATGTTGCTATGAATTATAAAAGCTTTTAAATGCTACTGAATTGTGTTTGATTTACTGGGGCGTGCAGTAGAACAGTGGTTAACTGTGGGTGATTTTGCCCCCAGGGAACATTTTGCAGTGCCTAGAAACATTTTTGGTTGTCACAGCATAAGGTGAGAGTGTGCTACTTGCATGGGGTGGGTAGAAACAAGGGTTGCATAACAGCCCTCACCCACCCACCCCAACAGAGAATTATCTGACTCCAGTAGAAGGGGCCAAATTCAGATATGCCTGAGAATGCTCAAATCAGACTATTAGCATTCGGGGGTTTGAAAAAATTTAAAGATTACTTGAGCAGTTCCCAACCTTGGTTGCCCATAGGATCACTTAAGAAGCTTTAAAACACTGACATTTGGGTCCCATCCTTGGAGATTCTGATACAGTTTAATTTCTGGTTTGGGTGTGGTATGGGCATCAGGATTTTTTAATCTTTCCAGGTGGTTTTAATATTCAGGCAAAGTTGAGAACTGTTGATGTCATCCAAACCCCCATTGTTTTGGATAAAGCATCAAATCTTGGGAGATCAGATTTCAGTGTAACAGAGTGGCAGAACTGGAACAATATCTTGAG
Organism: Bos javanicus; assembly: GCF_032452875.1. NCBI lineage: Eukaryota > Metazoa > Chordata > Mammalia > Artiodactyla > Bovidae > Bos > Bos javanicus. Next base: position 40,168,357 of record NC_083875.1, on the reverse strand, counting down.
GAAAAGATAATATGGCACTAGGGCTTCCCTGGTAGGCTCAGATGGTAAGGAGTCCATCTGCAATGCAGGAGACCTGGGTTTGATCCTTAGGTCCGGAAGATCCCTTGGAGAAGGAAATGGCAACCCACTCCAGTATTCTTGCCTGGAGAATCGCCATGGACAGAGGGGCTTGGCAGGCTACAGTCTGTAGTGTTGCAAAGAGTTGGACACGACTGAGCTACTAAGCACGGCTTGACTACACACCACACAGCAAAGCAAACACTGTGATAATATCTTATCACTTTTTTGGGGGAAAATTCTGAATCTTTTTTTATGATCTATTCGTTATTTAATACTATCAATAATTTTTTCTAAAATGATACTTTAAAAAAAATTCAGGCTCAACAAAATGCAAATTGAAATCACGAGATGCCACTGTGCACTTATTTTATAGTATAGCTAAAAATTAAACACATACACACAACTAACAGTACTAAATGGTGATGAGAACACAGAACAAACAGAACTCTCATATGTTGCTAATGGGAATAAAAATGGTACAGCCACTTTGGAAAGAGTTGCAGAGAGTTGGAAACAACTGAGGGACTTAACACCACCACCACTTTGGAAAACAGTGTCAATTCCTTATAAGATGAAACATTTTTACCATGTGAACTAGCGTTCTCACTCTTAGGTATTTATTCAAGAGAAAAGAAAACTTACCTTCACACAATAACCTGTACATTAATGTTTACAGCGTTTTAATTCCTGATCACAGAAATAGGAGCAACCCAAATGTTCTTGAACTGGTAAATGAATTAACAAACTGTGGAATGTCCATACAATGAAAATCAGCACTAAAAGTGAACAAACTACTAATACAACAGTGTGCTTGAATCTCAAATAGATTATGGTAAGTGAAAGAAGTCAGACTCAAAAGACACATTCTGAATTACATCTATTTCTGCTTTATTGACTATGCCAAAGCCTTTGACTGTGTAGATCACAATAGACTGTGGAAAATTCTGAAAGAGATGGGAATACCAGACCACCTCACCTGCCTCTTGAGAAACCTATATGCAGGTCAGGAAGCAACAGTTTGAACTGGACATGGAACAACAGACTGGTTCCAAATAGGAAAAGGAGTACATCAAGGCTATATATCGTCACCCTGCTTATTTAACTTATATGCAGAGTACATCATGAGAAACGCTGGGCTGGAAGAAGCACAAGCTGGAATCAAGATTACCGGGAGAAATATTAAAAACCTCAGATGTGCAGATGACACCACCCTTATGGCAGAAAGTGAAGAAGAACTAAAAAGCCTCTTGATGAAAGTGAAAGAGGAGAGTGAAAACGTTGGCTCAAAGTTCAACATTCAGAAAATGAAGATCATGGCATCCAGTCCCATCACTTCATGGGAAATAGATGGGGAAACAGTGGAAACAGTGTCAGACTTTATTTTTGGGGGCTCCAAAATCACTGCAGATGGTGATTGCAGCCATGAAATTAAAAGACACTTACTCCTTGGAAGAAAAGTTATGACCAACCTAGATAGCATATTCAAGAGCAGAGACATTACTTTGCCAACAAATGTCCATCTAGTCAAGGCTATGGTTTTCCCAGTGGTCATGTACGGATGTGAGAGTTGGACTGTGAAGAAAGCTGAGAGCGGAAGAATTGATGCTTTTGAACTGTGGTGTTGGAGAAGACTCTTGAGAGTCCCTTGGACTGCAAGGAGATCCAACCAGTCCATTCTGAAGGAGATCAGCCCTGAGATTTCTTTGGAAGGAATGATGCTAAAGCTGAAACTCCAGTACTTTGGCCACCTCATGCGAAGAGTTGACTCATTGGAAAAGACTCTGATGCTGGGAGGGATTAGGGGCAGGAGGAGATGGGGATGGCAGAGGATGAGATGGCTGGATGGCATTACTGACTGGATGGATGTGAGTCTGAGTGAACTCCGGGAGTTGGTGATGGACAGGGAGGCCTGGTGTGCTGCGATTCATGGGGTCGCAAAGAGTCGGACATGACTGAGCGACTGAACTGAACTGAAGAAATTATGAAAAAGCCAAAATTATAGGAAGAGAAAATGGGTTAGTGGTTTGAGGGCCAGAGAGTAGGAAGAGGGGTTGAATGCAGGGGAGGCTCAAGAGGGAAGTTTGTGGGATGATGAAACTCTTCCATGTCTTGATTTTGATGGCAGTTACATGACTGTGCATTTTTCTGAACTCAAAGAATGGTATAACAGAAAGGTCAATTTTATTGTATGTAAATTTTAAAAGTGACTAAAACAATGCATAAAAGGTGAGAAACATAGAAATATAAGAAGAAACAAAAACAATAATTTACTCTTATCCCCATATGGGGTGGCATTTGGTTAACTTACTTTCAAATCTCTCTCTCTGCATGTGGGTGAGAAACAGAAACAGACAGACAGAAGTAAATACATGTTACTCTGTGGAGTTTAACTATGCATATGTTTGTGTTATAAATAGTATTACTGTTTAATTTTACTTGAATGATGCATAAAATCACACTATAAATTATGCTTTAATTTAAAAAAAATAACAAAAGCAATAGAAACGAAAGCAGAAGTCACTCAGTCGTGTCTGACTCTTTGTGACCCCATGGACTGTAGCCCACCGGGCTCCTCTGTCCTTGGAATTCTCCAGGCAAGAATGCTGGAGTGGGTAGCTGTTCCCTTCTCCAGGGGATCTTACCAAGCCAGGGATCAAACCCAGATCTCCCACATTGCTGGAGGATTCTTTACCATCTGAGCCACCAGGGAAGTCCAACAGAAACTAAGGAGTTGGTAAACTTTAGATAATGATTTTTTTCACTACAAGGAATATTTTCTAGAATCCCTCTAGGGTTAAGAAAAGAAATTATGAAGAAATTACTGAATTGATAACTCGTAAAATAAAACATGCCTAAGTTTAGACAGTACAGATGTATTCTTTGTTAGGGGAAGGAGGTAATATGAATGCTTACATTTGCTCCCACCTCCCTTTGCATTTACCTTCTGATTTTTGCTGCTCATGTGTTTAAAAAATGTACTTATTTTTAATTGACGGATGATTGCTTTACAGTATTGTGTCGGCTTCTGCCATACATCAACATGAGTCAGCCATAGGTATACATATGTCCCCTTCCTCTTGAACTTCCCTCCGCATCCCACCCTATCCCACCCCTCTAGGTTGTCACAGTTGCTCCTGTATTTTAACTTTGTTAAGAATTATAACATTTGCATTCTGGCTTACAATTATAATTCCCCAAGTTTAGTCTTCTCTGTTTGTTTTTTGTTTTCCTAGGAATTTAAAAAGTTAATTTAAAAATTCTGTTGAAGCATCATTAACTTACGATATTGGTTTCAGGTGTATGATTTCAGTTCAGGTGTACAGTGACTTGATTTTTTTATATGTTACAACATGATCACCACTGTTCAGTCTTTACTATAAAAGACTTCTATGATTGCCATTTACCCTTTTACTATGACTTTTAAAAATTTAATTAATTTATTTATTTGGCTGCGTTGGGTGGGTCTTATTACGGCACGTGGGATACTCATTGCATCATGTGTGATCTTCCATTGCAACGCACAGGCTCTCTAGTCACCCTGTGGCACGTGGTATCTTAGTTCCCCCACCAGGGATTGAACCCATGTCCCCTGCATTGGCAGGCAAGTTCTTAACCACTGGACCACCAGGGTAGTCCCTAGCATAACTTTTCCATTCCTAAATTTAGTTTGATTCAACTTTTGTTTGCTGGACTACATAGTTAAGTAGTTTTTTCAAGAAGAGTTTTATGGATTTGATGTGATCTGAGTTCTCTAAAATTTTGAGAAATAATATCTGCCTGTTTAAACAACACCTTTGCAGCCTGTAATATTTCTGGGTTATCCTGTCCTTAGATTTTATCAGTTTTGTTCTCTTTATATTGCTGAAGAGTTTTTTGAGACTAACTCAATTGTGTTCCCTAAAGTTGACAGTCATTTTTATCTTGATCTATCATCTTTAGTCTTAATTTTCTTAATTTCTTTGTATTTTCTTTGGCGTTAACTCAGATGATCTTTTCCTTCATGTCATCAATTCAAATTGTCCGTGTTTCCACCTTCACTAGGAATAGATTATCTTTCTCATTTTACCCCTTTTAGGGGCAACATGTTGCTGTCTATTCACTTCTCTGAAAACTAGGAGTGTGGATATGGGTATGAGGAAGACATGAGCTAGTCTGGACTGAGTACTGTTTTTATTTGGGTTCTTATATGTCCTCTGAGATTTTGTAGAACCTCAGAAGAGTAAGACCAAAAAGCTCACTTCACTTGGCCTGTGGTATATCCTACTTCCAAGGGCTCTTACTCATTCCTCTGACTCAGCACAGCACCCTGGAAAATGGGAAGGCCCAACAAGACCTTCCTGTCCTTGCAGACTGTGACTTTGACTTTTCCTAGGACTGTTTATTCATTGCTCACTTTATTTACAAATTGAGGATGATTAATGAGTTCTTATGATGCTGTTGACTTACTTTTCCTCAGCGCTATGCTTCTGTTTTTTCCTTGATTACCAACCAAGGTTTGAAGTCTATGCCATAAGATCAATCTCCCATAAGACTGGAAGTATCCGCAGTGCTGTCTTATATTTGGTTACATGTTTGGTAAATTTATGGGTTTTCCTTTATTTTTATTGATTTCAAAAATGTTGCCAGTGAAGAGTCTACAGTCCTCCTTTGTTGTGCCATCTTTTCTGGAAATCTGTTTGTTCCACCACTTAATATCTGAGATTCGTTTTCTCATCTATACACATAGGAGGAAAGCCACCATTAAATGGTAAAAGATTAAATGAAACTTAAGGAAATTCTAGTTCTGTCTAAATTGTTTTGGGCCTGTCATCCAACAATGGCTCCCACTAGCAAATCCTATCATTTATTTGTCTGATCTCAAGAACTTAGAGGTTTGTCATCAATCAGAAGTATATCCCAGATGTTGGCAAAATTTTTCTGTGAAGGGCCATGTAGTAAATATTTTAAAATTTGCAGGCCACATAGTCTCGGTAGCAACCACTTCATGTTGCAGTATGAAGCAAGTTGTTTGTTGTTCAGCTGCTAAGTCGTGTCCAACTCTTTGTGATGCCATGGACTGCAGCACACCAGGCTCCTTTTTCATTCACTATCTCCCAGAGTTTGCTCAAATTTGTGTCCATTGAGTCAGTGATGCTATCTAACCATCTCATCCTCTGCTGCCCCCTTTCCTTTTGCCTTCAGTCTTTCCCAGCATCAGGGTCTTTTTCAATGAGTTAACTCTTTGTATAAGGTGATCAAAGAATTGGACCTTCAGTATCAGTCCTTCCAATGAATATTCAGGATTGATTTCCTTTAGGATTGACTGGTTTGATCTCCTTGCAATCTGTGAAGCTCTCAAAAGTCTTCGCCAGCACCACAATTCAAAAGCATCAATTCTTCAGGGCTCTGCCTTCTTTACAGTCCAACTCTCACAACTGTACATGACCACTGGAAAAACCACAGCTTTGACTATATGGCAAAGAGATGTTGGCAAAGAGATGTCTCTGCTTTTTAATATACTGTCTTGGTTTGTCATAGCACTCCTTCTAAGACAAGATGTAAATGTATCAGTGGCTGTGTTTCAATAAAACTTTACTTATAGAAACTGAAATTTGAATTTCATATTTTTCTCACATGTCACAAAATATTTTCCTTTTGATTTTTTTCCCAGCTATTAAAAATGTGGAAAAAATTTATTTCCTCATGGGCCATACAAAAATGGTTAGTGGGCTATATTAAGGTCATATAAGCTCACGGGATATAATTTTCTGATCCTGGTATAGCTTTAGCACTCCAGGATTTTGCTAGAGAGAATAATCTGGGTCTTCACAGCTTTTATCAAAACCCCCTTTGAGAGAAATGGATTTAGGAAATAGAACTCAAAGGACATACTGTCTATCCATTTTTCTACATTAACTTTAAATTCTGTCTTTGAGGCAAGTCCAACTCCTGAACGGCTATTAACTTGGTCCAACTCAGCTCAACTCCAAAGAGAATCTCTTTCACTGAATAAATTTGAATATTATGCTTTCTACTTTAATCAGTGGTTACTACAAGATAAAACAGCTTTATTTCAGCTTTTGCACTTGCAAAACAACTCCAGTAAATCACTCAGCGTCCCTGTGTAGGGTATCCTGCAAAGAATTTGTCTCAGAATTCAGTACTAGGAAAAACTCTTTCCTTTCAGACATTTCCCAGTTCTTTCTCTCAGCTAACTACATACAATTCTTACCAAGCTTTCCTCTTTACACTGGCTTCTGGGAAGCTTAAAGTCAGCTTTTATTCTCAGTCATAGCAACAGCATCATTCCAAGGCCCCTGTATAGTACCACTCCGGGGACCCTAAATTAGTAGTCTAGTACAGACATTTAGGTGAGAAAACTGATAACTGGAAAAGTGACGGCCTTCTTTCTGAATCTGAGTCTGGACCTACTTTGAAGGCCGTCCTACATCTACCCCTTCTCCAGCTGTCTTTTCTGGTTCCCTGAAATAGATTAATATGTTCTCTTAGAAAAAGTTGGCAAAGGATAGGTTCTTAGAGGAAAATGGCAAAGGTCTCTCTAGAAGCTCATCTTGAAAGGATTCACTTTCTGTGTTGGGTTAATTGCACAGAGAAGTGTTAGGAAAAAAAAAAAAAAAACAACTTGAGGAAGGAACACTGGTCTGAACCTGGCAGGCCATTACTCTACTTTCCCTGTGTCAAACCTAACACAGAGAGCACCTGTTATTTGCTCTAGACTCTGAGAAGCCATAGATCATACAGTTCTTTACTAGCCCATGGACCCATGACTAAGCCTGTTCAAGGTCTGGTAGTTTACAGAGAGGCACTCTATAAATTACAGGAAATAGCACTCATTGACTCATCAAGCATTTCAATAATCTGAATCTTTTAGTGATTAAGGAATAATTTTCAGTGATGTTTGGACTAATTTGGACTAACGTCTCCAGAGTTCAGAAGGTAGTAGGATTAAAAAACAACAACAACAGCAACCATACTTCTCTATCCACATCTACTTTGAATAAACACTGTCTCCACGTCTGGGTGCAAGGCTACCTTTTTTTTTTCCTTCCCCTCAGAAACACCCTACTGTCTGTCCTGAGCCCTTTCCCAGTGGGACTCTGATTGGGTGCTCTGAATTAGAGACCAGGCCTTCTTTACTTCCAGCTACCTAGGTCTGCTGTCAGGGGGTCAAAAGTAGAAATGTGATTGGTTTTTCCACTTCTGGGACTTGTCAAATGCCTCTAGGAACTGAACATTTTTACTTATACTCCAGCTAGTTTTACTGCACAAATCAAACGGATTGGGACAGTTTAAATTGGGAGTTATAAAGGCCTTTCCCTGTATGGGAGTTAGGATCATGTTCATTCTCTCTATACTATTTCCATTCCTTTGAGTCCAACAGTTTTTCTTGAACTGTTGGCATTAGTTTGCTTCATCCAGCCTATTTGTGGCACACTAATCTACCTCTTGGTCATCTAGTTCCCTACATGCTGCTGCACTGAGAGGGGCCCAAAGCCTCTATTTGAGGAAGAAGTGTATCCTATAGCGACCCTTAGACAACCAAGTAAGAACTAAAGAAATGAAGGTCTATGGGCTGTAACTCCAAGGTGGCCAGAGAATCCCTATTTTTCTATTTTCCTTTTTGGATTATCATACCTCCTTTCCATGAGTGGTGGGTCCAGGAGAACTGGGCCAAGAAGATGATTTTACCAAAATTTTCTCCAGGCCACTTAACTTGCTTCCAACCTAGGCAAATGGAATCATTTAGGTCTTCAGGTATAAAGGTGTACAGTCAGTAACCAGCTGACTCTAATAAGAATAGGCAGGTGTATGTGTGGAGCCATCTTCGTTTTTCCCTCTAGCTTCTGTGGTCAGTAGTGATGTCACTAACCTGGGGTCATCAGTCTTCAGTTTTTCTACCTTCCCCCTTTTCCTTACCCCTTCTTCTCCCTCCCTCTTCTCTCTCCTCTACCATGTAGAAACATAGCTCTCTCAATGTTTCATAATCCCTCCTAGCTGTGCTCCTCGTATATTGCCTGTCACAGTGAATGGCACCAACCTCTGTCAGAACCAAACCCCGCCTCCTCCCTGCCCACACCTTACTGTGTAGTCATCAAATCTCATCAGTTTTACCTCATCTTTAACTCTCACATCTGTCTTCTTCTTTCCATCTCTGTTGCTGTTGTTACTCTTTAGTTGGTAAGTTATGTCTGACTCTTTTGAGACCCCGTGTATTATAGCCTGCCAGGTTCCTCTGTCCATGGGATTTCCCAGGCAAGAATACTGGAGAGGGCTGCCATTTCCTTCTCCAGGGGATCTTCCTGATCCATTGATCAAACTTGCATCTCCTGCTTGGCAGGCGGATCCTTTACCACTGAGCCACTTAGGAAACCCCTCTCTCATCTCTGTCAGCTCCCACTTCTAGTTCATTACCTCTCTTGCCCACAACAGCTTCTGTCGTGCCCTTAATCATTGACGTCAGGTCTCCTTACTCAGGAAATTCATCCCATTCCTGTAAGACAGGGTATTCTTGTCTGTACTTCTACAACATCCTCTATTTATTAATTTTATAAGTAGAATTGCCTCCTCCACTGAACAGTAAGCTCTTTTTTTCTCCTTCACCCTTGTATCTCCAGGCCCAGACCAGATCTGACACATAACAAATGCTCAATAACTCTTTGATAAGTGAATTAATGAGATATACAAAAGAAATTTGGAAAGTTATGCTTTTAACTGGAGATAGATATTGAGGCTAAGATAGTTTGTAATTTTTTTTATTTGCACAGATTTTTGAGCCATTAGTAGCATTTCTACCTGTCTTTTTTTTTTTTTTAGTTATATACCACTTCAGAGAACTATTACATTTTTATAATTATGAAGTGCTTTTTTATAATCCACATTGTATTGAAAGAGACACAGGAAGAAAGCTTGCATTTTGAGTTTCCTTTATTCCCCTGTGACTTTAAATCTGACCCCTGAGGTACCAGGACCCAGACTGGCTTGATCAGATCTTGGCAGTGAAGGAGAATAGGCCCTTAGAGGAATTATCCAGCTTGCTGGATTTGTTAGGTGAGAATGGTTCTTAATAAGGATTCTAGTAAATGTTGGAAAAAGATCGGTGCTGTATAGTCAAAGTACAGATAGTAAGCCAGGAACGGGGAGGAAGATGGACCACTGCATGCACACAAGGCCTGTCAGAGATTTGGATTCAAACCAGAGCAGAAGGGATTATATGACAAGGTTAGTGAAGGGATCTCACATCTGACCCAGGACTGTGCTGTCTCTTTGATACTGGTTTATGCAGATGATGAGGAGTCTTTTAAGAGCATCAGCCCCAGGGATGCCTTTCTGGTTCTGCTGCTGCTAACTCGCTTCAGTTGTGTCCGACTCTGTGCGACCCCATAGAGGGCAGCCCACCAGGCTCCCCCATCCCTGGGATTCCCCAGGCAAGAACACTGGAGTGGGTTGCCATTTCCTCCTCCAATGCATGAAAGTGAAAAGTGAAAGTGAAGTCGCTCAGTCGTGTCGGACTCTATCGACCCCATGGACTGCAGCCCACCAGGCTCCTCCGTCCATGGGATTTTCCAGGCAAGAGTACTGGAGTGGGGTTTCTGGTTCTGCCCAGTCTAAAAGAGCCCATTCTGAGGATGGCCAGGGTTTTAAAACAGGTCTGTACAATTTGTTCTATTTTATTAGATACTGTGTTCAGATCTGCATTTATACTAATTTATTTCATATAATATACTTTCAAAAAGGTGGCACAGTGGTAAAGAATCTGCTTGCCAATGCAGGAGGTACAGAGAAGCAGATTTGGTCCCTAAGTTGGAAAAATCCCCTGGAGTAGGAAATGGCTACTCCAGTATATACAACCTGCTCCCGTATTCTTGCTTGGAAAATTCCATGGACAGAGAAGCCTGGCAGGCTACAGTCCCAGGGTATCGCAAAGAGTGGGATACAACTGAGCAACAGAGCACACATACGCTTTCAAAAGAGTATGAGGTGGCCTAAGATAAAAGGACAGATGCATTGTTACTAACAAGCAGTAATACAGGTTAAAAGGCAGAAATTCAAGTGAGAAGGAGAAAATTAATATTATACTAAAAAGTTGTAGCTGAAGAGAATGACACTATCAAGATCAAAGTCTGGCCCTGAGCTTTCTAGTGGCCTCAACAAAACAGGAACTACATGGATTTTGTATTTTAAAATCTTTCTGAAATAGTTATAAATTTTGGTATAGATGACAAAGAGTATCTGTTTATCAGGAGAAGAAATTTTGTGTGGGGTGTGAACTCTGAGAGTAATTTGCCGTGCTGCTGCTGCTGCTGCTGCTAAGTCGCTTCAGTCATGTCCGACTCTGTGGGACCCCATAGACGGCAACCCACCAGGCTCCTCCGTCCCTGGGATTCTCCAGGCAAGAACACTGGAGTGGGTTGCCATTTCCTTCACCAATGCATGAAAGTGAAAATGAAGTTGCTCAGTCATGTCCGACTCTTAGTGACCCCATGGATTGCAGCCTAACAGGCTCCTCCGTCCATGGGAGTTTACAGGCAAGAGTACTAGAGTGGGGTGCCATTGCCTTCTCTGGGAATTTGGCATACAAACCTTTATTTAAGAGGCACTGAGCAATATAATAAAGTATTCATATGTAGTATCCTTATTAATGCTCTATCTTTTTTGTAAAGTTTGAAAACAGATGATTAAAATCTTGATTGAATCTTGATTATGGTTACATTTCTACGTTTCGTCTTTAGGTATTTATCACTATATTGGAACATGCATTCAGAATTTTTGCATAATTTTTATGGCTTCTATTAATATTATATCCTTATTTTATTGCTCTAAATGCTGTCTCTCAATGCTTTTTGCTATAAAATTGACATCATATACAATAATTAAACCCTTAAATTGTCATCATGAGTTTTGCTTAAGTTAGCCATATTTTGAATAAATCTTATCACAAATCTTTGCTCAATTGGTTTGATTCTCTTCTGTTCCTCCCATCAGTGTTTTTAGATGTTTATACCATCTTTACAAGTACATTGCTATCATTCATTCCTGCTGCACATTGCAGGTTTATGAACTTTTTGTGACTCTCAAATTGTGTATTTTCTAGATGGACTCTGCCAGTTAAACTGGGAATGTATGTACCGGTTTCAGGCAAAAGTTAATTTACAGTGAAACTCTGAAATTCCTCTTCTGTTTTCCTTGGTTTATATATATTCTGACCAGGCGACACTAACAGTGAACTGTGTTTCATAGTCACACCCATTTGCCACCTCTTTTACAAATGCTTCATCACCAAGTTTTTCAAACCTCTGGCTGCTAATATTTAAATTCCTAATTGTAATCATTACAATTAGGAGACCTCATTTATTTTGTTTAAAATCCCTTGGAAACTGAAGTCTCTGAATCTTCTCTGTCAACAAAATTGTGTAATGAAATCATTTTATTTATAGATAGTTGATATCATTTTAAAATTCATTTCCTTGCAAATCTTAAATATACTTTTTCAACTTTATTACTGCTTGATTTTGGGAAAGGGAACAGTTGTGACATCAGTAGCAAAGCTGTCAAAATCTTATATAATTTATTCTTGAATTATTAGGCACAAGTCTTACTGAAGTGTTGTATATATTTTATATTCTGCAACCAAAATATGGAATTAACATTAGCTCATTAATGGATATTTCTGGATCCATACTCAGATCCACAGGAACATGAGAACTCAGACAAAAGTGAAAGTAATAATAAGAAATATTCAATAGTTCAAAGTAGCTGATGATAACATCAGGCCCTTTGGAGGAAGGCCATGGAGATGTTTAATTAGGCTGAAGAAATATGGGTAATGAAAATGTGATTGGATATAAAGACCTTCCTAATAATGAAGGCTGTTAAGTAATAGAATCACTAATATTCTTTGTTGAAAGGATAGATACATAACTGGCTGGGATGAGTTAAGACTCCTTAAGGGGTGTTGCTACTCAAAGTGTGGTCCACAGACCAGCAACAATTGTGATACCTGTGGGCTTGTTAGAACTGTAGGCTCCACCACAAATCTCCTCAGATTCTGCATTTTAACAAGATATCCAGATTAAGATGCACATTAACATTTTGAGAAGCAGATTGCCTTACAGCACTCTTCTAAAACTTGGGTGAATATAGGAATCAACTGGGGAATTTTTTAAAATGCCAACCTCAGAGACTTTGATTGAATAGGTCTGAGATGTGGTCCTGAGAGTGGGAACTTATCCCCAGATAATTTTAATGTGCAGCAGTTTCCACTGCCTTAGAACTGTTTTGGTAGTCTATGGAAATCCACTGAAGTCCTGGACTCAGACATCCTGATTGTTTTCTTAATTGTGGTTAAAAAATACATAACACAAAGTTTACCATTTTAAATATTTTCTGTAAAATTCGTAGTAGGAAGTCAAGAGATACCTGGAGTAATAGGCAAGTTTGGCCATGGAGTGCAAAATTAAGCAGGGGAAAGGCTAAGAGACTTTGCCAAAAGAATGCACTGGTCATAGCAAACACCCTCTTCCAACAACACGAGAAAACTCTATACATGGACATCACCAGATGGTCAATACCAAAATCAGATTGATTATATTCTTTGCAGCCGAAGCTCTATACAGTCAGCAAAAACAAAACTGGGAGCTGACTGTGGCTCAGATCATGAACTCCCTATTGCAAAATTTAGACTTAAATTGAAGAACGTAAGGAAAACCACTAAACCATTCAGGTATGACCAAAATTAACTTCCTTACGATTATACAGTGGAAGTGACAAATAGATTCAAGGGATTAGATCTGATAGAGTGCCTAAAGAACTATGGACAGAGGTTGGTGACATTGTATAGGAGGCAGGGATTAAGACCATCCCCAAGAAAAAAAAAAATGCAAAAAAGGCAAAATGGTTGTCTGAGGAGGTCTTACAGATAGCTGAAAAAAGAAGAGAAGCAAAAGGCAAAGGAAAAAAAGAAAGATGTACCCATTTGAATGCAGAGTTCCAAAGAATAGCAAAGAGAGATAAGAAAGCCTTCCTCAGTGATCAGTGCAAAGAAATAGAGGAAAGCAATAGAATGGGAAAGACTGAGATTTCAAGAAAATTAGAGATACCAAGAGAATATTTCATGCAAAGATGGGCTCAATAAAGGACAGAAATGGTATGGACCTAACAGAAGCAGAAGATATTAAGAAGAAGTGGCAAGAATACACAGAAGATCTATACAAAAAGATCTTTATGACCCAGATAACCATGATAGTGTGATCACTCACCTAGAGCCAGACATCCTAGATTGCGAAGTCAAGTGGGCCTTACAAAACATTGCTAAAAACAAAGCTAGTGGAGGTGATGGAATTCCAGTTGAGGTATTTCAACTGGAAGTGCTGCACTCAGTATGCCAGCAAATTTGGAAAACTCAGCAGTGGCCACAGGACTGGAAAAGGTCAGTGCTCATTCCAATCCCAAAGAATGGCAATGCCAAAGAATGTTCAAACTATCGCATAATTGCACTCATCTCACACGCCAGCAAAATAATGCTCAAAATTCTCCAAGCCAGGCTTCAACATGAACCATGAACTTCCAGACGTTCAAGCTAGTTTAGAAAAGGCAAAGGAACCAGAGATCAAGTTGTCAACATCCATTAGATCATCCAAAAAGCAAGAGAGTTCCAGAAAAAACATCTACTTCTGCTTTATTGACTATGCCAAAGCCTCTGACTGTGTGGTTCACAACAAACTGTGGAAAATTCTTCAAGAAATGGAAATACCATACCACCTTACCTGCCTCCTGAGAAATCTGGATGCAGGTCAAGAAACAATAGTTAGAACCAGACATGGAACAACAGACTGGTTCCAAGTTGGGAAAGGAGTATGTCAAAACTGTATATTGTCACCCTGTTTATTTAACTTACATACAGAGTAATTCATATGAAATGCTGGGCTGGATGAAACACAAGCCAGAATCAAGATTGCTGGGAGAAATATCAGTAACCTCAGATTTGCATATGACACCACCCTTATGGCAGAAAACAAAGAAATTAAGGAGCCTCTTGATGAAAGTGAAAGAGGAGAGTGAAAAGCTGCCTTAAAACTCAACATTCAGAAAACTAAGATCATGGCATCCGGTCCCATCACTTCATGGCAAGTAGGTAGGGAAACAATATTTTTGGGGGCTCCAAAATCACTGCAGATGGTGACTGTATCCAAGAAATTAAAAGATGCATGCTCCTTGGAAGGAAAGCTATGACCAACCTAGACAGCATATTAAAAAGCGGAAATATTACTTTGCCAATTGTCCGTATAGTCAAAGCTATGGTATTTCCAGTAGTGATGTATGGATTGAGAGTTGAACCATAAAGAAAGCTGAGCACTGAAGAATTGATGCTTTTGAACTGTGGTATTAGAGGAGACTCTTGAGAGTTCCTTGAATTGCAAGGAGATCATACCTGTCTGTCCTCTTTAGGGCTGAATATTCAGTCAATCCTGAATATTCATTGGAAGGACTGATGCTGAAGCTGAAACTGCAATACTTTGGCCACCTTATGGGAAGAACTGACTCACTGGAAAAGACCCTGATGGTGGGAAAGATTGAAGGCAGGAGGAGAAGGGGATGACAGAGGATGAGATGCATGGATGGCATTAACGACTTGATGGACATGAGTATTAGCAAGCTCTGGCAGTTGGTGATGGACAGGAAAGCCTGGCATGCAGCCCATGGAGTTGCAAACAGTTGGACGGGACTAAATGACTGAACTGAACTGAAGTACTTTCCAATGGTGTATAATTATCACCACTATCCATTTCCAGAAATTTTTAATCCCTCAAAGAGAAATTCTCTACCAATTCAGGAATTATTCCCCATTCTCACTAACCCTTATTAATCTTCTGTCTCTCTGTATTTATTATTCTGAAATATTTCACATCAGTGGAACCACACATTGTGTGATCTTTTGTGTGTGACATTTCTCTTAGCATAGTGTTTTCAAAGTTAATCCATGATTTGGCATATATCGAATTTTATTCTTTTTTATGACTGCAGGCCACTCTCCCTTCTTCGTGATAGCAGGGCTGAACCTCCACAAGTTTGAGCTGCATGGGAATTTCTTCAGGGTTGGAGACTGCCTCACCTGGTTGGGGCCCAGTAGCTTGTGGTGCAGGTACAGGGTGACTGGGCTTTTGTTTGCAAGGAGATGCACCTGAATTTATCACAAGTAAGAAGGAGGGCATTTTAAGGATAGAAGAGAGGTTGCATCCTTCACCATTCAGGAGAAAACAGGACACCTGGAGCCTTGGGAAGATAAGAACCTTGGGTTAGTTCTGCGTCCCGTAAGGCTTTGGAGACCTCTCTCTTTAGTGAATGGAGCTTTCTTCTCACATTCCATCATCAGTGGATCTTAGCTACTTTTTATATGTCTGCTTCTTTCTGTTATGCACTTGTATTCTTTCACTTTTTGATGACTTTATTTCCTCTGGGCTTCCCAAGTGGCTCAGTGGTAAAGAATCCACCTACCAATGCAGGGGGCACAAGCGATGCAGATTCTATCCCTGGGTCAGGAAGATCTCTAGAAGAGGAAACAGCAAACCACTCCAATATTCTTGCCAGGGTAATCCCATGGACAGAAGAGCTTGGTAGGCTATAGTCCATGGATTCACAAAGAGTTGGACATGACTGAGTACCTGAGCATGCATGCATATTTCCTCTACCCCAACTTCTGCTTCTTCCAGATTCATTTTGCATTAAGACTTATCAAGGCTTCTTTTAGCTCCTATGGCTGCCATTGCTAACTGCCTCATTTTCTCCAGCAAAATTCTCTAGAAATAACAAAAATTTAATTGGTCCAGTTCATCTTTCTATACCAGGTAATGTCCATCATTCTCAGGCAGTGATCCATCTCCTGGTCCAACTGGCTGTTGTTTTATAGTCTCCTTGGGTGGGGGTGGAGTGGGGTGCATAGGGCGTTGTTCTTGGGAGTTGCTGGAGGGAAAGGTAGGCACCACTGGTGTGTCTATAACAACATGAGATTCAGAGTTCACTTCTCTCAACTTACCACTTGTGTACTCAGGTTGATAGTGAGCATATTTTTACATGGGAAAATACTGGTTAATCATGAAGCCTGACTTTCCCACCCAGTTGTAAAGGCAAATGTGTTCTTAAATACATATTTAAGAAGCAGTGAAAATAAAACACAGGGCACTTAAGTTTGAACTTCAGCTAAACAATGAATATATTTCCGATGAGCAACATCTGTGTTTGTGACATACAGTGAAAAGCTATTCTTTGTTTTTGTTGTTACTGTTTTCTAAATCAGGCAACCCTAGTGACAAGAGATTTTTCAAAGGGGAAGCTATTCCTTAGGTATGTTATAAAAAAAAGTCTGAGAATTAGGAAATGGTTTGTTTCTCAGATATTCCAGCTGCCTTCTTCAGGAGAGGGAATCTGTTTACATTGCTGCTGCTGCTGCTGCTAAATCGCTTCAGTCGTGTCCGACTCTGTGCGACCCCAAAGACGGCAGCCCACCAGGCTCCTCTGTCCCTGGGATTCTCCAGGCAAGAATACTGGAGTGGGTTACCATTTCCTCCTCCACTTCTTTTGCAGTGTCTGTAAAATGCACTTGGTTCTTTGCTTCATACTCAAACAATCACAACTATGTCTGCTGCTGCTGGGGTTGCTACTGTGCTTCACTGGCTACTTTAGCATGTGATGCACACCAGTTGAGCAGTGTAATGAGAGTTTAACAAAGGAACTATTGACAGTCCGGTGGAAAAAATGTAGGAAACCATGAGAGAGAAGGCAGTGATGCCAGGCAGGCAGGTAACCTCATCTAGGCCTGATGATTTTGTAGACAAGACCACTTCATAGGCTTTGTGGCCTCTTGTCAAGGGACCCCCGACCGCCCCATGGCAGCCCTGAAGGTAGGCAGCTGGAGAAATACACATTTTACCTTCAACCCCTTCCTTCCTTCCTCCCTCTGTTCTCCTGCCAGGGCTCTCAGGTGACCAAATCCAGGCAGAAAGCATACGGGCCAGCCTCTAGAGCACACGGAGGGTGAAGAGTAGCAGAGTGTACAAAAGGGCAAATAGAAGACTTAAGCTCAAATTCCTCCTCTGCACAGACTGTCTTAATCATTTTGTGTCGTCACCTCACTTGATCTCACAACAGTTTTATAGTGAAAGTACTCTTAATGCCCCCATTTTACTGATGTGGTTGAAGGATTAGTTGTATTGAATAACTTGCTCAGGATCACATAGCTAGTAAAGAGTGCAAGAATATAAAACTATCTATTCACCTCCATATCACTGTACAAGACTTCTTGGTGATCTCTTTTCATTGTGTTTTTGTTTTTTCTTAACTTTCATGTTGTTGAAGATTTTTCATTGTTCACACGTCTTGTTGACAACCACTGAAAAATCCCTCCGAGATCTAGTTTAGCAGTTTGTATACAAAACATGCTCGCTCAGTGTTTGTCCATTTTCTGTTTGACTTCTGGTTTGGGATGGCAGCAGAGGCAGGGAGCCCAGGTTTAAGAGTTGGGTCAGTGAGTTCTTTACTCACAGGAAAGCTGGTAAAAGAAGGCTCCTGACTCAAAATCCATGCTTCATCCTGCACAGGGGAAGGCCTGTCAAGACAAGACTCTCAGACACCCCAATGAGTAATTTTACAGAATTGTAGGCTTAGAAATGCCCTTAGAGGTCACCTACAACCTCTACCTAGCGTGTGGCTCCTCTTCAAGATTCAGTCCTCCTCCTTGTCCCTAGGGTTGTCTTCTGGGTAAACACATCAAGAGAGTGACTGACCAAGAGATTTAAGGAAGGGTCCATAGTTCCCTTGACTGATTCTTTTTTTTTTAATTAATTTATTTATTTGGCTGTGCCCAGTCTTAGTTGCTGTGCACAATGTGGTCTTTGATCTTCATTGCAGCATGCGGGATCTTTAGTTGTGACAAGTGGGATCTTTTATTTAGTTGTTGGATGTGGGATCTATTTCACTGACCAGGGATCAAACTCAGGCCCCATTCATTGGGAGTGGGGAGTCTTAGCCACTGGACTACTGGGGAAATCCCTTGAGTGATTCTTGTTTACTACCTAAGAATTTCTTTTCACTGCTGAACTTTGACAAACCTTGGTTTTGCCCACTGATCACATGGAGGTGGGTAATGCAACATATAATAATCTCTATAATCTCCTTGAAAATGTATAGGGCTTCCTGAAGAAAGTATCAAGTTGTGCTGTTGAAATAAGTAGGAACAAATGTAGACTCCCTTAGTTAACTTAGCTAAATCCCTGATATGTAAAAGTCAGGACAAGGAAGTGTGGGTTGGAATCTTTAAGTATGAGACAAAACATGAAAGATGATTCAGTTAGTGTATAATGTAATTTGAAAAGTGGAAATAGTGGGCTAGAGAAAAGCATTTACTTCTGGAAAGTGAAACAAAGAGATAAAAGCCAAATGATTAAAAAAAAAAAAAAAAGTCAAGCTCATTACTCACAGAAGTTGAAATCTTCCTTTTTAATTGGATTTTTAAATCGTTACTCCCCCAGAAAAACAGTTTTTCAGTTTGCAGTTCTCATAAAACTGCATAAGATATTTACACTATTAAATTTAATTTTATATATTTTAATATCATTTATATATCTATTTTTCTTCCAACTTCTATGTTTAGGGTTTTTTAAAATAGTCAAAGAGGCTAGTTTGAGTTTAAAACTTGGTTTCAGAGGGAGATTAGGTAGAGTAGAGGGAGTTTTGATGTTTGGATGTGGCTTTCTTGCTCAGCCTATTATAGGAACACAGGTGTTGTGGGCCTAGATTGTGTGTTTGCCGCGCCTGTTCTGTGGCCCCTGACTTCCCCTCGGCTACTTTCACCCAGGGTTTCCCCTTTCTGCTTCCTTGGCACCTTAGACATGCATCTGGATGGTGCTTGTGTAGGTCCTTGTACTCATACAGTACTTATAGAGGGTACTGTCGGGTAGAAAGCACATCTCATTGATCTCAGTAGCTGAATATGCCTGGCATATGTTAATAGTGAATGCTCAGCAAATGCTTGTTGAAAGAATGAATGGCTTTGTTGATTTTTGCTATGGTCTCTTTTGTTTCTTTTGCATTTACTTCTGCCCTAATTTTTAAGATTTCTTTCCTTCTACTAATCCTGGGGTTCTTCATTTCTTCCTTTTCTAGTTGATTAAGGTGTAGAGTTAGGTTATTTATTTGACTTTTTTCTTGTTTCTTGAGGTATGCCTGTATTGCTATGAACTTTCCCCTTAGGACTGCTTTTACAGTGTCCCACAGGTTTTGGGTTGTTGTGTTTTCATTTTCATTCATTTCTATGCAAATTTTGATTTCTTTTTTGATTTCTTCTGTGATTTGTTGGTTATTCAGCAGTGTGTTGTTCAGCCTCCATATGTTGGAATTTTTAGTAGTTTTTCTCCTGTAATTGAGATCTAATCTTACTGCATTGTGGTCAGAAAAGATGCTTGGAATGATTTCTATTTTTTTGAATTTACCAAGGCTAGATTTATGGCCCAGAATGTGATCTATCCTGGAGAAGGTTCCATGTGCACTTGAGAAAAAGGTGAAATTCATTGTTTTGGGATGAAATGTCCTATAGATATCAATTAGGTCTAACTGGTCTATTGTATCATTTAAAGTTTGTGTTTCCTTGTTAATTTTCTGTTTAGTTGATCTATCCATAGGTGTGAGTGGGGTATTAAAGTCTCCCACTATTATTGTGTTATTGTTAATTTCTCCTTTCATACTTGTTAGCATTTGTCTTACATACTGCGGTGCTCCCGTGTTGGGTGCATATATATTTATAATTGTTATATCTTCTTCTTGGATTGATCCTTTGATCATTATGTAGTGACCATCTTTGTCTCTTTTCACAGCCTTTGTTTTAAAGTCTATTTTATCTGATATGAGTATTGCTACTCCTGCTTTCTTTTGGTCCCTATTTGCATGGAAAATCTTTTTCCAGCCCTTCACTTTCAGTCTGTATGTGTCCCCTGTTTTGAGGTGGGTCTCTTGTAGACAACATATGTAGGGGTCTTGTTTTTGTATCCATTCAGCCAGTCTTTGTCTTTTGGTTGGGGCATTCAACCCATTTACTTTTAAGGTAATTACTGATAAGTATGATCCTGTTGCCATTTACTTTATTGTTTTGGGTTTGAATTTATACACCGTTTTTGTGTTTCCTGTCTAGAGAATATCCTTTAGTATTTGTTGGAGAGCTGGTTTGGTGGTGCAGAATTCTCTCAGCTTTTGCTTGTCTGAAAAGCTTTTAATTTCTCCTTCATACTTGAATGAGATCCTTGCTGGGTACAATAATCTGGGCTGTAGGTTATTTTCTTTCATCATTTTAAGTATGTCTTGCCTTCCCTCCTGGCTTGAAGAATTTCTATTGAAAGATCAGCTGTTATCCTTATGGGAATTCCCTTGTGTGTTATTTGTTGTTTTTCCCTTGCTGCTTTTAATATTTGTTCTTTGTGTTTGATCTTTGTTAATTTGATTAATATGTGTCTTGGGGTGTTTCGCCTTGGGTTTATCCTGTTTGGGACTCTCTGGGTTTCTTGGACTTGGGTGATTATTTCCTTCCCCATTTTAGGGAAGTTTTCAACTATTATCTCCTCAAGTATTTTCTCATGGTCTTTCTTTTTGTCTTCTTCTTCTGGGACCCCTATGACTTGAATGTTGTAGCGTTTAATATTGTCCTGGAGGTCTCTGAGATTGTCCTCATTTCTTTTAATTCGTTTTTCTTTTATCCTCTCTGATTCATTTATTTCTACCATTCTATCTTCTAATTCACTAATCCTATCTTCTGCCTCTGTTATTCTACTATTTGTTGCCTCCAGAGTGTTTTTAATTTCATTTATTGCATTATTCATTATATATTGACTTTTTTTTTTAATTTCTTCTAGGTCCTTGTTAAACCTTTCTTGCATCTTCTCAGTCCTTGTCTCCAGGCTATTTATCTGTGATTCCATTTTGATTTCAAGATTTTGGATCAATTTCACTATCATTATTCGGAATTCTTTATCAGGTAGATTCCCTATCTCTTCCTCTTTTGTTTGGTTTGGTGGGCATTTATCCTGTTCCTTTATCTGCTGGGTATTCCTCTGTCTCTTCATCTTGTTTAAATTGCTGATTTTGGGGTGTCCTTTCTGTATTCTGGCAGTTTGTGGAGTTCTCTTTATTGTGGCATTTCCTCACTGTGTGGGGGTTTGTACAGGTGGCTTGTCAAGGTTTCCTAGTTAGGGAAGCTTGTGTTGGTGTTCTGGTGGGTGGAGCTGTATTTCTTCTCTCTGGAGTGCAATGAAGTGTCCAGTAATGAGTTATGAGATGTCTATGGTTTTGGGGTGACTTTGGGCAGCCTGTATCTTGAAGCTCAGGGCTGTGTTCCTTTGTTTCTGGAGAATTTGCTTGGTATGTCTTGCCCTGAAGAAATAAATGCAAAAGAAACAAAAGAGACCATAGCAAAAATCAACAAAGCCAAAAGCTGGTTCTTTGAAAGGATAAGTAAAATTGACAAACCATTAGCCAGACTCATCAAGAAACAAAGGGAGAAAAATCAAATCAATAAAATTAGAAATGAAAATGGAGAGATCACAACAGACAACACAGAAATACAAAGGATCATAAGAGACTACTATCAACAATTATATGCCAATAAAATGGACAACGTGGAAGAAATGGACCAATTCTTAGAAAAGTACAACTTTCCAAAATTGGACCAGGAAGAAATAGAAAATCTTAACAGACCCATCACAAGCACGGAAATTGAAACTGTAATCAAAAATCTTCCAGCAAACAAAAGCCCAGGTCCAGACGGCTTCACAGCTGAATTCTACCAAAAATTTAGAGAAAAGCTAACACCTATCCTGCTCAAACTCTTCCAGAAAATTGCAGAGGAAGGTAAACTTCCAAACTCATTCTATGAAGCCACCATCACCCTAATACCAAAACCTGACAAAGATCCCACAGAAAAAGAAAACTACAGGCCAATATCACTGATGAACATAGATGCAAAAATCCTTAACAAAATTCTAGCAATCAGAATCCAACAACACATTAAAAAGATCATACACCATGACCTGGGCTTTATCCCAGGGATGCAAGGATTCTTCAATATCCACAAATCAATCAATGTAATACACCACATTAACAAATTGAAAAATAAAAACCATATGATTATCTCAATAGATGCAGAGAAAGCCTTTGACAAAATTCAACACCCATTTATGATAAAAACTCTCCAGAAAGCAGGAATAGAAGGAACATACCTCAACATAATAAAAGCTATATATGACAAACCCACAACAAACATTATCCTCAATGGTGAAAAATTGAAAGCATTTCCTCTAAAGTCAGGAACAAGACAAGGGTGCCCACTTTCACCATTACTATTCAACATAGTTTTGGAAGTTTTGGCCACAGCAATCAGAGCAGAAAAAGAAATAAAAGGAATCCAAATTGGAAAAGAAGAAGTAAAACTCTCACTATTTGCAGATGACATGATCCTCTACATAGAAAACCCTAAAGACTCCACCAGAAAATTACTAGAACTAATCAATGACTATAGTAAAGTTGCAGGATATAAAATCAACACAGAGAAATGCCTTGCATTCCTATACACTAATAATGAGAAAACAGAAAGAGAAATTAAGGAAACAATTCCATTCACCATTGCAACGGAAAGAATAAAATACTTAGGAATATATACCTAGAGAAACTAAAGACCTATATATAGAAAACTATAAAACACTGGTGAAAGAAATCAAAGAGGACACTAATAGATGGAGAAATATACCATGTTCATGGATTGGAAGAATGAATATAGTAAAAATGAGTATACTACCCAAAGCAATTTATAGATTCAATGCAATCCCTATCAAGTTACCAACAGTATTCTTCACAGAGCTAGAACAAATAATTTCACAATTTGTATGGAAATACAAAAAACCTCGAATAGCCAAAGCTATCTTGAGAAAGAAGAATGGAACTGGAGGAATCAACCTACCTGACTTCAGGCTCTACTACAAAGCCACGGTTATCAAGACAGTATGGTACTGGCACAAAGACAGAAATATAGATCAATGGAACAAAATAGAAAGCCCAGAGATAAATCCACGCACATATGGACACCTTATCTTTGACAAAGGAGGCAAGAATATACAATGGATTAAAGACAATCTCTTTAACAAGTGGTGCTGGGAAATCTGGTCAACCACTTGTAAAAGAATGAAACTAGAACACTTTCTAACACCATACACAAAAGTACACTCAAAATGGATTAAAGATCTCAACATAAGACCAGAAACTATAAAACTCCTAGAGGAGAACATAGGCAAAACACTCTCTGACATACATCACAGCAGGATCCTCTATGACCCACCTCCTAGAATATTGGAAATAAAAGCAAAAATAAACAAATGGGACCTAATTAAACTTAAAAGCTTCTGCACATCAAAGGAAACTATTAGCAAGGTGAAAAGGCAGCCTTCAGAATGGGAGAAAATAATAGCAAATGAAGCAACTGACAAACAACTAATCTCAAAAATATAGAAGCAACTCCTACAGCTCAACTCCAGAAAAATAAATGACCCAATCAAAAAATGGGCCAAAGAACTAAATAGACATTTCTCCAAAGAAGACATACAGATGGCTAACAAACACATGAAAAGATGCTCAACATCACTCATTATCAGAGAAATGCAAATCAAAACCACTATGAGGTACCATTTCACGCCAGTCAGAATGGCTGTGATCCAAAAGTCTACAAGCAATAAATGCTGGAGAGGGTGTGGAGAAAAGGGAACCCTCTTACACTGTTGGTGGGAATGCAAACTAGTACAGCCACTATGGAGAACAGCGTGGAGATTCCTTAAAAAACTGGAAATAGAACTGCCTTATGATCCAGCAATCCCACTGCTGGACATACACACTGAGGAAACCAGAAGGGAAAGAGACACGTGTACCCCAATGTTCATCGCAGCACTGTTTATAATAGCCAGGACATGGAAGCAACCTAGATGTCCATCAGCAGATGAATGGATAAGAAAGCAGTGGTACATATACACAATGGAGTATTACTCAGCCATTAAAAAGAATACATTTGAATCAGTTCTAATGAGGTGGATGAAACTGCAGCCTATTATACAGAGTGAAGTAAGCCAGAAAGAAAAACACCAATACACTATACTAATGCATATATATGGAATTTAGAAAGATGCTAACAATAACCCTGTGTACGAGACAGCAAAAGAGACACTGATGTATAGAACAGTCTTATGGACTCTGTTGCAGAGGGAGAGGGTGGGAAGATTTGGGAGAATGGCATTGAAACATGTATAATATCATGTATGAAATGAGTTGCCAGACCAGGTTCGATGCACGATACTGGATGCTTGGGGCTAGTGCACTGGGATGACCCAGAGGGATGGTATGGGGAGGAAGGAGGGAGGAGGGTTCAGGATGGGGAACACATGTATACCTGTGGCAGATTCATTTTGATATTTGGCAAAACTAATACAATTTTGTAAAGTTTAAAAATAAAATTAAATTTAAAATTAAAAAAAAAATGAATGGATTCTCTCATCTCCCTAATGAATCCTTCCTACATACAGAAGCTCCACAGTACCCTCTGCATGACTCAGGGGTGGAGGAGGTAGTTTCCTGAGTGAATCTGGGCCACTGCAAATTTTCTGCTACCTGTACCTATGCCTGAAATTTCTCCCTTTGTTTCTGTTTTCTTTGACTTAAGACAATAGAAGCTTTAGTCCCACTTAAAATGCATATGTCCTTGGACGAGGTAACTCTTTCAACTTGATGATAGTGTAAAGCTCATTCTAAACCCTATAATTTAGTGCAAGTCCATTGTGTCCCTCAGTTCTGGGAGAAGGTTTGTTAGAGGAGACACGAGAGATAGAATGAAGATACTGACAACATGAAGGAGGCAGCTGCAATATGGAGGGAAACGTCCAAATACTGTGTTGGCCAAAAAGTTTGTTTCGGTTTTTCTGTGTTATGGAACTTTTGGCCAACCCAATAATTTTGTGTCACCCTCACCAGACTGGTTTTTTATGTTTTTTCAAAGGGTTCTTTGGGTTTTGAGATAAGAAGAAAGTCCTAAAAGCATCTTCCTGTCCAGGTTTGGGCTTTGTAACAAAGGCCTTCTAAAGATAATGCCAGGGCCTTTGATGTCTAATTCTAGTTGAAAAGGAAAATAACATAAGGAATGACTCTAACCCTGGAAATTGCAGGTTAGTCAAGCGGGTAGTGGTATTAGAGTCTGCCAGTAATTTGAGAGACAGAAAGGCCTTTCTGGTAGCCCTTAAATTGTACAAAGTCAATGACAGTTACTTAATCTGCCTGCTTATAAGATCAGTGCTGGATAATGCCGTGACTTTTTGGTGGGAAATATGTAGAATCGTCTTCGTTTGTCTGGGACTGTCCCCATTTTAGCACTGAAAGTTCCGTGTCTTGGGAAACCCCCACTCTAGGGCTAACCACAGCATTCGGTCACCTTAAAGGACCCAAATGTGAAGGTGCATTATGGTCAAATATGAAGGTGCATAATTAATTTTAACATTAATACAGCTGCTAACTTGCTATCCAGTAACTGTGGGGAAAAGAAACACTTTAAAATAAGTAAACAAGTCACCCTATTTGGGAGGATGTTAGCTCTCCTATCTCATTTTGATAAGGTAATCTTATATCATCAGAGAACTCCCAAATGCGGCTGTAAAAATAACAGTTACATAATTATACTTCCCTGGTTTAAACCACTAATAAGACATTGCCAAATTTTAGCTGTGTGAAGATAAATGTTTTTCATCGGTGATGATGTTGCATTACACACAAAAAAAGGAGTTTTATTTTTCTGGTTTAGCGTACTTTAGTTTTAATTACAGGTACATCATTTTTCACCTCATTAACAGAACATGGTTTATTGTTACAGGATATCTTTCCAATGGACACCCATTGCTGTTGTTTACTGAAAGCACTATACTGTGTTATTTACTTTTAAAATAGCTTTAATCAGGCATCCTTTCATTTAATATTAAATGTACTTAAATATTAACTTTTAAGAGTTGGTTTCACTTATAGTGATCTAAATAGATCTAAATGTAGAGAGAAGATAGAGAGGGGAGAGAGAGCCTCAGATGGCTGCTGCCTTCTAATGCCTGAAGTGCTACATTTGTTATTATATGAATATAGAGACAGTAAGACTCTTCAGGAACCAAGCAATAATATCCACCAAAGCCATGCATTAAAAAACATTAAAACACATTACTAAACAACTCTTAAGAAGAAAATGGAAATTACAAAATATGTAAAGATAAATGGACACAGAAGCATTACTTTATAAAGTCTGTGGTTTACATTAATCATCAAATTGCTACCCAGAATGAAATGTGTAGCCTTACATTATAGAAAATAAGGATGTTGAAAATAAGCACACTTTCAAATCAAAATTTAACCCCTCAGTCCAGCAATCAATCAAACAAAAATAGGAAAATGAACATGAAAGAGAATGGAAAAATACAAAAAGTGTAACGGTAGGAAATAATGCAATAGAAAATGATAGAAGCAGTGAACTTGAGAAAGTTCTCCTTTTACATTGGGATCTCAACTGCCTATTCTCTGATTTGGATACTTATTTTCCAGCCCAAGGAATAAGTGTTATGGACATTGAATTAACAGACAGAAGAGCAGGAAATCTGTGATTACTTCTGTCTGGGATACTGCCGAGGGGAGAAGAAGAAATAACATTTACAAAGATATATGTCAAACATTATGGTAGGCAGGTTATGTACATTTTGTATTTTAATAATATATCTTCCTCATTTACAGATAAGAATATTGAAGCACAGAGTGGCTTAATAATTTCTTAATTATTGACCAGACAGTAAGTCCTGGTGCTTAAGTTTGAATTCTAGAAGGGTTATTTTTTGACATTTAATTTACCATGTGTTGTCAGTTAAAGATATCACCGGTTTTAGAAACACGTTGTTTTGAAAACTCATATCTGCCTAGGAAGGCCATGGGGGTATCATTCACATTTTAGAGTGAAATGGTTTTAACAAATTACTTTCTTTTCAACATTTAGCTGAGGTTAGCTGTATTAAAAGAATGGGACGTCTGAAATGGTTGGAGACAGAGGAGTGATGTAGTAGAAGTGGTCCTGCTTGGAGGCTGAGGTCTGGACGAGACTGGAAGCAAACGTGCAGAAAGGGAAGTGGGAAATTGCCAACGATAAAGTCTGACTATTTCAAAATTCTGGCTAGGGTCAGCCCCACCCACAAGAAGAGCAAGACAGGTTCTTCCTCTTTCCTTCTCTTGTACAAATCAGTCCCTATTCCTGGGACCAAGAGGTCCAGGTCCAAGGGCTGCTCTATGGAAAACAGAGTCACAGGAGCTTTAGAAGCTATGCATGCTGCTCCCCAACAGGCCTCCCCTATACCTATACAGTACCCCAAACTATTCCTGACATCCTTGCTGGAGGAGAGTGATAGAAACTTGCTCCTCGGAGGACAGCTCATAACCAATTCGAACTTGAGCTAATTGTTAGAAAAGCCTTCCTATCACCAGCAAAAGTCTTGTCTCCCTTCAGCTTCCCCTTATTGGTCCTACTTCTGTCCTCTGAAATTACCCAGTCTGTGTGATATTTGTTCAGATGGAATTTGATCTGTCATGCAGTGTTGTTTTTGGCTGATTTGCTAAGTTGATTAGATTCCTCTACAAACTCAAAGCTTTTGGATCAAGGTAAATCTGGTAAAAATGTTCTAGCAATTATTTTTCAGAAAGACTGCCACAGTTTTCTTAAAATAAGGATGCTCCCAATTTACAGATTCATAATGTGAGAACAGTCTTATGTGCAAATCCATAGACGAACCCACATAAAGCATTCACATAAAAAAGAAGCAATCAGTATATTTTTCCTGTTGATTGGCACTATGTGAAACCTACTTCTGTTCATTTGTGGTAAAGTAACTGGATATTGAGAAGAGGAACTGATCTAATTAATCAACTTGGGAACATGTTCCACTTTTAAATGAACAGTTGATAATGAAGTACCTTTTTACTTCTGTTTGTTTAGCTACAAAACAAAGCAACACTCATAATAATATTTAACATTTGCTGCTTCAGTACTCTTGCCTGGAAAATCCCATGGACGGAGGAGCCTGGTAGGCTGCAGTCCATGAGGTCGCTAGAGTTGGACACGACTGAGTGGCTTCACTTTGACTTTTCACTCTCATGCATTGGAGAAGGAAATGGTAACCCATTCCAGTACTTTTGCCTGGAGAATCCCATGGACGGAGGAGCCTGGTAGGCTGCAGTCCATGAGGTCGCTAGAGTCAGACACGACTGAGCGACTTCACTTTCACTTTTCACTTTGATGCATTGGAGAAGGAAATGGCAACCCACTCCAGTGTTCTTGCCTGGAGAGTCCCAGGGACGGCCGAGCCTGGTGGGCTGCCGTCTATGGGGTCGCATAGAGTCGGACACGACTGAAGCGACTTAGCAGCAGCAGCAGCAGCAGAAAAGAGTAAAAGTAGTACTCTCATTAATTACCTTTGGTTTCATAAAAGTCTTCTAGAAATCAATTGATTTAAAAATATCATATCCTTTGTCCCAGTAGGATCTTCTGGAAAATTATGCCAAGGAAATAATCAAAAGATTTAAAAATATGTGATAAAAATATGCAATTTGTTAAAATTATTTGTAATGGTGAAAAATTGTTCACAGCATAAAAATCCAACAGTAGGAAATGGTTAATTTGATTAGGGCTGAGTGGGAGATTAGGCAGCCATTTCATATAAGGATTATGAAAAAAACAACACTGTGTGTAATCCAGATGGTCCTAGAGGAAAAATGTTAGGTAAGTCACTGGGGTGGAAGCAGAAACACGGTGCAACAAAAAACATCTACCTCTACTTCACTGACTATGCTAAAGCCTTTGACTGTGTGGATCACAACAAACTGTGGAAAATTTTTCAAGAGATGGTAATATCAGACCACCTCACCTGCCTCCTGAGAAACCTGTAGGCCAGTCAAGAAGCAACAGATAGAACCAAACATGGAACAACGGACTGGGAATTGGGAAGGGAGTATATCAAGGCTGTATATCGACACCCTGCTTATTTGACTTATATGTAAAGTACATCAAACAAAATGCCAGGCTGGATGAAGCACAAGTTGGAATCAAAATTGCAAGAAGAAATATCAGTAACCTCAGATGTGCAGATGACACCACCCTTATGGCAGAAAGCAAAGAAGAACTAAAGAGCCTCTTGAAAGTAAAAAAGGAGAGTGAAAAAGCTGGCTTAAAACTCGACATTCAAGAAATGAAGATCATGGCCTCTGGTCCCATCACTTCATGGCAAATAGGTGGGGACACAATGGAAACAGTGAGAGAGTTTATTTTATTGGGCTCCAAAATCACTGCAGATAGTGACTGCAACCATGAAATTAAAAGATGCTTGCTCCTTGAAAGAAAAGCTATGACCAACCTAGACAGAGTATTAAAAAGAAGAGCCGTTACTTTGCTAATGAAGGTCTGTCTAGTCAAAGCTATTTCTGTTTCCAGGAGTCATGTATGGATGTGAAAGTTGGACCATAAAGAAGGCTGACGGCTGAAGAATTATTGCTTTTGTACTGTGGTGTTGGAGAAGACTCTTGGGAGTTTCTTGGACTGCAAGGAGATCACATCAGTCAATCCTAAAGGAAATCAAGCCTGAATATTCATTGAAAGGTCTGATGCTGAAGCTGAAGCTCCAATACTCCAATACTTGGCCACCTGATGTGAAAAGCAGACTCATTAGAAAAGACCCCGATGCTGGTAAAGATTGAAGGCAGGAGAAAGGGACAACAGAGGATAAGATGGTTGGATGGCATCACCAACTCAATGGACATGTTTGAGCAAGCTCCAGGAGATGATGAAGGACAGGGAAGCCTGGCATACTGCAGTCCATGGGATCGCAAGGAGTTGGACATGACTGAGCAACTGAACAACACTAGCCATATAAAAAATTATTTTATAGCCATATTAAAAAATTCTTGCAGTATATATAATAAAAATCATGTATACAAAGAAATACACTGAAATTATGATAGGAAGATGAGAGGAGAATTTTATAGTTAATCAAGATAATAACAAAATGCTTTATTTTTAAACCAAAAAGTACTATATAAATTAATTTTTATCTGGACTGTTGCCAAGAATTGCATCACTAACTGCAACTAGCAGAAATGTATAACTATTATTATGATCTTTTGGGGAATGTGTCAAGAATGTACATGTAAAAATGTGTCTCTGAAAATAAACATCTCAGTATATACCCTACCCTTTATTCCTTTCTGTGCTGCTCCTCTAACAAAACCGGAGAGAGACCACGATAAACCCCCTCCCCAGTCTCCAAGATTCCCTGCTTACTGCACTGTGCTCTGGGTGAAAACATACTAATGTGGCTAGCTACAAATGAAACAGGAGAAAGGAGGAAATGCTGGCAGAGTAAAACACTCCAGGTCCTCTGAAACCCAGAGGAAAAGTCACAGTTTGGACTACGTTGCTGATTCTTTGGCCAGTGGAGTGGAAGGCAGATTGCAATCTTGGTTAGATATAAATCTTCTTTCTGCTCTTGTTATTTCTGTTGGACTCTTACGGAAGCTAAGATTTTTGCACATTTTGGTTGACTATTCTGTTTCTCTTCTCCAGTTTTCTTATGGAAGTTTATCTAGTGTTTCCAGCTTGTCTGGGCTCCCCATTGGTAGTAGCAAGAAACAGTAATTATTGGGATGTGCTTGATTATTTGAGTCTCCAAAGCTCCTGGTCATTTCAGATTGTGGGACTAAGAGTTAATGTAAGGATTGATTCTGTCGGTCAGTTTTCAAATAGGTGTATGCCACTGAGCACACCAAAATATGGCATATTTTTATCAGCTGTTGTTACACTAAAGCTAAGTAACATTTTCACAACTCAGTGGCTCATAAAAAACAAGAATTAGTTTTCCTTGATCATGGTTCATAGATGAGCTAGCACTGCCTTGTTTTTGCAGGTCACCTAGACCGGCCAAGGTCAACTGTGCTGCATGTGTTCTCAAAATCCCGTTAGCTACACAAGGTATCAATGCATTCTTTTCCTGTTGGATCACCAAGCAGAAGAGGCCAAGTCAAACCACTCACGTAAGGTTTGTACTCATATTTGCTGTTATTCAGTTGGCCGAAGCAAGTCACATACATG
Organism: Bos javanicus; assembly: GCF_032452875.1. Lineage (NCBI taxonomy): Eukaryota > Metazoa > Chordata > Mammalia > Artiodactyla > Bovidae > Bos > Bos javanicus. Next base: position 40,137,081 of record NC_083875.1, on the reverse strand, counting down.
ACTATACCCAACGTCAGTGGTTTCGGGAATTAACTCTCATTAGATTTTCATGAGGCAGAGGGAGGGGGTGAAGAATCCAGAACAATGATCTAATTTGCTATAAGGAACAGCATGTAAACAGATTAATTCAAATGCTTCAAAAGAGAATCCTACTGACTTCTAGAATAAACAGTATTATTTGCATGTGTGAAAAATATTCTATTTTTCTAATTAGACTAATGAAAACAATAAAATATCTCAGTTATGTGTCATATTTCTTTTAAAGAACATACAATATCACTAATGATAATTCCTGATTATGACTATGCTGGGTGTCTGGCCAAGTAAGAATTGATCCCATTGTAGGTCAGTTTCTGATTTTGGATTTTACACACACACGCTCACATGAACACACCACTTGTTTTTAGGAGCTTGTAATCAGTGAGTAAAATGTGCCCTGAAAGGAAATCAGTTAGTAAGAACTGCTATTTGGTAAGAAAAGGTGACTCAAGAAAAGAAGTTCCTTGTGGTTTTGAACTGTACTATGTTGTCGATCTCCACAAAAATAAGCCTTCGTTTAAAAAAGAAATTGATTTAAGGCAAAAGTTTCGAAGCAGAGGTTTCTATTTTTTCAAAATGAAAAAACTTCTCAGGAAATTTTGTATTTGTTTTAATGTAACAAGCAAAGGCAAGGGATAAGTAAAATCTGAGTTCAAGCTAGACAGATTTGCAAAACCTTTAAGCTGTAGGAAAGAAGAGCCAATAGCTCAGAGAACAAGCAAGTAACAGATTTAAAGAAAACTAGTTAGGAAAAATTTTCAATTTTTACATTAATAGGGGCCTTTCTCCACATTTTTCCTGTTTTTAAGATTCAGCTTAAGAGATGTATAGATATGAGGGATTAGAGAGTTAGTCAATAACAGAGAAAGATGGGGTAATTTCAATTACAGAAATTTTAACTAGCTTTGTCTGGATGGACAAAAGGGATGCTACAGCACAAGTTTGACATTTCTTGTCCTAGCTTAGTGGAATTCTTCCTGAAAATGAAATTGTTTCTTCAAAACACATCTAGTTGCCTTTTTCCAAAGAAAAAGGAAATTACACATTCTGATTAATCATCAATTATTCTTTTTTTTATTTTATTTTTAAACTTTACAATATTGTATTAGTTTTGCCAAATATCAAAATGAATCTGCCACAGGTATACATGTGTTCCCCATCCTGAACCCTCCTCCCTCCTCCCTCCCCATACCATCCCTCTGGGTCTTCCCAGTGCACCAGCCCCAAGCATCCAGTATCGTGCATTGAACCTGGACTGGCAACTCGTTTCATACATGATATTATACATGTTTCAATGCCATTCTCCCAAATCTTCCCACCCTCTCCCTCTGCAACAGAGTCCATAAGACTGTTCTATACATCAATGTCTCTTTTGCTGTCTCGTACACAGGGTTATTGTTACCATCTTTCTAAATTCCATATATATATGCGTTAGTATAGTGTATTGGTGTTTTTCTTTCTGGCTTACTTCACTCTGTGTAATAGGCTCCAATTATTCTTACTTAATGAAGAAATCACAATTTTCAACACTCTCACTACTTGACTCTCTGGAAGCAATCAAGTGAGGCAAGATCGCTGTAGCCTTAAGGGCTTCTTTTTCCTGAACAGACAAAACTAGAGTAATTTAGTGAATAATAACAATCATTTTTTATAATCAGAAGGACTGCAGGATTTAATTAATTCTTGGACTAATGCATAAAGTAATATTTATGCTTTTCTAAAGGCCAGTAACTTGCCTGGAAAATCCCATGGACGGAGGAGCCTGGAAGGCTGCAGTCCATGGGGTCACCAAGAGTCGGACATGACTGAGTAACTTCACTTTCACTTTTCACTTGCATGCATTGGAGAAGGAAATGGCAACCCACTCCAGTGTTCTTGCCTGGGGAATCCCAGGGACAGGGGAGCCTGGTGGGCTACCGTCTATGGGGTCGCACAGAATCGGACACGACTGAAGCACCTTAGCAGCAGCAGCAGCAGCAGCAGCAAAGGCCAGTAAAAAGGTCAGTTTTCATTCCAATCCCAAAGAAAGGCAATGCCAAAGAGTGCTCAAACTACTACACAATTGCACTCATCTCACACGCTAGTAAAATAATGCTTAAAATTCTCCAAGCCAGGCTTCAGCAATACATGAACCATGAACTTCCAGATGTTCAAGCTGGTTTAGAAAAGGCAGAAGAACCACAGATCAAATTGCCAACATCTGCTGGATCATGGAAAAAGCAAGAGAGTTCCAGAAAAACATCTATTTCTGCTTTATTGACTATGCCAAAGCCTTTGACTGTGTGGATCACAATAAACAGTGGAAAATTCTGAAAGAGATGGGAATACCAGACCACCTGACCTGCCTCTTGAGAAACCTATATGCAGGTCAGGAAGCAACAGTTAGAACTGGACATGGAACAGCAGTCTGGTTCCAAATAGGAAAAGGAGTACATCAAGGCTGTATCTTGTCATCCTGCTTATTTAACTTATATGCAGAGTACATCATGAGAAACGCCAGGCTGGAAGAAGCACAAGCTGGAATCAAGATTGCCGGGAGAAATATCAATAACCTCAGATGTGCAGATGACACCACCCTTATGGCAGAAAGTGAAGAGGAACTAAAAAACCTCTTGATGAAAGTGAAAGAGGAGACTGAAAAAGTTGGCTTAAAGCTCAACATTCAGAAAACTAAGATCATGGCCTCTGGTCCCATCACTTCATGGGAAATAGACGGGGAAACCATGGAAACAGTGTCAGACTTTATTTCTTGGGGCTCCAAAATCACTGCAGATGGTGATTGCAGCCATGAAATTAAAAGACCCTTACTCCTTGGAAGGAAAGTTATGACCAACCTAGATAACATATTCAAAACCAGAGACGTTACTTTACTAGTCCATCTAGTTAAGGCTATGGTTTTTCCAGTGGTCATGTATGGATGTGAAAGTTGGACTGTGAAGAAAGCTGAGCACTGAAGAATTGATGCTTTTGAACTGTGGTGTGGAGAAGACTCTTGAGAGTCCCTTGGACTGCAAGGAGATCCAACCAGTCTATCCTAAAGGAGATCAGCCCTGGGTGTTCTTTGGAAGGACTGATGCTAAAGCTGAAACTCCAGTACTTTGGGCACCTCATGCGAAGAGTTGACTCATTGGAAAAGACTCTAATGCTGGGAGGGATTGGGGGCAGGAGGAGAAGGGGATGACAGAGGATGAGATGGCTGGATGGCATCACTGACTCGATGGACATGAGTTGGGTGAACTCCGGGAGTTGGTGATGGACAGGGAGGCCTGGCGTGCTGCAATTCATGTGGTCGAAAAGATTGGACATGACTGAGAGACTGAACTGAAACTGAAAGTCCAGTATTCAACATGAACCAAAAGAGGAAAATGTTTTAATACCATCTCAGCAGAATTGTATAACTTTATTTTTTCAAAGTGTCTTTATATCCATCATTTTATTTCATAATATATTGTAAAGGGAGTCAGGCATTTAATAGCATTTTAAAGATATCTCTAATAGGTCATATTTTCTCAGTAAAGTGGTAACCACCTAGTAATACCTATGCTATAATTAGAATGTGAAGCTCTTGAGGACATCTAAACGCTGAGTTCTGAAATTCATATAATGCCCTATGTTTGCTCAAAGAAAATGTGCTTCAAGTAATTTATCCTTATTAAAATGATTTGACCCTGTGACAAGAAAGTTCATCTTCTTATGTCTTTAACATTTAAAATGGATTAATTTTTTAACTAGAAAGCTGTATTCCACTGATTAGTATAAGATGAAAAAAAGTGCCTATTTGATTCTGCCTCATTGAAATGTAGGAAGTTTTTAAAAAATATAAAGTGTACTTTATGTTTAAGATTAATATGCAGCATTTTAAATAACTTGAAAAGTCTTTTAAAATTTAAACATCTGAATTCAATATGTTTTCTATCAGGCTTTTTTATGCAAAGCTTTATTCCAACATTTTATTAGGAAATTTGTTAAATATACTGGAAAATGGAAACATCTACACAGTGAATTATATATACTCATCAACTAAATTCCACAATTATCAATTAATTTACTTTTTTGCATATTTACCCAACCATTTATTTATTGACTCTTCCATCTATCAATCCATCTATTTTTTGATGCATTTCAAAGTTGTAAACATCATTGTACTTCATCTAGTATTTAAGCATATATATTATTACTTAGAGTTCAGTATTTATTATGCTGTTTTTTGCATATAGGGAATGAATAATCTTAAGTGTACCACTCAATGAATTTTGACAAATGCATATGCTTGGATAACCTAAACTACCAAAATATAAAATGTTCCTATCTCCCCAGCCAGTTTACTTATGCTTCTTCCCAGTTCCCTGTACCCATCTCTCAGAAGGTCACCACTAGTATGGTTTTCACCTCAGCTTAGTTTAGTAGCAGTATGTAACTATTTCAATTATAACACATGTTCACTGGTATTTGGTGTTAACAGTCTTTTTATTTTAGCCACTCTTATGCATTTATAGCAGTATTTCATTGACGAATGATTTTGAGCACTTATTCATATATTTATGCTATTCCTATATCTTCTTTTGTGAAATCTCAGTTTAAATATTTTGCTTATTTTTTGGGGGGCAGGGGAGGTAAACAGTCTTTATTTCACCAGCAAATGAATTTAGGTCATCTCAGGTTTAGTAATGAAACGGATTATAAGAAAACATATTTGCCCTCAGATTTTTTTAATTGTAAAATTAAAAAAAAAGGGATTGTGGACACACACACATATATATATACATAGGCCTTAGAAATTTATGTAAGTATAAATAGATATCTTTGTTGTTGTTATTTAGTCACTAAGTCGTGTCTGTTTGTGACCCCATGAACTGTAGCCTGCTAGACTTGTCTGTCCATGGGATTTCCCAGGCAAGAATACTGGAGTGGGTTGCCATTTCCTTCTCCATCTTTTGCTCATTTTTAATTGGATTGTTTGCCCTTTTAAAATTGAGTAGTGTATGTACCCCAGTGTTCATTGCAGTACTATTTACAATAGCTAGGACATGGAAGGGAGAAGGAGATGGCAACCCACTCCAGTGTTCTTGCCTGGAGAATCCCATGGACAGAGAAGCCTGGTAGGCTGCAGTCCATGGGGTCACACAGAGTCAGACACGACTGAAGCAACTTAGCAGCAGCAGCAGCAGCAGCAGGACACGGAAGCAACCTAGATGCCCATCAAAAGATGAATGGATAAAGAAGAGGTGGTACATGTACGCAATGGACTATTAGCCGTAAAAGGAACAAATTTGAGTCTGTTCTAGTGAGGTGGATGATCCTAGAACCTGTTCTGCAGAGTGAAGTAAGAAAGAGAAAAACAAATGTTGTACGTTAATGCATATATATGAAATCTAGAAACATGGTACTGGTACCTATTTGCAGGGTGGAAATAGAGACATAGAGAATAGACTTGTGGCCATAGTGGGGGAAGGAGAAGGTGGGACAAATTAAGAGAGTGCCATTGAAACATATGCACTACCGTAAGTAAAACAGACAGCCAGTGGGTAGTTGCTGTATAACACCGAGAGCTCAACCTGGTACTCTGTGACAACCTAAAGGGGAAGCAGGGGTGAGGGTGGGAGGGAGGTTCAAGAGGAAAAGAACACATGTGTATACTATGGCTTATTCATGTTGTTGTATGGAGAAACCAACACAACAGTGTAAAGAACTTATTCTCCAATTAAAATAAAATAAATACTCACTTGTAGGATTTTATTTATTTTGGATAACAGTCTTTTGTCAAATGTATGATTTGCAAATTTTTTTCTCCTGTGTATGTATCTTGCCTATTCATTTTCTTAGCAGTGGCTTTTGATGCAGAATATTGGTTTACCAATTTATGCAGATCTTTAAAATAGTGACACATTTGGTTATACAATATTTTTAAATGACTCTTACTAATAACATTATCAATCTTATCAGAAAAGGTTGTAAGTATTGAAAAGCTATCAAGCTAATGATGCTGGAAGATACAAGGGCTCCAAAATTCAAGAAAATGTCTGCCATTACCCAATTATGAATAACAGCAGTTTATCAGTCATTCTTACAAGTAAAAATGGTGCTCTGTGAAGACGTTGGCTTGTTCAGCTTACAACTCAAACAATCACTCAAGTGTCTTTTTCTTAAGAAAACCATCATACTTAAGTATGCAGCAGAAATACTTTATGTTTACTTCTGATTTCATCACATTACAAAGATGTATACTAAACGTCTCAATTAAAAAGTGAGTATAAGACCTGAATAGAAATCCCTCACTAAAGACATACAGATGGTAAGTAAGTTATATAAAAATACATTAAACATCATCTATCATTAGGAAAATATGAAATATCACCACACACCTATTATAATGACTAATCCAAAATGCTAACAATATCAAGTATTGGTGAGGCTATGAAGCAACAGGAACTCTCATTCCTTGCTGGAGTAATCCAAAATGTTAAAGCCACTTTGGAAGACAGTATGGCATTTTCTCACACATCTCAACATAGTATTACATTCAGTCCAGTAATCACACCCCTTGATATTTACACAAATAAATTGAACTTATTTCCATGTGCAAATCTGCACACAAATGTTTATAGTACCTTATTCATAATTGTCAAAACTTGGATGCGACCAAGATGTCCTTCACTAAGTGAATAGACAAGCAAATTGTGTTATTCTGTTGCCACGTCACATCCGACTCTTTACGACCCCATGGACTGCAGCACGCCAGGCTTCCCTGTTTTTACTGTCTCCCAGAGTTTGCACTAACTCACGTCCATTAAGTCAGTGATGCCATTCAACGACCCCATTCTCTGTTGCCCCTTTCTCCTCCTGTCCTCAATCTTTGCCAGCATCAGGGTTTTTTACATCGGGTGGTCAAAGTATTGGAGCTTCAGCTGCAGCATCAATCCTTCTAATGAATATTCAGTGTTGATTTCCTTTAGGATTGACTGGTTTGATCTTGCAGTCAAAGCGACTCTCAAGAGTCTTCTCCAGCACCACAATTCAAAGGCATCAATTCTTCGGTGCTCAGCCTTCTTTTCTCACATCCATACATGACTACATTGATGTTTTTGAGTGTCATTTTCTTCATGTTTATCTGTTTGGAATTTGTTGGCATTCTTGAATCCATAAGCTTATGTTTTCACCAAATATGGGAAAATTTCAGCCATTTTAAGTTTATCAGACACTTTTTTTTGAGACTCAGCTTTCTTCTTATAAGACTTAATTAGGTAAATGTTAAAATATTTGACATTCTCCCACAGTGATGCTAGTGGTAGAGAATTTGCCTGCCAATGCAGGAGATGCCAGAGAGATGGGTTCAATCCCTGGGTTGGGAAGATCCTTTGGAGTAGGAAATGGCAACCCACTCTAGTATTCTTGCCTGGAAAATCCCATGGACAGAAGAGCCTGGTGACCTGCAGTCCATGGGGTCCCAAAGAGTCAGACATGACTGAGCACACGCACACACGTCCCTGAGATTCTGTTTTATTTTTTCCCAGTCTTTTTCTTTTCTCTTCAGCTTCAATAATTTCTACAATACTTACCATCTTTAAGTTTAAGGACTGTTTCATCTGTCATATTTAATATGTTTTTAAGCTTTCTCAGGGAACTTTTTGTTTTTCCAGCTATTGTATTTTTACTTATAAACAGGAAACAGTAACCTAGTAAAGATTATTTTACCTCTAAAATAGAAACTTTGGTTCCTTTGTATAGTTTTTATTTCTTTACTGAGATATCCTCTCCACTCACTCTGAGAATATTCTCTTTCACATCCTTGAGTATTATTGTGCTGGCCGCTTTAAATCGTACTGTGTTTATTCCTATAGCTAAGTCATCTTGGGGCTGGTCTCCATTGATTACCTTTTTTCTTGGGGATGGGTCACATTTTTCCTATTTCTTTTTATGTCTAATAGCTTTAAATTTATGGTGGGCATTATAAACACATTGAAAATACAAATCCTGTATGTTCCTTTGAAAAGTTCTTAATTTTCTTTTACTCTTTTATCAAGCCGTTAACCTGGCTGAATTCAAAGTTGTCTTTCCTGTAGTGGGCAATAGCTTAACTCTGCATGTTTTAACTCAGCTTAGTTGAGCTGCTTAGGGTCTATGCATGTGTAATTCAGAGGGCAGGCAGTGATTTAGGCAAAGTTTATGTGGTCTTTACTGGGATTTAACCTCTCCCTTTCCAGCTGTTGTATTTACCCAAAACTATCTCATCTGACTAGTAAGACTGCAGGTTTTGTACTGGGGTGTTGACTTCCCAATTTGGCACTGACTGAGACTTGCCCTCAGGCAAAGAGTTGCAAAACCAGGAAACTCCCAGTGACATTGCTTATTTCCACCTGCAGACTCCTCTTCTGCCTGCCTTTGCGTACGCTTTGCAGGTAGTGTTCTCAGGTAGTACGTAGTACTCTCAGGTAGCTGTTTTCTTGGTCAGTCTTGCTGAATGTTTGTCAATTTTTACAATGTTTTCAAAGAACCAAGTTTTGGTTTTATTAATTCTTTCTATTGTTTTTCTATTTGACTTACATCAATTCTAACCTTCATTATTTTCATCCTTCCACAAGGTTTGAATTCAGCTTGCTCCATTTTTAAAAAATGTTTAAGTCATAAGGCTAGGTTATTGATTTGATAACTATTTCATATATATATATATTTATACATTTTACTTTTTAATCATGAAGTGATTTCAAAAAGAAGAGAGACTGAGAAAGGGACAGACACAGAGAAAGAGACCAAGAGAATTACATACTGAATGGAAGTATACAATATACTCACAGCCAAGCTTAAAATATGAAATAATTCAATCAGAGAACCTCTCACTAATCTTCCTGGATCATATTTTTAAAACTCTGTCAGACCTAATCATTATTTTGAATTTGTAATAGTGTTTACAAATTTTGGACTTCCTTGGTGGCTCAGACAGTAAAGAATCTGCCTGCCAGTACAGGAGACATGGGCTCAACCCCTGGGTTGGGAAGATCCCCTGGAGAAGATAATGGCTACCCATTCCAGTATTGTTGCCTGGAGAATTCCATGGACAGAGGACTCTTGTGGGCTACAGTCCAGGGGATTGCAAAGAGTCAGACATGATTGTGTGATTAACACAAATTTTATTTGTTACTTTATACCTTATTACATGACCAACCTAGATAGCATATTCAAAAGCAGAGACATTACTTTGCCAACAAAGGTTCGTCTAGTCAAGGCTGTGGTTTTTCCAGTGGTCGTGTATGGATGTGAGAGTTGGACTGTGAAGAAGGCTGAGCACTGAAGAATTGATGCTTTTGAACTGTGGTGTTGGAGAAGACTCTTGAGAGTCCCTTGGACTGCAAGGAGATCCAACCAGTCCATTCTGAAGGAGATCAGCCCTGGGATTTCTTTGGAAGGAATGATGCTGAAGCTGAAACTCCAGTACTTTGGCCACCTCATGCGAAGAGTTGACTCATTGGAAAAGACTCTGATGCTGGGAGGGATTGGGGGCAGGAGGAGAAGGGGACGACAGAGGATGAGATGGCTGAATGGCATCACTGACTCGATGGACGTGAGTCTGAGTGAACTCCGGGAGTTGGTGATGGACAGGGAGGCCTGGTGTGCTACGTTTCATGGGGTCGCAAAGAGTTGGACACGACTGAGCGATTGAACTGAACTGACCTTATTATATATGTGGCTGAGATGGTAAAGGATCAGCCTGCAATACAGAACTGAGTTTGATCCTTGGGTTGGGAAGGTCCCCTGGAGAAGGGAATGACTGAGCAACTAACACTTACCACACTTACCATACAAATTAAAGCAATATATAGTATTATTTTGTGTTCTAATATTTAAATTGTATCACGATGATTAATTCTACTCTATAATTCATTTATAGAGTTGTAGAATTCCCTAGTGTATGCATATACTAAAATTTATCATCTATTCTTTTGCCAGTGGACATTTTAATTATTTATAAATCCTTGTGATTTCAAATATTGCTCCTTTGAGCATTCTTGTACATGTCTGCAAAAGAAAATATTCCAGCATTTCTCCAGGGCATAAGCCTAGAGTTGAATATAGCTAACATAGCTCTTCAACTTTATTTGGTCCTCACCAACTTGATTTCTTCTTTACTATAAGTGCTTACAGGTATAAATTTCCCCAATGAGCACTGCTTTCACTGTATCCTATAGGTTTGGGTGTTTTGTGTTTTAATTTTCTTTCATCTCAAAATATTTTTCTCATTTCACACGTGATTAATCTTTGACCAGTTAGTTGTTTGAACATAGTTTAATTTATATGTATCTGTGAATTTTTCACTGTTCTTTCTGTTATTGATTTCTAGTTTCATTCCACTGTGGTCAGAAGAGATACTTTGATGATTTCAATCTTTATAAATTTGTTAAGACTTTGATTTGTGACTTGACTTATGCTCTACCTGGAGAATGTTCCATGTATACTTAAAAAGAATGAATATTCTGTTGCTGTTGAATGTAATGTTCTCCATATGTCTGTCAGGTGTAGTTAGTGTATAGCGTTTTTAAGTCTTCTCTTTCCTTATTTGTCTTCTATGTGTTCTATCCAGTATTGAACATGGATATTAAATCTCCAAATATTGTTGCTGAACTCTGTATTTCTTCCTTCAATTCTGTCAATTTGTGAGCTCTATTTTTATGTGTGTATATGTTTATAATTTTTATAACTTATTGTTCAGTTATGTACTTTTTAAAATTCAATTTGCCAATCTCTTCTTTTTAACTGTAGAGTTTAATGCATTCACATTTTAAAGTAACTACTGATAAGGAAGTATTTACTTCTGCCATTTTCCTATTTGTTTTCTCTAAGCCTTATAATTTTTTGTTCCTATCATTCCATTACTGTAATTTCTGTGTTTTATTGAACTTTTTTGTATTTTGTTGTTTGATTTCCTTATATCTTTTTCTGTATAATTTTTAGTTTTTTCCTTAATGGTTACCCAGGAGATTATATTTAACATCTTAATTTTGTAACAATCCGGTTTGAATTAATTCCAACTTAGTTTCAATAACATGTACAAATTATGCGCCTTTACTGCTCCATCCCTTTCCTCTATGTTGGTAATGTTACAATTACTTCTTTATATATTGAGTGCCCATTAACATAGCATTGTAATCATTGATTTATGCATTCATTGTATGGAAAAGGAAGAGGACAAACCAAATATGTGATGCTGCTACATTTTACATTTACCTGTGTGGCTGCCTTTATCACTGCTCTTTATTTCTCTGTATGCTGTCTAGTGTTCTTTCATTATAATTTGGAGAAGTCCTTTCACCATTTTTGTAGAACAGGTGTACAGTTGACAAACTCCCCTCAGTTTTTTTATCTGAGTATGTCTTAATTTTGCATTCATGTTTCTAAAAATAAATTTTATTTTTTACAACTGTTTTATATTGACAGAAAAATTGACTGGAAGGTACAGAAAATTTCCATACTGCCCTGTCCCCATGTAGGCACACACAGCTACCCTGTTATCAACATCCTACACCAGAGTGGTACGTTTGTTCACAATCAGTGAAAATACATTGACACATCATCACCCAAAACCTGTAGTTCACCTTAGAGATCACTCTTGGTGTTGTACCTTCAGTTCAGTTCAGTTCAGTCCCTCAGTCGTGTCCGACTCTTTGCCACCCCATGAATCGCAGCACGCCAGGCCTCCCTGTCCATCACCATCTCTCAGAGTTCACTCAGACTCACGTCCATTGAGTCAGTGATGCCATCCAGCCATCTCATCCTCTGTCATTCCCTTCTCCTCCTGCCCCCAATCCCTCCCAGCATCAGAGTCTTTTCCAATGAGTCAACTCTTCCCATGAGGTGGCCAAAGTACTGGAGTTTCAGCTTTAGCATCATTCCTTCCAAAGAACACCCAGGGCTAATCTCCTCTAGAATGGACTGGTTGGATCTCCTTGCAGTCCAAGGGACTCTCAAGAGTCTTCTCCAACACCACAGTTCAAAAGCATCAATTCTTCAGTGCTCAGCCTTCTTCACAGTCCAACTCTCACATCCATACATGACCACAGGAAAAACCATAGCCTTGACTAGACGGACCTTTGTTGGCAAAGTAATGTCTCTGCTTTTGAATATGCTATCTAGGTTGGTCATAACTTTCCTTCCAAGGAGTAAGTGTCTTTTAATTTCATGGCGCAGTCACCATCTGCAGTGATCTTGGAGCCCAGAAAAATAAAGTCTGACACTGTTTCCACTGTTCCCCCATCTATTTCCCATGAAATGATGGGACCAGATGCCATGATCTTCGTTTTCTGAATGTTGAGCTTTAAGCCAACTTTTTCACTCTCCACTTTCACTTTCATCAAGAGGTTTTTTAGTTCCTCTTCACTTTCTGCCATAAGGGTGGTGTCATCTGCATATATGCTGCTGCTGCTAAGTCACGTTAGTCGTGTCCGACTCTGTGCAACCCCAGAGATGGCAGCCCACCAGGCTCCCCCGTCCCTGGGATTCTGCAGGCAAGAACCCTGAAGTGGGTTGCCATTTCCTTCTCCAAGGCAGGAAAGTGAAAAGTGAAAGTGAAGTCGCTCAGTCGTGTCTGACTTTTAGCGACCCCATGGACTACAGCCTACCAGGCTCTTTCATCCATGGGATTTTCCAGGCAAGGGTACTGGAGTGGGATGCCACGCATATCTGAGGTTATTGATATTTCTCCCAGTAATCTTGATTCTAGCTTGTGCTTCTTCCAGCCCAGAGTTTCTCATGATGTACTTTGCATATAAGTTAAATAAGCAGGGTGACAATATACAGCCTTGACGTACTTCTTTTCCTATTTGGAACCAGTCTGTTGTTCCATGTCCAGTTCTAACTGTTGCTTCCTGACCTACATTCAGTGGGTTTGTACAAATATACAGTGATGTATATCCACCAGTATAGTATCATGCAGAGTAGTTTCACTGCCTTAAAAAAATACTCTGCGCTCCATATCTATTCATCCCTCCCCCACCTTCCCCAGGCAACTGCTGATCCTTTTATAGTTTTGTGTTTTCCAAAATGTCATATTTTTGGAATCATACAGTATGTAGCCTTTAGGGACTGTTTGTTTTTTGTTTTTTTTTTTTCACTTAGTAATATGAATTTGTTTCCTCCATGTCTTTTCAAAGCTTAATAGCTCATTTCTTTTTATCACTGAATAATATCCCATTGTCCCTATATACCACTGCTGCTAAGTCACTTCAGTCGTGTCCGACTCTGTGGGACCCCATAGACGGCAGCCCACCAGGCTCCCCCATCCCTGGGATTCTCCAGGCAAGAACACTGGAATGGGTTGCCATTTCCTTCTCCAAGGAAATATACCACAGTTTGTTTATTCATTCACCTACTAAAGGACATTTTGATTGCTTCCAGGTTTCAGCCATTATGAATAAAGCTGCTCTTAACATTCTTGTGTAGGTTTTGGTGTAAATTTTCCATTCATTGGGGGTGATACCAAGGATCATGATCTCTAGGTTATTTGTTACGGGTATGTTTAGTTTTGTAAGAAAACGCCAAACTATCTTCCAAAGTGGCTGTCCCATTTTGCATTCCCACCAGGGAACGAGAATTTCTATTGCTCCACACCCTTGTCAGTATTGGATGTTGATAGTATTTTGAGGTTTGGCTATTCTAATAGGTGTGGAATGGTATCTTGTTTTAATTGGCCATACCCTAGTAAATCTATATGTCTTTAGATTTAAGGCAGGTTTCTTGTAGACAGCTTTATAGTTAGATCTTGCTTTTTGGTCCGCTTTGACAATATCTATCTTTTAATTGGTGTATTTAGACCATTAATGTTTAAAGTGATTTTTTTATATAGTTAGATTAATATCTACAATATTTGTTCCTACTTTCTATTTGTTGCCTTTGTTCTTTGCCCCTATTTTTTGTTTTCCATTCTTTTTCTGCCATTTTTTATTTTAATTGAGCATTTTATGTGATTCTATTTTCTCCTCTTTTTTAGCATATAGGTGGTTCCTTTTTAAAAAATAAAACAAACTTTTTTAGTGTTTTCTCTTTAGAGTTTGCAATACACATTTACAAGTAATCCAAGTTCACTTTCCTATAGGATACTTCTTCATACATAGTACAAGTACTTTCTAATAACAAAATAATCCTGATTCCTCCCTTTCATCCCTTGTATCGATGTTAGCTAGCATTCATAACACATATATATAAACATGCATAAAGATATGTATTATATGTTATGTATTACATGTATGGACATATGTATTCATATACACTGTTGCTATTTTTATTTTAAACAAATTATGTTAGATCACTTAAGATAGAAAGTAAAAGTTTGTATTTCACTTTCATTTATTCCTTCTCCAGTGCTCTTCCTTTGCTTATGTAGGTACGATTTTCTGACGGGTATCATTTTCCTTCTCTCTGGAGAATTTCTTTTGACATTTCTTACAAGACAATGCTACTGATGACAAATTCTCTCAATTTCGAGTATTAAGTATTAAATTTAAAATTTTTTATTTATTTATTTTTGCCTGTGCTGGGTCTTAGTTGCTACATGTGGGCTTTCTCTAGTTGCAGAGACCAGGGGCTACACTTCGTTGCAGTGTGCTGGCTTCTTACCATGGTGACTTTTCCTCTTGTGGAGCACTGGCCCGAGGCACGAGGGCTTCAGGGGTGGTGGCACATGGGCTTAGTTGTCTCACAACATGTAGGGTCTTAAATCATAGACCAGGGGTCGAACTTTTGTCCCCTGCATTGGCAGGCCAATTCTTAACCACTGGACCACCAGGGAACTATTAAATTCCCTCAATTTTGGTTTGTCTGAGAAAGTTTTTATTTCTCCTTCAACTTTTGAAGGATAATTTCACAAAATTCTTGGTTGATGTTTTTTTTTTTTCTTTTAATACTTTTAATATTTAACTCTCCTCTCTTCTTGTTTCAGTGATTTCTTTGGTGAAGTTTTATAATAGTTTTAATCTTTGCTCCTCTGTATATAAGGCACTTTTTCTTCTGAGTTCTTTGAAGATTTTGTCTTTATCTGGGATCTCCTTCAGTTTGAATATGATATGCCTATGTGTAGGGTTTTTGTCTGTTTGCTTGCTTTGGCATTTACCCTGCCTAGTGTTCTCTGAGCTTCCTGGATATGTGGTTTGGTATCTGCCATTAACTTGGGGAAATTCTCAACAATGATTGTCTCAAATAATTCTCTTTGTTTTTCTCTTTATTCTTTTTTCACATATACCTTTTTTAGTTGTTCTTCAGTTTAGGGATATTCTGTTCAGTTTTACATTTTCCAAGTCTTTTTTTTTTTCTTTGTTTTTTCACTTTGGAAGTTATACTGACATATCCTCAAGGTCAGAGATTTTTTATTCAGCTATGTCCATCCCACTAATGAGCCCATCAAAGTTATTCTTCTATTGTTACAGTGTTTTTAATCTCTAAAATTTATTTTTTATTCCTACATTGCCCATATGTTCATGCGTGCTATCTGCTTTATCCATTGGAGACCTTAATGTATTAATAATAATTGTTTTAAATTCCCAATCTGGTAATTCCAACATCCCCACCACATCTGAGTTTGGTTCTGATGCTTACTTTATCTCTTCAAACTGTGTTTTCTGTCTTATGTCTTCTAACTTTTTGTTCTTGTTGTTGAAAGCCAGACATGATGTATTGGATAAAAGCATCTCTGGTAAAGAGGCCTTAAGTCGTGTGGTGGTAAGGTAGGGAGGAGGGGAAGCCTTCTATAGTCCTGTGGTTAGGTCTTAGTCTTTTTGTGAACCTGTATGTGTACTGTGAACTGTGAACCTCTGTCTCCCCCCCTACTTCCTGCTTTATTAGGTGAGACAGGATGGCTAGAGAGATGTGGAACTGGGTATTTCCCTTCTCCCGCATGGAAGACTGCAATGGATTGGAATCAGGTATTTCCCTTCCTCAGGTCAGTTAGGCTAAAACTAAACCCCATTAGTCTAGGCTAGGGTAAAACAGTTTCTCTTGAGGGTAGGCCTTGTTAAGAACTAGTAGAAGGCTGTACCATATTTGACAATGGTTACTTTCCACCTGCTAGAGCTAGAGGGGATTTTTCTCCAATATTCACTGTGAGAACCAAGTTAAGCTCTTGGAGGTAAACTTAACAAAAATGTGGTGACTCTCTGACTGATTTTTTCTCTCTCAGGCTTGTTCACACCAAACCTCCAGCAATTTGGCAGTTATAGTTTAGGTTCTAACCTGACAGTGGTTCCCTTGAAAGTTTCTATTTGAGAGTTTCCACTCTAGGATGCTTTAGTTGTCTGTATCTGCCTCTCCAGTTTTTTGGGTGACAGTTTGCTTTGTGAATTCATTAGTCCGATGGCTCAAAGAAGAGTTGTTGGTTTTTTGTTTGTTCAGCTTTCTATTTGTTAAGAAGAAATGATGATTTCCTAGCTCCTGGAAGTTTCTTTTTCACTTTTGGAGAATAGTATTGCTAAATAGAGAATTATTGTTTTGGTTTCTTTTTTTTTCCTTTTCAGCACTTTTAGTATCTCATCCACTGCCTCATGGCTTCATGGTTTTTAATGGAAATGGGATGTTAAACTTATGGATTCCTTGTACATAATAAGTTGCTTCTCTCTTGCTGTTTGCAGGATTCTCCCTTTATTGATCACTATAGGTTTATCTCACTTGCAGTCACTGAGCTTCTTGCATATGTAGATTCACATCTTTTGTCAAGTTTATAAGGCTTTCAGCCGTTATATTCAGCTATTATAGCCGTTAAGAATATTTTTCAAATATTCTTTTTGCACTTTTCTCTCACTCTGGGGTTCCTGTTTTGTGTACATTTGATGCCCACACAGGTCCCTTAGGTTTCTGTACTTTTCTTCCATCCTTTCTCTTTCTATTCCTAAGACTGGATAATTTCAAACGACCTATTCAAAGTCACTAATTCTCTCTTCTGCCAGTTCAACTCTGCTGTTGAAACTTCTAATGAATTTTTCATTACTGTTTTTAGTTCCAGAATTTTAATTTCTATTTCTGCTATGAATTGAATATTTATATTCTTCCAAAATTCATATGTTTTAATGGAATACTCAACGTGATGGTATTTAGAAGAGGGGCCTCTCTGGTAGGTAATTATGTCATGGGAGTGGAGCCCTGTGAATGGGATTAGTGCCCTTTTTAGAAGAGGCCAGACAGCTTACTCACCCTCTTTCTGCCATGTTGAGGATAGAGTGAGAAGCTGAAAGTCTGTAACCTGAAAGAGATTTCTAACCAGAACCTGATCATTCTGGCTCCCTGATTTCAGACTTCTAACCTCCAGAACATTAAGAAATAAATTTCTGTTGTTTATAAGCCACTCAGTCTATGATACTTTGTATAGCAGCCCAAACTGACTAACAGAGTTTCTCTTTTAGGTTTCTACCGTTTTATTGATAGTCTCTATTTGGTGAGAAATCTTTCTTCTGGTTTCTTTTTATCAACTTCAATTTGTCATATTAAGATGTTGATTTAAAGTCTTTGTCTAGTAAGAACAATGCCTTGACTGTTTCTGGACAGTTTTTTAAATTAATTTCTTTGGTTTCTTAAATGAGCCACACTGACTTGTTTCTTTCATGCCTAATTTTTTTTTTTAATGAGACCTTCTGAATTTTATAATGTGGCAATTATAGAAATACAATTCTACCCCCTCTTCAGGGTTTGTTGTTATTCTTTGTCATGGGTTGTTGTTATTTGCTTATTAAGTGACTTTTATAAAACTTTTTCTAAAGTGTGTATTCTTTGTCATGTATGGCCACTGAAATCTGTGTTCTGTTACCTAGTCATTGGTTGTGTTTTGGTAGAATTACCTTAAGTGCCTGGAATCAACAGAAGAAAAAAAGAAGAAGAAAGGCTTCTTCCAGTCTTTGTAGATTGGCTCTGTGTTGGGGCACTCCTTCAATGCCTTATCAAGCAGTTTATAACCTTGCCTTCTCCTTTAAGCTTTGCTTGCACAGAATTTGCAGGCAGGCTAAATGTGAAAGCTTTGGATCTTCTTGGGCTTTTTCTGCGCGTGTATCTTGCTCTGTGTGTGTTCATGACCTTCTTGATTCTCTGGTGCACATGGGGGCCTTTACAGTCCCTATTCGTGCATATATCTCCTTTCCTAATCTCTTTCTTTTCTCGGCTCTCAGTCTAAGTGTTGTCTCTTTCTCAAAGCTGCTGTATCTAACACCTTTGCCTTTAAATGCTTTCAGCAAAAGCTGCCCAGGAAGTGGCCCCAGCCCTGAGAATGCTCTGAGTAGGATGAAACAAAGGGAAACCTTTGTGTAGGTCCTTAATGGAGCCACAAGAGAGGTCAAGACCCAAAACCACAATGTTTTGAGAATAAGGTTTGTGTTGCTCCCTCTGACTCTACAAACCTGTACCAGGATTGCAGGCTGCCGTCCTCACTACTAGTTTTTGTTTGTTTGTTTTCCTTGAGGAAAGATTCTTAACCTCCAGGTTAAATTTCATATATACATGGGAATATTCAGTTTATTTACTCCTTATTGAGTGACTTTTGGTAGTTAGTGCCTTTCAAGGAATTTTTCTGTTTCACCTAAGTTATCAAAATATTGGCATTCTACTATTCATAATATTCTCTTTTAAATATGTGATATGTAGTGATCTCTCATTTTTGATGAAAATATTGGTAGTTTTTGTCTTATGTTACTTCTTTTTTCTCCAGTTTATCTACAGGTCTATAAGCTTTATTGATTTTTTAAAATAACCAACATTTGTGTTTATTTATTTTCTCTTATTGTTTTTCTTTTTTTAATTTCATTGTTTGCAAGTCTTATCTTTTTTACTTTTCACCTTCTATTTGCTGTGATGTTAATTTGCTCTTTTTTTCTTTTTTCATGAAGTAAAAAGCATCTATTATTGATTTGAGATATTTTCCCCCCTAATATAAGCAGTTGATAGTTTAAATTTGTTTCTAATCACTGCATTCACTGTACCCCACAAATTTTGATATGTAATTTCAATTTTCAGTCATTAAGGTATTTTATAATGTCCCTTGTAATATTTTTCTTTGATCTATAGAAGTCTTTATAATTGTGTTGATTAATTTCCAGATCATCAGTGGTTTTCAAAATAGTTTTCTATTACTTTGCTAGCATGTGAGATGAATACAATTGTGCAGTAGTTTGAATGTTCTTTGGCATTGCCTTTCTTTGGGATTGGAATGGAAACTGACCTTTTCCAGTTCTGTAGCCACTGCTGAGTTTTTCAAGTTTGCTGGCATATTGAGTGCAACACTTTCACAGCATCATCTTTTATAATTTGAAAGAGCTCACCTGGAATTCCATAACCTCTACTAACTTTGTTTGTAGTGATGCTTCCTAAGGCCCACTTGTTTTCCTATTCCAGGTGTATGGCTCTAGGTGAGTGATCACACCATCGTGGTTATCTGGGTCATGAAGATCTTTTTTGTATAGTTCTTCTATGTATTCTTGTCACCTCATCTTAATACTTTCTGCTTCTATTAGGTCCATACCATTTCTATCCTTTCTTGTGCCCATCTTTGCATGAAATATTCCCTTGGTATCTCTAATTTTCTTGAAGAGAGCTCTAGTCTTTTCCATTCTATTATTTCCCTCTGTTTTTTGGCATTGATCACTGAGGAAGGCTTTCTTTGTCTCTCCTTGCTATTCTTTGGAACTCTGCATTCAGATGGGTATATCTTTCCTTTTCTCCTTTGCCTTTCATTTCTCTTCTTTACTCAGCTGTATGTAAGACCTCCTTAGACAACCATTTTGCCTTTTTTCATTTTTTTTCCTTGGGGATGATCTTGATCCCTGCCTCCTGTACAGTGTCATGAACCTCTGTCCATAGTTCTTCAGGCACTCTATCAGATCTAATCCCTTGAATCTATTTGTCACAGCCACTGTATAATCAAAAGGGATTTAATTTTGGTCATACCTGAATGGTCTAGTAGCTTTCCCTACTTCCTTCAGTTAGAGTCTGAATTTGGCAATAAGGAGTTCATGATCTGAGCCATAGTCAGATACTGGTCTGGTTTTTGCTGACTGTATAGATCTTTTCCATCTTTGGCTGCAAAGAATATAAACAACCTGATTTTGGTATTGACCATCTGGTGATGTCCATGTGTAGAGTCTTCTCTTGTGTTGTTGGAAGAGGGTTGCATTCTCTCAGCAAAACTCTGTTAGCCTTTGCCCTGCTTCATTTTGCATTCCAAGGCCAAATTTGCTGTTACTCCAGATATCTCTTGACTTCCTACTTTTGCATTTCAGTGCCCTATGATGAAAAGGATACCTTTTTTGGGTGTTAGTTCTAGAACGTCCTATAGATCGTCATAGAACTGGTCAGCTTCTTCAGCATTAGTGGTTGGGTTATAGACTTGGATTACTGTGATATTGAATGGTTTGCCTTGGAAATGAACAGAGATCATTCTGTTGTTTTTGAGGCTGCACCCAAGTATTGCATTTAGGACTCTTTTGTTGACTATAAGGGCTTCAGTTCAGTTCAGTTCAGTCACTCAGTTGTGTCTGACTCTTTGTGACCTAATAGACTGCAGCATGCCAGGCTTCCCTGTCCATCACCAGCTCCCAGGCTTGCTCAAACTCATGTCCATCATGTCAGTGATGCCATCTAACCATCTCATCCTCTGCCATCCCCTTCTCCTCCTGCCTTCAATCTTTCCCACCATCAGGGTGTTTTCCATTGAGTCAGTTCTTCACATCAGGTGGCCAGAATACTGGAGTTTCAACTTCAGTATCAGTCCTTCCAACAAATATTCAGGACTGATTTCCTTTAGTATTGACTGGCTGGATCTCCTTGCAGTCCAAGAGACCCTCAAGAGTGTTCTCCAACACCACAGTTCAAAAGCATTTTTGAATTGTTCAGTGCTCAGCTTTCTTTATAATCCCACTCTTTAATCCATACATGACTACTGGAAAAACCATAGCCTTGACTAGAAGGACCTTTGTTGGCAAAGTAATGTCTCTGATTTTTAACATGCTGTCTAGGTTGGTCATAGCTTTTCTTCCAAGGAGAAAGCGTCTTTTAATTTCATGGGTGCAGTCACCATCTGCAGTGATTTTGGAGTCCAAGAAAATAAAGTCTCTCACTATTTCCATTGTTTCCCCATCTATGTATCCTTTTCATTATAGGGGACTGAAATGAAAAAGGAGGAAATCAAGAGATACCTGGAGTACAACAAATTTGGCCTAGGAGTGCAAAATGAAGCAGGGCAAAGGCTAACAGAGTTTAGCTAAGAGAACACACTGGTCATAGCAAACACCCTCTTCCAACAACACAAGAGAAGTCTCCACACATGGACATCACCAGATGGTCAATACCAAAATCAGATAGTTTATATTCTTTGTAGCCAAAGATGGAGAAGCTCTATACAGTCAGCAAAAACAAGACCAGGAGCTGACTGTGGTTCAGATCATGAATTCCTTATTGCCAAATTCCGAATTAAATCGAAAATAGGGAAAACCACTACACCATTCAGGTATGACCTAAATCAAATCTCTTATGATTATACAGTAGAAGTGACAAATAGACTCAAGGGATTAGATCTGATAGAGTGCCTGAAGAACTATGGACAGAGGTTTGTGACATTGTATAGCAGGCAATGATGAAAACCATCCCCAAGAAAAAGAAATGCAAAAAGGCAAAATGGTTGTCTGAAGAGGTCTTGCAAATAGCTGAAAAAAGAAGAAAAGTGAAAGGCAAAGGAGAAAAGGAAAGATATACCCATCTGAATGCAGAGCTCCAAAGAATAGCAAGGAGAGGTAAGAAAGCCTTCCTCAGTGATCAGTGCAAAGAAACAGAGGAAAATAACAGAACAGGAAAGATTAAAGCTCTGTTCAAGAAAATTAGAGATACCAAGGGAATATTTCATGCAAAGATGGGCACAAGAAAGGACAGAAATGGTATGGACCTAACAGAAGCAGAAGATATTCAGAAACGGTGGCAAGAATACACAGAAGAACTATACAAAAAAGATCTTCATGACCCATATAACCACGATGGTGTGATCACTCACCTACAGCCAGACATCCTGGAATGCAAAGTCAAGTGGGCCTTAGGAAGCATCACTACAAACAAAGCTAGTGGAGGTGTTGGAATTTCAGTTGAGCTCTTTCAAATCCTGAAAGATGATGCTGTTAAAATGTTGCACTCAATATGCCAGCAAACTTGGAAAACTCAGCAGTGGCCACAGAACTGGAAAAGGTCAGTGCTCATTTCAATCCCAAAGAAAGGCAAGGCCAAAGAATGTTCAAACTACCACAAAGTTGCACTCATCTCACATGCCAGCAAAGTAATGCTCAAAATTCTCCAGTCTAGTCTTCAACAGTATGTGAACAATGAACTTCTAGATTTTCAAGCTGGATTTAGAAAAGGCAGAGGAACCAGAGATCAAATTGCCAACATTCACTGGATCATCAAAAAGGCAAGAGAGTTCCAGAAAAATATCTATTTCTGCTTTATTGAGTACACCAAAACCTTTGACTGTGTGGATCACAACAAACTGGAAAATTCTTCAAGAGTTGGGAATAACAGCCCATCTTACCTGCCTTCTAAGAAATCTGTATGCAGGTCAAGAATCAATAGTTAGAAATGTACATGGAATAACAGACTGGTTCCAAATTGGGAAAGGAATACGTCAAGGCTGTATATTGTCATCCTGCTTATTTAACTTATATGCAGAGTACATCATGTGAAATGCCGGGCTGGATGAAGCACAAGCTGGAATCAAGATTGCTAGGAGAAATATCAATAACCTCAGATATGCAGATGACACCACCCTGATGGCAGAAAGTGAAGAGGAACTAAAAAGCCTCTTGATGAAAGTGAAAGAGGTGAGTGAAAATGTTGGCTTAAAACTCAACCTTCAGAAAACTAAGATCATGACATCTGGTCCCATCACTTCATTGAAAATAGATGGGGAAGCTATGCGGGCTACTCCATTTCTTATACTCTATTTTTGCCCACAATAGTAGGTATAATGGTCACCTGAATTAAGTTCACCCATTCCAGTCCATTTTAGTTCGCTGATTCCTAAAATATCGATGTTCACTCCTGCTATCTTCTGTTTGACCACTTCCAAGGCAGGCTCTCTCAATTTCCTATTTACCCTCAATCATTTATCTCTGTTAATCTGGGGCATATGGATGGTTGATGGGAAATTTAAAACACTGCAACACTGTCTTAGAAAAAAGCAGCAGCTTCTTTCATTTATTCTTTCTTTTTAAAATTTATTTATTTATTTATGTGGCCATGTTGGATCTTAGTTTTGGCTTGCAGAATTTTCATTGCTTCATGTGAAATCTTTCACTATGGTACATGGACACTCTAGTTGTGGCACCTGGGCTTCAGAAGTTGCCGTGTGCAGACTTAGGTACTCCAGGGCATGTGGGATCTTAGTTCCCTGACCAGGGATTGAACCCATTTCGTCTGCATTGCATAGCAGGTTCTTAACCACTGGAACACCAAGGACATCTCCAGCAGTTTCTTTTTTCACTACATTTCCTCCTGGTTGTTGTATGTTTTTGACTAAGTTACAGAGTTCTTCAGAAGTGAATTATAACTTTTTTTAAAGAGTCATTTTTTACTAAGGTATAACATACGTTTCATGTGTACATTATATTCTACTTCTATATACACTACAGCATGCTAACCACCAAAAAGTTAGTTTCTATTCATTACCATACAGTTAGTCCCCTTTACCTGTTTCAATCTATCGCCTCCACTGCTCCTTCCCTTCCGTGCTCTGTATCTGTGTGTTTATTTGTGTTTAGTTTGGTTACTTAATATATTGTTTGCTTGTTTTTATATTCCACATATAAGTGAAATTGTATGATATTTATCTTACTTCATCTGACTTGTTTCATCTTAGCATAGTACCCTCAAGGTCTATTCATGTTGCTGCTGATGGCAAGAATTTACTCTTTTTATGGATGAGTAGTGTTCCATTGTATATGTAAATGATATCTTATTTATCCATTCATTCAATGATAGGAACTTAAATTGTTTCTATACCTTGGCTACTGTAAATAATATTGTGATGAACATATAGGAATGCATATATCTTTTCAAGTTAGTATTTTTGTATTCTTTGAATAAATACCCAGTAGATAGTCATCCAGTTTCTTTCTGTCTCTCTCTTTCTCCCTCCCTCCCTCTTTCTCTTTGCATGTGGCTATAAAGTTTTTTGACACTATTTATTGAAGAGACTGTCCTTTCTCCATTGCATTTTCTTTTCTCTTTTGTTGTAAATTAACTGTTCATATATGTGTGGGTTCATGTTAGGGGTCTCAATTCTGTTTTGTTGATCTGTGTATCTGTTTTTCTGCCAATACCATGTTGTTTTGATTGCTATAGCTTTGTAATATAGTTGGATTCAGGAAATGTGACACCTCTAGTTTTGTTTCTTTTTCTCAGGATTGCTTTAGCTATTCAGGATCTTTTGTGATTCCATATAAACTTTAGAATTTTTTTGTTCTATTTCTGTTAAAAATGTTCTTGGAATTTTGATAGAGATTGCATCAAATCTGTAGATTAGGTAATATAGACATTTTAGCAATATTAATTCTTCTAATCCATGAGTGCAGAATATCTTTCCATTTATTTGTGTCTTTTTCAGCTTTCAACAGTACCTTATCATTTTCAATATACAGGTGTTTAACTCCAATCACTGCAGATGGTGATTGCAGCCATGAAATTAAAAGACGCTTACTCCTTGGAAGGAAAGTTATGACCAACCTAGATAACATATTCAAAAGCAGAGACATTACTTTGCCAAAAAAGGTTCGTCTAGTCAAGGCTATGGTTTTTCCAGTCGTCATGTATGGATGTGAGAGTTGGACTGTGAAGAAAGCTGAGTGCCGAAGAATTGATACTTTTGAACTGTGGGGTTGGAGAAGACTCTTGAGAGTCCCTTGGACTGCAAGGAGATCCAACCAGTCCATTCTGAAGGAGATCAGCCCTGGGATTTCTTTGGAAGGAATGATGCTAAAGCTGAAACTCCAGTACTTTGGCCACCTCATGCGAAGAGTTGACTCATTGGAAAAGACTCTGATGCTGGGAGGGATTTTGGGCAGGAGGAGAAGGAGACGACAGAGGATGAGATGGCTGGATGGCATCACTGACTCGATGGACGTGAGTCTGAGTGAACTCCGGGAGATGGTGATGGACAGGGAGGCCTGGCGTGCTGCGATTCATGGAGTCGCAAAGAGTCGGACATGACTGAGCAACTGAACCAAACTGAACTGAACTACCTCCTTGGTTAAATGCATTTCTAGGTATTTTAGTCTTTTTGTTGCAATTGTCAGTGGGATTATTTTTCTAATTTCTCTTTCAGCTCTCTTATTGTTAATGAGATAGCCACAGAGTTTTTGCATGTTGATTTTGTACCTTTTGACTTTATTATGTGCATTTATTAACTTCTAACAGATTTTTGGAGGAATCTTTATGGTTCTGTTTATATAAAATCATGCTATTTACAAATAGTGATATTTTTACTTCTTCCTTTCCGATTTGAATGCCTTTTATTTCAATATTGAGTCATATCTTTAAAGCAGCGTTAATTTTCTGGTATTGCCATCAATACCTTACAGTTCTATGTCGTACAGTTCATCACCCATCTTTGGATGATATGTGAAGGTAAGAATGCTTTTGCTCTATTTTCAAATTTGGTCAGTGATTCTATGGAAGGTTAAGCTTCTTTTTTGCTGTTTTTAATTATGTTGTATTTCCTCTTCCAAGTACTCC
The DNA here is from genome assembly GCF_032452875.1 of Bos javanicus. NCBI lineage: Eukaryota > Metazoa > Chordata > Mammalia > Artiodactyla > Bovidae > Bos > Bos javanicus. The sequence goes on along the minus strand of NC_083875.1, from coordinate 40,111,320 downwards.
TAATTTTTACCTTGTAGACCTGGACCTCCAAAGGCAGAAGTGCTGGAGATTCTTGTGCCAAGGAAGGCCTGGTGCTGAATGGTGAAGGAAACGGCCAAAGGGCTTGGCTTTAGTAAGTTATAGAGAAGACTTTCCAAGCCGAGTGTCTGTCTTTACAAAAACTGTGCATTCTTGTTTGAATGTTCAAGCCTTTTGAAGGCTGCTAAATGTGCTGGGCTTCACTTCATAGCTGTAGATCTCCAATAGAGCAGAGATATCTAGGGCTATTGCTGGCTATACAAGTTCCCAGAAATTAAGTATGAGTATTCATGAGTGTCTTTTTATGCCTGCTGGATTCCTATATCTTATGGGGCAAGAGATGATGAGGGCAGTTTATCAACTCTAGTCCAATACTATGAATTTCACCTTAACTTGAGAATGGGTTTATCAGGAACACGTAGAGTTGTGTCTCAACTCTAGCTGTCCATTGGAACCAACTGGGAAACTTACAAAAACACCAATGCCTGGGCTTCTACCTAGCCAAACCATACTCCTGGGGGTATGGTTCCCAGCACTGGTATTTTTTCAAAACTCCTGAAGGGACTGTCACATGTAACCACAAATTAGAAACCTTTAACTTAGAGAAATGATTTTCAAACTCACCTGCACATTAGAGTCACCAGGGGAATTTAAAAATATCCAAATACCCAGGCTTCACCCTGAACCAATTAAGTCAGAATATGTGGGAGTAAGACCCATGCATCAGTATTTTTTTTTTCAGCTACCCAGATGATTAATATGTGACCAAGTTTGGGAACCTTTTAAAAACTCTCTTCTTCTCTATGTAAACTAGTTCATGCCTAATACAGATATGCTGTTTGCTCTGAGTTAATTATATCACTGCTTCTCAAATATATATGTTCATATGATTACGCTGGGGTTTGTTAAAATGCATATTCTGAATCAGCAGAGGTAGCACTGAGATTCTGCGTTCCCAACAAGATCCCAGATGATACCAATGTTACTGGTTAAGTGAACCACACTTTGAGTAGCAATGAGTCTTGCCATTGTATGGTCATCTAGATGAATCTTCAATTGAGAAAATAAAAAGACACAATATAGATTTTCATATACAGGCCAATAGTTTAAGATGCTTGCTCCTTGAAGGAAAGTTATGACCAACCTAGATAGCATATTCAAAAGCAGAGACATTACTTTCCAATAAAAGTTCATGTAGTCAAGGCTATGGTTTTTCCTGTGGTCATGTATGGATGTGACAGTTGGACTGTGAAGAAGGCTGAGCGCCGAAGAATTGATGCTTTTGAACTGTGGTGTTGGAGAAGACTCTTGAGAGGCCCTTGGACTGCAAGGAGATCCAACCAGTCCATTCTGAAGGAGATCAGCCCTGGGATTTCTTTGGAAGGAATGATGCTAAAGCTGAAACTCCAGTACTTTGGCCACCTCATGCGAAGAGTTGACTCATTGGAAAAGACTCTGATGCTGGGAGGGATTGGGGGCAGGAGGAGAAGGGGACGACAGAGGATGAGATGGCTGGATGGCATCACTGACTCGATGGACATGAGTCTGAGTGAACTCCGGGAGTTGGTGATGGACAGGGAGGCCTGGCGTGCTGAGATTCATGGAGTCGCAGAGTCGGACACGACTGAGCGACTGATCTGATCTGATCTGATCTGACCCTGCACTTAAATTCTGGTAGAATATGATAGTTAATTTGGGAAACTTAATTAAACAATTAGGGCAAAATAGTTGTCCTAGATAATGTTGGAATGTTTCAGATAGAACCACTTGTCAGATAGGCTTTAAAAAAGATTCAAGCACTGGATGGTTTACAGTACTAGAGCAATGGCAGAATTCCTTAAAAATTTATCTCCAAAACCATTGTGTAAAGCAGAAATAATAACTATACAGACTTTACTATGATTTAAAATTTTTTGTATTTGATGGGAAGTTATGCAGATGTTCCTGGACACCCTGAACCATTTCCATACAACCTCTGATCCCTCTGAGCATGGACTGAAATCCTTTGATTTAATGTACAGAGAATGCAAGAAATCTATTCTGAGGAAATCAGTTAGATTTAAGTTGAGCATACATTTGAAATCTTTGTTTATGTAATAGCTCGTAGTCACTGGAGTAATTTAGTTATTCATTATTTATTTGAAAAAAAACTTTCATTGTTGACTTTTTATGAATCAGACATAATTCTAGGAAATGGAAATACCAGTGGGAAGATCTATTCAAAATTAACAGAGGAGATAATTTTTATTCAGTTCAGTTCAGTCACTCAGTCGTGTCCGACTCTTTGCAACCCCATAGACCACAGCATACCAGGCTTCCCTATCCATCACCAATTTCCAGAGCTTGCTCAAACTCATGTCCATCGTGTTGGTGATACCATCCAACCATTTTATCCTCTGTCATCCCCTTCTCTTCCTGCCTTCAATCTTTCCCAGCATCAGGGTCTTTTCCAATGAGTCATTTCTTTGCATCAGGTGGTTAAAGTATTGAAGTTTCAGCTTTAGCATCAATCCTCCCAATGAATGTTCAGGATTGTATTCCTTTAGGATTGACTGGTGTGATCTCCTTGCAGTCCAAGGGACTCTCAAGAGTCTTCTCCAACACCACAGTTCAAAAGCATCAATTATTTAGTGCTCAGCTTTTATATGGTCCAACTCTCACATCCATACATGACTACTGGAAAAACTTTGACTAGACAGACCTTTGTCGACAAAATAATGTCTCTGCTTTTTAATATGCTGTCTAGGTTGGTCATAGCTTTTCTTCCAAGGAGCAAGCGTCTTTTAATTTCATGGCTGCAGTCACTATCTGCAGTGATTTTAGAGCCCAAGAAAATAAAGTCTGTCACTGTTTCCATTGTTTTTCCATCTATTTGCCATGAAGTGATGGGACCAGATGCCATGATCTTAGTTTTTTGAATGTTGAGTTTTAAGCCAACATTTTCACTCTCTTCTTTCACTTTCATCAACAGACTCCTTAGTTCTCTTCGCTTTCTGCACATCTGAGGTTATTGATATTTCTCCTAGCAATCTTGATTCCAGCTTGTGCTTCATCCAGCCTGGCATTTCACATGATGTATTCTGCATATAAGTTAAATAAGCAGGGTGACAATATACAGCCTTGATGTACTCCTTTCCCAATTTGAAACCAATCTGTTGTTCCATGTCCAGTTCTAACTGTTGCTTCTTGACCTGCATACAGATTTCTCAGGAGGCAGGTAAGGTGGTATGGTATTCCCACTTCTTGAAGAATTTTCCATGGTTAGATGTGATCCATACAATCAAAGGCTTTGGCGTACTCAATAAAGCAGAAGTAGATTTTTTTCTGGAACTCTCTTGCCTTTTTGATGATCCAGTGGATGTTGGCAATTTGATCTCTGGTTCCTCTGCCTTTTCTAAATCCAGCTTGAACATCTGGAAGTTCATGGTTCCCATACTGTTGAAGACTGGACTGGAGAATTTTGAGCATTACTTTGCTGGCGTGTGAGATGAATGCAATTGTGCAGTAGTTTGAACATTGTTTGGCCTTGCCTTTCTTTGGGATTGAAATGAGCACTGACCTTTTCCAGTTCTGTGGCCACTGCTGAGTTTTCCAAATTTGCTGGCATATTGAGTGGAGCACCTTAACAGCATCATCTTTTAGGATTTGAAATGCTCAACTGGAATTCCAACACCTCCACTAGCTTTGTTTGTAGTGATGCTTCCTAAGGCCCACTTGACTTTGCATTCCAGGATGTCTGGCTCTAGGTGAGTGATCACACCATCATGGTTATCTGGGTCATGAAGATTTTTTTGGTAAAGTTTATTTTTATTATGTATTTATTTATGTTAAATATTTATTTATATACATAAAATTTTGTATTTTATTTCATTTTTATTATCAAATTGAAACATATGCAGAAATTCAGGGAAAAAAAGCTGTGCTAAAGTGCAAGGTGAAGCAGCAAGTGTTGATGCAGCTGCAGCAAGTTATCCAAATCTAGCTAAGATGAAGTTGACTACACTAAACAACAGATTTCCAATGTAGATGAAAAGCCTTACATTAGAAGAAGATGGCATCTAGGATTTTCATTGCTAGAGAGGAAAAGTCAATGCCTGCTTCAAAGCTTAGGACAGGCTGCTTCTCTTTTTAGAGATTAATGTAATTGTGACTTTAATTTGGAGCCAGTGGTCATTTCAGAAATCCTAGGACCCATAAACACTACACTAAATCTACTCTGTGCTGTATAAACAGCACTACAGTCTAAATGACGGCACATCTGTTCACAACATGGGTTACTGAATACTTTAAGTCCTCTGTGGAGACCTACTGCTCAGAAAAAAAAAAAAAAAAGATTCCTTTCAAAATATTACCGCTGGTCATACCAGGAGTTCGGATGTGCAGTGAATTTAATGTTGTTTTCATGCCTATTACCACAGCATGAATTCTGAAACCCATGGCTCAAAGAGTCATTTTGACCTCAAGCCATATTATTTAAGAAATACATTTTTTAAGGCTATAGCTTGTCCTTGATGGATCAGTGCCAAGTCACTTGAACACCTTCTAGGAACTGACCATTTTAAATGTCATTAAGAACATTCAAGTTTCATGGGAAGAGATCAAAATATCAACATTAATAGGAGTTTGGAAGAAGTGATTCCAACCCTCATGGATGATTTTGAAGGTTTCAAGACTTCAGTGGAGGAAGGAACTGCAGATGTGGTAGAAGAAGCCAGGGAACTAGAATCAGAAGTGGAGCCTGAGGATGTGACTGAACTACTGCAATCTCATGATAAAAATTTTATGGATGAGGGATGGTTTCTTATGGGTGAGCAAGGAAAGTGGTTTCTTGAGATGGAAGCTACTCCTGGTGAAGATGCTATGGAGATTGTTGAAATGACAGCAAAGGATTTAGAATACTATATAAACTTTGTTGATAAAGCAGCAACAGGATTTGAGAGGGTCAACTCCAATTTTGAAAGAAGTTCTACTGTGAGTAAAATGCTATCAAACATCATTGCAGGCTACAGAGAAATCATCTGTGAAATAAAGAGTCAATTAATGTGGCAAGCTTCCTTGTGTTCCAATTGCCTGTGTTAATAAATTGAAATAGCCACACCAACCTTCAGCAACCATCACCCTGATCAGTCAGCAGCCATCAACATCGAGGCAAGATCCTCAGCTAGCAAAAATATTATGACTTGCTGAAGGTTAAGATGATGCTTAGCATTTTTTAAGTAATAAAGTATTTTTAATATTAATTTATTTGGCTGCACTGGGTCTTAGCTACAGCACATGGGATCTTTGATCTTCTCTGTGGCGTGAGTTCCCTTGTTCCCTGCATTGGGAATACAGTCTTAGCCACTGGACCACCAGGAAGTCCCAATAAAGTATTTTTAAATTAATACATGTATACTTTTTTTAGACATCATGCTATTGCACTTAGTAGACTACTGTATAGTTTAAGCATAACTTTTATATATGTGGGGAAGTCAAAAAATTCATGTGACTTGCTTTATTGCTGTGGTCCAGAACCAAACCCTCAATATTTCAGAGGTATTCCTCTAATCGTGAAGCACAGAATACAAGGAGGGACTGTGTGAGAGAAGAATCCTTGTGGCTGCCAAACTCAGACTAAGTCGGGAGAAGATAGTTCTCCAAAGCATGAGGGCCACCCTGATTTAATAGGCAAAACCTGTTTGGAGTACAGTTGTCCCTCCATGTCTTTGGTTCTGAATCCATGGATTCAACCAACCTCGGATTAATAATATTAGAAAAAAGATTGCAGAAAGTTCCAAGAAGCAAAATTTGAATTTGTCATATGCAGGCAACTATTTACATAGTATTTACATTTAAACTTTTTGTTGTTGTTCAGTCACAAAGTTGTGTCTGACTCTCTGTGACCCCATGAACTGCAGCTTGCCAGGCTTTAGGTGGTATTAAGTATTATAAGTAACGCTGGTGACTTAAAGTAGGTGGGCAGATGTGCATAGGTTATATCCAAATACTGTGCCATTTTATATAAGAGACTTGAGCATCCACAGATTTTGGTATCCTAGGGTTATCCTGGAACGAGTCATCCTTGGTTACTGAGGGATGACTATAATACAGGTGAAGCTGGCAAGCTGACAGCAGAAGCTTCTCTACAACTCTGCTGCCTTCGATAGTTCTACCTCCTCTATTTCTAGGTCACTCTCTCAAGTACCCTAACTCCAAGCATCCTTCAAACAGTCCCTTACTGGACAAACCATTAATTTTTTTTTCTGTTGTCCCCACCTACCTCATATCTTCATTCTCTTGCTTACTGAATTAAAATTCCATGATCAACTGTTATAATCAGTGATTTGCATACACCCTCAACTCCCTTGTCTCTTTTTCACTTCCTCTTACTCATCCAGGAAAACTCCAACATTGCTTTAATTAAGCTTTCTCTATTCCGAGCTTTGTCTTGTGCAGCTGAATGTGGGTGGGAAAAAACCCACAGCTGTGCTGCAGGGCCCGATTTCACATTCTTGATGTCTAGTGGGCTCTTTCACTGCCTGATTATCAAACTACATCTCCTTGGTCTTTTCACCTTCTGTTATTCTAAGTGACTTCTTCGTGCCTTCTCTGTTATCTTCAAACCTCAACGTCTTTACCCCCTCCCACCCAAATTCACTGTCAGTTGATGATGATCTTGCATCCTATACACAGAAAAAAAAACTAGAATCAGTTCGTGAGCAGAACACTCATCTGTCAGGGTTGTCGCCATGTAACCTGCTTTCTTTTACTGTTTGGAGGTGCTTTACTGAAGGGAATCTCCTGGGAGGTAGGTAGCTGGCTTATGGCCTCTGGTTGATTTACTTTAGTTTCACTGCAGTTTACACCGAAGGCCCTCCCCATTGCCCCTTGGGCTTCCCCCAGCCAGTGACTGAGCATGGTGTGAGTACCACAAATGGGTCATTTTTCCTCCACGTACAGTTCCTCTAATAGGCAATCCTGCTTGAAGACTCCCTATTGAACCAGTTGAGACTTTCTGAGTAGTACTGCAGTTTTGAGTCTTCCTACCTAATCTTCTGTTTTTCTTTCTCATTTAAAAAATACTTATGGAGATATGCTTCACATACTATACACTTCACCTATTTACAGTGTATAATTCATTCCTTTTCATTATATTCACAGTTATACAACCATCACTCCAGTCAATGTTAGAACGTTTTCATTACTGCCTAAAAAACCCATACCCTTTAGCTGTCAACTCTCCAAATCTTCCAAGCCTTTGATAACCATTAATTGATGTCTTTATAGATTTGGGTCTCCTGGATAATTCATGTAAGAGCAATCATATACTTTGTGGTCATTTGTGACTAGCTTAGCATGTTTTCAAGGCTCATCTATATTGTAGCATGTATCAGTACTTCCTTTTTTATTGCTGAAAATATTTCATTGTCTGGGCACACCACATTTTATTTATTCATCAGCTAACAGATATTCAGGTTGTTTCAACTTTTTGTCAATTGTAAATAGTATTTCTGTGAGCATTCTGTACAAGTTTTTGAAAGGATATTTATCTTCATTTCTCTGGTGTTTATACCTAGGAGTAGAATTGTTGGTCCATATGATAACTCTGTGTTTAACCCTTTGAGGAACTACCCAATCCTCTTTTACTTCTTCTGTTTTTCCCCAAGTCTCGGGCTTGCAGAATGGTCTGAAGGCACTTTGTACCTACTCCTGATCTCTTTTGTCTTAACCCTTCACAGATTTTCTCCTGGTAAACCTCTGGCACATCTGATTTTATCCTGGTACCTACTTCTCATAAGACCTACACTTGTACATCCTGGATGAATGCTCTGTGCTCTCATGTAAGGCCATACTTTTCATTTATGATCTAGATTCTGTCTTCTCTTCCTATTTAAGAACATTGCTCTAGCAATTCCCCTTTTCCTTCCTTCAACATAAATGGCTACCTTTCATCTGGACCATTCCATTGGATTACATACACACTGTTATTTCTCACAATTGTTCAATTAATTAAACAATTATTCTTTTTGCCCTACTTCCCTTTCCAGCACTTTCCATCTTTCTCTCTTCTACTTTAACACAACTGCTTATCTGATTTCTCCTCTTACATACCTAATAAGCTTCCCATGCTTAACATATCAAAAAAACTTAAGTGGGTGGATAGGAAATAAAATGAAAACATTTTGAACATCCTCTAATTAGAGACTAGTTCTCCTGAGCCCTTCTAGAAGAAACTAATAAAGGATGAACTGGGAGATAAAGAAACTATAGCAGAATGACTGAAGAATATTGACTCACTTATTGTAGGATTAAGAATATAGATTATAGCTACAGAACATAATGCAAATTTTTAAAAGACATAAGTTATTAAAGTCGTTCCAATCAATACTACCCATTTGTAAAGCTCAAATGACATCTTTAAGAGAACATCTTTGTGGAGAGACAGAGCTAACTTCAAATAGCAACTTTAATACTTAGCAGCTATGTTACTTTGGACCAGTTAATTTTGCTGAGTTTCATTTCTTGGGGGCAAAATAGAAAGAATTCTTTCCTAAAAGAATGTAGAACAAAAATCATGAAGAATTCATTCACTGAATAGATATTTATTAGCACATACCATTTGCCATGCACTGTCCAAGGTGCTAGGCATACAATACAAATAAAACAGACAAAGAACTACTTTATAACTGAGGGAAGACAAACAAACAAATAAATGAAATATATGTGAAATGGTCATGAGTGTCATGTGTGCATGCATGCTAAGTCCACTGTAGCCTGCCAGGCTCCTCTATTCATGGGATTCTCCAGGCAAGAATACTAGAGTGGGTTGCCATGCCCTCCTCCAGGGATCTTTGCAACCCAGGGATTCAATCTGCATCTTCTGTGACTCCTGAATTGTAGGCTGATTCTTTACCACTGAGCCGCCAGGGAAACCCAATGAGTGTCATGGAGAAAACCAAATCAGGGTATTGATATAGGGAGTGCTGGAGGCTGGGATACATTGGGATTTCAATTACATCTCATCTGAAGGATGCGATACGGAGCATGTTACGTGGATATAGGAAGGTGGGGAAGGGGTCTAGGAAAAGTCACTGCCCTGATTCCTGCAGCTGCAGTTACTGTTATAGCTCTTGTAATGATCCATTTTGACTTCCCCGAAGCAGCAACTCTGACGTCTACAACTTCAGACCAAAGTCTTCCAGGGGCATACCTCCATGGTTGTGCTCTATAACTGAGCCACAAAAAGCTCTGTCTTGAGCTGTCAGTTTCTTACAGAGGCCCTGGATATATCAGTATTTTATTTGAATGTTCTTGATTAGATTCTTTCTCTCCATTCTCTTCCTGACTGTGACACAGGTGCTGGATGTCTGGGCTGGAAGGCAATCTTGAACACCACCATCCTATGCTTAACTCAGTTATCACTCAGCTCATCTCCTGATACTCAGTCATTTTCTCCAGGCTACACTTCTGCACCTCATCTTCTTTCCTTAAGGTGAGGGAATTAATTCCATATCCAGAACTCTACCCAGGCAATTGAAGTGGTAACTTTTTCCCTGATAGCCTAGTGTATTATTAATACAGAACCCTCATTTTGTACCTACTTTTGTTCTTTTTCATTAACCACTTATATGACAGTATTTATTTAGCACCTATTTCATGTCAAACTTTGATTGATACTGGATATGTGGTGGGGAAAGAAACAGATTTGTTTCCTGCGTTTATAGTCTGCAGGAGTGACTTCGAATGCTTATTCCATTGATGCTTCCTACACCTACACTACCAGCCAAAGAATAGGTACATTGCTTGGACTGCATTGTCTTTTTTTGCAACCTTTGTAGAATATAGTATCTATGCTTGATGATTGTATCTCATCAATGATCTTTATGGTGATTATGGTAAGGTTCTTCAGCATCAACCCTTTCTGATTTCAGAATTTGATTTCTGTTGTATACTCAATGCTATTCAATTTAAATTCATTGCATTATAACAATGTAATCTTAATAAAATTAGGGGTTCCTATATGGTCTAGGCATTATAAAGTAACTGTATTCAAACAAATCAAGTCGATAACCAAGAATAACTAGAGGGAAAATATGAGTTTTTTTTAAGGGAATGAAATTGTAACCAATATATAACATAAAGCAAAATGTTTGACATTCTCTTTGCCATCTATCTCTTATTTCCTTCCACATACTACATAAACCTGAAATAAAGATTTCTTCTTTTCATTCATCCCTCAAGTCAGGTACTATACCTGGGCCTCACACATCTTTTGTCTTTCCCGCCTTCTGTGCATGACTTGTTTGTTATTATTGTCAGCCTAAGCTCTCTGGCTTACTTCTTTGTTTCTCACTTAAGCCACTACTTGGATTCTATGCAATTGTGGTTTGTTTGGTGTTTTGTTTAGTTTTGTTGAGTGGAGAAAACTTTATTGTAGGGCTAAACAAGGAGACGGAGAAGGCAATGGCACCCCACTCCAGTACTCTTGCCTGGAAAATCCCACGGATGGAGGAGCCTGGTAGGCTGCAGTCCATGGGGTCGCTAAGAGTCAGACACGACTGAGCGACTTCACTTTCACTTTTCACTTTCATGCACTGGAGAAGGAAATGGCAAGCCACTCCAGTGTTCTTGCCTGGAGAATCCCAGGGACAGAGGAGCCTGGGCTCCTCCTCCAGCCTGGGCTGCCGTCTATGGGGTTGCACAGAGTTGGACATGACTGAAGCAACTTAGCAGCAGCAGCAAGCAAGGAGAATGTGGTGGCTTAGGCTCAAAAACCTGAACTCATGTAATAGTAGTTATTAAACTTTAGTGTGCCTCAGAATCATGAAATTCTTGTTTAGAACACAAGTGACTCACCTCCAGAGTTTGATACATGAGATCTGGATTGGGGCTCAAGAATTTACATTTCTAACAAATTCCCAGTTAGTACTGTTACTGCTGGTCCAAAACATTTTGAGAACTACAATATACTCTACAATATATACCCTACAATATAGGAATATCTGGCAGCTGTTCCAGCAAATAATTTATCCCTGGGTAAGAAGCCTTTGTTATACCCTGTATATAAATAACATTAGATGATTTCCTTATATGGTAATACAAAGCTTAAGAATTTATGAGTCATCTTCTGTCAGCATATTTAACATCCAGTAGGTAGGGATATGTGTCTGATAGACCCTGGTATAATGCACAAAGAATAAAGGAAATGTTATTTTTAGCTTGATTACGTATAAAGGAGACAGAAAAGTGGGGTTGGTATGAAGCTCTGAAGCCAGGTTCTCTGAGATTTGGTCCTGCCTCTGCAGAATTTCTGGAAGACCCTGGGAAAGTTAGTCTCTTGTGTCTCAATTTCTTTCTTTTGAAATGAAGATAACGGAAGTAGCCATCTGTAGTTGTCGTGAGGCTCAAATGATTTACTGTGTATAAAGCTTTTGAAGAATGACTGGTGTGTTGCACACACTCTGACGTTACTTATTACCATCAGGAATTTGTTGTCTTCTCTGTTTTACCTCATGGGCTTCCCTGGTGGCTCAGATGGTAAAGAATCTGCACTGCAGGAGACCTGGGTTCTATCCATGTAGGGAAGATACCCTGGAGAAGGGAATGGCAACCTTCTCCAGTAGTCTTGCCTGGAGAATTCCATGGACAGAGGTGCCTGGTGAGCTATAGTCCATGGGGTCACAAAGAATCAGACATGACTAAGTGACTAACATTATGTTATCTCATTCAAACCTAAAGCTAATTCTTTTAAAAGGTAGGCACCCATGTTATTCTCATTGAGAAGACTAGGAAACAGAAGTTCAGAAAGGTTAAATAAAGAACCCCCAGCTGGTAAAATCTTTGGCCTTGTGTTATTTCACCAGTGTTTTCCCAAAGGAATCATTTTCTCCCATAAGAAGGATGATACAAGGAAGTTAATTTCAAAAGTACATCTGAATGTAATTGAAAAATTATTGGGCTGGCCAAAAAGTTCATTCAGATTTTCCTGTAACATCATATGGAAAAACATGAATGAACTTTTTGGCCAACCCAATACTTGCTTGATCAGGATGGTTGGTGGAAAACTAGAACAAAAAAATTCATAATTCATATGAAAACACAAAAGACCCTGAATAGCCAAAGCAATCTTGAGAAAGAAGAATGGAGCTGGGGAAATCAACCTTCTTGACTTCAGACTATACTACAAAGCTTCAGTCATCAAGACAGTGTGGTACTGGCACAAAAACAGAAATATAGAACAATGGAACAAGGTAGAAAGCCCAGAGATAAACCCACACACCTATGGGCAACTTATTTTTGATAAAGAAAGCAAGAATATACAATGGGGAAAAGATAGTCTCTTCAATAAGTGATGCTGGGAAAACTGGAAAGCTATGTGTAAAAGAATGAAATTAGAACACTTCCTAACACCATACACAAAGATAAACTCAAAATGAATTAAAGACTTAAAAATGCAAAATAAGAAACTATAAAACTCTTAGAGGAAAATGTAGATGTTGAGGTCCTTTAATGGACCGGAACCTGGTGGTTTGGAGTCAACGATGAGAAAGTGAAAGAAGGAGAGAGGCTAATATTTCCTGGGTTACGCAGCTGGCTTTTGAGTTCCAGGAAATCAGCCAGAAATAGACAGATAGAGAGAAAGAAAGAGAGAAAGACATGGGGACCCAAGCTCTGATGGAGCAAAGGTGTTTTAATCAACATGGTGTGGGCATATATACTGTAGTTATTCTCAACAAAGATAAAGATTAAAATTCCAGACTTACAAAACATGGGCAATCCATATTAAAGAAAGAGAGCGTTGTTAACAATCACTTTTACCGTATGGTTCACAAGAAGGAAGAGGGTATTTATCACCATATTGAAAAACTAACGAAGGAAATGCTTGGATCCCTCAGCCCCAGGAGAGGCTTGCCTCGCCTCTTAATTCCTGAATATTCAGGAATTAATAAGGAACAGAGGATTCCTGGTAGATCCAAGATAGCACACAGGAAGCCTCCTGTTAAATGCTTCCTGACACATAGATAGAACAGTCTATGACATAAATCACAGGAAGATCCTCTATGACCCACCTCCGAGAGTAATGGAAATAAAAACAACAATGAACAGGTGGAACCTGATTAAACTTAAAAGATTTTTCACAGCAAAGGAAACTATAAACAAGGTGAAAAGAAAACCCTCAGAATGGGAGAAATAATAGCAAATGAAACAACTGACAAAGGAGTAATTTTCAAAATATATAAGCAGCTTATGGAACTCAATACCAGAAAAACAAACAACCCAGTCAAAAAGTGGGCAAAAGGCCTAAACAGACATTTATCCAAAGAAGACATACAAATGACTAATAAACAAATGACAAGATGCTCAACATCGCTCATTATTAGAGGAATGCAAATGAAAACTACAATGAGATACCACCTCACACTGGTCAGAGTGGCCATCACCAAGAAATCTATAAACAATACATGTTGGAGAGGATGTGGAGAAAAGGGAATCCTCTTACACTGTTGGTGGGAATGTAAGTTGATATAGGCACTATGAAGACAGTATGATGATTCCATAAAAAACTAGGAATAAAAGTACCATATGACCCAACAATTCCACTACTGGGTATATATCCTGAGAAAATCATAATTGAAAAAGACACATGTATCCCAATGTTCGTTGCAGCACTATTTACAGTAGCTAGGACTTGGAAGTGACCTAGATGTCCGTCAACAGATGAACGGATAAAGAAGTGGTGATACGTACATACAGTGGAATATACTCAGCCATAAAAGGAAAACATTTGAGTCAGCGCTAATGAGATGAATGAACCTAGAGCTTATTGTACAGAGTGAAGTAAGTCAGAAAGAGAAAAACAAATGTCGTAGTTTAACACATATATATGGAATCTAGAAGGATGGTACTGATGAACGTATTTGCAGGGCAGCAATGGAGACTCAGGTATAGAAAACAGACTTACGGACACAGGAGACGGGGAAGGAGAGGGTGGGACAAATGGAGAGAGTAGCATGGAAACAAACACTGTCAAATGTAAAGTGGATTGCCAGTGGAAATTTGCTATATGACTCAGGGAACTCAAACTGGGGCTCTTTGACACTCTAGAGAGGTGGGATAAGGTGAGAGGTGGGAGGGAGGTTCAAGAAGGAGGGGACATATGTATACCTGTGGCTGATTCATGTTGATGAATGGCGGAAACCAACACAATATTGTAAAGCAATTATCTTTCGATAAAAAATAAATTAAAAAAGGATGGTTGGTGAATTTTACAATCTAATGTTGTTATTTCCACTTTAAAATAGATTAAAGACAAATCATGGAGGCAAGGGTAGAATAGTAACACACTAGTGAGTGTCTAACATTTGCAGACTACCTGTCATATAATAGGTTTTTATAAATATTTGTTGATCTATTGGAATGAATGTTGTTTGGAATTAAAATGATCTAAAATTAAAGATTCATAATATCCAGAGTAGGCGAGATTATAGAGAAAAGGGCATTGATATAGTACTGTGAGGTTTTTGAAGTCAATTTGGCAAAAGCCACCAAATTTTAAATATGTATTTCCTTTGACCCAGAGAGTCTAATCGTCTATCCGCAGGAATACTTTTGTGCCCATAGAGCATGTACAATGATTCTTAAATTTAGCACTATTTGTAATTGTGAAAATTACAAATCAAAATGTTTGTAACTGGGAGAATTATTTAGTAAGTTATGATTACCTATTTTATTGGACACTATATAAAAGTTAAAAAGAATGATGGAAAGCAATAAATATTGAAAGATCTCCAGGAAATGTTAAGTAAAAAGAACTATAACAGAAAAAAGTACAGAATTATCCATTTTGTTTATAGAGTTCAAAACTAAATCTATAGGAAATAAGTAGGAAAATGCTTAGATAAAATTCTGAAAAGTTATATCACAAATAGTTATAGGTGTTTACCTCTGAGAAGTGAAAAGGGCTAGAAACAGAGGATCAAGAAGAACTTCATATCATATGCTTGATATGATGATCCACATTAGTTGGATTTACCACAAGTAGTATGTATTAATGTTTACTTTGGGATCAAAAAAGAAAAAAGTAGCTTGCTCAAGAAATATAAGCACTTAAATGAGGGCAACAGATGCTGAAATGCACAAGATAAGCTTTCACAAGCTTTAAAACATGTCTATTCCAGTAATTAGCAGTTATTTTTTAAAATTTCCAAAATTATCATTCCAACTAAAAACTTGATCACTTGTACTGCTGTTGATTCCCAGAACATTTCCTGTGAGAAGTAAAGAGCTGAATTGGCAGCTGAGTGGAAAGCACACAGTACTAAAATTCTTATAGCCTTAGAGTACCTAGCCAAGAGCGTTTGCCTGGGGACTATTACATCATTTCATGCTTGATTTATAGCAGATTAAGGTGACAGTGGAAAAAAACCCAAATGAAACCAAAACTCCAACAAACAAAAACACCATTATACAGAAAGAGAAACCAAAGACATAGCATTTGTTTTTTTCTCCAAATGAATGGTTATATCAGTGTTCAGTGGGAGACAGTATTAGGTGTGGATGAAAGAAGAAAGTTATTTTCCTGGTTTTCCTCAGTTTCAGTTTGAGAAATGTAGCATGGTATATTAGTTTCTTTGACTGCTGAAACAAAATGTCGTAAACCGGAGGCTTAAAACAAACAGAAACTTACTATTTCACAGTTTTGGAGGCTAGAAGCCCCAAATCAAGGTATTGGGAGTGCCATGCTCTCTCCAAAGCCTCTAGGGAGGATTTCTTCCTTGCCTCTTTTAGTTTCTGGTAGCCCCGAGTGTTCCTTGGGCTGTACATGTATCACTCCAGTCTCTGCCTCCCTTTCACATGGTTGTTTTTTCTGTGTTGTCTCTGTCTTCTATACTCTTAAGGACTCTGGTCTGTTGGATTAGGGTCCACCCTAATGACCTCGTTTTAACCTAATTACAAACAAAGACCCCATTTCCATATGTCACAGGTACAGGAGATTAGGACTTAAACATAACTTTTGGGGGAACAGAATTCAACCTGTAACAATGGATTCAAGTGTGATCAATTATTAATAACAGTCATTTAAAATATATGGCATTTGCCTAAGTCTGATAAGACTGATTCAGTAGACTTTAAAGCACCTCATAGTCATTCAATTCAAATAATCTCAACAATAGTCAAAAAAGACATAGGTGACTTAAAAGCATTTTTTTTTCAGGTAAAAAATTTTAGACATAGGTCACTGTGATAGATCTTAGGTCTCAAAGAGAACTGAGAGGACAGAAACGTCGATAAAGCAAGACTACCTGAAAGAAGGAGCTCTCTTAGCACCAGGTGCCCCTGTGAGGAGGGAAACACTGGTTTTCCCTGTGGCTAATTCTCATGATGTAGAGATAAAGGAGCACAAGCTCAAAACCTTAGGAAGAGAAGGCATCAAAGGAAAGAAAAAGAGGAAAAAAAAGATGTAGTTAAAGATGAATTATGGATGTTGGAGGTATGTAACCAGTTAGGAGTGAAAGTTAAAAC
Organism: Bos javanicus; assembly: GCF_032452875.1. Taxonomy (NCBI): domain Eukaryota; kingdom Metazoa; phylum Chordata; class Mammalia; order Artiodactyla; family Bovidae; genus Bos; species Bos javanicus. Next base: position 40,094,799 of record NC_083875.1, on the reverse strand, counting down.
GGAGAACTATGTCACTTACCATTTTCTGGTTCATTTATATATTTCATAGGTAAAACTGAAATTCAGAGTATTTAACCACATTATTAAGATGCTTTAATATCAAATCAAATCTTCCTTTAGTCAGTAGTGTAAGTAGAATGGAGTGACCACAACATTACTGTGGCTGTGGCCCAGAAAACTCACAAAGTTATTAAGTTACAGAGAAAGTAGAGTGAAGCGATTGAGAAAAGAAAACTAAACAGTAGTGATAGGAGGTATCTTTATTTTCTGCTAACCCATGGATTCTGTGTAATGCCTTAGATTGTGACTAATACTTATATAGTTATGCTTGACTTTATGATTGAAGATAGAATTCCAAAATTGCTTGGTAAATTTGATTTTTAAATGACATGCAGTTCAGCACAGGGAATATAGCTAATGCTTTATAATAACTACAAATGGAGTATTATCTACAAAAATTTTGAATCACAAAGAAAGAAATGAAAGGTATCATATGACCAAAAAAAAAAAAAAAACACATACATTTTCCCTGTTGTAATTTGAGTGTTGGTTTTTTTTTTTTTTAATATTTTCTTCTTATCAATCTACTATAATCCAGGTTATTTCATGGTGAATACTCTGACTCTACCAGATCTGGTAAAAGTTAAAAGGAGAAATTTGTCATAAGGAAGTTTCAAGATACCAGATACAGGAAGTTTCTTTGGGCCGTGTAAGGAAGAGGAAGCCGAAAACCTAAGAGAATTCATTCTTGGTACACTGTCTTTTTTTCCCCAAAGCAAGTCAGCTTTCTGTGCAACTCCACATACATGAATACAGAAGAAATCTTACAACTTTAGAGCATGGGTAACTTACTCTAAAAGAACAAATAAATCTGAGCAACTGTCTTTGAATCCTAGTTCCAAATTCCTCAGGAGGGAGACCATGAATGATTCAGTTTGACTCATGGTGTAATCAAGTTATGGGGGACAGGGTCACAAACCATAAAACAGGGGCTACAGGCTGACTACTCTGGGTGTAGAGGACATCTCTCAATGAAAGAGGGCAAAATCCTTAATCTAAATAAGGACACAGGAATTAGCACTCTATAAACTAATAATTTTCCAATGAGTCAACTCTTCTCATGAGGTGCCAAAGTATTGGAGTTTCAGCTTTAGCGTCATTCCTTCCAAAGAAATCCCAGGGCTGATCTTCAGAATGGACTGGTTGGATCTCCTTGCAGTCCAAGGGACTCTCAAGAGTCTTCTCCAACACCAAAGTTCAAGCTGGGAGGGTTTGGGGGGAGGAGGAGAAGGGGACGACAGAGGATGAGATGGCTGGATGGCATCACTGACTCGATGGACGTGAGTCTGAGTGAACTCCGGGAGTTGGTGATGGACAAGGAGGCCTGGTGTGCTGCAATTCATGGGGTTGCAAAGAGTCAGACACGACTGAGCGACTGAACTGAACTGAACTGAAACTAATAATTATTTCCCAGGTGGCTCAGTGGTAAAGAATCCACCTGCTAAGCAGGAGATGTGGGTTCAGTCTCTGGATGACAAAGATCTCCTGGAGAAGGAAATGGCAACCCAGGTATTCTTGCTTGGGGAATTACATGGACAGGAGAGCCTTGCAGGCTACAGTCCATGGGGTTGCAATAGAGGCAGACACAATTTAGCGACTAAACAACAACAAACTAATAATTAGGCCGGGGATTTCTATTCTTAAGGGTGAATGTTGGTATGGATCTTTTTATAAAGAAACATATTTTTAGTGAATTGGTACTACAAATGTTTTAAGTTAAAATTTTATTGTAAAGTAGAGCATAATTCGGAGAAGGAAATGGTAACCCACTCCAGTATTCTTGTCTAGAGAGTCCTGTGGACAGAGGAGCTTGGTGGGCTGCCGTCTATGGGGTTACACAGAGTCGGACACGACTGAAGTGACTTAGCAGCAGCAGCAGAATTATATAATAGATGCTTTGCAAAATAATCATTTTTACCTGAAGGAGGTTATTTATTCCTGGCTTACAGATGGGGAAATTAGTTTCTATGCACCAATATTAAACTTATCCAGTTATCTCAAGGGAAAGAGGGACCTGCTTACCAGGAACACCTTTTTCTTTGAGACTATAATGAAGGATGAAAGGATTCATTTAGAGATATAATTAAATGCAGAGGAAATTTTGAAAAAAAAATTTGCCATATCCAGCCAGACTTTGAAATGAATTGTCCTAAAATATATGAATAATTCAAAGTAAAACAACATTGCTTGCTTGTCTGTCTACCTGATTCACACTCCTGACTTTGTCTTTTGGCATATATTACTAGACCTGGGGTAAATCAGCCTCTTTCCATAGCTCTTTTTTTGATACCTTCAGAAGAGTAAATCTCTATCCTGGAAGGAAACAAACTAATTTGTGGATTTATACCCAGTCTTTTGCTTGGGCCTGTTTCCTGTTCCAAGGGGAATAACTTTCCTATATCTTTTTCTGCTCTTAAGAGTGTTTTCATTATTTCATCAGCTAATGGCATAATTTATTTTTATGCAAATGCAGATCTTTGCGTTTATCTCTATTACAACTCAGCCCTTATCATTCTTGCCCACACAGTTCCATGTCATGCAATAAAGTGTGACAAATACTTCAGGATTATGAGAAAATCCAACATTTTGGCGATATATATAAGTTGTCCCTATCAAAACCATAATAGGCATTTAATAACTGTGCTAAGGGTTTCAAGTATTTTTTCATCTAAGCTTCAAAACAACTCTTCAAGCAAGATATTCTTATCCTCATTATACTGATGAGGAAATGGAAGCTTGGAAAATTTAAATGACTTCCTTGGTGAAAAGAGTAGTTCAAACCTGGGTCAGCCAGATTCCCTGAACCATGGATTTCTAACCTTTGCATCAAAACCACTTAAGGACTTTGTCGTTGTTCAGTTTCTCAGTTGTGCCTGACTCCTTGCAATCCCTCGAACTGCAGCACGCTAGGCTTCCTGTCCTTCTCTATCTCCCAGAGTCTGCTCAAACTCATATCCATTTAGTTGGTGATGCCATCCAACCATTTCATCCTCTGTCGCCCCCTTCTCCTTTTGCCCTCAATCTTTCCCAGCATCAGGGTCTTTTCCAATGAGTTAGCTCTTCGCCTCAGATGGCCAAAGTATTGGAGCTTCAGCTTCAGTACCAGTCCTTCTGATGAATATTCAGGGCTGATTTCCTTTAGGATCGACTGGTTTGATCTCTGTGCTGTCCAAGGGACTCTCAAAAGTCTTCTCCAGCACTGCAGTTGGAAAGCATCAATTTTTCGGCGCTCAGCCTTTGTTACGGTATAAAAAGAAGTAAATGCCAAAGCTCCATCCCACATGTACTGTCAGTCTTGTTGCAGGCTTGGGTTGAGGAGTGACAGTCAAGAACCAGTGCCACCGTATTCTATTACAATGGGATAACAGAACTTGTGGCACAACACCCCATACTTGACAATTGACTGCTGATTTTTACTTCTAGCTATGACCTATAATCAGTTTTGAATCTAAATGTATTACCATCTAACCGAATTCACACTTTTTGTTTTTCCATATTGTGTGAAAGAATGTCTTGAAAGACTTAGATGTCTTGGAATTTTCTTTTATCATATCAAAGAATAGAGGAAACTTTCTGAAATATTTGCCCTGGGAGCAAATTTCCAGCTATGTCACTACCAGAGATCACATAAAACATTAAAAAGTTGCTACAGAGTGAAAAGAGCTAAACATCCCAGGGTAATATTGGCTTAAAATCATAGTATCTTGGTGAAGAGAGAGGCTTTCACTATCAGAATGACAGTAAGTAAGTCACTTTATCTCTCTGTGTGGGTAGATTGATTTCTCAAGTTTATAAGCCTATGACTAATATAGTTCCCTTGTCAACCCTCTCTTCCCTATCCAAATCACTAATATAAAAAAGAATGCTTTCCTCCACAAGACACCCTCAATATCCACTAGTCCTAAATGGCTTTTCCCTGCAAATAGGGAGTGGACAGTAACAGATACCATGCCTGGTTGAATAAACATATCATTGCAAAATTCAGAAATGTTATTTACTACAATGACTGTATCTGTACTGTTTAGAGTTCTTAAACAGATTTTGTTTTGTTTTTTTTCCCCTTAAAGAGAATGCTTCCATTTCCACAGTTCAGATACTTTTCATTTTAACTCTAATGTTAAGGTCACCCTCAGCACTTTATGTTCTTCGTGTGGGTCTGTGTTCTGGTTTCTAATCTAGTTAACAGTTTTGTTTGCTGGGGGAACTCTCATGATAGTTCTGCTTGTAATTTCAGCCTTAATATTCTAAGCAGATTTTAGATTTGCTGTTGTGTCACAACTCGTATTTGCAATTTCTTTTAGAAACTAAACAGCAACAACAAAGCACTCTCCAGCATATTTTGCTTGTAAGACGGGAGCCATAGGAATGCAATTCCCCAGTATATCCCTTCTTAGGCGAAAACAGGGCTCCAGTTCATTATTTAAAGAAGCCAATGTGGATTCAAGTCATTTCCTAGCCTGCTATCATTTGCTCAAAGACCTTTTGCAATGGGTCTTACGTAAGAAGAAATGCAGGAGTTGCTCTGGTGAGATTTAAAGGAACAATTAAGTACAAGCTAGACCTGAATTGCAGCATCATTTGTATGGTGAAACGGGGGCTATAAATGTATCTGTTTTTTCAGATTGACAGAAGGCTAATGATGAGTGAAAAAGGCCCGACATAGTTGGATTACAGGCTCCTTCTTTGACCTCACCTCTTACCGTTGCCCCTTCCTTTACTGTTCTTCAGCCACACTGACCTCTTTCCTGGTCCTTGAACTTGCCAAGCACATTCCCTTTTTAGGGTCTTTGTCTTTGCTACTGTTTCTGCATGAAACTGTCTTCACAGATAGCCACAGGACTGGCTCATTCTCCTTCTTCAGATCTCCACTCAAATGTTACTCTGGGAGGTCTTTCCTGGCCATTCTAACTAAAATAGCACACTGCCTCCCCACTTCCTGCTCCTTTACTTTTCCTAGTGGCAATTATACTCTTGCACGTTATAAATTTAAGGCTTTTTTTTTTTTTTTGTCGCTTTATCAGAATACAAGCTCCAGTAGGGCAAGGGGTATGTGGGTTGTGTTCACATAGCATCTTTGGGGTCCTACCAAGAATGGCAAACAGTAGGTGCTCAGTAAATATTTGTTGACCCAATGAATGAGGCTCTTCGGGATGGTGGAAATTGTTTCTCGTTTGCCTGGCACTGCCGCCAGTCCGCAGGCATCTGGGCACCTCATCCCACCCTCATTTCTTTCCAGCAGAAGTGACTGATTGGAATCAGACTCCCATAACTGCACTGGCGCGAAACGCTGCGTTAGGAACGCGTTGCACCAAACCCTCGGCCTAGCGACCAGGGCAAGTCTCTCTGCGGTGCCAGGTTGTGCGCAGGGGAGACCCTACCCGGCCAGGCTGACTCACTCCCAGCCGCCTCCACGGCGGGCGGCGGCCACGCACACGCCCATCTGCGGAGGGCCCGGCCCAGCTCAAGTTCTCCGCCCGCTCACGCCCAGGGGCCACCGCGGGAATCTCCGAGCACGCCAGTTCGTTTCCCGAGAAGCCCAGGTTCTGTGTAGCCAGTCGTCGGCCGCCCCCGGCGCGCGTCGGTGAAAGCGCAGCCTGGGTGGAGCGGCGCACGCGCAGTCCGGGGGTGCGCGCCAGGCGCCGGCCCTGCACCAAGGCGGTCTCTGCAGTGAACAAGACGCCAGACCCGAGGCCAACTGGGAGGCTGAGTCGGACGTAAATAGGACGTCCCAGCCAGTGTCGCCTGCGGCGCTGAGAAGACGGTGTGACTCCGGAGAGGGTGGAGACGACGACTGTGACGGGCTTCCCGGTTCCCCAAAGTGGGAGTGGTGTGGGTTGCAGGAAGGAGAGAGGAAGAGGAGCCGGAGCGGGCCGCAGCGGCCGACGCTAACGGCCTTCCTGAGCGCTGACAGGCTGGGCCCGCGTCCTGCTCGCTCCACAGTGCGCGCCGCCGCCTCGGGCCCTCGGCCCCTGGGTCCGGACTTGGTGGCAGAGCGTCGGGGCGGAGGGTTTCTGTTGCAGCGCAGGGAAAGGCCAGATCTTCGCCGCCGAGGGATGTGAGTGAGAGCCGAACCCGCACGGGAGGGCCCCCGAGGTCTCAGCCTGGCGGACACTCGGACCTTTGCCTGCTCCAGGGGCTTCGCAGACTGTGGCCAGCCGGAGGCACAGGGTAAGAGCAGTCCCCTCGGGCTTGGGGGCGCGTCGTCGTCACCACATCCGTGCGGCGGGTGAGTGTTATAGCTGCCTGGGCTCCAGGTGGAGGGCACCAGTTGTCTCTCTCGTCCTTTCCACCACGATCTCCCCTTCCCCCCGCTAGTGTCGGTAAACTCGGCAAGAAAATCCTCCTTTTTAGAAGGAAACCTCGGACGGAGTGTCTTTCTGTTGATATTTGCATCCTTATGTGCCTGATACTCCTCCTCCCCTTTACTTATCTCTCTTTAAAATTTTCTAGACATCTGAACAGCCTAGAAAAGAGCATCTATTTCCCCTGGATTTCTGCGGTAGTAACTGCCCCCTTTTTTTTTTTTTTCTTTTAGGTTTCAGAAGCAGGCAAGGCAACAAGATGTGATCTGTTTTTCTTCTGCAGAAGAGGCCCTTCCATCCCCTTTCCCCGAAGGTGGGTAAGCGATCCTGACTGCAGTCCTTTTTCTCTGCAGTAAAGACGGGGTGTCTTGAGGTGTGAGTCCGTGCGTAGGAAGGTTGGAAGCGTGTGTCGACAGGCAGGGCTCATTGTTGCTTACTTCTTTGAAAATGGCAGTGCTGAACTTGGAATGAACTTGGAGGGTAGTTCTGGGCTTTATTGTTATTCTTTAAGAAACAGTCGTTATTTGTTTCTCTGCTGACCGTACATTGTTTTTCTTTGCAGAGAAAACGTCATCCAATACCCTTTCTCCTCAAGCAACCAAAGATTCTTAATCTTTGAGGGAGGAACATTTTCAAGTAATAAGAGATACTTATTGAGAGGACACGTTAGCTGCTCTTGCTGGGGTTTCTGCTACCGCATAGAATGCTTCCTGGGCAGTTTTATCTGCTTAAGTTTACTTTGTCGGTTGAATTTACCCATTTTGCTTTCCGGTGGTTATTAATCTGTCCGGAGGAACTCTCTTTTCTCTGAATGAAAGGACAGAGGCAGCTGAGTATGTCATAGAGGGGAGGAGAAATGTGGAGGAGGAAACTGCAAGTGGGAATAAGTGATGACGATTGGTTTTGGTTTCATAATAGTTTTGTTGGGCTACTGCAGGTATTCTGATATAACACCCAACGGATATTAAGATGAATAATCAACCTTTTTCCTCCCTTTCCCTTCCTCCTTTACCACTTGGGTATGAGAATCCCTTGCTCCTGTGTGCGCGTATCTTTTAATATGTAACATATCTGCAAACTGGATGTGTCCAGCATTTGCCTTAACATGTATTTACCTGTACAGGAAAACTACAGTACTTGCTGACTAGATAAGCATACAATACTTGTTTCTTTCTCTGAGTGTCCTACGTTTGGAGTATTTAGCATGTTTTAGGAACCCATTAAAGAAGAGTTTGCTTCATTTGCTGGTTTTTCCTAGTGATTTGAGACACGTGTCTCAGGTATAGGAAGGGAACATGGTTTTCTTCTCTACTTCAACTGGCTGTTGCTGAAAGATGAGATGCTTTTTAGACCAAATAGGGAAGGACCTTGACTTTGGGGTCAGATCTGGGTTTGAATTCTGGTGTTCCTGCCTTTTAATAGTGTTATTTAAAATCTCTTTGAGCCTCACTTTCTTATAAGATTGTTGTGGAGTTTGAATAAAATTACGCATGCAAAGTAGTACATTGCTTGGCTACTGTGAAAGTCATGGCTTTTCTCTTGACTGGGTAGGCATAGAAAGGATGTTAGAGAAGGGCAGGATGACTGCATAAGGTGATCTGCCAGTGACCAGTGTTTCTTCCTTTTTAGTCTAAGGAGAAAAAGGACTTTTATATCTTGAACTGGTTAAGTGGTCTTAGAGCCTTCTTATGGGGAGGTTTGACCCTTATCATCTCTCCTCACCCCCCTGCCCCCTGCGTTTGTCCTGCCCCTACCTGCTGTTGTGCTGCCCTCTTGTGGTTAACCACGTTAATAAGAATTTTCTTTTGCTCCGCTCCCATTTTTTTTTCTTCTTTCTTTTCTTTTTAGGCCCCTTCCCTTTGCTCCCAGTTTCTCAAACTGTGCTGGGGTGCCCCAGGGTACCATTGAACTCAGGCTTGAACTGATAATTTGAGGTAGTTCACAGTTTCAACATTAGATTGACACATTCCTTTCTACAATGTCATGTTTTTGCAAAGCTGTACTTTTAAAGGTTGCTCTGATAAAAAGCAACTACTGTATGAAACAGAATACTGGAATGTGATGTTGTCAAGTTTGATTCCAAGTTTGAGAATTTATACAGTGTCCAACAAACACTAAATTATAAGGACATTAACACTTACGTGGTTTGAAACCACCCCCACTTAAGTATTTCTTTTGGTCTGGGGGTGCTATGAAAAAATTACTAAGTCTAAGGATTCCCTAAATGGAGAAAGTTTGGAAGCCTTTGCCTTAGTTTTTGGTTGGCTTTCTGATAAAAAAAATTTAATGGAAAAACTGCATTTTTAAATGTTGGTCACTAATTGATTCCCTTTCCCACCGAAGTTATTGGTACAATTATTGATACAAAGTTAGTACCAGCTGATCACGGCTTCCTATGTTTACTCTCCTATTTAATATCTTCATAGCTACTATCTAGTTCCTTTATTTCACACTGATCCTATTGCTTGTCATTCTGATTACTTTCTAGTTTCTCCAGTACTGGTTTTCTATTAGTATTTTTGACCATCTCCTTAAACTTAACTTTGCCCCAAATGAAAATCATCTTCTTATACCCCTTTGTAATTCCCTTCTCTCTGTTGGCCATATAAGCTTTAAATTAGACATAATCTTTAAACTGCCTCTTTCGTTTATCTCACGTACTAATCCATTCACCATGTCCTCTTCATATTTCTTTTGTCATCCATACCTTTGCTTCTCCCACTTTTACTACCTAAATCCCAGGACTCATCCTCAGCCTAGAATATTGTAACTCATATCAACCCCTTTGAATCCAGCATCTCTTCCTTCTATAAATACCACTCTGATACTCCTTTTTATGGCACTCTCTTGCTCCCAAATCCTCAGTGGCCTCCCACATTCCACCTATTAAGTTGAGCTTCTTTTTCCTGGCTTTCAAAATATTATGTCATCAGTCCCTGCCCCGTTTATTCAGTTTTGTCTAAGGACCTTCGGCAAGCATCCTCTGCTCTAGTATTGCAAGCTGTGTCTCATACTTCCTAATAACAGCTAAGCTTATTCTGTTTTTTAACTTTCACACGTTTTCCATCCTTCTTCCAGTAAGTCCAGTTCTGCACCCTACTGCACGAGTCACTAGGTGTGGAATAACTCAGCAGAGCCTCAGTCTCCTCATCTGAAAACTGAGAATTGTACTTTTTCTGTAAGCTTGTAGTGAGAATTAAGAGAGTTGATACATGAAAAACCCTCAGGAATAGGGCCCGGCACATTAAGGACTCCCAGACATAAAGTAAACTCCTTTAACAATAAACTATTGTCATAATTATACAATGCTCTGAATATAATAAGCTATTATTATTACAACAGTTTATTACCACTGCTGCTAAGTTAAAAGTTCCACTTCATTCGTGAAATTGTTTCTCACTAACTATTGCTTTTTTCCTCTCTTACAGTTCTATAGTTCTTTTAGTCTTAGCATATCATCACATAGTTTAATTATATATCATATTTTGGTTGTTTGATAATTATTTCTCTGTTAGCCACATCTTTTCAAGTTGATTGTGTATGCATTGAGAAACAGAATTTAGATTAAACTCACACACATACAAACCCACAATGCTGAGTACATGTGGAACATTCAAGAAATGCTGTGTATTAAAAAGGAATTTTAGGCCATTACCAGACAAATATTTATTCATATCTACAACGTAAAGGTACTTTGCTATAGATCCACAAAAGGTGCATAAAAATGTAAAGCAGGTTCTTTTCCTTGAGGACTTATAATGTAATAGGGGAGATAGGAAAATAATAAAAGTTATATATCTCAGATACCATATAAAGTTGAAGTGAGCAGACAAAGATCCAGAGAAGAGGTAGAATCAAAACTGGGCAGAACTTGATTTTACAAAAGAGGAAGGAACTTGTATAGGAAGTAAAGGCAAAATAAGCAGGACAGGATCAGAGAACAGTACATAACAAGTTGACTGAAATGAAGGTTTCTGTCAGAGAGTAGAAAGAAATCAGGTGAAAATGTTTGGGATTAGATGGATGGATGTCTTTAAGTGCAGGGTTAGAAGAGTATATTTTGATTCATAGGTAATAGACAAGCTTTAAAGGTTCACAATGAGAAAAAACTTGCTTAAAAAAAGTATTTTAAGAAAATCACAGTGGCACCAGAGCTGGGTAGAGTATGAGGTGGAAAGAGAAGTCATAGACCTAGGAAAATCACCTAGGCCTGAGGAAATGAGGATTTGAATTTAGTAAAAATAAGCCTGGAGAGATGTCACACAAGACTTTGTTCTGGACTGGATAAGAAAGGAAGATGTAGTGGCGGGAAGGAGAGGAGTAATTAGAGATGACTGAAGTTTTGATCCACAGTGATAAGAAATTAGAGTGTCGAAACTCTTAAGCTATATGAGAACATGTGCATTAGGAAACCTAGAGAGGTTTAAAAATATGGCCAAAGTTACTCATTTAGTTGGTGACAAAAAAAAGAACAAGGGTTTAATTAATGACTGTACTGACAGAAATAGGTATGAACTATTAGCTAGTTGAAGGGGTACAGACATCTGGGCTTGTAGTTTGGATTTGTTGAGTTTGAGGTGACAGTGAGATAAGCAAGTACAGACATATCACCAGACTGTGGGACAATGTGAATAGAACCTAGTAAAGAAATTTAAGGCTGAAATTATTGTGCTTAGAGAGAAAAGCAGGGGATCTGAGATTGAGCCTTGGGAACTGCACATAATTGGAGAGTGAGTGAAAGAAGAGGAATTGGCAAAGGTGACAAGGACAGGGCAGGTAATTTGAGAGGCAAGTGAGTGGGAAGGTTAAGGTGTGAGTGTTTATCAAGTTGATCATGGTTGATCACTGCCAAAAAGTGAGAAGAATCAGAATTGAAAAAGGTCTTATAAATGTTTACTGGTGTTTTTCCTAATATAAAACCTAGAAAAGCAGAAGAAAGAAGAAAATTGCTTATGGTTTTCCCATACATAATTAACCACTGCTATTATTTTATTCTCTCTAGTATAACAACCTTTGGATTTGATTTTTGGTTGATTGATGGAGACTTTTTTTCAAAGCTGTCCGTCCCTGGGACTAATGATGAGAATTTTAGACATAATAAAGACCAGAAGGTAGTTTTTGAAAGAGTGTTTGTCATTTATCTGTGTCCTCTCATATTGTACTACATAGGCGCCCATATTTCTTATGGGCATTAGCCCTGCATTTGTGTTATGTGAATGAGTGGACATTAAGTGGTTAGCGTTAAGGCATTTAGTGGTCTGTCAGGGTAGACAAATGACTGTTGGTGCAGTTGTATTGGTAAGATCTGGATAAAATGATAAGGGTATTAATTGCTAAAAGGAAAGAGAAATTCTTATAGATAACTTGGAATACTGAAGGTAGCAAATTTTAGGAGTATTCAGATTAGGAGAATTGGAAAGGGTAAAAGTGTTATCTGTTTTTGAAACCTGTATGATGTAGCTACTCTGGAGGTGACTGAGGTAGAGATAGTCCACGGGCTATTTGTTTTGCTTGAATGCATATTTTTATCTTCCCAAGAACATTTTTCTGCCTTCTTTGTTGATATCAGTCCTCGAGAATAGGGCATTCATTATTGATTACTAAATTATTTTAGTTTAATAAATTCTGATTATGCAGTATAATTCCATTAGATAATATTTTTATAATATAAAAGGTAGTATAATGTGAGAAAGTATACTGTTTTGGAAATCAGGATCAAAGACTGAGTGCTGTTAATATGCTGTGTGACTTTGAGCAAATCACATAATCTATGAGTCAATGAGGGAGTTTTTAAAAAATTTAAGAGATAAATGGCTTAAATGTTTGTAACAGAAAAACAGCAGCCTTTTGCCTCTACCGGCTTCTCCCCCCATCTCTTATTTATGTTTGTCAGGAAACCACTTATAAGTCTTATAAGAGTGTCTTCTGGTACTTACCTCTATTTTCTAAATAACACAACCTACCATCAATAGACCCTCTCCTCCAATTCTGTATCTGTGTCTGTACTCTGCCCTTTCCCCCACTTTACAATGTATATGCTATTCAGTGTCCCATCTAAGGTTTCTATTTGGGTAGAAGAACCCATCCCCTTTTACCTTCAAGGACTTTACCATTGTGTTTCTTTCTCTTTTTCTTGCATTCTCCATTTTTTCATCTACTGGATCATTTCCATTAGTATGTATTTTTGTTGCTATTGCTATGACAAACCCATCTGAAAACTTAGTGAAATAAAATAGCTGGTTTATTAGACTCAGATGTTTTGAGTCAGTACTTAAGATCAGGCACATCAGGCATGGTTTGTTTCTACGCTTCAGTGTCTAGGACATCAGTTGGGAAGAGCTGCTGGCGGGGATAATGGGAAGGCAGAGGACTAGAATCATCTGGAGATTTCATCACTCACATGACTGGAAGCTGACACTGGCTGTTTGACTTGAGATCTCATCTCAGGCTCTTCACTGGAGCACGTTATCAATACATGTGGCTTGGACGTCCTTAAAACATCGGGGACTCAGGATACTTGGCTTTCTTACATGACGAGTCAGGGTTTAAGAGTGAGTGTTTCAGTGAACATGGCGAAGGTAGGGTGAGGAATAGACTCTGTTAATCATGTTACTGAACTGGGTTCATTTGCCTGATGTGCAGCAAGACACATGCTGAGATGGAAAGTTTGCAGCAGAGAAAATGTTTACTCACAGGGCACAGCTAAGTGAGAAAACTAGAGAACAAATCTCAAATTTGTCTCCCTAAAGGTGAAGGTTTTGAGATATTTAAGGGATAAAGGAGCAAGGTGGTCTGAGGCATGGGGAAGGGTGATTGGATGCAGGAAAAAGGTATAGTGATTGAAGTTCTCCAAGGAACTGAACTACATGCTTCTTCATGGGGTGCATGTTCAGAAATTGGTGGCATTAGCATGATCTGAGGGTGGAGTTTTTGGCCTTCTGACATCAAAAGGTGATCCATTGGATACTCAGGTAGGCGTAGTTGAATAAGATTGGTGGTCTCAGCTGGTTTGAGCTGGTCAAGATCTAGCTCTGAGTTCCTGAAAAACAACTTAAGCAACCATTATCATAGTGATTCATACATCAAAGGTGTTATCTATGAGAAAGCTATTTGGGAGTTTAGAGATATATTGCTTGGCTAGTGACTGTTAGCTATATGGAGTCTTAAAAAAATTCACTTAGTTATTTTTGACTGTGCTGGGTCTTTGTTGCTTTATTCAGGCTTTCTCTAGTTTCCTTGAGTGGGCTACTCTCCGGCTGCAGTGTACGGGCTTCTCATTGCAGTGGCTTCTCTTGTTGCAGAGCATGGGCTCTACTGCACATAGGCTTCAGTAATTGCGGAATGTGGGCTCAGTAGTTGTGGCTTACGGGCTTGGAGCATGGGCTCAGTAGCTGTGATGCACAGGCTTAGCTGCCCCACCGCATGTGGAATTTTCCCAAATGAGGGATTGAACCAGTGCCCCTTACACAGAAAGGCGGATTCTTAACCACTGGACCACCAGGGAAGTCCTGGAGTTTATTTTTGTATATGGTATTATGACGTTTCTAATTTCATCATTTTACATGTAGCTCTCCAGTTTTCCCAGACCACTTATTGAGGAAACTGTCTTTTCTCCATTGTGTATTCTTGCCGCCTTTGTCATAGATTAGGTGACAGTAAGTGTGTGTCACCTGGTAGATGTTTTGTCAGTGTCCATTTTATGCTGTGCACTGCATATATTCCTGGAGAAGGAAATGGTAACCCACTCCAGTATTCTTGCCTGGAAAATCGCATGGACAGAGGAGCCTGGCAGGCTACAGTCCATGGGGTCACAAAGAGTTGGACACGACTGAGCGACTAAACCACTGCATATATTATTAAGGATAAGTCAGTGGACATCATCTTTAATATCATGGTATTCTCTTGCCTGAGTATACTAAGGATCCAGATGTAAAGAGAAGTATAACGTGGCAGTGAAATAAAGGCATATACTCATTGAAGAGATTGTTTCTTAGGAACAGTTACAGTAACTTTAAAGTAATTTTTAGATTTGTTATGCCTTTTAAGAGTTTCCTTTTTTAAAAAAAAAATTTTTTTTCAAGCATGCTTCATTGTGCTCAGTTTTTATAAATGTTCCATATGTGCTCGAAAAATATATTGTAGGTAGAAAGTTATAATATATTTGTCTTTTTTCTTGTGGATTGTTTGTCTTTTATCAGTTTATGGAGCTCTTTGTGTATTAGAGATATTCTTTGATAAATGAATTGCAAATATTTCCCTCAGTCCGTTTGTCTTTTGATTTTGTTTATGGTCCCCTTTCTCTAGAGAAATAAAAAATTTAATATAATGGATCTTTTTCTTTATTGTGGAGGTAGAAAACTTAAATGACTAAAGTGTCATTAATGAATATAAAGGGGCTTGTTATGGAATATAGTAGGGAGAAGTGGAGATTATGGGGAACTGCCTGTCCTGCCTAAGGCATTGAAATTGAAGTGAGAATAAGAAAACTACTTTATTAGTCAAGGAAAACAGGGACTCAGACACTCAATTTGTGTGACTTTTGTAAAATGGATTTTGAGTTTTCCATTTTGTGTAAGAAAGTTTTTCCATTCCAAGTAAAAGTTCTCTCAAAGATTCTTCCAGTATTTTTATTGTTTTGTTTTTTGCATTAAAAAATGTAATTCATATATAATTTATTATTTATTTATTTTTGGTTGCACTGGATTTCCATTGCTATGCATGGACTTTCTCTAGTTTCAGTGAACAGGGAAATCCCATGGACAGAGAAGCCTGGCAGGTTATTGTCACAGGGTCACAAAGAGTTGGACACAACTTAGTGACTAAACAGCAGCAATATAGTTATAGCATATTTTCTCCAGTTGTACTGTCAGTTATGCCAGTACTTTTTATAAAACTAAATATCCTTTTCTATTGCATAACAATGTCATCAGATTACACTATATACTTAGATTTATTTCTGGATGCTCTTTTGGTTCACTGATCTGTCTAGTGTATACCAGTACTATTTTGGCTAGAATTGTTTTATATGTTCTTTTCCATTATGGTTTATCAACTGTATTCAGTATAATTCCCTGTGCTATACATTGGGACCTTGTTTTTTATCCATTCTAAATGTAATATTTTACATCTACCATCCCCAAACTCTTAGTCCATCACTCTCTCTTCACTCCTCCCTGTTGGCAACCACACATCTGTTCTGTATATCTGTTAGTCTGTTTGGTAGTTGGTTCACTTGAGCCATATTTTAGATTCAACATGTGATACCATATGCTATTGATATTTGTCTTTCTCTTTCTGGCTTATTTCACTTAGCACGATAATCTCTAGTTTTATCCGTGTTAGTGCAAATGGCATTATTTAGTTCTTTTTTATGGCTGAGTAGTATTCCATTGAATATATGTACTGCATCTTCTTTATCCATTCATCTTTTGATGGACATTTAGGTTTCCATGTTTTGGCTGTTGTGAACAGTGCTGCTATGAATACAGGGGTGCATGTACTTTTTAAAAATAAATGTGGAACATTTAATCATGTTTTAATTATTTAGTTATTTTTGACTGTTCTGGGTCTTTGTTGCGGTGTGCAGGCTTTCTCTAGTTGCAGTGAGCAGTGGTACTCTCTAGTCGTGGTGCGCAAGCTTCTCCTTGCAGTGGCTTCTCTCGTTGTGGAGCATGGACTGTGAAGTGCTCACGCTTCAGGAGTTGTGGCTTGTGGGCCCTAAAGAGAGGGCTTGGTAATTGTGGCACATAGACTCAGTTGCTCCACAGCATTTGGGATCCTCCTGGACTAGGAATTGAAGCAGGGTCCCCTGCTTTGCTAGGCAGACTTGTGACCACTGGATCACTACAGAGGCCTCTGCATTTATTTTTTTGAATTATAGTTTTGTCCAGGTATAATGCCAGGAATGGAATTTCTGGGTTATATGAGAATACTGTTTTTAGTTTTCTGAGGAACTGTCACCCTGTTTTTCATCATGGCTGTTCCAGCTTACTTTCCCACCAACAGTGTAGGAGGATTCCCTTTTCTCCAGCTCCTCTCCAGCATTTGTTATTTGTTACTTAGCAGCAGCAGCAGCAGACTTTTTAAGGATGGCCATTCTGACTGGTGTGAGGTGGTACCTTATTGTAGTTTTGATTTGCATTTCTGTAATAATTAGTGATGTTGAGCATCTTTCCATGTGCCTACTGGCCATCTGTGGGACATACACATTTTTATATGGTGGGATTCTTGTTACTGTTAAGATACTGTTCCTGTTCATTAATCCAGAGAAAGGGTTATTTTATACTATTACAGCATTTATAAGTGTATTTCAAATAAAGAGTCTATAAATGCACAAGTAAAGAAATATCAGTAAATAGTCAGTGACTTTTTGTGTATCATCTTGGTTTAATGTGTCAACTTCATGGGCTTCCCTGGTGACTCAGTGGTAGAGAACCCACCTGCCAATGCAGGAGATGTGGGTTTGATCCCTGGTCCTGGAAGATCTCCTGGAGAAGAGGATGGCAATCCACTTAAGTATTCTTGCCTGGGAAATCCCATGAACAGAGTTCCCCAAAGAATCAGCCATTACTTAGTGACTGAATGACAACGTCAGTTTCACAAACACTTGCAAGTTTTGGATAATGTAAGTATATAGCAGTTCCCCTCTCTCAACCAAATTACTTTGGTTTTAAAGCATTAAAACCCCTTCTGTTTACAAAATTTAGCCTGAGACTTTAGACTAAACGTGCCACTACATGTGGAGATCCTTACTCTTGATCAGTGATGCTTTTAAGGAAAAATTTTGATTAAAAGGGGAAAATGTGAAATAAAATAGAAACCTCAGCTAAAATTGGGACAGGCCTGTATGGGGAACTCTCAGGCCCTGCCATGCATCTACTCAGGTAAACTGAAAATTGTATGCTTCCATTATTGACACGAAGGGAGTTTCCCGAGTAGTGCAGTTAGTAAAGAATCCACCTTCCAAGTGAAGGAGATGCAAGAGACACGGGCTTGATTCCTGGGTTTGGAAGATCCTCTGGAGAAGGAAATGACAACCCACTCCAGTATTCTTGCCTGGAAAATTCTATGGACAGAGAAGCTTGGCAAGCTATAGTCCATGAGGTCACTAAGAGCTGGACATGATTAAGCACGCACACATGCTATTATTTATACCATTATAACTCCAAAGACATAACCTATTTTAATGTAACCAATGTCCTTAAACTGGCTTTCATTTACCAAAATTTAATCCTGTTGAATAGATCATGTGAACTTGAAAAGCATTTTGGGTTATGTTCTATGATATTTCTTTAATTAATGTAAGTGGTTATTTGTTTTTAAGCAAATTAAATAGAACTCTTTTACAAACAAATTTTAGCAATACCATCTGAAGGTAGAAAAGAAAACAAAACCCACATGTCTACAACACCTATATACACACATGAGCACTCAGATAGATGCAAACAGGAACTGTTTGATTTAAAATTTTAGCCATATGCTGATACAAACCCACAAGAATAATAGATTCAGAATGTATTTGTGTCCTGTAAGGGTCTTTTTAGAGCTGTTTTTGGAGTCAGTTTATTTCTTAGAAGCTTCTGCATGCCAATCAAAAAATGCTTTTTATTGTCTCACAAGAGGTTTGGAATCCTCTTTTTAGGTGGACTTATTTAAAACAAATGTTTCCCCTTTGAACGGGAAGGGTCGCTTACCTAACAAAAGGAAACAGAAAGCAAGTTTTCTCCTAGAGGTTTGGAGTGTATGTCTGCTACCAGAAATCTAGGGCAGCTGTTATTTAACACTTTTCTTCTAAATATTTATCTGCTCAAGTTAACTTCGAAACAGTAATTAGGATTATAGCATTTGAATCTTCAGAGGGTCCAATTTTAAAGGGGTAGGTTTTTGCAGAGGAAGAAAGAGTCATGGAGGTGGGGCCTGAGCACAAAATGGCTGCTGGGATGCAGTCTGAGACAAATGGGTGATCAGGGAAGATACACACGATGGCTCCTGAGACAAAGAAGTTGGGGGAGGGTGAGGTGCAGGAAGCTTCAGAAGCCATTTTGTTCTTTTCTATTTTTTGTTGTTGTTGTTGTTGTTTCATCCAATTTAGAAATGTTATCTTACAAAATGGAAATTTTAGAGTTTTGTGTACATTTGAATTTGTTTTGTTTAATTATAGAATTGTAGTCCTCCACTTTAATCTTAAGCAGAACAAGTTTGGGGAGATTGAAAATTCCCCATACAGCTCATTGTAATTCTGATTACTTATAGTTTGTTCAGGTCACTTACTTAAAAGTGCACATGCTGGGGTCCATGGTTTTTAAACATTAAACTGTCCAGAGTCCTGAAAGGCGGGCTCTGCTTAGAGCATTTAGACGACCAGAATCTGCCCCTCTCCAAAACCCTGCACTACTGCACACTGTAGAAAGCAACTGAGTACTCTCCAAAGTCAGAGCCTCAAACCTGAAAGGACCAAGCCTTTCCAGATACTGAGTTAAGTCAGAAAGCTCAAAATGCAAAAAGAGCAGAGCTTGGAACCTGAGAGGACACTTACTTACCAAATTTGGATGCGTGAAACAGGGCTCTCAAAGCTGATGCATTGGGACAACCCAGAGGGATCGGATGGGGAGGGAGGTGGGATGGGGGGTTTGGGACAGGGGGACACATGTATACCAGTGGCTGATTCATGTCAATGTATGACAAAAACCACCACAGTGTTGTAAAGTAGTTAGCCTCCAATTAAAAAAAAAAAACAAAAAAAAAACTGGCAGTAGCTCATGGAAGTGATGAGCAAAAGGGGCTTGGTGTTGGTACCTTGCTTGATTCCAGGATTCCTTGTCTCAGGGTTCACCTGCTTTGGGTCCCACTTCTGACACCAAAAATGTCAGCTTTAATTATACAATTGCCATTTATTTTACCAGCAAAGTTGGTTTATTTGGAAAGAGCCAAAGGAATTGCAGTTTTTGAAATGCAAGCTATGGTGAACCATGGGCAAATTTAGATAACAAAGAAGGGGAACTTACTTTTATAAGGTAAAAGGGGAACTTTTTAGAGGGACTCTGTTAACCAAAGAGTCTGTTGGCAGAAGCTGGAAATTCAGAGTATGGCAGATTCTCATTGGTGGGCATCTGTAGCCTGATTGGCTGGGCTGTCATGGAGCAGAGAGAATTTTTCTTCCCGCTGGTTAGTAAAGTAGAGGCACCTTTCTGTCAGAAATGTAGGCATGTCTTTTCCTGCTTGGAGCAATGGATGATGCATGGTAGCGCCTAAGAGCTCCCTCTACAGGCTGTTCCTACTCCAAATTTAGCTGAGATTTCTTTAGTTAATTACACACTTAATGTAATAGTCTTTGCCCCTTCATGGATCACAGCTTTGTCCTGGCAAAGGGGTTTGCTTAGCTCATTGAAGCTATGAGCCATGCCATGCAGAGCTGCCCAAGGTGGGCAGGTCATAGTGAAGAGTTCTGACAAAACATGTGCCTCCTCCCACTGGAGGAGGGAACAGCAAACCACTCCAGTATTCTTGCTGTGAGAACCTCGTGAACAGTGTGAAAAGGCAAAAGAAGACCTGACACCGGAAGATGAGCCTCCCAGGTCGGAAGGTGTCCAATATGCTACTGGAGAAGAGTGGAGGACAATTACGATAGCTACAAAAAAAAAAAAAAAAAGAAATTGAAAGAGGAGAGTGAAAAGATTGGCTTAAAGCTCAACATTCAGAAAACTAAGACCATGGCATCCAGTCCCATCACTTCATGGGAAGTAGATGGGGAAACAGTGGAAACAGTGTCAGACATTATTTTTCTGGGCTCCAAAATCACTGCAGATGGTGACTGCAGCCATGAAATTAAAAGATGCTTACTCCTTGGAAGGAAAGTTATGACCAACCTAGATAACATATTCAAAAGCAGAGACATTACTTTGCCAACAGAGGTCCGTCTAGTCAAGGCTATGGTTTTTCCTGTGATCATGTATGGATGTGAGAGTTGGACTCTGAAGGTAGCTGAGTGCCGAAGAATTGATGCTTTTGAACTGTGGTATTGGAGAAGACTCTTGAGACTCCCTTGGACTGCAAGGAGATCCAACCAGTCCATTCTGAAGGAGATCAGCCCTGGGTGTTCATTGGAAGGATTGATGCTGAAGCTGAAACTCCAGTACTTTGGCCACCTCATGGGAAGAGTTGACTCATTGGAAAAGACTCTGATGCTGGGAGGGTTTGGGGGCAGGAGGAGAAGGGGACCACAGAGGATGAGATGGCTGGATGGCATCACTGACTCAATGGACAAGAGTTTGAGTGAACTCTGGGAGTTGGTGATGGACAGGGAGCCCTGGCATGCTGCAGTTCATGGGGTCGCAGAGTCGGACACAACTGAGTGACTGAACTGAACTGACAAAAAAAATGAAGTGACCGGGCCAAAGCAGAAATGACACTCAGTTGTGGATGTGTCTGGTGGTGAGAGTAAAGTGAGATGCTATAAAGAACAATATTACATAGGACCTGGAAGCTTAGGTCCATGAATCAAGGTAAATTAGATGTGATCAAGCAGGAGACGGCAAGAGTGAACATCAACCTCTTAGGAATCAGTGAACTAAAATGGATGGGAATGGGCGAATTTAATTCAGCTAGCCATTATATCTACTACTGTGGGCAAGAATTCCTTAGAAGAAATGGAGTATCCCTTATAGTGAACAAAGGAGTCCAAAATGCCGTATTTGGATGCAGTCTCAAAAATGACAGAATGATCTTGGTTCATTTCCAAGACAAACCATTCAACATCACAGTAATCCAAGTTTGTGTTCTAACCATCAGTGCCAGAAAAGCTGAAATTGAACAGTTTTGTGAAGACCTACAACACCTTCTAGAACTAACGCCAAAAAAGATGTCCTTTTTATCATAGGGGACTGGAACGCAAAAGTCAAGAGATACCTGGAGTAACGGGCAAGTTTGGCCTAGGGGTACAAAATGAAGCAGGGCAAAGGCTAACAGAGTTTTTCCAAGAGAATGCACTGGTCATAGCAAATGCCCTCTTCCAACAACATAAGAGAAGACTACATATGGACTTTACCAAATGGTCAATACTGAAATCCGATTGATTATATTCTTTTTAACTGAAGATGAAGCACCACTATACATTCAGCAAAAACAAGACCTGGAGCTGACTATGGGTCAGATCATGAGCTCCTTACTGTAAAATTCAGGCTTAAAATTGAAGAAAGTAGGGAAAACCACTAGGCCATTCAGGTATGACCTAAGTCAAATCCTTATAATTATACAGTAGAGTTGATGAACAGATTGAAGGGATTAGACCTGGTAGACAGAGTACCTTATAGACAAGGTTCGTAACATTGTACAGGAGGCAGTGACCAAAACCATCCTGAAGAAAAAGAAATGCAAGAAGGCAAAGTGGTTGTCTGAGGAGGCCTTACAGATAACCTGAGGAAAGAAGAGAAATGAAAGGCACAGGTGAAAGGGAAAGATACACCCAACTGGATGTAGAGTTCCAGAGAACAGCAAGGAGAGATAAGAAAGCCTTCTTAAGTGAACAGTGCAAAAAAGTAGAGGATAACAATAGAATGGGACAGACTAGAGATCTCTTCAAGAAAATTGGAGCTATCATAGGACTATTTCATGCAAGGTTGGTCATAATAAAGGACAGAAACGGTAAGGACCTAATGAAGCAGAAGAGATTAAGAAGACATGGCAAGAATACATAGAAGAGCTGTACAAAAAGGTCATTATGGCCTGGATAACCACTATGGTGTGGCCACTCACCTAGAGCCAGACAGCCTGGAGTGTGAGGTCAAGTGGGCCTTAGGTAGCATTACTGCAAACAAGGCTAGTGGAGGTGACGGAATTCCAGCTGAGCTATTTAAAATCCTAAAAGATGGTGCTGTTAAAGTGTCAGCAAATTTGGAAAACTCAGCAGTGGCCACAGGACTGGAAAAGGTCAGTTTCCTTCCAGTCCCAGTGAAAGGCAATGCCAAAGAATGTTCACACTGCTGTACAGATATGCTCATTTTACACGCTAGTAAGGTTATGCTCAAAATCCTTCAAGCTAGGCTTCAGCAGTATGTGAACTGAGAACTTCTAGGTGTACAAGCTGGGTTTAGAAAAGACAGAGAAACAAGTGATCAAATGCCAACATTCGTTGGATCATGGAGAAAGCCAGGAAAATCCAGAAAAACAACTACTTTGCTCCATTGACTACACTTAAGGCTTTGACTGTGTGGATCACAACAAACTCTGAAAAATTCTTAAAGAGATGGAAATACAAGACCCCTGTACCTGTCTCCTGATAAATCTGTCTGTGGGTCAAAAGCAACATTTAGAACTGGACATGGAACAGCTGATAGGTTCAGAATTGGAAAAGGCGTATGACAAGGCTGTATATTGTCACCTTGCTTATACTTCTATGCAGAGTACGTTATGTGAAATGTCAGGCTGGATGTGTCACAAGCTGGAATTAATATTGCTGGGAGAAATACCAACAATCCCAGATATGCAGATAATTCCACTTTAATGGCAGAAAGTGAAGAGGAACTAAAGAGCCTCTTGATGAGGGTGAAAGAGGAGAGTGAAAAAGCTGGCTTAAGACTCAACATTCAAAAAACTAAGATCATGGCATCCAGTCCCATAACTTCACAGCAAATAGAAGGGCAAAAAGTGACAGATTTTATTTTCTTAGATTCCAAAATCACTGCAGATGGTGACTGCAGCCATGAAATTTGAAGTCACTCTTTGGAAGGGAAGCTATGACAAACTTATTAAAAAGCAGAGACATTATTTTTCTGACAAAGGCTTGTATAGTCGAAGCTATGGTTTTTCCAGTAGTCATGTACGGATGTGAGAGTTGGACCATAAAGAAGGCTGAGCTCCAAAGAACTGATGCTTTCAAATTGCTGGAGAAGAGCTCTAGAGAGTCCCTTGGACAACAAGGAGATCAGTCAATCATAAGGGAAATCAGCTATGAATAATCATTGGAATGACTGATGCTGAAGCTCCAATACTTTGGCCACCTAATGAGAAAAGAGGACTTATTGAAAAGACCCTGATGCTAGGAAGGATTGAAGGCAGTTGAAGAAGGGGATGGTAGAGGGTGAGATGGTTAGATAGCATCACAGACTCTGTACAGAATCTAAGCAAACTCTGGGGCCTGGCGTGCTTTAGTTCACGAGGTTGCAAAGAGTCCAATGTGACTTAGCAACAACAAATGTCTTTTTTGGCTAGAAGAATTTCAGGGTTTTTATTCAACTCGTTTTTTAGCTGGCTGCATACACCTTTTGTTCAGTTTACTGTGATATAAGAGCAGTGGCTTTTCAGACACATTGGGTCATTCCACAGTAAGAAAGATACTGTATGTTATGGCGCAACACAGCTACACATACAAAACTATGTAAGTAACTGTAGTAAAAATTTAATAAACACAGTTTTAAGTGTTATTTTAAGTAGAAATCTTGCATGTACTCTATTTTCTACCTTGTGAAACTAGTTTTTTCTATTTATATATAGATAATAAATGTTTATTTACCTATCTACAAAGTATAAAGCTGTAGGTTTATATTATCCATTTATCTATGTAAACTATAGATAACCTGTGTACTTTTCAAATAAATGTTAGTCATAACTCACCAATATTCCATGACTACAGTTTGAAAAAGTTACATTAAAATTATAGAAGTTACAGCAAATCCTTCCACAGTTAGGAGATGGTGCTCATGGGTGCTTCACTGCTTCTCACTTTTCAGAGAGGGCGCCTACATTCTTTCAGCGCCAATGTACACATTTATGTAGAGTTAGTTTATACTTATTACTCTGTGTTCTGACATTTTCTGTCTGGTTCACTCTTGTCTTAGCTCTTCTTCCAGCCTTTTAAACTGTGATCTTTACCTTCCAGTGAAAACTAGGAAGCTGGCAATTGTGAACTCTCATATATTAACAAACATTGTGTTAATATATGATATTACATTCTGTAGTAGTTTAGATTAGCAAAGTTATAAATTTCAAAAATTTTAGAAGTATATTCTTTCTTATAATACTTTTTTTTCATTGTGGCCTAAAACATATTTATTAATAGGCCCAAGTATCCTTTGCCTCTGAAAAAATTACAAAGTCAAAACTAAACAGACTATTTTTAGCAATCGGTATCTCAGTATACCATCCTATCTGGAAATGATTTAGATATTCAATATATATCCATTATTTAGTTTACATTGGTATAAACTATTGTCTTATTTAAATTTATTTAAAACATTTGTTTGTGATAATGATGCTTGCATTAGACGTGAAATAATTAACAATCAACTTAAGGTATTTTTCTTGAGTTTTGAAGACATGCTTGTTTTTATTAAAGCAATAAACTTAAGCAAGCTTTTATTATCAGAGATTATCCCAGATCATATAAACATGAAAAACATTTGGATTATCTTCTATGTGTATGAGACTATACTTGGTTTGAGGCTTCTCAGGTGACACTAGTGGTAAAGAACCCGCCTGCCAGTGCAGGTTAGGTGTAACAGACACGGGTTTGATCCCTGGGTTGGGAAGATCCCTGAAGGAGGGCATGGCAGCCCACTCTAGTATTCTTGCCTGGAGAGTCCCATGGTCAGAGGAGCCTGGTAGACTGCTGTCCATGGAGTTGCACAGTCGGACGTGACTGAAGTGACTTAGCATGCACACATATGCTTGGTTTACATAAATGCTTACTTTTCTCTAAGTCAACTGCATAGAGCTCTTTACCAATTAATTTTAGCGATACCGTCTGGAGGTGGAAAAATAAAAATCTATAATGTACATACATAGATAAAATATGCAGACAGACACAGAGATCTTGGAGCTCTATTCCAGAACTTTGGCCGTGAATCAAGTACAATACAAAACTCACTAATTTATACATAATTGTGTCTTTTGTGGAACAAGTTAAAGATACATACCTTTAAAGCTTTTTGTTAATGTTTATGAAGAATAAAGATTGGTGTTTGTCTTTAACAAGTAACCTTAAGAAGGCTGTGTTCTACAGTTTGGGCACGAGAACGCTTTTAGCAGTTTATATTTTTAAAAAAGTCTCTTTCTATCTTTAGTATCAGGTGAGCCTGGGCATTTTTTTATACACCTTCTTGGATGTTTACATTCAAAGATACAGTAAAGTTTACATCTTTAAGGGACAGAGAAAGAATGCAGGTTTTCTCTTGGCAGTTTTGGAGTACATTTGCCTCTTACCAGAACTTTAGGGCAATTACTATTTATAGGGCATGATATGACCTCAGTCCAATTCACTGTAGGGGAGAAAGCCTCTAATTTCATTCCTGTCATGCCTTGAATATTGGCCTGTAGCTGAGTCATTACCTGATTATTTGCAGGAGGTCCTAGGACAGGTTCTGGCCATCTCTCTGAGGGGTAGTGTTTAGTGCAGGGCCCCCTACATCCAGATGGTCTTCTGGTGGATAGAAGGGATCTTCTGTCAGGGATAGAGAGCTGGGGACAAGAGGTGTGTAAGAGGGAGGAGAAAGGGGGTTTATGTCAGATTTGATTTTTAATTTTGTTCTGAGTTTAATTTCTGTTATCTTGTTAAAGGAATACCTAAGGGTAATCATTATATTTCTTCATATCTACTTTTAACTTTGGTCTTCCCATATGTACCAAATACAGTTGTTTAAGATGAAAAAATCAGAAGGTTTTCCAGTTTGAAGGATCCACTGTCTGAGCATTGAGGAGTAGGATCTTCTTAATAGTGACTTAAACCATAAATAAGCATTTTTATGACTTAACTATGGATGCAAGAGGTGTTCTCAAAGAGAGTATAAAGAATAAGCTCTCACAGTATCCAAAAAGATATCACAAAGATAGTCTAAGAAAGGAAAGTCCTTTGTTGCATAGGTGGTAAGAATTGTGTGCTGAAAACTGTGTTTCTGATTTTCCCAAGAATATAAGACACCTCTGATTACAGATCTGCTAATCTGTGACAGTAGGCTGGTGTTACTGGAATGGGACTTTAGCACTAATAAAACAACAGAGGTTGAGATGACAGAGTCCCCTATGAACTGGGACCCCTTGTGACTAATTACCCTGAGGGCTTACACTGCTGGACAGATTGCTGCTTGTGACTTCATGTCTCAGCACCCCAGTCTATTTGACTGGTCACTAAGTATACCCTGACAAGTGTACTTTTTAGATGGTAGTGATCAGAGAGAATAGTTTCGTTGGACACAAAGCCAAGCTCTCAGGATGTAGAACAAGGTGAAATGAAAGTCCTCATACTCGTCTGATGAGAACTGAACTCACTAGTCTGTGAAAGCTGGTTCAAACAGCATGCTTATGGGGCTTATTTATGCCTGTGTTCTACCCTGTGGATTTTCCTCCTTAGTACAAATGATACAACAGAGCCAAAAAAAAAAAAAAATGGTGCCCATCTCTGGGAGGAAAAGGAACAATAAAAGCCAGGAGTGCTCAAATTAAATTTACAATAGTTGCTACACCAAAGAAACTTGTTACACAAATAGTTTCTTTTGTTAGTGTAAATTTAGAAAGAGAAAAAGGGCTGTCATCACTTTTGCTTTCACTGGACCCCTATAGCCGAAGATCCAGAAGGCTGACAGTAAGAATCCTTCCCTGCTGCCAGCTCTTGTCAGAGGTTCTAGGATTTCTCAGCAGCAGCAGTCCTGGGAACAGGCAGTTTTCCAGCAAAGAAGATCCTGCTGATTATACCAAAACTGTTGAGGAAGGTAAATTTCCGCTCTTTGTCACTTGGTTCTTTTGGCTGGCCTACTAATCAAATTGACTCAAGACAGATTAACAGAAGAAAAACAAATTTCATTTCATACATACGGAAGTCCCATAGATATAAGACCTAAGAAGTGACCAAATCAGGCTGTTGATATACCCTTTTAAAAAAGGAAACATTTGTGAAGTTTTGATACAACAAAGGGCTTTGGGCTTGGGGTAGCAAATTAATGAAGTAACAAAGTTTATATAGCTTTCTCAACCTTGAATTCCCTGTTTCTGGTGATAAGGATTCCATCTAGCCTCCCAGTATAGGGACTATACCTTCACATGGGAGATTTATTTCACACTTTCAAGAAACATAGGTGGGTCAGAATGGCATATTTTGAGGTGGCATATTTTGCCCTCAATCCTGTTATAGGTAAGGAGAAATCAAATAGCCCTCTTTTCTTATGCTTACTAATGTTTCAGGTTCACATATTTCTTGAGTTTTTTTTTTTTTCCCACTTAAAAACACCTGGCAGTATCTACTACCATTTACCAATAATTTATCAATTTTGGTGCTTACTACTGTATCTTAAGTACTTTCTATCAGAATTCTCTTATTAAAATGTATCTTTTAATAGTTCTTTTAGTCAGAATATATGTATAGTTTATCTTCATATAGCTTTGAACAGTCTGAGAATACCTTTTTTCACTCTTGAAAAATAGTTTTCTTGATTGTTTTCCAGGCCTCTTAACTGTCTTTTCAGTATTTTTTGTCTTTATCATGCTGCTTTCTGTTTGCATGTCTTAGTATTACCTTCCAGTTTACTACTCTCTACATCTGTTTCTGAGTAGTCATTGTATGACATATTCTGCTGAAATTATTTTCTTTTATAGCTGTTTGTTCTTTTCATGAATGTTAATCTTGCCTTTGTTTCTTTGATCATGACTAATAATTATTGTAAAGTTTCTATCAGACCATATCATTCCTTTCTTTGGTCTCAGGCACTGGTATTTATAGAATTCCCTGTTACTGTAACTTGCAGCCAGGGTGAGAACCATTGTTTTAAATTACTTAAAGATGATGTACAGTGATTGTATCATTATTTTAAAGATGAAGGAAGTCAAAGAAGAATCAAGGTGAACAATGTGATAAGACTAGATAAGGGAGAGGAATTGGGACTAGTAATTCTTAAAGTAGATTATAAATTAAATATTTAAGCATCTATATTCAATGAAAACTTTATAAAGGTATCTTCCATAAGTTCTTACAAGGCTTTTTTTTTTTTTTCTTGCAGATTAATTCAAACTGGGTTTGTGTAGTTAAGATTGATCAAATATTTTAGATCTACAAATGGTGGTAGTACTGAATACCTTAAAAATATCCTATTTGGGATTTTTGATTATTTATTTATTTTGGGTTGTGTTAGGTCTTCATTGCTGCCTGTGGGCTTTCTCTATGGAGAGTGGGGCTACTCTCTAGTTGCAGATGTGGGCTTCTCATTGTGGAGCAGAGGCTCTAGGCACATGGGCTTCAGTACTTGAAGCCCTCTAGCTCAGTAGTCGTAGCCTGTGGGCTCTTGAGCAAGGGGCTTGGTATTTGTGTGCTTGGTTGCTCTGTGGCATTTTTCCAGATCCGGAATTAAACTGCATTCCCAGGTGGATTCTTAACCGCTGGGCCACCAGGGAAGCCCAGCAGCTATCCTTTTTCATTTTTGCTCTTCACCTTTAAGAGTAGCCGTGCCACCGTGATTTTCTTATTACTCTCATAATTTTTTTTCCCATAGATGTTTCATTTATATTGGTTTAAAAAGTCAGATCACACAGAAGCATTAATAATGTAGGACAATCCAGTTACAATGAAAAGCTCTGTGCTTTCCAACTTTAATCCTTTTCTCCAGAGGGAGACGGTTTTAACTCTGTTAACTTCTGGTAGTTCAGTCTCTGTTTTACCTATACCACTATGTTCCTCCTGTTTTCTTCAGATTACAGGTTTCACTATTTTATTTCTTATATTGGCTATCATTGTAACCTACAGTAATATATTTGTGACTTTATTTCTTGTTCCAGCAACCATTGGCATTATTTATTGATTTCTCAATTTCTAAGCTTAGTGCTTCTTTCCCAAGCTTTAGTTTAGCTTCCCTCCATGCTTTCACCTCTCAGCCTCTGGTATTTTATGTTAAGACTAACATTTATGTTCTGTTCAGTAACCATAGTT
Organism: Bos javanicus; assembly: GCF_032452875.1. Taxonomy (NCBI): domain Eukaryota; kingdom Metazoa; phylum Chordata; class Mammalia; order Artiodactyla; family Bovidae; genus Bos; species Bos javanicus. Next base: position 40,065,537 of record NC_083875.1, on the reverse strand, counting down.
AACACAACAATATTTATATTATACTGAGGATTGTTTATTATAGAGCCTGCTGCTGCTGCTGCTAAGTCGCTTCAGTCGTGTCCGACTCTGTGCGACCCCATAGATGGTAGCCCGCCAGGCTTCCCCGTCCCTGGGATTCTCCAGGCAAGAATACTGGAGTGGGTTGCCATTTCCTTCTCCAATGCATGAAAGTGAAAAGTAAAAAGTGAAAGTGAAGTTGCTCAGTCGTGTCCGACTGTTAGCAACCCCATGGACTGCAGCCCACCAGGCTCCTCCATCCATGGGATTTTCCAGGCAAGAGTACTGGAGTGGGGTGCCATTGCCTTCTCCAATTATAGAGCCTAGGAGTATGCTATAATTTCATCTCCTTTCTTATAACGTTTTCTCCCACTAGAATTGCCTTTTTTTCTTTTCACTGTTTTCCTTTATCATGTCCACTCTGGGTGTTTTGTTTGTTTTGAACTAATCATAACAAGTGGTCTAACACTTTTTTTCTGAAATCTTCCTTCTAGAGCTCCTCTGCTCCTATCTGCTCTTAGTGTGCCTCAGGCCTGACATTCAACTTTCATCATAACTTAACTTTATTACTTTCAAGGATTAGATCTATTTTCTGAACCTGATATCATCCTCTTTTTGGATTTACTCTTCTGGTGTGGTTTATTACATCTTAAGAAAATACCTTTTTCAATGCTGCTTTTGAGGTAAACTTTGAATTTTTGAATGTTTGGGAACGCCTGTATTCTTCTGGGTAATAGTTCTAAGTTGAAAACCATGCTTGAGATTAGAGAACTCAAAATAATGAAGTCAAATGAAAAGAAAAAGCCATCCTTAACCCTTCAGACGGAGAAGGCAGTGGCACCCCACTCTAGTACTCTTGCCTGGAAAATCCCATGGACGGAGGAGCCTGGAAGGCTGCAGTCCATGGGGTCGCTGAGGGTCAGACACGACTGAGCGACTTCACTTTCACTTTTCACTTTCATGCATTGGAGGAGGAAATGGCAACCCATTCCAGTGTTCTTGCCTGGAGAATCCCGGGGATGGGGGAGCCTGGTGGGCTGCCATCTATGGGGTCGCACAGAGTCGGACATGACTGAAATGACTTAGCAGCAGCAGCAGCAGCAGCAACCCTTCAGATTCTTTACTTCTTAATTACTAAATTCAGCAGATTTTTTTCCTTCTGTTTCTTATTTAACCTCTTCATGATGTTTGATAATTCTTCTCATAGATAATTCTTCTCTTCTGTTTTTTTTTTCTAAAGGGAACCATATTTTTATTAAAATAAACACATAGGAAAATGCACTAATCAATTTTTATACAGTTAATTCTAGTTTTCTTCTATTTCTGGCCATTTATTTTCAAGATCTTTGCTACATTCTTCTTTATGCCCTCCATCCATGACGTTTCTGGATAATGTTAAATGTTGTGACCTCAAGGATTTGATCTATCATCTTCTCTTCCTACCTCATACCTTATATCTGGACGTCATATATGTCTATGGCTATAGCTACCTTTATGTATACTGACTGTGAAATCTGTCCCAAAAGCACATTATGTTTCCCTTAGCCTGCATAAATCCAGCTGCCTTTAGGATATCTCAGTCTGTATATATCATAGGTAACTCAGTTCATTTTATGCTAAATTGAATTAATCATTCCTCTCAAACTATCCTTGTGTTCCATATATTCTATTCTGTGAATTATAATACTGGATACCCAGTCTCTCAAACCCCAAATTAAGAAATCATTCTTAACTACTCATATGCCAAGCCAGTTACTACAGATATTCCTTTTAATTGTCTTATAGGTGCTTCTGACTGTAAATATCTAAAATTCATTTCTTCTTTCGTACTCTTTTTATCTATTTTGGCGCTTTGTATATACCTAGTCACTCAGTCAGCTCAGATTGAGGATGGATTCCTCCGTTTCCCTCATGTACATTTGGTGGTTGAGCTAGGTTTATGCATAGCCCTGTCATTTCACTGTATATATTCTGTTAAATGTTTTGAAACAGTATATGTATTGTTTCATATCTGAGAACTTTTTAGAACAATAACTATTGAGAATTAGATCCAAATTCTTATTCACTGATCATTTCTGTTGAAAACATGATGTTCCTATTACCATTTCTGACATTTCTGACAAGTTCAGGCTGCACTGTCTCTGCCCTTGTGCAGTTTATGTTATGTAATTGTCTTGGCTGTCCCCACACTTGGATGTTTGGTTATTGTTTAGGGAGGTATTGGATTAGACATAATTGATCAAATGTGAAGCGAAAAGTATGTTTGGATAGCCAAATATATGATAGAAATGGACAAACTAGTAGAAATATGAAGAGATAAAGACAACAGAAGTTTACTTGTTTTGATGCTAAACAGGTATCTGGGGTAATTGTTTTAACATTTCTATTTTTCCTAAAAATAGATATATTTAAAAAATGTTTTATGGTACATAATTCAAATACCATATGATTCACTCCTAGCCATACAGTTTCATTTTAAATTAAAGAGGCAAAATGACAATCTGTATGAGCATGAATAGTGAGAAGTTGTATTTGGATATTATTCCCAGCACCTTTAATAATAATTTTTGTACTTTTCTCAAACTATTCTCAATGAGCTTTTTAGGTTTAGTAGTTGAGGGCGAGGGATTATGGAGAAAATAGCTGTTTGTCTTCTGGAATGGTGTTATGGACGAAGTACACAAGGGAACAGAAGGAAAGGATTTTCTGTGTTACAGATTTTCTGATCATAACCTTTTGCTTATGAGTTTCTGTGATTTTGAGCTAAGAAACTACATGAGATCCAACAGGCTTTCTGTGCTGTGCCTCTGCAATTTCTTTTGCTTCTGTTAAAGCAAAAGAAATTCTTTTGCTTCTTTTGAAACTGCTAAAATCAGACCTCAGATTTGAAGCTGGTGAGAGAATGCCTTTTTGAACATATTTCTTTTAAAAAATAAGCGTATTTTTCTGTGAAATCCTTTTGACTTAATCCTTTATAATCTTGAAGATAACATATCTTCTTGGTTTGAATGCAAATAGCATTTATCGTAAATGTGAGATAGGAGAGCCCTGGAAGGGCAGAAATTCAAAGAAAAAATTAACTTATTTACTAAAATATTTTAGGTTGTACAAGAGTTGAAATCTGGAGAAGGACATCAGTTTCGATTTGACTTGGCTGCAGATAACTGGAATATACAAATAATCTCTTTTGTGACCCCATGGACTGTAGCCTGCCAGGCTTCTCTGTCCATGGAATTTCCCAGGCAATAATACTAGAGTGGGTTGCCATTTCCTACTCTAGGGGATCTTCCTGAAACAGGGCTTGAACCTGCATTTCCTGCATTGGCAGGAGGATTCTTTACCACTGAACCACCAGGGAAGCCTTGCAAATAATATTGGGTTTATTGTTTCTCTCTGTTGGACTTAGTGACTCCCTGGTTGTCAAGAAACTAGTTATCTGCTATCTTTCTTTTCTTCCAACCTTTGCATTGATTTCCATCCTCACGGTTACCTTGTGGTTGCAAGAGAGTCATTGTATAGCTTCAGCTACTGTGTCTTCATTCCAGGTAGCCTGAAGGGGAAAGTAGCAAGGAAAAAAGCGTGCACTTTATAGCTAAATTACCAAGGAGTGGACTTGTTGGATCATGGTGTGAATGTATGTATAACTTTGTGAGGAAGTGCTGAACATTTTTGCAAAGTGTTTGTTCAATTTAACATTCCCACCAGCAATGAGAGTTCCAATTTCTCTACAAATTTTTAAACATTTGGTATTAAATTTTCCTTTTTAATGGGTGTGTGAAAGTATCTTATGGTTTTAATTTGTATTTCCCTAATTATTAGTGATATTCAGTAGTTATTCATAAGTGCTTTTGGATGATTTTGTATCTCTTTTGTTGTTGTTCAGTCACAAAGTCATGTCCGACTCCTTGAGACCCCATTCACTGCAGCATGCCAGGCTTCCCTGTCCTTCACTATCTCCTGGAGTTTGCTCAAACTCATGTCCATTGAGTCGGCAATGCCATCCAACCATCTCATTCTCTGTCATACCTTTTTCTCCTGCCCTTAGACTTTTCCAGCATCAAGGTCTTTTCCAATGATTTGACTCTTCACATCACATGGCCAAAGTACTGGAGCTTCAGCATCAGTTCTTCCAAAGCATATTCAGGGTTAATTTCCTTTAGGATTGACTGGTTTGATCTCCTGGCAGTCCAAGGGACTCTCAAGAATCTTCTCCAGCAGCATAGCATCAATCGATAGCAAGAATTCTTTGACAGTCAGCCTTCTTTATAGTCCAACTCTCCCTTGCATACATGATGACTGGAAAAACCGTAGCTTTGACGCTACAGACCTTTGTTGGCAAAGTGATGTTTCTGCTTTTTAATACGCTGTCTAGGTTTGTCATGGAGAAGGCAATGGCACCCCACTCCAGTACTCTTGCCTGGAAAATCCCATGGATGGAGGAGCCTGGTAAGGCTCCAGCCCATGGGGTCACTAAGAGTCGGGCATGACTCAGTGACTTCACTTTCACTTTACACTTCTATGCGTTGGAGAAGGAAATGGCAACCCACTCCAGTATTCTTGCCTGGAGAATCCCAGGGACGGGGGAGCCTGGTGGGCTGCCGTCTATGGGGTCGCACAGAGTCGGACACGACTGAAGCGACTTAGCAGCAGCAGGTTTGTCATAGCTTTTCTTCCAAGGAGCAAGTGTCTTAATTTCATGACTGCAGTCACTGTCTGCAGTGATTTTTTTTTAAGTGTGTTTAAATGTTGTTCCCTTCTTATTTTATTATTGAAAGATAAGTTTCTGTTGTCATGAAGATGGTCCCCATTTCTCTGAAGTGTTTGTTCCAGAAAAAGTTTATTCCTTATGCATATTGGTCAATTATCCATCTCAAATTAGTAGTTATGTATGGTATAAAGTCGAGGTCAAAGTTCTTTTCTTTTTTTTTTTTCACCTCCCATATGAATAACCAATTGACTGAGAAACATTTTTTGAAAAAATAATCATTTCTTCTCCACTGAAGTGTAATGAGGCATTTTTTCTGATTAGGTGACCATATGTGAGGATTTTTTTTTTTTTTTTTGGTCTTCTCTTTCATTTGCCTATTTATTTGTAGTTATTGCAATACCAACCTGACTTAATTACTCTGACTTTATAATAAATCTTGGTGTCTGGTAGTATAAATTCTCCATTTTGCTCTTCAAGATTATCTTGGCTATTGTAAGTCCTTTTTGTTTTTCATATAGATTTTAGCTTGTAAATTTCCATAGAGTAAGCTGCTAAAATTTTAATTGGGATTGTGTTGAATCTATAGATCAATTTGGAGAAGAATCAATATCTGGACAACATTGACTTTCCTATCATTGTCTATCACCATGTTCTGTTCTTGACTTTTATTTTTTGTATTTTTCATAAAATATAATTGATTAACAATATTAGTTCCAGATGTACAGCATAGTGAGTCAGTACTTTTACAGATTGTACTTTGGAAAGTTGTTACAAGATAACAGTTATAGTTCCCTGTGCTGTACAGTATATCCACGTTATTTTATACAGGCTAGAGTGTATGTCTTAAGAACTAAAGAGCCTCTTGATGAGGGGGAAGAGGAGAGCGAAAAAGCTGGATTAAAACTCAGCATTCAAAAAATTAAGGTCATGGCGTCTAGGCTCATCACTTCATGGCAAATAGAAGAAGAAAAACTAGAAACAGTGCTGCTATAAATGTAGGGGCGCTTGAAGCTTTTCAAATTAGTGTTGTTGGTTTTTCTGAATATGTATCCAGGAGTGGAATTGCTGGATCATATGGTTATTCTATTTTTAGTTTTTTGAGGAAACTCCACACTTTTTTCCATAGAGACTGCACCAATGTATATGCCCACCACCATTGTAGTAGAGTTCTTTTTTCCTCCATCTTCTCCAGCATTTATTATTAGTAGACTTTTTGATGATGGTGATTCTGACAGGTGTGAGGTGATACTTCATTGTTTTGATATGTATTTCTCTAATAATTAGTGATGTTGAGTATCTTTTCATGTTTCTATTGGCAATCTGTATGTCTTCTTTAGAAAAATATCCAAATTTTCTGGCCTTTTTTTTTTTTTTTCTTCTAACAATGTTTTCATTTCAGAGTTCCTACAGATATTTCAATAAATTTGTCCCTATATATTTGACTTTTTGATTCCTGTTATAAATTATATCGGGGCTTCCCTGGTGGCTCAGAGGTTAAAGCGTCTGCCTGCAATGCGGGAGACCTGGGTTCGATTTCTGCATCAGGAAGATCCCCTGGAGAAGGAAACGGCAGCCCACTTCAGTTTTCTTGCCTGGAGAATCCCATGGACGAAGGAGCCTGGTGGGCTACAGTCCACGGGGTCGCAAAGAATCGGACACAACTGAGCGACTTCACTATCAGTTTAAAATGTTCATTTTTTAATTGGTTCTGGCATATGGGAATTGCAATAGATTTTTGTATATTGGCTTTGTATCTTGTGATCTTACAAGCTCACTTTAGTAAGTTTTAGATTCTTGTAAGTTTTCTATGTAGTTTTACCTTTTCCATTATACCTTTTATTTCTTTTTTTTTGCCATATTGCACTGTCCAGGACCACACTACAATATTGATTTGAAGACATGATTTTAGACATGCATATTAAGTTTTTGAATTCAGGAAAAAAAAGTTTGATATTTTGCCATTAAGTTATTAAATTTAGGTCTTTTGTAGTTACTCTTAATCACACGTTTGCTTTTAAACCTAGTTTGCTGAGTTTTTAATCACAAACTATTGTAGAATTTTAATTCAGTTTTGGCATTTAGTGAAATGATCATATGTTACTTTTCTCATTTATTCTAATAGTAAATTTTATTGATTGAATTTTGATTATTCAGTTAACCTTGCATTTCTGGTATAACTCAGTCAAGATTTTTATTTTGGCTGAACCACATGGGTTGTGATCTTAGTTCCCTGACCAGGGATCAAACCTGGGCCGCAGCACTGACAGCAAATCCCAAGTCCTAACCACTGGACCACCAGGGAATTCCCAAACTCAGTCAAGATTTATTATTCTTTTAAAAATTACTGGATTCAGTTTGCCAGGTTTTTTTTTTTCCTTCAGTATGCATCTTATATCCTTATGAGAGTTACTATTGTGGAAAGATTATAAATTGCTGAAGTTTCATGTGATGGTTAACAATAATAATGCATTTTCAGTTAAGGTATGTACAGTGGATTTTTTTTTATGATATAATGCTATTGTACACCTAATAGAGTACAGTATAATGTAAATATAACTTTTATATGTACTGGGAAACTAAAAAATTGGTGTGACTTATTTTATTGCACTGATCTGGAACAAAACCTTCAGTATCTCTGAGAAATGCTTGTGCATGATACTTATTCAATAGTGGATTTGACAGAGTCAATGCTATCAGTGAAGACTTCTTTATATATGAAGGATAACTTACCAGTGTCACTTTCATTTGTAACTTTGGTTTCTCTTACAGGCAAATGTTCTGAAAACGACTCTGCATGGGAATGGCTTGCCTTACAATGACAGAAATGGAAGGAACATCCACATCCCCTGTACATCAGAATGGTGATATTTCTGGAAATGCTAACTCTGTGAAGCAAATAGATCCAGTCCTACAGGTCTATCTTTATCATTCCCTTGGGAATGCTGAGGGGGATTATCTGCAGTTTCTAACTGGAGAGTATGTTGCTGAAGAGATCTGTATTGCTGCTTCTAAAGCTTGTGGTAAGTATTAAAAAACAGTGTTTTTCTTCTTATTAATATATGCTTGGTTTATTATACTCTAACACAATGTACCTGTGTAATATATTTTTTATGCTTCTATGACTGACAACTGTTTTCATATGCATATAAAATGAGAAAATTACTAAAGTAGAATACAAGGTAAATTCTGTGTTGAGGTAGTGGTATAGAATGAATGTGTTTCGCCCAAATTTGTGTTGTGACCTACTCCTCCAGTGTGATGACTTTGGAAGTGGGATTTTCCAGAGATGAATCAGTCATGAGAGTGGACCCCTCATTAGTGGGACTAGTACCTTTATTAATGAGATCGCTGAGAGTTCCTTTGCCCCTCCTGCCATGTGTGGACATAGCAAGAAGATGAATAAGAAAATGAATCATCTATGAACCAGGAATAGGGTCCTCATTAGATACCGCATCTGCTTGATTTCATACTTCCCAACCTCCAGAAATGTGAGAAATATGTTTCTTTTTTTTATAAGCCACTTCATGTATGATAATTTTCTTATAGCATCCTGAATGAGCTAAAACAGCAACTGGTACTGAGAAGTGGAAGGGCAGTAACAAGTTTCTAAAAATGTAGAAGTGGCTTTGGGACTGGGTAATGGGTAATGGAAGAGTTTTGAGGTGCATGCTAGAAAAAGTCTACATTGTTGGGAACAGATCTTTAAAGGAGATTTTGGTGAGGACTTGGAAAGAAAGAAACAGAGTTGTAAGAAAACAATTTTCTTAGAGGACACCTGTGCAATCCTGTGGAGAATATTGGTAGAATTGTGTTCCATTAAAGACCATTCTGATAAGATCTAAGATGGAAATAAGGACCATGTTATTAGAAACTGAAAGAAAAGTGATCCTTGTTATAAAGTGTCAAAGAACTTGCTTGAGTTGTGTTCATGTTTCAGTGCTTTGTAGAATGTAGAACTTAAGAGCAATAAAATTGGGTGTTTACTTCAAGTCTTTTCTAAGCGAAGGGTTGAAGGTGTGGCTTGAGTCCTCATAACTGCTTATAGTTGTGAAAAATTAATGCTGTTGCTGAGCTCCTTGGCTGCCCTGGATATGGTTCTGGCAGCCCCTAGTGGCAGTTATCCCTCAGTGGGGTGCAGGCAGCAGACTTTGGTGGAATAAGTATCTCTGCTAGCGGAGAATGCAAAGGCCCTGGAGGCATGTCTGACTCCACCTATATTTCAAAGAAGGGAAGCATGGGGCAGGGCTGCCAGGAGTCTTTGGTGCCCAGCAAAGCTGGAGGGGCAGGAATGTTGCCCTGGTGTGCTCTGCAGGTGGGATCTCTGCTTCAGTGGGTCTGGAAGGCAGAGTATCAAGTTAGAGGGTTATTCATCAGCCTTAAGGTCTAATGGAATTTGCCTTACTAGGTTTTAGATTTATTTGAGACTTGTCACTCATTTTTTCTTTTCTCTTGTAATGGAAATATTTGTCCTATGCCTGTTGGAATGGGAACATCTGTCCTATGCCTTTTCTACCATTATATTTTAGAAACACATAATTTGTTTGATTTCATAGGTTTACAGCTGGAGAACCTCAGGATGAATTGTACCTTGTTGTTCAGTTGCTAAGTCATGTCTGACTCTGCAACCCAATGGACTGCAAAACGCCAGGCTTCCCTATTCTTCATCTTCCGGAGCATGCTCAAACTCATGTCCTTTGAGTCGGTGATGCCATCCAACCTCTGTCGTTCCCTTCTCCTCCTGCCTTCAATCTTTCCCAGCATCAGGGTCTTTTCTAATGAGTTGGCTCTTCTCATCAGATGGCCAAAATATTGGAGCTTCAGCATCAGTCCTTCCAATGAATATTCAGGATTGATTTCCTTTGGGATTGACTGGTTTGATCTCTTTGATGTCCAAGGGACTCTCATGAGTCTTCCCCAGAACCACAATTCGAAAACATCAGTTCTTTGGCACTCAGCCTTCTTTATAGTCCAACTGTCACATCTGTACACGACTGCTGGAAGAACCATAGCTTTTACTATACAGAGCTTTGTTGGCAAAGGGACGTCTCTGCTTTTTCATATGATGTCTAGGTTTGTCATAGCTTATGACACCAAAGATGCTTTCGTGGAGATGCTTATTCCACCAGAGTTTGAGTCTCTTTTTTCCAAAGAGCGAGCATCTTTTAATTTCATGGCTGGGGTCACCATTTGTAGTGATTTTTGAGCCCAAGAAAATAAAATCTATCACTGCTTTCACTTTTTCCCTTCTATTTGCCATGAGACGATGGAACTGGATGCCATGATCTTTGTTTTTTGAATGTTGAGTTCTAAGCCAGCTTTTTTCACTCTCCTCTTTCTCTCTTATCAAGAGGCTCTTCAGCTCCTCATCCCTCTGCCATTAGAGTAGTGTTATCTGCATACTGAGGTTGTTAATATTACTTCCTGGCAGTCTTGATTCCAGCTTGTGATTCATCCAGTCTGGCATATCACATGATGTATTCAGCATAAAAGGTAAAGAAGCAGGTGACAGTGTACAGTCCTGTTGTACTCTTTTTCTGATTTTGAAGTAGTCTGTTGTTTCATGTCTCGTTATAACTGTTGCTTCTTGACCTGCATATAGATTTCTTGGGAGGCAAGTAAGGTGGTCTGGTATGCCGATCTCTTTAAGAATTGTCCACAGTTTGTTGTGATCCACAATCAAAGGTGTTAGTGTAGTCAGTGAAGCAGAAGTAGATACTTTTCTGGAACTTCTTGCTTTCTCCATGATCCAACATATACTGGCAATTTGATCTTGGCTAATCTGCCTTTTCTAAACCCAGCTTGTGCATCTGGATGTTCTCAGTTCACATACTGCTGAAGCCTTGCTTGAGTCTCATCCACATCTGATTTAGATGATATTTAGATGAGACTTTGAACTCAGACTTTGAGTTGATGCTGGAATGAGTTAAGGCTTCTGGGGCTATTGTGATGGAATGAATATATTTTGAATGTGAAAGGATATTATTTTTGGAGGGCCAGGAATAGAATGCTATAGGTTGAGGGAGAAGGACACAAACATTCAAATTCATAAGTTGAAACATATTCTCCCAATGTGATTGTATTTGACAGTGTTACCAGGTCATAAGGTTAAATATCACCTTACCCAACTTGCTTTTCTACCCTTATGTGGCTTAGTTATAGATAGCTAAGTTATCTGTGTCTCTTCGAATTACAGATATTTGTGTCTGTTTTTTCAAGATGTAGTCAGTTATGTTATGGTGTGAAATATGTTTTCCTAAAAGACACTGTGTTCTGCAGAATTGTGCAGTAAAAAGCACAGGGCTTATAGGAAAAATAAGGTTAGGGGTATGACAGTCTAAACTTGGTGATATTAAAAAAAAAAACTTAGTAAAAACAGCACATGCTAAGTGGTAAGAAAATATATAAATAGTGCAATATATTTGGCACTTTACCTTAAAAAAGTTATGAAGCTTGTTGGTGGAAGTGGATGTTGAAAAGGTTGCATCCTGTGAATTAGTGTGAAGTTGTAGAAGGAAGGTTATCTGAAATCACATGAGAAGTTGTAACACCACATGTTGATGGCTGTGACTTATAACACATGTGGTAAACTGAGATAGCTGGTAGGTGTTTGTTCCATGTATAGCCTCAGTTTGGATTCCAGGCTGAAGGAATAACCCCTAAATTAGACATGGTGTTCTCCTGGTAAAAGGCAAAAAAAACATGAGGGCTGGAAATGAAATACCTCCTACTGCCTCTTTTTGGAACTAACACACTACCACTCTTGCTCAGATTCCATTGGTCAAACTGAGTCATATGGCCAAGCCAGTGTTGGGTCAGATGAGGTGGTCCTCTCAGGGAGTGGGAGGAAAAGATGGAGTATTTATGAGCAATAATGTAGTCTGCTACACTTTTCCCTCTTGGCCACAAATAATTTTCTTTTTTCAGTATTTAAAATAAATTTTTGCTTCCTCAGTGAGGATACCCAAAGCCATCATTGAATCAGGTTTAAAATCTAGGTTCTCCCTATATTCTCTCAGTCATGTCTAGATGGTCTTCTTGATTCAGAAATCTGTGAAATGAGAAGACAGTTATTCTGATATCATATCTATAGCCTTGACAAGTTTTACGTTAAAGATATGAGATAATTAGCTCTAGTGTAGAAACAGCAAGGTTTAGACAAAAGAGGCTGTAGAGTTATCTTTTGGAATCCTCCCACCTCTCTGAGTCCTTTACCAGTTAGACTTTCTTGACTACCTACTCACATATCTATTATCTTCAAATTCCTTTCCATTCCCATCCCCAAATGCCCTTTATTGAATGACCTTTTGTTAGGTATAGCTTTGATGATAAAATAATTATATTAAGTTATAAATAAGTTTTAATATTAAGATATTTGTATTTAATGAAGAATCTTGATCTGTTATAACTTCTAATTGTAAAAAAAAAATGCTTAAAGGAAGTGTATTTTTTAAAGTGACTTTTATTCTTTTCTCAGTTGAAATGAGAATATGAAGTTAATGTTACAGTTGTATCCCATTTACCTCTTTCAGCTGGCTGAAATTTATTCTCATTGTTTACATAAAACACATAATTGTTTTATATGTGTTACTCAGTTCTTACAATAGCACTAGGGTGTATGTGTGTATTGATAAGCATCTGATAGCTTTTTTAAAAATTGTTTTAATTTTATATTGGAATATAGTTGATTAACAATGTTGTGTTAGTTTCAGGTGTATAGCAAAGTGATTCGGTTTGACATTTATATGTATCTGTTCTTTTTCAAATTATTTTTCCATTTAGGTTATTAAGCAGAGTCTTGAGTCTGAGTCTTGAGCAGAGTTTCCTGAAGTATACAGTAGGTCCTTGTTGGTTATCTACGTACATGTAAATCCCAAACTCCGATTCTATCCCTCTCCCCTACCCTTTCCCTTGGTAACTCTAAGTTCTCTGAGTCTCTTTCTGTTTTGTAAATAAGTTCATTTGCATTATTTCTTTAAATTCCACATATAAACAATATCATATGATAATTGTCTTTCTGTGTCTTACTTAGTATGATAATTTCTAGTTCTATCCACGTTGTTGCAAATGGCATCGTTTCATTCTTTTAAATGGCTGAGTAATATTCTGGTGTATATATGTATGGCATCTTTTTTATCCATTCCTGTGTTGATGGCCCTTTAGCTTGCTTCCATGTCTTGGCTATTGTAAACAGTGCTGCAGTGAACATTGAAGTGCATGTATCTTTTGAAACTATCCAGTTTTTCTCTGGATAGCTATATGCTCAGGAATGGTATTGCTGGATTACATGGTTCAGTTCAGTTCAGTTCAGTCGCTCAGTCGTGTCCGACTCTGCGACTCCATGAATCGCAGCACGCCAGGCCTCCCTGTCCATCACCAACTCCCAGTAGCCCTACTTTAATTTTCTTAAGGACCCTCCATATGGTTCTCCATAGTGGCTGTACCAATGTACAGTCCCACCAACAGTGTAAGAGGGTTCTCTTTTCTCCACACTCTTTTCATCATTTATTGTGTGTAGATTTTTTGATGATGGCCATTCTGACTGGTGTGAGGTGATCTCTCATATTTTTGATTTGTATTTCTCTAGTAACTGGAAGAGATTGAGGGCAGGAGGAGAAGGGGACAACAGAGGATGAGATGGTTGGATGGCATCACCGACTCAATGGACATAAGTTTGGGTGAACTCCAGGAGTTGGTGATGTTCAGGGAGGCCTGGCGTGCTGCAGTTCATGGGGTCGCAAAGAGTCAGACACGACTGAGCGACTGAACTGAACTGAACTGAATAATTAGTGATGTTGAGTATTTTTTCATGTGCCTCTTGGTCTTCTTTGGAGAAATTTCTATTTAGGTTTCTGCCCATTTTTTATTGTATTTTTTTATCATTGTTGTTATGCATGAGGTATTTGTAGATTTTTGGAGACCAGTCCCTGTCCTTCAGATAGTTCGTAAGTATTTTCTTCCATTCTATGGGTTGTCTTTTCATTTTGTTTATGGTTTCCTTTGCTGTGCAAAAGCTTTTGAGTTTAATTAGGTCCCATTTGCTTATTTCCATTTTTATAACCTTAGGAGCTGTGTTGAAAAGGATATTGCTGTGTTTCATGTCAGAGAGTGTTTTGCCTATGTTTTTCTCTTAGAGTTTTATAATATCTGGTCTTACATTTAGGTCTTTAGTTCATTTTATGTTTGTGTATGGTGTTAAGGAATATTCTATTTCATTTTTTTATATATAGCTGTCCAGTTTTCCCAGCACCATGTATTGAAGACACTGTCTTTTCTTCATTGTATAATCTTGCCTCCTTTGTCATAGATTAATTGATTATAGATGCATGGGTGTATTTCTGGGCTTTCTATCCTGTTCCATTGATTTATCTTTCTGTTTTTGTGCCAGTGCCATACTGTTTTGATGATTGTAGCTTTATTCAGTAATCTGAGGTCAGGGAGTCTGATTCCTTCAACTCTATTTTTCTTTCACAGATTGCTTTGACTCTTCGGGGTCTTCTGTGTCTCCATACAGATTTTAAGATTTTTTATTCTAGTTCTAAAGAAATGCCATTGATAATTTGATAGGGAATTGCATTGAGTCTGTATTTTGCCTTGGACAGTATAGTCATTTTGACATTATTAATTGTTGCAATCCAAGAACATGGTATAGCTTTCCAGTTGTGTCATTTTCAGTTGTTTTCATCAGCTTCTTAGTTTTTGGAGTACAGGTCTTTTGTCTCTTTAGATAGGTTTATTCTTAGGTATATATTATTTTTGATGTGATGATAAATGGCATTGTTTCTTGAATTTTTCTGATCTTTCATTGTTAGTGTATACAAATGGAGTATATTTCTGTGTATTAATTTTATATCCTGCAACTTTACCTAATTCTTTAACAAGCTCTAGTAATTTTGTAGTAGTGTCTTAGGGGCTTTCTATGTATAGTATCATGGCATCTACAAATAGTGACAGTCTTACTTTTTCTTTTCCAATTTGGATTCCCTTTATTTCTTTTTCTTCTCTAATTACTGTACTGAGGACTTACAATAGTGTGTTGAATAAAAGTAGTGAGAGTGGACATCCTTGTCTTGTTCCTGATCTTAGAGGAAATGCTTTCAGCTTTTCACTGTTCAGTATGATGTTAGCTATAGGTTTGTCATATATGGACTTTATTATGTTGAAGTATGTTCCTTCTGTCCCACTTCCTGGAGAGTTTTTGTTATGAATTCATGTTGAATTTTGTCAGAAGATTTTTCTGCATTTATTGAGATGATCATATAGTTTTTATTATTCAGATTGTTGATGTGATGATTCACACTGATCTGTGGATATTGAAAAATCCTTGCATCCCTGGGATAATCCCACTTGATCATGGTGTATGATCCTTTTAATGTATTGTTAGATTTGAACTGCTAGTATTTTGTTGAGGATTTTTGCATCTATGTACATCAGTGATATTAGCCAGTAATTTTCTTGTGATATTTGTTTTTTGTTGGTATTGGGGTGATGGTGGCCTCATAGAATGAGTGTGGGAGTGTGTTTTACTCTGCAGTTTTTGAAATAGTTTCAGAAGTAAAAGTGTTAACTCTTTTCTAGGTGTTTGATAGAATACACTTGTAAAGCCATCTGGTCCTGAACATTTATTAGTTGGGAGTTTTAAAATCATGGTTTCAATTTCATTACTTGTGATTAGTCTATTCGTATTTTCTATTTTTTTCTGCCTCAGTTTCAGGAGTTGTACCTTTCTAAGAATTAGTCCATTTCTTCCAAATAATCCATTTTATTGGTATATAGTTGCTTGTAGCAGTCTTTTATGATTCTTTGTATTTCTGTGATATGTGTAGTAAATTCTCCTTTTTCATTTGCAATTTTATTGATTTGAGCCCTCTCCTTTCTGTTGATGAATTAGCTAGAGGTGTATCAGTTTTGTTTATCTTTTCAAGTAGCCTACTTTTAGTTTCATTAATCTTTTCTTTTTTTCATTTCTATTTCATTTATTTCTCTGATCTTCATGATGATGCTTTTCTTCTAATAACTTTGGATTTTTTTCTTTAGTTGCTTTTGGTGTAAGATTAGCTCATTTATTTGAATTTTTTCTTATTTCTTGAGGTATGGTTATATTGCTGTAAATTTCCATCCTAGAACACCTTTGCCACATCCCAAGGGTTTCGAATTATCATGCTTTTTTTTCCATTTGTCTTTAGGCATTTAAAAATTTCCTCTTTTATTTTTTCAGTGATTCATTGGCTGCTTAGTAGCAAATTGTTTAGCGTCCACATGTTTGCATGTTTTTTTGTATTTTTTTTTTTTAATAGTTTTTCTTACAGTTGGTTTGTAATCTGATAATGTTGTGGTTGGAAAAGAAGCTTGATATGGTTTTAATGTTCTTAAGTTTACTGAGGCTCTCTTTGTGGGCCAGTGTGTGGTCAGTCCTGGAGGATGTTCCATGTGCACTTGAGAAGAATATGTATTCTGTTGCTTTGGGTGGAATACTCTATAAATATCAGTTAAGTCCATGTGCTTTAAGGTTTTAAGACATGTGTTTACATATTGATTTTCTGTCTGAGTGATCTGTCCATTGATGAAAGTGAAGTGTTAAACTTCTCCTTTTTTATCTTTTGTTGTTGATTTCTCCTTGTATGGCTCTTAGTATTTGTCTTATTTATTGAGGTGCTCCTATGTTGGGTACATATATATTTACAATTGTTTTGTCTTCTTTTTGGATTTATCCCTTAATCATCATGTAGTGTTCTTCTTTGTCTCCCATGACAGTCTTTATTTTAAAATCTGTTTTGTCTGATAAGACTATTGCTACTTCAGTTTTCTTTTGATTTCCATTTGCATGGAATACCTTTTTTTTTATTCCCTCACTTTCAGTCTATATTGTCTCTAGATCTGAAGTGGGTCTCTTATAGATAGCCTGTGTATGAGCCTATTTTTTTGTGTCTGTGTCTTTTGTTTGGAGGATTTAATCTGTTAATGTTAAAGGTAATTATCAATATGTGTTTCTTATTGCCATTTCATTAATTGTTTTGGATTTATTTTTGTAGGTGTTTTTTCTTCCCCCTTTCTTTTGTTCTCTTGAGATTTGATGGCTAACTTTAGTGTTTTGTTTGGATTCTTTTTTCTTTTATGTGTGTGTATCTATTGTAGATTTTTGGTTTGTGGTTACCATGAGGTTTTGTAATAGCAGTCTGTATATAAACAAGATTGTTTTAAGTTGCTGATCTTTTAATACCAAACGCATTTCTAATATCCTGCATTTGTGCTCTCCTCACAATTTCTGGTTTTGATATTATATTTCTGTGTGGATGATTTCCTGCCTTTACTGTATATTTGTCTTTACCAGTGAGCTTTTCCATTTACAATTTTGTTGCTAGTTGTGGCCTTTCTTTTCTACGTGAAAAGTTCCCTGATGATTTTTGCTGAAATGCACCTTGTAATCATAATAAGATCAACAAGAGCTGGTCCTGCCACAGCATTAACTCTGGAAGGGGAAATGTCTGTGGAGACTGACCTCAGTCCTAGGTGGGTCTTTAGGTACTTCTGGTTCCTAGCAACATTATTGATAAGCTGAAACTGACACGAGTTAGTATGTTTATCTCTCTTTTAAAGTGAGGAAATTAACCAAATGACTCTTTTTCTTTGACTTGATCTGACAGTTCCTTTTTGGAGTTTTTGAGGTAGAGTTGTCTGGGTCCTACTCTTTAATACTGACAATTCTGGCCAATTCAGAGATAGTTCAGACATTTACTCATCCAAGGCAATACCCTTGGCGCCATCTAATAGTGGATCATACCCAGTGGGTATGAAGTAATGTCTCATGTTTGTTTTTGTAAATACTTTATTGATATATAATTCAATTCCATGCATTTAAAGTCATATGTTTCACCCTTAAAAATGTACAGTTCAGTATTTTGTATTATCCTCACAGAGGTGTCCAGCCATCACTACCCTCAAGAAACCCCTGTGCTTATTGGATATCACTTCCTAACTCTCTATTCTTCCCTAGTTACTTAGACAACCACCAGTCTAGTTTCTGTCTCAATAAATTTACCTTTTTGTCTCAGTAAATTTGAATCATACAATATTTGGTCTTTTGTTACTGACTTCTTAAGCTCATATAATGTTTATAAGGTTCATTAATGTTGTATCACTTCAATTCAGTTCAGTTCAGTCGCTCAGTTGTGTCTGACCCCATGGACTGCAGCACATGAGGCTTCCCTGTCCATCCCTACCAACTCCCAGAGTTTACTCAAACTCATATCCATTGAGTCGGTGATGCCATCCAACCATCTCATCCTCTGTCATCCCCTTCTCCTCCCGCCTTCAGTCTTTGCCAGCATCGGGTCTTTTCCAATGAGTCAGTTCTTTGCATCAGGTGGCCAAAGGATTGGAGTTTCAACTTCAACATCAGTCCTTCCAATGAATATTCAGGACTGATTTCCTTTAGGATGGACTGGTTTGATCTCCTTGCTGTCCAAGGGATTCTCAAGAGTCTTCTCCAACAACCACAGTTCAAAAGCATCAATTCTTTGGTGCTCAGCTTTCTTTATAGTCCAACTCTCACATCCATACATGACCACTGGAAAAACCATACCTTTGACTAGACAGACCTTTGTTGGCAAAGTAATGTCTCTGCTTTTTAATATGCTGTCTAGGTTAGTCGTATCTTTTCTTCCAAGGAGCAAGCGTCTTTTAATTTCATGGCTGCAGTCACCATCTGCAGTGTTTTTGGAGCCCCCCCAAATAAAGTCTGTCACTATTTCCCTTGTTTCCCCATCTATTTGCCATAAAGTGATGGGACCAGATGCCATGATCTTCGTTTTCTGAATGTTGAGTTTTAAGGCAGCTTTTCACTCTCCTCTTTCACTTTCATCAAGAGGCTCTTTAGTTTTTCTTTGCTTTCTGCCGTAAGGGTGGTGTCATCTGCATATCTGAGGTTATTGATATTTCTCCCGGCAATCTTGATTCAGCTTGTGCTTCCTCCAGCCCAGCATTTCACATGATGTACTCTGCATATAACTTAAATAAGCAGGGTGACAATATACAGCCTCAACGTACTCCTTTTCTTATTTGGAACCAGTCTGTTGTTCCATGTCCAGTTCTAACTGTTGCTTCCTGACCTGCATACACATTTCTCAAGAGGCAGATCAGGTGGTCTGGTATTCCCATCTCTTTCAGAATTTTCCACAGTTTATTGTGATCCACACAGTCAAAGGCTTTGGCATAGTCAATAAAGCAGAAATAGATGTTTTTCTGGAACTCTCTTGCTTTTTCCATGATCCAGCAGATGTTGGCAATTTGATCTCTGGTTCCTCTGCCTTTTCTAAAACCAGCTTGAACACATGGAACAACAGACTGGTTCCAAATAGGAAAAGGAGTTCGTCAAGGCTGTATATTGTCACCCTGTTTATTTAACTTATATGCAGAGTACATCATGAGAAACACTGGATTGGAAGAAACACAAGCTAGAATCAAGATTGCCAGGAGAAATATCAATAACCTCAGGTATGCAGATGATACCACCGTTATGGCAGAAAGTGAAGAGGAATTAAAAAGCCTCTTGATGAAAGTGAAAGTGGAGAGTGAAAAAGTTGGCTTAAAGCTCAACATTCAGAAAAGATCATGGCCTCTGGTCCCATCACTTCATGGGAAATAGATGGGGAAACAGTGGAAACAGTGTCAGACTTTATTTTTCTGGGCTCCAAAATCACTGCAGATGGTGACTGCAGCCGTGAACTTAAAAGACGCTTACTCCTTGGAAGGAAAGTTATGACCAACCTAGATGGCATATTCAAAAGCAGAGACATTACTTTGCCAACAAACGTTTGTCTAGTCAAGGCTATGGTTTTTCCTGTGGTCATGTATGGATGTGAGAGCTGGACTGTGAAGAAGGCTGAGTGCCGAAGAATTGATGCTTTTGAACTGTGGTGTTGGAGAAGACTCTTGAGAGTCCCTTGGACTGCAAGGAGATCCAACCAGTCCATTCTGAAGGAGATCAGCCCTGGGATTTCTTTGGAAGGAATGATGCTGAAGCTGAAACTCCAGTACATTGGCCACCTCATGCAAAGAGTTGACTCATTGGAAAAGACTCTGATGCTAGGAGGGATTGGGGGCAGGAGGAGAAGGGGACAACAGAGGATGAGATGGCTGGATGGCATCACTGACTCAATGGACGTGAGTCTGAGTGAACTCCGGGAGTTGGTGAAGGACAGGGAGGCCTGGTGTGCTGCGATTCATGGGGTCGCAAAGAGTCGGACACGACTGAGCGACTGATCTGATCTGATCTGATCTGTTGTTCCATGTCCAGTTCTAACTGTTGCTTCCTGACCTGCATACAGATTTCTCAGGAGGCAGGTTAGGTGGTCTGGTATTCCCAGCTCTTGAATAATTTTCCACAGTTTATTGTGATCCACACAGTCAAAGGCTTTGGCATAGTCAATAAACCAGAAGTAGATCACTACTATTTGGCATAGTCAATAGAGCAGAAGTTGTATCACTTATCAGTACTTAATTCTTTCATGACTGAATAGTATTCCTTTGCATTGATATACTAGGAGAAGGCAATGGCACCCCACTCCAGTACTCTTGCATGGCCAATCCCATGGACGGAGGAGCCTGGTAGGCTGCAGTGCATGGGGTCCCTAAGAGTCAGACACGACTGAGTGATTTCACTTTCACTTTCCACTTTCATGCATTGGAGAAGGAAATGGCAACCCACTCCAGTGTTCTTGGAGAATCCCATGGACAGCCTGGTAGGCTGCAGTCCATGGGTTCGCACAGAGTTGGACACAACTGAAGCGACTTGGTGCTGGTGGTATTGATATACTACATCTTCTATAACAACTGATCAGTTGATGGACATTTGGACAGTTTCCAACTTTTAGATATCATGAATAATGTTTCTGTGAACATTTGTATACAGGTTTTTGTGTGGATGTATGACATCATTTCTGTTGTGTATAAACCCAGCATTGCTGAGTCAAATGGTAATTCTATGTTTAGCTATTTGAGGCACCCCAAGACTGTTTTTTTCAAAGTGGCTGCATTGTTTAACATTTATGCCTGTAGTGTGTATAGGTATCTTCATCATAGTTTAAAAATTTCTTCTCATGACTTTGAGTTACTGTCTAATGTCTTATAATTTCTACCTGTAGAATACTTTTTAGCATTTCTTGTGAAGCTGGCCGTTTAACAGTGAGATCTCTAAGCTTTTGTTTATCTTAGAATGTCTTAATTTCTACTTCATCTTTAAAGAATTATTTTGTCAGATATAAAATTCTCATTTGACTTTTTTCTCTTTGAGCTCTTTAATTATGTCATCCAATTTCTTCATGACCATATTGGTTTCTGATGAGAAATTGCTGTGAGTCTTACTGAGAATGCCAAATTGAGGATGTAATGAGTCATTTCTTTCTTGCTGTTTTTGATGTTCTCTTTATATTTGTCTTTTGGTGGTTTGATTTTTAATGTGTCTCGGTGTGCATCAATTTGCATTTAGCATCGTGCAATTCATTCACCTTCTTGGATTTGTGTGGTTCATGGTTTTCATCAAATTTGGGGAGTTTGGGGCCATTATTTTTTAAATATTCTTTCCTTTTCTCTACTTTCTCTTCAAATCTCTGAAATTGTCATAATGTAATGTTGGCAGACTTGAATGTATCCCACAGGTGTATTACTTTTGTCCATCTTTTTTCTTTTTTCCCCCTGCTCTTCAGACTAGATAATCTAATTGACTTATCTTTAAGTTAGCTGATTATTTTATTTAAACCTGTTTTTGAAACAGTCCAGTGAATTTTTCATTTCGGGTGTTGTACTTCTTTGTTCCAGATTTTCACTTTTTATACTGTTCATCTTTGTTTACATGTATTTCTCCTGGTTCCTTTAGTTTTTTGTCCATGGCTTCCTTTAGGTCTCTGAGCACATTGAAGGCAGCAAATTAAAATTATTTAATAGTTTTGATTGATTAAATCACTTTATGACTTAATCAATCATTAAGATTGACTCTATTAACTCTAGAGCCATGGACCAGAGTTTCACATTGGGAATACCAGCTGCCATCGCTAAACCCTTCCTGAGCAGAGAGCAAAGTAGAAGTGCTGCTAATTTTTCCCACCATTTTAAAATTGTCTTTTTCCTGACTCAGCAATTGCTTGGTTGTTGCATATCTTTGACTGTTTTCCAGAGTTCTCATGAAATTGATTTCGACAGTTTTTACTGCTTTTTGTTGTTGATTTTATATAGGAATATACCGTTTTCACTGATGTCACTCTGCCTTTACTTCTGTAATCATGGTTTATTCTAGTTCTTCAAACATATTTATAATGACTGCTTTGAAATTTTTGTTAAATCTTACATCTGGGTCTTCTTATAGGCATTGTCTGTTACCTTCCTTTTTTTGTGCCCAAGGATTACACTTTCCTGTTTCTTTGCATATCTCATAATTCTTTTGTTAAAAACTGGACATTTTAGGTAATATAGCACATCCAGATTCTGATTCCTTTGGGGGATTTTAAAATTATCCTCCTGTTACTGGTTTTTTAAAAAAATTTTTTTCTATGGTCACAGGGTGTACTCTATATAATTTCAATCCTTTGAAATTTTTTGAGACTTTCTTTGTTACTTAGGTTATCTACTCTCTTGTTTAATGTGTCACATGCATTTGAAAATAGTGTATAGTCTGACTTGCTAGGTGTAGTGTTCTCTAAATGTAAACTAAATTTGGTTAATTTTAAATTTTATATCCTTTGTTTATTTTTGTCTTCTCCCAATTTCTGAGAAATTTTGAATATATGTTTCTCCTTCTGGCCCTTTGTGTTTTTGCTTCATGTATTCTATTGAGCCTTGAAATTAGTGGGGCTTCCCTGGTGGCTCAGACGGTAAAGCTTCTGTTCTGCAATGCAGGAGACCAGGGTTTGATCCCTGAGTTGGAAAGATGCCCTGGAGAATGGCTACCCACTCCAACATTCTCGTGTGGACAGTTCCTTGGACCAAGGAGCCTTGTAGGATACAGTCCATGGGTCGCAAAGAGTCAGACAAGACTTTGCGACTGTCCCTTTCACTTTATTAGTGAAACACACATTTAATATTATTATGTCTTCCTGTTGAGATGGCCCTCTTATTACTGTGAAGTGTTCCTTTTTATCTCAACTAATCTTTCTTTTTTTTTTAAGTTTACTTAGTTTAATGCTAATGTTGACTCATCAGGGTTTTTTTTTTTTTGCCTTGTGTTTTCATGGTGTATCATTTTCCTACTTTTTAGCGTCAACCTGTCTATATCCTTTTGTTTAAATTAGTGTTAGTCACTCAATCATGCCCGACTCTTTGCAACCCTATAGACTATAGCACACCAGACTCCTCTGTCCATGGGATTCTCCAAGCAAGAATTCTGGAGTGGGTTGCCATTTCCTCCTCCAGGGGATTGTCCCAACCCAGGGATAGAACCTGGGTTGTTTAAAGTATGTCCCTTGTAAATAACACAGTTTTCTTCTTAATAATCCAGACTGATATAATATGTATTTTAATTGGCTTATTTACATTTATGTATAATAAAATTACTGATGTGTTTGTGTTTATAACCTTATTTGTTTTGTATTTTATGTATCTTTAGGTTTCCTTCTTTTCTGCCTTTTTTAGGTTGATCAAGTATTTTTCTTTCTTTCTTTTTTTTTTTACTTTATCTCTTCTGTTGGATTTTTTTTTTTGAACTAGTTTTTGTATTTTTCTTTTGGCAGCTACCCTAGATATTATAGTGTACATTTTTTGGTTTATTACAGTCTTAAGCTAGCATGTTATTTTTCAAACAATTTGAGAATTTTATAACAATTTAACTGTATTTACTTCTTTTTGCATTTGGTGTTCGTGATCTATTTTACTTTTGTACACATCACAAACACACAGGTATACAAATTATTATTGGTTTAAATGTTTATTGTTCTTTTACTCTTTCCTATTCATTTGTCATACAGTTCCATGCTTTCATCCGTCATCATTTTCCTTCAGCATAAAGAACTCCTTTTAGTATTTCTTGTATTGCAGATCTGCTGGTGACAGATTCCTTCAACTGTTTATCTTTATTTCACTTGAACCTCTTGATACATTTTTTACCTTTGCTCAAGAAAACCAGAGCCAGACAAAAGTTAATGTGATAAAGATATACTTTTTTAAACAGTAGTAAGGAAAGCTACTCCAGTGTAGAAGCGGGCTTAATTCTGAATACAGTCTGAAAAAGTGGAAATTTATAGCCAAGGAACAAGTAGGATGGGGACACTGGGGAATCACAAATTACTGGAGGAGACATCAGGTCTGGGGGGGATTCTTGCTGAGCAGACCATGGTGATCAGATACCAGCTGGGGGATTAAAGGAGTGCAGAATTTGATCAGATATGTCAGAGGTGGCAAAATCTTGCTAAATGGATTTAAGCAGGATTCCTGCTTAAATTGGATTCTTCAAGGAAATAAACTTTTAGGGTCACTTAGGGGAGGGTTCAGAGAAGCCTAATTAAAAGTTGGTCTAGGAAAGAATCTTTGTCAGCACTATACTTTTGTGTTTTCTTGTGGTCTTTACTATCATGCACTTAATTTTTTGTTTTGTAATTCTCTAATGGCTTCTCTGGGTCATCTACGATGAGATGCTTAAAGTTAGGCAATGTTTTCATTTTTGTATTTTCCATACCCATCTTGTGCATATTATAGAATAGAGACTGTTACTATTAGTGGAATGACTGTTCTTGGTCTAAAATGATATGGGATTAAATCACAGTTTTGGTAGTGGCTTAGAAAATAAGAAACATTTTGAATTAATTTTTTATTAAATAAAAATAAGAATAATTTGGACTTAGTGTCTGGGAAAGAAAAGGAGTTAAAAGTGACTTTGAGGTTTCTTTGAATCTATTCAGTATAATGTATATCTCAGACACAGTGTCACTGCCTTTTCTTTCTTCCTGCTGCTGCTAAGTCGCTTCAGTTGTGTCCAACTCTGTGACCCCATTGATGGCAGCCCATCAGGCTCCCCCGTCCCTGGGATCCTCCAGGCAAGAATACTAGAGTGGGTTGCCATTTCCTTCTCCAATGCATGAAAGTGAAAAGTGAAAGTGAAGTCACTCAGTAATGTCTGACTCCTAGTGACCCCGTGGACTGCAGCCTACCAGGCTCCTCTATCCATGGGATTTTCCAGGCAACAGTACTGGAGTGGGGTGCCATCGCCTTCTCTGTTCTTTCTTCCTAGAACAGCCCAATTAACATGAACTAGTTAGAAAAAATGTGAATTAAGTAATAATATATAATTGCCATTTTGGAATAAGATGGTGTGACTAAACATGACGTAAGCACTGTCTTTTGCTTTTGTTTGCTGTGTGACCTACCCATTTTCCTTTAGGGGTGTATCCCCTTGTTCTGACCCTTTTGTGCCAATTTATATGGATACATTTGTTTTCCTATTTTAATACATATAATTAAGGTTTGGAGTCTTCTGTTAAGAAATAATTATTCAGCATTTAAAAAAATCCTGATGTTTCATCAGTATGAGTTCACTTTTCCTGCTTTGTATAATCATAATCACACTATTGTTTGAAAATCATGACATTATCTTGTTCAGAAAAATATCCCTATCATCATATGCTAAGAATAATGGTTCCATATGCAGTTTTATTTGCATGATTACATTTAAACTAAATGACATTTTTTTGCTAAAGTTCTCTTCTTAGTACTCTTTTTTCCAAGGTAATCTCAAATCAGTTATTTTACATTCCCTTCCTGAGTAATTTCATCTCCCACTGTGTTTCTTTTTTTTTTTGTAATTGGAGTATAATTGCTTTACAAAGTTGTATTAGTTTCTGCTGTACAACAAAGTGAATCAGCTGTGTAGGGCTGAGATATATACATTTCCACTGTGTCTCATATATGTACCTGAAACACTGGCAATGTGACTTATTTTGTGGAAAGAGGTAAGGTAGTGCCTTGTACCTTCTAGATAGAAGAAATATCAAGTTTAAAGCATTTTTTCAGTGCAGAATTAGACTAGATCCAGATGGTACTCAGAGAAAATAATTACGTCTCAAATTATTAGAATAGTATTCTTTCCTGTCATCTTATGATTATTTTAAAGTTTAGAGACTAACAAGCCATTATTCTCTAGTTTCAAAGTGGCATATGTGGTGGACTCTTTGTATTCAATAGTGGCTTTTATCTGTTTTCCCCTTTCCCTTTCTTTTTAACAGGAGGCTTGCTGTTTTTATTTAATGAATTCTTTAAAAGAAAAAAGAAGTTTATTCTCCATTGTACTGTTAGCTTCCTTTTACTTTAGTCCCATCCTGATAACTAGGACCATAATCTTTGGTGAATCCTCCAAGTTTCCTGCATAATCGTGTAACCCTGTGTGCTTAGTTGCTCATTCATGTCTGACTCTTTGCTACCCCATGAACTATAGCCTGCCTGGCTCCTCTGACCATTACATTCTCCAGCAAGAAGACTGGAGTGGGTAGCTATTCTCTTCTCCAGAGGATCTTCCTGACCCGGGGATTGAACCTGGGTCTCCTGCATTGCAGATTCTTTACTGTCTGAGCCACCAGGGAAGCTCCCATATAATCATACGGGGATGCACAACACCCCCTCCCTGTCATACAGAGTCATTAGGATTTTGAGATCATTATTTTATAGTATGGAATCATATTATACACTCTTTATGTGCTTCTTGCTTTTTTCATGAAAACATACATTGTAAAAAATCTATTCAAACCAACTGCCTTTGTACTAACTCATTCTTTTTATTAAATTTCATAAAGGTCCATGGAATGGATTATACCACCTCAGTTTTTTCTTATTTCCTGCTTTTGAATTTACATTTTATTTCTTTTTAATTTCTTACTACTATACTACATTTTTAGGAGTACCCAGGAGAGATTGCTGGCTTAAAAACACATTTTAAATTTTTACTGACATTGATTTCTCATGACTACTATACAGGTACTACTTTCTCAGAAGTTGTGCTAGTTTACGTTCCTAGCAATTATGCAGTGTAGTTCCCTTTTCACTACAGTTCAGTCAGCACTAGATGCTATCCCTCTTAGGTGAATGGGGATAAAGTGATATTACTTAATTTAAATTTACATTTTCTTCAATACTAATATTTCCATTCTTTCTCTTGCTTTTTAGTCTTGTGGATTTGCTCCACTGTGAATAACTTATTTCCATTTTTTTTCCATTTTCACTTTTAATATTTTTATTTTGCCTTTTGAATCTTGATTTTTATTATAACATATTTCAAGTAATTCTTTGTGTAGAAAGATAAAATACATATCAGTGTGCTCACTACTTCTCAAATTTATCATTTTGTCATTTAACTACAGACTTTTTTCTAATATGTTATCATGATGTCGAAAGTGTCACTTAGTCATGTTTGACTGTTTGTGACCCAATGAACTGTAACCTACCAGGCTCCTCTGTCCATGAAATTCTCCAGGCTAGAATACTGGAGTGGGTTGCCATTTCCTTTTCTAGGGGATCTTCCTGACCCAGAGATCAAACTTGGGTCTCCTGCACTGCAGGCAGATTCTCTACTCTCTGAGCCACCATCCTGATGAGTTATATTAATAGATTTTCTTAATTTAGCCATCTCTCCAATCTGCAAATAAATGAACTTTGTCATATTTTTTTCTAAGTAACATTGCTAGATTTTGTTTGCAAATGTTTAATTTAGGATTTTTGAATTTATTTTTGTAAGTGAGATTTATCCTTTTATAATATCTTTGGTTTTGATATCGTGGTCAAACTGAATTTAAAAATGTGTCAGTTTTCCTGTTCTCTTTTTTCTTAGTATTTGTTTCTGATTTAATTGAAATGTGAATAGAAAATATGGTATGTATGACCAGTCTCTGGTATTTTTGGAGACTTGTTTTTAGCCTCCACATGATTGGTATGTACTTGTGTGGGTTCTCTCTGTGTTTGGAAATAATATACATTATTTAATTCTGTGGTTTAAGTGTTCTATATGATTTTTAAAGTTCACTGGCCTTCAGCCTTTTGTTAATGTACCTTCTAAAATTTTTTTGAAAAAAAATCACATATCCTTGCATTTTAAGTTGATGTTTAAAAGTTTTCATTGTACGTTTAAATAGTTCAGAGAATATAATAAAAAGTATATTGTGTAAAACTTGATATTTAAAAATAAAACTGTTTCATTGTTCTTTTTAAAGCACCTGGTGACTCAAATATTTTCGTTATTTGGTACCCTCAGTATTATTTAAAACAATATTGTTGGGTTAACCCAGTATTATTGGGTCAACTTTACTGTACAAGACAACTAAAAAACCTAGGTAAACTGTTTTTTATAATATATTTGAAAGAATCCTAGCAGTCAAATGTTACAATATAGGGGGAAAATATATTTAATTAAGAACTTACTTGTAAGTGGTGTTGAACCAGAAGATTTTGACTGCTGCTGCATTTTGCACAGATTTTAAGAGTTATTGCTTCAGCCCCACTGCAGATTATAGATGTTATTGTAAATGTACTTTAATATCTGTAATAATTTGTTTCTGTTTCTTTCTTAGGAATCACACCTGTATATCACAGTATGTTTGCTTTAATGAGTGAAACAGAGAGGATCTGGTATCCACCCAACCATGTCTTCCATATAGATGAATCAACCAGGCAAAACGTACTCTACAGAATCAGGTACTTTCTCCAGTAAAGTAGTCACTTTTAACTTAATGGTAAAAGGCAAAGTGGGAGAAATTACCAACCATACTTTTTAATTGCAAGGTCTTTAGTATCGGAGACCAGAACCAATTAGCATCTAATCTTCATTTGGGCTTCCCAGGTGGTACTAGTGGAAAAGAACCCACCTGCCAATGCAGGAGATGTAAGAGACATGGGTTTGATCCCTGGGTTGGGAAAAATCTCCTGGACTGGCAACCCAGTCCAGTATTCTAGCCTGGAGAATCTCATGGACAGAGGAGCCTGGTGGACTACAGTCCATAAGATGGTAGAGTCTGACACTACTAAAGCAACTTAGTATGCACGCACACACTTCTTCTTTTAAGAGTCTCTTTCCCCACTAGATAAAGTGTTCATACATGCTCTTTTACTAGAATGCTCTGAGAATAAAGCTGTTTTGGTAGGGTGCTACTTTTCCACTTAAGACTATAAGTAAAATTTGAAAAGGATAAGAATGACCTTTACTTGAAAAATCCTAAATGTTTGGAATACTGATAATTTCTCAGAAAACTTGATGTTTTATATAATAATCTGTGATCTCACATCCATTCTTTTTAAAAACTTTTTTCAGTTGAAGTGAGAGATGGATAAGATTTTGCCAGTGATTATTTACAACCTCAAATTACAAATTGTGTAATAATTTTTGGTGATATGTAATACCAATTTAGAGAAATCCAGAGGTATTTTATGATTTAAAAGGATGAAACAAAGAAATAAGTCCAGTCTGTTCTTACTTCTGAATCTGAAATAGATCAGTTCCATAGAGAGTTAGTGTTGCATAGTAAAACATGACCATGAACTCATTCATGATTATAAAAAGGAAAGAAAACCTTAGTAAACTAAAAGTTAAGAGAGACGTTCATACCATGATTAAAGGATATCTGCAAAAACCATGTGGCAAATAATATTCTTAAATGATAAAATATTAGCATCATTCTCTTCTAAAGTCAGGAATAAGATAAAAAGCAAAGATAACATGTATATAGTTATCTACTTGTATATAGGATTTTGGTGGAGTTCCTAACCAATACAGTAAAACAGGAACAATATTTCATAATTGAGAACAAAGAAGGAAAAAGTCATTATTTGGAAATGATATGATTATTAACAAAAAAATATGAGCAAATCTACAGGCATCCGTAATAACCATTCAGCCCAAGGCTGTATTTATGGGATCAGTATGTTAAGTACCATAAACAAACAGAAAGGAGGTCACTTAAAATAAAGACTAATAAAAGCAAAAAAACATAAGGTACTTAAAATTAAACCTATTCAAATTTATTAAGACTTTAATGCAGGTTTTAAGACTTTTCAAATTTGTGTTATTTAAAGAAGCAGAGTAATATGCAACATATGTTTCACAGAATATCAGTATCTTATTAAGAATATTTTCTTTATCAATTTCTATAATTTCTTTCTGTAATCAGCAAGTAGTGTATCTTTTTATTTTAAAATGTCTGTAGAGCAGTAATCTGCAGTCTTTTTCTATAAGAAGTCAGATAGTAAATATTTTAGGCGTTGTGGGGAATAGTTTGCTGATCTCTTCTAAAGAATTAAAAAATGTTTCCCTTATCAAATTCACGACTTCCTCCTACTTTTAAATTAAGGGAGCACATATGCACTGCTACCTATAATCACAAGTACTAAGGATAATGTAACCAGAAACTGCCCCAAAGAGATTTTATATAATTTTTAAAAATTCTGCCTGTCTGTGGTTTAGAGGCTCTTCTTCATTTCCTTTATTACATATTTATGGGTTATTTCAGAATCAACATAAAAGAGCAACAATTATTAAACTGTGTTGGAGAACTTATAATGTATAAAGATGTGATTTATATGACAAATATAGAATAAAGGGAATGAAAGAGAGTTTTGTATTGTATTAAAATTAAGTTGATATTAATAAGAACTAGATTGTTTAAGTTACAATGTCTTTTGTAATTCTCCGAGAGACTTATATGCCAAAATTCAAAAATATATAGTAAAAGATAAAGTAAGAGACTTAATGTATTAATAATACACTAGAAACTTAATGTATTAATAATATACTAGAAAATATCTATAGCAATAATGAAACAAATGAACAAAAAGACAAAAAAATCCTAGTAGAAGCAAGATGACAGACATAATACTTTATTAACAGTAATAGCCTTAAGTGTAAATGAATTAAACTCTTAAAAGGCAGAGACTGAATAACTCAATTTTTAAAAAATACATGTTACATCCTATCTATAAGAGGCACACTTTGCACTCAAAAACACAAATAATTTGAAAGTAAAGGATTGAAGAAGATATACCAGGCATTGAGTAACCAAAGGAGAGTTGAGAAGCTATATTATCAAGCAAAGTTGATTATAAGATATATGTTGTTGCTAGAGGTAGGGGAGGGACATTTTATAATGATCAAGGAGTTTATCCGTTAGGAAGCATAATATTTGCTTGTAATTACTATAAGTTGGATCCAACTACAGAGCTCCAAAATAAATGAAGCAACAATGAAAAAATTAAAAGGAAAACTGGACAGTTCAACAATAATAGTTGGAGACTTCAATGCCTCACTTTCAGTAACGGACAGAACAACCAGACTGAAGATCAATCTGCATGGAAATAGAAGACTTGAACAACACTGTAAACTAGCTAGACATACAAACATAGAACACTGTACCTAATGACAGGACAGTGCATATTCTCTTCAAGTGCATAGGAAATATTCTCCAGGTTAGACCATATGTTAGTCCATCAAATGAATCTCAGTAAATTTACAAATATTGAAATCATACAAAGTATGTTCTCTGACCACTGTGGAAGTAAATTAGAACTCATTAACAGTAGGAAAACTGGGCAGTTCACAAATATGTGGTAATTGACACTATTCTAAATAAATAATGGGTCAAAGAAGAAATCACAAAGGAAAATAGAAAATATTTTGATATAACTGGAAATGAAAACGGATCATGTGAAAACTTAGGGTGAGTGAGTGAAGTCACTCAGTCATGTCCGACTCTTTGTGACCCCATGGACTGTAGCCTACCACGCGCCTCCATCCATGGAATTTTCCAGGCAAGAGTACTGGAGTGGGTTGCCATTTCCTTCTCCAGAGGATCTTCCTGACCCAGGGATTGAACCTGGTTCTCCTGCATTGTAGGCAGATGCTTTACCATCTGAGCCTTAGGGTATGCAGCTAAAAACCATGCTTTAAAGTAAATTCATAGTTGTAAAAACTATATTAAAAAAGTTCTCAAATCAATAACATTCCATTTTAACAAAGTAGAAAAAGAAGAGTAAATGAAACTGAAAGCAAGTTAAAGAAAGGAAATAATAAAGATCAGAGTAGAGATAAATGAAATAGAGGATAGAAAAACAAGAGAAAATGAGGAAACCAAAAGTTGGTTGGTTCCTTGAAAAGATCAACAGTATCAGTAAAGCTTTAACTAGATAAAGAGAGAAGCTTAAATTATTAAAATCAGGAATAAAAGAGGTAATATTACTGTGACCTTACAGAAATAAAAAGGATTATAAGAAACAGCTGTATGCCAACAAACTACATAACCAAGATGAAATAGAAAAATGCTTAGAAAGACACAAACTATAGAACTGACAAAGAAATAGAACATGTGAATTGACCTTAACAAGTAAAGAAATAGAATTCAATTAGTAATTAAAAAACAACAAATAAAACAAAAAGCTTTGCACAAGGAGAGCCCAGATCCAAGTGGCTTTACTGGTGAATTCTATTAAACTTTTAAGGATATGTTGATACTTTGTTGTTGTTCAGTTGGTAAATCTTGTCCAACTTTGTGACCTCATGGACTGTAGCTTGCCAGGCTCCTCTGCCCCTCCTCTATTTCCCAGAGTTGGCTCAGGTTCATGTCCATTGAGTCAGTGATGCTATCTAACCATCTTATCCTCTGCTGTCCATTTCTCCTTTTGCCTTCAATCTTTCCCAAAATTAGGGTCTTTTCCAGTGAGTCGGCTTTTCACATCGCGTGGCCAAAGTATTAAGCTTCAGCTTCAGCAGCATTCCTTCCAGTGAATATTTAAGGTTGATTTCCTTTAGGATTTACTGGTTTGATCTTCTTGCAGTCCAGGGAACTCTCAAGAGTCTTCTCCAGCACCACAATTCAAAAGCATCAATTCTTCTGTACTCAGCCTTCTTTATGGTCTGCCTCTCACATCCTTACATAACTACTGGAAAAACCATAGTTTTGACATGCGGACCTTTGTTGGCAAAGTGATGTCTTTGCTTTTTAATATGCTCTCTAGGTTTGTCATAGCTTTCATTTCAAGGAGCGAGCGTCTTTTAATTTCATAGCAGCAGTCACCGTTCACAGTGATTTTGGAGCCCAAGAGAATAAAATCTATCACTGTTTATACTTTTTCTTCTTCTATTTGCCATGAAGTGATGCGACCGGATGCCATGACCTTAGTATTTTGAATGTTGAGTTTCAAGTCAGTTTTTTCACTCTTTTCTTTCACCTTCGTCAAGAAGGTCTTTACTTCCTCTTCACTTTCTGCCATTAGAGTGGTATTATCTGCATATCTGGGGTTGTTGATATTTCTCTCAGCAATCTTGATTCCAGCTGTGATTCATCCAGCCCAGCATTTCACATAATGTACTCTGCATAGAAATTAAATAAGCAGGGTGACAATATACAGCCTTGTCATATTCCTTTTCTGGTTTTGAACCAGTCACTTGTTCCATGTCCAGATCTGACTGTTGCTTCTTGACCTGCAGACAGAATTCTCAGGAAACAGATAAGATGGTCTGCTACTCCCTTCTGTTTAAGCACTTTCCACAGTTGTGATCCACACAGTCAAAGGCTTTAGCATAGTCAATGCAGCAGAAGTAGATGCTTTTCTGAAATTCCCTTGCTTTCTTGATAGTCCAGCAAATGTTGGCAATTTGATCTCTGGTTCCTCTGCCTTTTCTAAACCCAACTTGTACAGCTGGAAATTCTCAGCTCATGTACTCCTAAAGCCTAGCTTGAAGGATTTTGAGCATAATCTTGCTAGCATGTGAAATGAATGGAATTGTATGATAGTTGGAACTTTCTTTGGCATTGCCCTTCTTTGTCATTAGAATGAAAACTGAACTTTTCCAGTCCAGCAGCCATGGCCGAGTTTTCCAAATTTGTTGACATGTTGAGTATAGTACTTTAATAGCATCATCTTTTAGAATTTTAAATAGCTTAGCTGGAGTTTTGTCACCTCCACTAGCTTTGTTCGTAGTAATGCTTTCTAAGGCCCACTTGACTTCCCACTCCAGGATGTCCAGCTCTAGGTGAATGACCACACCATCATGGTTTTCTGGCTCATTAAGACCTTTGTTGTATAGTTCTTCTGTGTATTCTTGCCATTTCTTCTTAATCTCTTCTGCTTCTGTTAGGTCCTTAT
Organism: Bos javanicus; assembly: GCF_032452875.1. Classification (NCBI taxonomy): domain Eukaryota; kingdom Metazoa; phylum Chordata; class Mammalia; order Artiodactyla; family Bovidae; genus Bos; species Bos javanicus. The sequence goes on along the minus strand of NC_083875.1, from coordinate 40,031,720 downwards.
TGTTTCTGTTCTTTATTGTGCCCATTCTCTCATGAAATGTTCCCTTTATGGTTTTGGTCACTGCCTCATATACAATGTTACAAAACTCTGCCTGTAGTTCTTCACATACTCTACCAGATCTTCTCCCTTGAATCTATTTGTCACCTCCACTGTATAATCATAACAGATGTGATTTAGGTCATACTTGAATGACCTAGTAATTTTCCCTACTTTTTTCAATTTAAGCTTAAGTTTTACAGTAAGAAGTTCATGATCTGATCCACAGTCAGCGCATGATCTGATCCACAGTCAGCGCCAGGTCTCCCTTTTTTTTTTTTTTTAAACTGACTGTATAGAGCTTCTCCATCTTTAATTGTGAAGAACATAATCACTCCAGTTTCAATAGTGACACTCTGGTGATGTCCATGTGTAGAGTCATCTCTTGGGTTGTTGAAAGAGGGTGTTTGCTAATGATCACTGTGTTCTCTTGACAAAACTGTGGTAGCCTTTGCCCTGCTTCATTTTGTACTATAAGGCCAAACTTGCCTGTTATTTCAGGTATCTCTTGACTTCCTGCTTTTGCATTCCAATCTCCTGTGATGAAAAGGACATCATTTTTGTGTGGTAGTTCTAGAAAGTGTTATAGGTCTTCATAGAAATGATCAGTTTCTGCATCAGTGGTTAGGACATACACTTGGATTATAGTGATGTTGAATGGGTTGCTTTGGAAACAAAGGTCATTCTGTTGTTTTGAAGATTGCACCCAGGTACTGTATTTTGGACTCTTGTTGATTATGAGCTCTATTTCATTTCTTCTAAGGAATTCTTTCCCACAATAGATATAATGGTCATCTGAGTTAAATTCACCCATGACTGTCCATTTTAATTCACTGATTTTGATTCCTAAGATGTACTTGTTCAGTCTTGCCATCTCCTGTTTTATTATGTCTAATTCACTTTGATTCATGAACCTAACATTCCAGATTCATATGCAGTGTTGTTCTTTACTGCATTGGACTTTACTTTCACCATGAGACACATCCACAGCTGTATGCTATTTCTTGTATGGCCCAGCTACTTCATTCTTACTGGAGCTAATAGAAATTGCCCTCTACTCTTTCCAAGTAATATACTGGGCACCTCCTGACCTGGGTAGGGGTTGGCTCATATTCTGTTGGTATATATTTTTGCTTTTTCATACCGTCCATGGGGCTTTCCAGGCAAGAATACTTGAGTAGGTTGCCATTACCTCTTCCAGTTGACCATGATTTGTCAGAACTCTCCACTATGACCCCTCCTTCTTGGGTTACCATGCATGCCATGGCTCATAGCTTCATTGAGTTATACAAGTCCCTTCACTGTGACAAGACTGTGATCCATGAAGGGGAATGTTGATACTGAAAGAAGTGAAAGTGTTAATCGTTCAGTCGTGTCCAACTCTTTGCCCCCGATGGATTGTAGCCTTGTCAGGCTCCTCTGTCTATGGGGTTCCCCAGGCAGGAATATTGGAGTGGGTTGCCATTTCCTTTTCCAGGGGATCTTTCCTGACCCCAGGGATCAAACCCAGGTCTCCTGCATTGTAGTCACATTCTTTACCATCTGAGCCACCAGGGAAACCCCTGTTAGTTATTCCCAAAAAGTGAAAAGGAGGAAACACTTCCCAACTCATTCCATAAGTTCTCCATTACTCTGATACCAAATCCAGACAAAGAAGTCCAAAAAATAAGAAAGCTACAGACCAATGTCTTTTATAAACATAGGTGTAAAAATCATCAAGAAAATACTAGCAAACCAAATCCACCTATATATAAAAAGGATTAAATATTGACCAGGTAGAGATTATCCTAGGATATTGCTTTAACATCTCAAAATCAGTATAATGTACCATATTAGAATAAAGAGCCAAAGCATATCTTAATAAACATGGAAGAAAAACTTTTAACAGAATCTAATATTCTGTTGTAATCAAAATACTAAACACAACAGAAATGGACTGGAACTTCCTCAGTATGATAAAGGATCTGTGAAAAACTCCAAAGCTAATCTAATACTTGATAGTGAAAAGCTTAATGCTTTCTTCCAAAGATCAAAAACAAGACCAGAATATCTGCTGTCACCACTTCTGTTGAACACTGTAGAACAGATTCTAGACAGGGAAATATGTCAAGGAAAACAAATACAGGGCATCTGTATTGGAAAAGAAGAGATATAAAACTCTCTATTCCCAGATATTAGGATCTAGTATATGTGAAATCCTAAGAAATTAATAAACTATTAGAACTAATAAAAGAGCTCAGCCTGGTTGTAAGATAGAAATTCAAAGTGTTGTATTTCTGTGTGCTAGGAATTATAGTACAAATGTGAAATTAATAAAATTCCATTTACAATAGCATAAAAGAATACTTTGATTTAAACCTAACAAAAGAATTGCAGAATTTGTACACTTAGAAATATAAAATATCATTGAAGGAAATTAGAGAAACACCTAAATAAATGGAAAACTGTCTCATGTTTGTGTATAGGAAGATTTAATACGGCAATAGTCCCATCATCAAGCTTTATTTTCAGTGTGATCTCCACTGAAATTCTGTGTTTATTCTAGAAATTGACAGATAATCATAAAATTTGTGAAAAATTAGAGTCTTGAAAAAGAGCAAAGTAGGAAGATTCACATTTCTTATTTCAAAACTTAGTCCACAATCATAGTTATTAAGACTGTTGTACTGACTTCAGGTTAGGTATATACATTAATGGAATAAATTGAAAGTCCAAAAATAATCTCTCATATTATGGTAGTAGACTTTAGGCAAGGGTGCTGTGACAATTCATGGGGAAAGAATAGTCTTTTCTACAATGATTCTGGGACAACTGAATATCCACATGTAGAGTAATAAACTTAGACCACCAATTTACACCATTGACCAAAAAGTAACTTAAAATGGATCATAGACCTTAATTTAGTGGCTAAAAACTATAAAATTCTTAGCAGAAAACATAGGACTGTATCTTTGTGTACTTAAAGTAGGCAGTGATTTCAATATGGCACCAAAAGCGTAAGCAACAACAAAATAGGTTAGTTGGGATTCATCAACATATGTTTGTGCATCAAAGGATACTGACAAGAATGTGAAAAGAGAACCCACAGAATGGAAGAAAATGTTTGTAAATCATGTATCTGACAGATACCTTATATCTATAATATGTAAAGAACTCTAACAGCTCAGTATAATGACAAATAACCCAGTTAAAATAAATGGGCCAAGTTTTGAATAGCCCTTTCTCTAAAGAAAACATTCAAAGGATCAAAAATCATGTGAAAAGATACTCAACATCATTACTCATTAGAGAAATGTAAATCGGAACCACAGTGGGATATCATTTACCCACTAGAATGGCAAGCATTAAAAAGATGGACAGTAATTATCAGTTTTTCAAATTAACTCTTATTAAGTGGGACACAGTGTACCAGATACATTTCAACAATAAACTGCAAAAGGAATTGAAGCAGAAAAGTTTATTACTCACTGGTCCTTGAGGACATACCAGCATGCCTTAAGGTGTCACATGGAAGAGTTAAAGCACACTGCAGATAGAGTCAGCCCTGGAGTACATGCCTTTATTAGGGTTTGTGGGTGAGTGCTCCTGGACTAAGGCTAGACTCATTTCAAAAGAGCTGGTTGGTAAGCCATATGGGCGTCCACTGAAGAGGCACATAGGGATGGGCATGGAGAGGCAGGGATGACTATGGATCGCAAAGGCTATTGGGGAAATTGTATCAGGAACTTGTAATTGCTTGCGACTCTGCAAATTTCTATCTGGAGCGTGCATTTGTGTGGGGATTAATGTCAGTTTAAGGTCCGTATAGAGTCGGACACGACTGAGCGACTGATCTGATCTGATCTGAAGGTCCGTATAGGATTCTTGAGCAAACAAAATGAATGCTGAGTCGGCAGTACCATAGAAAAATTTAGCTTAAACTCTTCCACCCAAGTGTTGGCAAGGATGTGACCTATTGGGGCACTCATAAATTTTTGTTAGAAGTATAAAATAATCCAGCTGCTTTGAAAGAGAGTTTGGCTACTCCTTAAAAAGATAAACATAAAATTTCATATGATTCAGCAGTGCCATCCAGGTATATATGCAAGAGAAATGAAAATATACATCCTCAGGAAAAAAAAAAACTTGTATATAATTATTAATAACAACATTATTCACAACAGCAAAAAGGTGGAAACAAACCAAATGTCCATAAATTGATGAACAGTTAATCAAAATGTGATACATCCATACAATGAAAATCTAACTGGGCAATGAAAAGAAATGAAGTACTGACATATGCTATAAATATGGGTGATCCTTGAAAACATTATGCTAAGTGAAAAAAGGTAGAAAAATCCACATTATATGATCCCATTTATATAAAATGTCTAGAATAGATAAATTTATAGAGACAGAGTAATAGTAACTTAGGGCTGGGGAGTAGATATGGGTGGCTTGGGTATGACTGCTAGTGAGAATGGAATTTCTTTTATGGAAGATAAATATGTTCTAAGTTAGGTTGTGGTGATATTTGTACAATGCCTTGAATATACTAAAAACATTGAACTTTTAATGAAGTATGTCTCAGTAGAGCTGTGAAAGCAGTATAGAAATTTTTTTGTTTCTTTGAAGGACAAGTTTGTCACATCCATTTTTTTTAAAAATTGAAGTATAGTTGATTTACAATGTTGTGCTAGTTTCTGGTGTTCAGCAAAGTGATTCAAGTTATACATATTTATGTATATTGTTTTTTATATTCTTTTCCATTATGGCTTATTACAGGATATTGAATATCCCTGTGCTATACAGTAGGACCTGGTTGTTTATCCATTCTGTATATAATAGTTTGTATCTGCTAACTGCAAACTCTCGATCCAGCCTTCCCCCACTCCCCTCTCCCTTTGGCAACCACAAGTCTGTTATCTCCGTCTGTGAGTCTGTTTCTATTTCATAGATAAGCTCATTTGTGTCATATTTTAGAGTCCACATATAAGTGATATCATGTGGTGTTTGTCTTTCTCTTTCTTTATGACTTTGCTTAATAAGATAATCTCCGGGTGCATCCATGTAGCTGCCAGTGGTATTATTTCATTCTTTTTAATGTAATCTCCATTTTTAAAAAGAAGACACAATTGTTTTCACACCAAATTTAACATTTTCATATTCTTCCATTGATGTTTCTAGAATTATATTAAAATTTTTTTGTTAATGTTTTATTTCTACATTCCTCTATTTTCTGTTATTGCTTCTTTGAAATAACAGATTGAAGAAGGCAGATTATGAATTTTAAACTTATGTTTCTTATATTTTCTGCCTATATTATTACTGTGGTTTTATCCGTATTTTCTTTTATCCTCACTTTATATTTAACACTCTTGATTGTGTTTTCTGATTATGGAATAATACCTTCTGGTAGACTGGAACTGGTTGTATATACACAGTATATCTGTTTTAGAACTGTTTGGAGGCTGACTGAATATTTTAACTGTCTTGTAGATTTTACTTCCCTTACTGGTATTGTAATGGCAGCAACAGAACCTATCGACATGGAATAGCTCGAGGTGCTGAAGCTCCTCTTCTTGATGACTTTGTCATGTCTTACCTTTTTGCTCAGGTATGATTATATTATCTTCATTGTACATGTGTTAAATTATAAATATCTTGCTGTATAGTATATTTCTTGATCAGGAAATTATTCGCATGTGGGAAAATTGATGCTCTGTATGCATAGCAGGTGCAGAGAGGTAACAAAATTGAGTCTTTTATCACTAATTTTTAATCCCATAGCTTTTGGATGTATGTGCATTTGTGCCAAGTCATATCCGACTCTTTGCTGCGACTCCATGGACTGTAGCCTGCCAGGCTCCTCTGTCAATGGAGTTTCCTAGGCAAGAATACTGGAGGGGGCTGCCATTTCCTACTCCAAGGGATCTTCCCGACCCAGGGATCGAACCGGCGTCTCTTGTGTTTCCTGCATTGGCAAGCAGATTCTTTACCACTGATGCCACCTAGGAAGCCCATGGCTTATGGATAATAGACTCTAAATTATAAAGATTCCTAGAATTGGCCCTTTTGAATTTTCTTTTTATTTTAGTGCTTTAAATCATTTTAAGAATTTCACAAAGTTTGGACTGAGTTTTACAGCATGATTCATGTAGAGAGACCTAAGTGGCTGGAATATAGGACAGTGAAATTTCTTTAGAGGGATTTTAAAGAAATTCCTAAACAGTTTCAGACTTTTATTAGTGGGTAGCGAAATGTAAAGAAAGTAAGTAACTGCATAAAAAGCAAACTATCAATATACAGCAGTATATGTAGCCCCTCACAGGAGGGGAGCTGTTTGTTGATACTTAGCCTGAAAACTGTGTTCCAGTTACTTGTTTATTAATACTGTTTGATTTTTGTGGTGTTTTGGAACATTTTAAAATGCTTTCTTGTTTATAACCTGATTTAAACAGTAATTGAAATGTTTTGTCATTAAATTACTTTTAAGTCTGTGTGCTGCAAGAATGAGGAGTAGTTAGTAAAGAAAGAAATTAGTGCTTTTATGTAAAAATATGCTCTTGATATTCCCAAGGTATCCAGTCAAGTTCTAAATCAGATTTGCTAATATCATGGGAAGTAATCTCACAGATCCTCATAGCTCACATTTCTAAGGTGTGTAGTAGATACAGTTCAGTTTATAAGCAACAGATTAAAGAATATTTCTTTTTTGCTGTTTAGAGCAACTGACACTTTTATGTGTGAAGAGATATAATATGCTTAATAAAGTTTATTATTTTAGCCACTTTTTAGTGATTAAAGCAGTGCGTTAGTTCAGGGAATTCATATTGTTGTGCATCCTTTACCTCCATCCATCTCCAGAACATTTTTCATCTACCCAAATTGAAACTTGTTACCCATTAAAAAGTACCTCTTTGCTTCCTTCTCCTCCTGACCTCTGGCAGCCACCTTTCTACTCTGTCTTTATTCATTTGCTTATTCCAGGTTAGCTCAGTTCAGTGGAACTATACAGCATTTACTTTTTTGTGACAGGCTCATTTCTTTTATCATAATGTCTTCAAGACTCATCTGTGTTATGGAATGTGTCAGAATTTCCTTCCTTTTTAAGGCTGAGTAATATTCTGTTGTATAAATACCACATTTTGTTTACTCATGTCTCTTCTTGGAGAGTTGCTTTGCTTCTACTTTTTGGTACTTATGAGTAATACTGTAATGAACATGAGTGTACAGGTATCTCTGAGACCTTTTAATGCTTTTGGATATATATCCAGAAGTGAGACTACTAGATCCTATGGTAATTCTATTTTTAATGTTTTTAGGAACTACTATACTGTTTTCCACAGCAGCTGCACCATTTTACGTTATTGCCAGTGGCACACAAGTATTCCTCACCGACACTTTTTGATAATGGCCATTCTGATAGGTGTAAAGTGGTATCGTGTTGTGATTTTGATTTGCATTTCTTTAATGATTAATTATGTAGAGCATTTTTGTAAGCTTATTGGCCTCTTGTATATTTTTGGGGGGGAAATTTCTGTTCAAGTCCTTTGCCCATTTCTTTAATCAGGTTATTTAGAGTTTTGTTGTTGTTGTTGTTGTTGTTGTCGTCTGGTTCTGGCTACTAACCCCTTATTAGATATGTGATTTGCAGTTATTTTCTCCCATTCCATGAGGTGCCTTTTCACTGTTGATTATGTCCTGTGATGCACAAACATTTTAAATTTTGATGTAGTGCAATTTATCTATTTTTTCCTTCTGTTATCTATACTTTTAGTGTCAAATGCAAGAAATCATTGCCAAATCCATCATTGTGAAGCTTTCCCTCTTTATTTTTTATAAATATTTTATGGTTTTAGCTCTTACCTTTAGATCTTTGATCTGTTTTCAGGTTTTTTTTTTTTATTAAATTATAGTTAATTTACAGTGTTGTGCTAATTTCTGCTGTACAGCAAAGTGATTCATATATCCATATATACACTCTTTCATAGCTTCCCAGATGGTGCTAGTGGTAAAGAACCCACCTGCTTTACCATGTAGGAGACACAAGAAATGTAGGTTTGACTCCTGGGTTGGGAAGATCCCTTGGAGGAGGGCACAGCAACCCACTCCAGTATTCTTGCCTGGAGAATCCCGTGAATAGGGGAGACTGGTGGGCTACTCCATAGGGTCACAAAGCGTTGGACATGACCAAAGAGACCTAGCATGCACACACGCACACTTTTTATATTCTTTTCAATTACAGATTATCATAGGATATTGAATACAGTTCCCTATGCTATACAGTAGGACCTTGTTATTTATCCATTCTCTAGTTTACATCTACTAACCTGAAATTCTCAGTCCGTCCCCCCACCCCTTGGCAATCACATGTCTGTTCTGCATGCCCGAGTCTGTTTCTGTTTCATAGATAAGTTCATATTTTAGATTCCACATATAAGGGATATCACATGGTATTTGTCTTTCTCTTTCTGACTTACTTCACTTCTGTGATCATCTCTCAATCTGTGCATGTTGCTACAAATAGCATTGTTTCAGTCCTTTTTATGGCTGAGTAGTGTTCCATTTTATATATATGTACCATATCTTCTTTATCCATTCATCTGTCAGGGGAGATTTAGGTTGTCTCTTTGTCTTGACTCTTGTAAATAGGTAGCTGTGGATATGGAGTACCTTTATCTTTCTGAATTACAGGGTTTTTTTCAGATATATATTCAGGGGTGAGATTGCTGGATCATATGGTAACTCTGTTTTTAGTTTTTTTTTGAGGAACCTCCATACTGTTTTCCATAGTAGCTGTACCAACTTACATTCCCTTCAACAGTGTAGGAGGGTTCCCTTTTCTCCTTACTCTCTAGCATTTGTTTATTTGTAGCATTTGTTATTTGTTATTACTTTTTAATGATAGCCATTTTCACCGACGTGAAGTGAGATCTCAGTGTATTTTTATTTTGCATTGCTCCTCTGTCCATGGAGTTTTCCAGGCGAGAATACTGGAGTGGGTAGCCATTCCCTTCTCCAGGAAGTCTTCCCGACCAAGGGATCAAACCTGAGTCTCCTGCATTGCAGGCAGATTCTTTACCATCTGAGCCACCAGGGAAGCCCAACAATGAATGATGTGGAGCTTCTGTTCATGTGCCTGATGCCCATCTGTATGTCCTTCTCCTTTGGGAAATGTCTAGCTCTTCTGCCCATTTTTCAATTGGGTTATGTGTTGTTTTGTTATTGAATTGTATGAGCTATGTGTATATTTTGGAAATTAAGCCTGTTAATCACATCATTTGCAGGTACTTTCTCCCATTATATAGGTTGTCTTTTTGTTTTGTTTACATTTTGCTTTACTATGTAAAAGCTTGTAAGTTTGATTAGGTCCCATTTATTTATTTTTACTTTTTTACTTCTATTGCCTTGACAGACTGACCATAGATAGGATTTATGTCAGAATGTTTTGCTTATGTTTTCTTCTAGGAGTTGTATGGTATCATGTCTTATATTGAAATTGTTAAACCATTTTGGGTTTGTATTTGTGTATGATATGAGCGTGTGTTCTGATATTGATTTACATGTGGCTGTTCAAATTTCCCAATACTACTTGGCTGAGGAGACTTTTTCCCAGTGTATATTCTTGTCTCCTTTGTTGAAGATCAGTTGCCCATAGGTGTGTAGGTTTATTTCTGGGCTCTCCATTCTGTTCCATTGATTCGTATGTCTGTTTTTGTACCAGTACCATGCCATTTTTATTAGTGTAGCTTTGTAGTAATGTCTGAAGTCTGGGAGGGTTATGCCTCTTGCTTTGTTCTTTTTCCTTAGGATTACTTTGGTAATTCTGGGTCTTTTATGGTTTCATATAAATTTGAATATTATCTGGGAATTCCTTGACAGTCCAGTGGTTAGAACTTGGTGCTTTCACTGCCAGGTCCTTGGATTAAACCCCAATTGGGAAACTAAGATCCTGAAAGTTGCATGGCATGGCCAAAAGAATTAGGATGATTCCTTTTAGTTTGTGAAAAATGTCATGGGTAATTTGAAGGGATTGTGCTAAATAAATCTGTAGATTTCTTTGGGTAGTATGACCATTTTAACAACATTAATTCTTCCAATCTAAGTACATAGGCTATCTTTCTGTGTCTTTGAATAATCTTTAATTTTCTTTATTCATGTTTTATAGTTTTCAGCATATAATGCTTTTACCTCCTTGGTCAGATTTATTCCTAAGTATTTTATTTTTTTGAATAAAGTAAAATTTTGTTTAAAAAGCAATTTTGTTTTAACATTCTCTTTGATATATCATTGTTAGTGTAAAAATGCAACCAAATTCTGTATGTTAATCTTATATCCGACTACCTTGCTGAATTCTTTTATCAGTTCTAGTAGTTTTTGTGTGGAGTCTTCAGAGTTTTCTATATGTAATGTCATGTCACCTGCATGTAAGGACAGTCTTACGTTTTGAGATAATTTTTATATGGTGTAAGGTAAGAGTCCATCTTTATTGTTTTGCATGTGGGTATCCAGTTTTTTCAGCACCATTTGTTAAAAAGGCTATTCTTTTTCTGTTGAATGGTCTTGGTACTCTTGTCAAAACCATTTGACTGTTAACCAAATTTTACATAGCTTCCTTTGTTTTAGTAGTCATTAAGGAAAGAGAGAAACAAGCTTCTGAGAATAGGGTACTATGAAATTATGACTTTCTGCTGCTTTTATAATTGTACTGTTTCATCTGTTATGCATATATGGTTTATTTGGTGACATGCTAGTTAAGTCCCATTGATAGGCCAGGTTTTCCTAAACTATTCATTGAGCTACTTTATCATAATATTAGTATTATGACATCTCATACTTTTGATCTAGAAAAATGATGGGTGATTTCCAATTTTATCTTTCTAGAAGGGATTTTTCTTATCTAGGATGGCAAAATAATTTCATAATAGAGTCCTAAATTGTGTCTGGACATGACCACATGCAATTTTCTATTACTTAGTGTTTCTACTTCTCTAAATCCATGCCCAGAAAATAAATAAGGTAATAGTTAACTTATTCTTAGATTGTATTGATATCAGATTAGACTTTATGCATGTTTTAGACTAAATATAGCTAATTTTTTACTATAACTGTTTTCTTTCTTTCTTTATTTCTTTTCCTGGCTGAATGTAGATAAAATTTCTTGGTTCAAATGTCAGCTGCCTAGATGAGAAACTACTTTTCTACAGTTTTAATTAAATGAGTCAATTAAATGAATTAGTTTTATTGATGGTTAAGACGGCTAGTTTAAAATTATATGCTTTGGCATTTGGGACACTTTCATCTGTAACTTTTTTCTAATGGTTATTTGGTTGATTCTGTTGTTAGCACTGTTGTTAGCACTGCACTAATTTTTTCATATGTTTATTGCTTTTTGGGCATGAGTTCCACAGGATATTCTCATAAACAGAATTTATTATATTCTGGTCCCATATAGTATATGAAACGGAAGCAAGCTATTAAAAATAATCTACCTAGCCTTTGGTTATCGGTGGCTTTTTTTAATCAAGAATGATTTACTTGTCTATTTTCAGAAGTGGGGTGAAATTAGTATTTGAACTTGAGCAAAAAGAAATATCCTACTGTGAGTCAGTTTTGCTTTATCAATATTGAGGCCTTTGTTTTGGCTGGGTGTGTGTATGTGTGCTCACTGGTTATTTCATGGTTGGTGCCTTTTAAGTAGTATATTTCTTTTCTTATACAAAAATGTTTTCTAATTTGAAAGTTAGCTACCAAATATACTTTTCAGTTCATTAAGTCGCTCAGTCATGTCCGACTCTTTGTGATCCCACGATTGCAGCACGCCATGCCTCCCTGTCCATCACCAACTCCCAGAGTTCACTCAAACTCAAGTCCATCGAGTCAGTGATGCCATCCAGCCATCTTATCCTCTGTCATCCCCTTTTCTTCTGCCCCTAATCCCTCCCAGCATCAGAGTCTTTTCCAGTGAGCCAACTCTTCGCATGAGGTGGCCAAAGTACTGGAGTTTCAGCTTTAGCATCATTCCTTCCAAAGAAATCCCAGGGCTGATCTCCTTTAGAATGGACTGGTTGGATCTCCTTGCAGTCCAAGGGACTCTCAAGAGTCTTCTCCAACACCACAGTTCAAAAGCATCAATTCTTCGGCGCTCAGCTTTCTTCACAGTCCAACTCTCACATCCATACATGACTACTGGAAAAACCATAACCTTGACTAGATGGACCTTTGTTGGCAAAGTAATATCTCTGCTTTTGAATATGCTATCTAGGTTGGTCATAACTTCCCTTCCAAGGAGTAAGCATCTTTTAATTTCATGGCTGTAATCACCATCTACAGTGATTTTGGAGCCTCCAAAAATAAAGTCTGACACTGTTTCCACTGTTTCCCCATCTATTTCCCATGAAGTGATGGGACCGGATGCCATGATCTTCGTTTTCTGAATGTTGAGCTTTAAGCCAACTTTTTCACTCTCCTCTTTCACTTTCATCAAGAGGCTTTTTAGTTCCTCTTCACTTTCTGCCATAAGAGTGGTGTCATCTGCATACCTGAGGTTATTGATATTTCTCCCAGCAATCTTGATTCCAGCTTGTGCTTCTTCCAGCCCAGGGTTTCTCACGATGTACTCTGCGTATAAGTTAAATAAGCAGGGTGACAGTATTCAGCCTCGACGTACTCCTTTTCCTATTTGGAACCAGTCTGTTGTTCCATGTCCAGTTCTAACTGTTGCTTCCTGACCTGCATATAGGTTTCTCAAGAGGCAGGTCAAGTGGTCTGGTATTCCCATCTCTTTCAGAATTTTCCACAGTTTATTGTGATCCACGCAGTCAAAGGCTTTGGCATAGTCAATAAAGCAGAAATAGATGTTTTTCTGGAACTCTCTTGCTTTTTTGATGATCCAGAAAACGTTGGCAATTTGATCTCTGATTCCTCTGCTTTTTCTAAAACCACCTTGAACATCTAGAAGTTCACGGTTCACGTACTGCTGAAGCCTGGCTTGGAGAATTTTGAGCATTACTTTGCTAGCATGTGAGATGAGTGCAATTGTGTAGTAGTTTGAGCATTCTTTGGCATTGCCTTTTTTGGGATTGGAATGAAAACTGACCTTTTCCAGTCCTGTGGCCACTGCTGAGTTTTCCAAATTTGCTGGCATATTGAGCGCAGCACTTTCACAGCATCATCTTTCAGGATTTGGAGTAGTTCAACTGGAATTCCATCACCTTCACTAGCTTTGTTCATAGTGATACTTTCTAAGGCCCACTTGACTTCACATGCCAGGATGTCTGGCTCTAGGTGAGTGATCACATCATCATGATTATCTTGGTCATCAAGATCTTTTTTGTACAGTTCTTCTGTGTATTCTTGCCATCTCTTCTTAGTATCTTCTGCTTCTGTTACGTCCATACCATTTCTGTCCTTTATCGAGCCCATCTTTGCATGAAATGTTCCCTTGGTATCCCTAATTTTCTTGAAGAGATCTCTAGTCTTTCCCATTCTGTTGTTTTCCTCTATTTCTTTGCATTGATTGCTGAGGAAGGCTTTCTTATCTCTCCTTGCTATTCTTTGGAACTCTGCATTCAGATGCTTATATCTTTCCTTTTTTCCTTTGCTTTTCGCTTCTCTTCTTTTCACAGCTATTTGTAAGGCCTCCCCAGACAGCCATTTTGCTTTTTTGCCTTTCTTTTCCATGGGGATGGTCTTGATCCCTGTCTCCTGTACAATGTCACAAACCTCATTCCATAGTTCATCAGGCACTCTATCAGATCTAGGCCCTTAAATCTATTTCTCACTTCCACTGCATAATCATAAGGGATTACATTTAGGTCATACCTGAATGGTCTAGTGGTTTTCCCTACTTTCTCCTACTTTTAAGTGCATATTAATTTTTTAAAATAAAATTATTTTTTAAATTTATGTAAAACTTAATTTCATGCTGCTACTGCTGCTGCTAATTCGCTTCAGTCGTGTCCGACTCTGTGCGACCCCATAGACGGCAGCCCACCAGGCCCCTCCGTCCCTGGGATTCTCCAGGCAAGAACACTGGAGTGGGTTGCCATTTCCTTCTCCGGTGCATGAAAGTGAAAAGTGAAAGTGAAGTCACTCAGTCATGTCCGACTCCCAGCGACCCCATGGACTGCAGCCCACCAGGCCCCTCCGTCCATGGGATTTTCCAGGCAAGAGTACTGAAGTGGGTTGCCATTGCCTTCTCTGGCTTAATTTCATGAGATGTTATCATATGGAAGAAGGGAGATATGTGTATAAAATATGGTGATGTTTTCTCTTAGTTTAAGCCATGGTTGGTATTTCAGCCATCATTATGGCTTCTACTTTTCTTATAAAGAAGATTGTTATTTTTAGAATACTGGTGCTTTTAACCTTGCTCCCATTACCTATTTAGTCTGATTTTATCTGTGTCCCTAAATTTCTAGATCAAAATCTTAGAATTTCTGTTTTTCCATTTTCTTCATTCTTTTACATATAATTATAAAGTTAATGGGTTTTTCAGACTCTTTTAGTGTCTTTTCTTCTGTACAGCAAAGCCTTACTCTCTCATATCTGAACCATTACTGCAGCCTCTTCAAGAGTCTCCTTGAATACACTTTATTTTCTTAAAGTCCTGTATCATTGCTACTTCTACCAGTGAAACAGGCATGATGCTTTAAGAAAAGATACTTTATGAAATGGATACATTTAAGAAAATGGTTCTGTATTGCTTCTGGGATCCAGGTGTTGAAGAGTACCTGCAGTTTGACCCCAACTTGCTTTTCCAAGTCTTAATTCACTCTGTTCACTTTACATGAATTATCTGTTCCAACCCAACTACTTTGCATCTCTGAACATGCCTTGTGGTTTCTTTTTGTGCCATTTCTTCTATTTCTGCATCCTGTTTTGTGTTAATCAAAAATTTCTTCCGGGACTTCTCTAGTGATCCAGTGGTTAAGAGTCCACCTTGTGCGGTGCAGGAGACATAGGTTCAATCGCCGGTCAGGAAACTAAGATCCCTCATACCCTGCAGCAGCGGAGCCACAGATCCTGTGTGACACAACAGAGACCCAGTGCAGCCAAATAAATAAATGAATAAATATATTTTTAAAATTGCTTCATATTCAAAGAATACATGAAATTTCAATTTTTCTGCAAAACTTTTCCTAATTACTGCTACTGTATATAGTCTCAACTTCTTTTATATGGTGTCTGGCATTATAATTTTTTTTTTTCACTTATTTCCCTTCTTGGCTACATTTTAGTCTCCTTGGAGGCTGAGGCTACATCTTATATTTCTTTGTAGCCAGAACAGTCCTTAGTACAATGCTTTAAGCATATTTGGAACTCAGTACATATTTAATTGATTAGTGCCTATTTTAATTTAGGTAATTTTGATGTTGAAGATACAATTTGAAGATAGAATCAGTGAAATAGGCTGATAATTGGGAACCTAATTTAAATCTTTGCAAAAGAACTTATACTAAAACTTTATGGCAAAGTGTTTCAAAATCAAGGGAGGAGTTGACCTTTGTTAAATGTATATGTTCTGAAAATTGTGTTATAGATTAAAATAGAATAATAGATTAAGATTTGATAGTGAAACTTAAGAAATATTTTCTTCTATATTTTGTTTTTACTTTAGTGGCGGCATGATTTTTTACATGGATGGATAAAAGTACCTGTGACTCATGAAACACAGGAAGAATGTCTTGGGATGGCAGTGTTAGATATGATGAGAATAGCCAAAGAAAAGAATCAAACCCCACTGGACATCTATAGCTCTATCAGGTAATTTTCTTATGCAAATCCATATAAGTATGACTAGTTATAGTTTTTGTATAACTTGTTTGTTTTTTTCCAGTTTGCCTGTATTTATTTTTTGGTATTTTTAAAAAATTAAATGAAAAAAATTTTAAATTCCGTAGATGCTTTAGGATTTTCAGAAGTTTCAAACAAATGATTTTGTATGTTATCATAACAATCCTTTTTCCCTTCTACCTCTATAGAATTCCTCCTGCTTTCCCTCACCCCACCAGAAACCACTAGTTCATTTTCTATATTTGTGAGTCTACTTCTTTTTTGTTATGTTTAATAGTTTGTTGTATTTTTTAGATTCTACATATAAGTGCTACTGTACACTATTTGTCTTTCTCTGTCTGGCATACTTCATGTAACATAATTCACTGCCAGTCCATCCATTTTGCTGCAAATGCAAAATTTCGTTCTTTTTTATGGCTGAGTTGTATTCCATTGTGTGTGTATATACATCTTCTTAATCCATTCATTTGTTAATGGACACTTAGTGTTGCTTCTATACCTTGGCAATTGTAAGCAGTGCTGCTTGAAAATTGGGGTGCGTGTATCTTTTCAAATCAGTATTTTTGTTTCTTTTGCATTTATTGGAGAAGGCAATGGCACCCCACTCCAGTACTCTTGCCTGGAAAATCCCATGGACGGAGGAGCCTGGTGGGCTGCAGTCCATGAGGTCGCTGGGAGTCGGTCGCGACTGAGCAACTTCACTTTCACTTTTCACTTTCATGCATTGGAGAAGGAAATGGCAACCCACTCCAGTGTTCTTGCCTGGAGAATCAGAGACGGGGGAGCCTGGTGGGCTGCCGTCTATGGGGTCGCACAGAGTCGGACACGACTGAAGCGACTTAAGTTACAGTTACAGTTTGCATTTATACCCAAGAGTAGAATTGCTGTGTCATATGTTAATTTTAATTTTAATTTTTTGAGAAGCCTCCTTACTATTTTTCACAATGTTGTACCAGTCTACATTCCTCCCTCACCAACATTTGATATTTGTATGATATTTTTTTAAATAATAGCCATTCTAGTGGGTGCAAAGTGACATCTCATTGTAGTTTTAATTAATTTGCATTTCCCTGATGATTAGCAATATTGAGCATCTTTTCATGTTCCTGATGGCCATCTGCATTTCCTCTTTGGGAAAATGTTTATTCAGTTCTCATGGCCATTTCTTAATTGGGTTGTTAGGTTTTTTGATGTTGAGTTATATGAGTTGAGAACTGACTCGTTGCAAAAGACCCTGATGCTGGGAAAGATTGAAGGCAAGAGGAGAAGGGGACAACAGAGGATGAAATGGTTGGATGGTATCACCAACTCTATGGACATGAGTTTGAGCAAGCTCCAGGAGTCGGTGATGGACAGGGAAGCTTGGCGTGCTGCAGTCCATGGGGTTGCAAAGAGCTAGACACGACTGAGTGAACTGAACTGAATCCTTTATCATTCATTTCATTTGCAAATATTTTATCCCATTCAGTAGGTTGTCTTTTCATCTTGTTGATGGTTTCCTTTGCTATGCAAAAACTTTTAAGTTTAATTAGGTCCCATTTATTTATTTTTTCTTTTATTTTCTTCACTTTAAGATGAATACCAAAAAATATATACTGTTATGATTTATGTCAGGGTGTGTTCTGCCTATGTTTTCCTTGAGGAATTTTATAGTATGCAGTCTTACATTTAGACTTTTAATTCAAAATCCATTTTGAGTTTATTTTTGTACGCTTGACATATAAAATTATAAGATATTTAAAGTGTTCATCTACCTATATATTGTAAAACTGTTCCCTCTTTATTAACATATCTATCATCTCACATAAATATTTCTTTATTCATTTATTGTGAGAACTTACATTCTACTCCTTTAGCAAGTTTCTGTTATATAATATAGTGTTATCAGTTATTATCAGGTTTTACATTAGATCCTTAGGCCTTATTAATCTTATAATACATCCAGCAGATTCTTATACATGTGATCCACGGACTCCAAATTTTTCTTCTGCATCTTGAATTCTGACAGTCATGCCTAATACGATTTTTTGAAATTCTACTACTGTTGCCCAGCTTTAATGGCTATAAGACTTCTACTCCTTTTTAAGCTATATATGACTACTTTAAGGATGCTTTGATTTTTTTTTTGAAGTTTGAAGACTAAACATTTGTTTTACATATTATATATACCTACCAGATTATAAGTTTGAGGATGTCATGAATCTGGTTAAAATTCTCTTTATTCCTAGAAATCCTTCTCTCAGTAACTGGCTTTTGTCCCTCTTTTTATGACTGCCCTCATGTTAAATACCCAGTTTGCAGGTTATCAGTTTCTATGTTTCCCTCTTTGGTTTTAGGTATTCTTGTTTTGTTTTCAAATGTCTATTAGTCCTTAGTCCTATTAGTCCTTAGCTTATTAGTCCTTAATGCTACTACATCTAAGGGTGTAGGCCAGCCATAGGGAATGATTTCAGGAACTCACTGAAGTTATCTTAAAGATTCCAGTATCTAAAGAAAAAACAAAAATGTTTCTATTTTCCATTAAGGCCTTGATCTTTATTAAAATCCAGACAAACACCTCTTAGGATAATAACTTACTCATTCATTTGTTCATTCATTTGTTCGTTCATTTATTCATTTAACAACTATTTGTTGAATATCTGCTGTAGCAAGACCATAGTAGAACATAGTGTCTTAGATGTTGTCAGTAGAAACTGAAGGAATTGAAAGGGACATAGTTGAAGAACAGAGAAGCTTTGAGCC
Source organism: Bos javanicus (assembly GCF_032452875.1). Classification (NCBI taxonomy): domain Eukaryota; kingdom Metazoa; phylum Chordata; class Mammalia; order Artiodactyla; family Bovidae; genus Bos; species Bos javanicus. The sequence continues at coordinate 40,013,162 of NC_083875.1, read as the reverse complement.
ATTGAAAGATTTGCAAATGTTTTTCCTATTCTGTGGATTTTTTTCACTTTCTTGAAAATATTATTAGCAGCACAAGAATTTAAATTTTGAAGTAATCTGTTTTTCCGTTTGTCTTTGGTACCATGACCTTTTAATATTAGGTAAATAATTTATCACTGTACTGAAGCAAGTCATGCCTGATTTGCTTGCCTTCTTAATGTAATTTAATTCCCTGATGTTTTCCAAATTTTCACTCGTTGCTTATTTCTGAAAAATCTCTACTTTTTGTTTAAGTTTTCGGGATTGATGGAAGAACAGGTGAATAATTTGTTTTCACCGAATGAAATAAGCTGCTTTGTTCCTAGAAATATCCAGTAGAGTATGCTTCTCTGTCTAGTATAATACATAAAATAATACATATTCTTTCCCAGACTTAAAAAAATACATGTAAAATACATCTCTGTGTGTCTGTACCTGTGTATTAGATGCATCTATGTCTGTGAGGACAAGCCTTTGTGTCTACCTGTGTACCCGTGTCTGTGTGTTTGTGCATCTCCTTGTGCATGTGTATGTATTAGATACTTAACCATTGTTATGCCAGATCCTGATTGGGCATTGTGGTTTTGGTGTTGGAATACAGAAAGTAAAAGAAATGGATAAGAATTTTCTGTTTCATTCTTCATCTGCTCCTTGAAATCGTAGGTCTGCAAAAGGAAGAGAGCTAGAGAATGAAAAGTGTTTAAAGGAGACCCTGGTTAATTTGCGAACACTAGACCAGGGCCAAGGCCACTTACATAGCAACAGAGATATATGCCTCATATCACTAGACTCCTACACAGCTAAGCAGATACTAGAGTTTACAGTGGTCTATTCCAATTGTAATAATAAGATCCAGACTTCATGTTATGGTACAAAAATAGTATGTAAGACAAGACTTAACTTCAGAAGCTTTTAGAGCCTGTGACTCACATAGTAAAGAATATGCCTGCAATGCAGGAGACCTGGGTTCAATCCAGATCATGAGAAAGATCCCCTGGAGAAGGGAATGGCTTCCCACTCCAATATTCTTGCCTGGAGAATTCCACAGACAGAGGAGCCTGGTAGGCTACAGTCTATGGGGTCGCAAAGAGCTGGACATGACTGAGCGACTAACACTTAAAGTTTCAGTATAACAAAAGCATCAAGAATAATGTTTTCATGCTTCAGGAGTTAATAACTTTGTGACTTTTGAAAAAATTGTAGTGTTTCTAACAAAATCTAGCTAGTTCCCATCACAGATGACACCAAAGTAGATCATTATATTCAAGAAACTATACATTCTTATAGTATAGCAAAGGATGTATGTCTGTCCTTTATTCTAGGAATCAAAGTGGAAAAACTTTTTGTATTTTGTTATCTTAAACTCCTCTTTTGATTTCCAGATAAGCTTTCAAAGCCTTGTTAAATCAAGTAGCACTGGTGTTTATGTAAATTGTAATCCAGATTTAGTAAGGCTCTTGGTTTTAGCTAAAGTTTTTGATAGAAGAAGGTAAAGTAGGAAGTATTTGTATTCTGATTGTATTTTTAAACCTTTCAGTTTTTTTCTAAACTTACTGAGGCTCTCCTATATTCTATCCAGACTTTTGTTAAATTTTATATATTTTGTTCAGTTGCTCAGTCATGTCCAACTCTTTGCAACCCCATGGACTGCAACATGCCAGGCTTCCCTGTCCTTCACCATCTCCTAGAGCTTGCTCAAATTCATGTTCATTGAATCGGTGATTCCATCCAACCATCTCATCCTCTGTTGTCCCCTTTTCCTCCTGCCTTCAATCTTTGCTAGCATCAGGGTCTTTTCCAGTGAGTCGGCTCTTCGCATCAGGTGGTCAAAGTATTGGAGCTTCAGCCTCAGCATCAGTCCCTCCAATGAATATTCAGGATTGATTTCCTTTAAGATAGACTGGTTTGATCTCCTTGTAGTCCAGGGGACTCTCAAGAGTCCTTTCCAACACCATAATTCAAAAGCACCAGTTCTTCAGCGCTCAACCTTCCTTATGGTCCAGCTCTCAATCCATACGTGACTACTAGAAAAACTATAGCTTTGACTATACGGATCTTTGTCAGTAAAGTAATGTGTCTTCTTTTTAACACACTGTGTAGGTTTGTCATAGCTTTTTTTTCAAGGAGTAAACATCTTTTAATTTCATGGCTGCAGTCACCATCTGCAGTGATTTTGGAGCCCAAGAAAATAAAGTCTGTCAGTGCTTTCCAGTGTTTCCACATCTATTTGCCATGAAGTGATAGGACTGGATGCCATGATCTTAGTTTTTTGAATGTTGAGTTTTAAGCCAGCTTTTTCACTCTCCTCTTTCACCTTCATCAAGAGTCTTTTACAAATGTATAATTGCCCTAAAAAGGAAGGGAATGTGACTTTTGAGATCTGAAAAATGAGTAGAATTTATTGGGTGGAGAGAGGTAAGTGATGGAGAGTAGAGGCTCATGGAAGAGGCTTTGCAGCAGAAAGAAACATGGGGAGGATGAAGAGAGTCAGTATGGTTAGAGCTCAAAGACTTAGTAGGTGATGAGGCAGGGGCTGGACCATATAGAACCTAGAGGCATGTTGATAAGGTTAAGAACACTAGGAAACTATGTAAGAGTGTTGTGTGTGTGCTCAGTTGCTAAGTTGTGTCCAACTCTTTGCAACTTTGTGGATTGCAGCCTGCCAGGCTCCTCTGTCCATGAGATTTCCCAGGCAAGAATATTGGAGTGGGTTGCCCTTTCCTTCTCCAGGTTATCTTGCCAACCCAGGGATCAAACCCATGTCTCCTACATTGGCGGCTGGATTCTTTACCACTGAGCCACCAGTGAAGCCCTATGTAAGAGTATTAAAGCAAGGATTTAATACATAGAAGATTCCTATGACAACAGAGTAGAAAACTAATTAGAGGGCTGAAAGAGAAAATGGAAATGTGCGTCGCCTAGAAAGTAAGATCACTGCAGTAGTTCCTCTAGGAGTTGCAGTTGAATGGGTTAATAATAAGAAAAGTGGGCAAATTAGAGAAATATTTAGAAGGGAAAATCAAGGGAAGATGGTGACAGATTGAATAATGGGGGTTGGTGGGGAGGTTATGTAAAGAATGATTCACGAGTTTCTGGGGATTGTGGGAATAGAGGATCTTTAGTGCAGTGTACTCAGATAGGGAATGCTTTAGGAGAATCTTTTAGGGGAGGACGTTATGGGGACTCATGAATTTGGTTTGCTGTGTTGTTTGAGGCACTTTTTGAGACATCCACATTATATGGGTAAATTGACTTGACTATGGAGGATAATGTCTGAAGCTTAGAGGTCTGGGCTAGAGCTAGAGATATCAGAGTCATTTGTATCTAGACTGAAAGTATAGATAAGAAAAGAAGAGGGCCCATAGTTAAGTCTTGAAGAATTCTAACAATTATCACCAGCTAAAGGGGATTGAGCCTGTAAGAAGACTGGCAAAGTAGCCAAAGAAATGGGATGAAAATCAGGAAAGCTAAGGGAAGAAAGTATCAAGGAGAGAGAGATTAACACTGTTAGATGCTTCTGAAAAATGGCAAGTAAAATGAACAGGGAATTTGGTTTCAGCAACATTCCTTGATCTTAGCAAGAGTAGTTTCTAGATAATGATGGAACAGAAGCCAGACTGGAGTGAGTTAAGGAGTAAAGGGAAGGTGAGGAAATGAAATTGGCTATATGAACTCTTAAAAAGAAGCCAGATAGGCTGTGGCTGGAGAGAGATGAAGGATAAGGAGATTTTATATTTAAGATGGGAAAAACATTAATGTTTTTAAAATTTGTGGTTAGAAGATAAGTAATAAATAGAGTAAAATTCCCCAGAGGGTAGAGGTAAGTATATATCAAAGAAATAACTTTAACAGATTTATACCTTATTTATTGTAATAGTTGGGAAGGAAGAAAGAATGAGTGCACATGTATAAGGTTTACTAGCAAGATACTGTTGGAGAAGGCAATGGCACCCCACTCCAGTACTCTTGCCTGGAAAATCCCATGGACGGAGGAGCCTGGTAGGCTGCAGTCCATGAGGTCTCTAAGAGTTGGACATGACTGAGCGACTTCACTTTCACTTTTCACTTTCCTGCATTGGAGAAGAAAATGGCAACCCATTCTAGTGTTCTTGCCTGGAAAATCCCAGGGACGGGGGAGCCTGGTGGGCTGCCATCTATGGGGTCACACAGGGTCAGACACAACTGAAGCGACTTAGCAGCAGCAGCAAGATACTGAGGGAGTTCTGCTTAGAGAAGCCTTTTTTTTTTTTTCCCCTTTTTTTTCCCTAAGAAAAAGATAGTCATTTTTGATAATAAAAAGAAATGTAGCTGAGGTGTAAGACAGAAGAGAAGTAGGAACTTTAAGAATATCAGAGATTTGACATAGTTGTGGGACTTGGGAAAATTAGTTGAACAGAGAAATGTCATAAAAGTGATAGTAGTGATAAAAGCCTATTTGAAATTTGTGATTATGAATTTATAATGCAACCCATCTACCTTGTCAAATGACTCTTCCCAGCAGCTTTGGCTACTTGAACACAAGACTGATAGCTCCATAAGGGGATTAGGGTAGAGCAGGGAAGGAAAGAAAGCAGTGGTGTGCTGCTAAATGTTTAACAACAGTTCTTAGAGAAAAAAATATCTTATTTGTTTGTAACTTTTGCTGATATGCATGGTTTAAATACCATGTATCTGTGGCCAATTTCAAAGTAGCAATCTGAGATCACCCAATGCAAAGTTGAAAAGAGATGAGTAGCAAACCCTTTCCATCACTCAGATATAACCTCAAAAGCACATATAGTAGTAAAAATGTATAAATAAATAAATAATGTAAAATAATTAGGAAGTGATGCCTTTTGAGTATTTATTGTCTATATTTAAATATAATTTATTTGCAGTTTTATTTAATTTAAATTTTAATGATGGCTCTATAACAGTACAAAATAATCATTAAAATATAATAATCCCTCATCATTAGGTAGTTCCAGCACTCAGGTACGCATAGTACAATGTGATAAGTGGTTAATTATGGAGCAGTGCACAGAATGCTGTCAGACAAAGGGAATAGCATCTAACATGGTTATAGAGATCCAGTTGTACCTTCAGAAATAAAATAGTCTTCCTTTTTCAGACACTTGAGCAGAAGGGAAGTAAGTTATCTTCCTTCCTTAGGATATTTTACATAGAGATGGAAGTACAAAAGATTCAGAACATTTCCACATAGAATTGTTTTTATTGCAAAGGGATTAATAGATATTGAAGCTGACCTGAGAGAATAATGCACACAAAAGAACTATGTTTGCCTAGTGAGTATCAGTAATATCTAACAAAATGTAACAATTTCCAGAATTCAGATAAATTTTATAGTATTATAGGAAAGATAGGCCAAAATGGTGTATGTAAGATATCAGAGAAATTTTTAGAGATTCCAATATTAACTAGACTCCGTCTTCATTTCTTTAGGGGAAAAAAATTAACTTCTCCTACTCTAAAATTTTATGACAACTCAGAATTTGTAAAGGCATTCACATCATCAAATAAAACCTTAAGGTTTTATACTATATGGATGGTGACCTTTTTCACTTGACTATTGTGCTATTTACTTATTATGGAGAAGAGTGGTATCTTCTAATTTTATTTTGTTTCAACTTGTTTTGCTCTTGTGTGTATTCTTTATTATCTCTAGCTACAAGACATTTTTGCCAAAATGTGTTCGAGCAAAGATCCAAGAGTATCATATTTTGACAAGGAAGAGAATAAGGTACAGATTTCGCAGATTTATTGAGCAATTCAGCCATTGCAAAGCCACTGCCAGAAACTTGAAACTTAAGTATCTTATAAATCTGGAAACTCTTCAGTCTGCCTTCTACACAGAGCAATTTGAAGTAAAAGAACCTGGAAGAGGTCCTTCAGGTGAGGAGATTTTTGCAACCATTATAATAACTGGAAACGGTGGAATTCAGTGGTCAAGAGGGAAACATAAAGAAAGTGAGACACTGACAGAACAGGTAATCTTCAATGATACGTTCTCGTTCTTTGTTAATTTAAGTAGAATGGCAATAGAAGCAAAGTACTTTTAGTCATTTGGAACATGGTCTTGCACTACTCTCCTTCCGTTGATATAAGTGAAAGTTTTTAATAGTGTGACACCAGCAAGATCATAGCTATAGTTCTTTTCTCATTGTTCTTAAATGGCATATTGTTTGTTTTCTATGACAAAATAGTTAGTAATGGTGTTCTCTCTTAATTTTTGTTTTTTAAAATTCTGAAGTATGATAACACATTTACAGGAGACTTGGAAAATACAGATGGTGTTCTTATAGATTCAAAAAGGCTTACATTCTAAAAGTGATTTTTAAGGTTGTTTTGCTTCTTTTTTTTTCTTTTACTGTTACTGATAACTGGAAGCACAATTATGAAATTCAGTTAGAAAAAGATTAGTTTTTATTGATTTTATGATGTTGCATACTTGTTAAATACTTCTTTAAGTTTGCTTTACAAGTTTTAAGTTTGTTCATGCATATATTGTTCTTAGGATGTTATCAGATATTTATTTATTTTTTTATTTTAATTATTTGGTAAACTGAATTTTCTGGTAATGGTTTCTACTAATGTTGATTGGATTGAAGGGTACTATAGCACACTTTAGATTCCTGGCACCCTTTAATCCTCTCATTTTTAAATGCAAAACAAGATACAGTGTAGTCTTAGGGCTATTACTGGGAGAGAGAATCTCATTTAATGCTTATCTATTGCTGTCAGTACTTTTAAAAAGAATTTGGAATGAAAAATTATAAGTTTTGTTTTAAAATGGCTCCATAAATTCAACCTATTTTTAATATCAACTGCTCTTAATTACAGGATTTACAGTTGTATTGTGATTTTCCTGATATTATTGATATCAGTATTAAACAAGCAAATCAAGAAGGCGCAAATGAAAGCAGAATTGTAACTATTCATAAGCAAGATGGTAAAAGTCTAGTAAGTTTGCTTTATCATTATATAATGGTTATGCTTTATGGTTGTCAGAAATAAGTATTTCAGAATCTTAATACCTAAGATGTTCTCGTGTAGGGATTTTGATTATAATTTTAAATAGAGCTGTAACATCAATTTAGAGCTGTAAACATCAATTTAGTAAGCTTTTTGATTACATCTAGTTCTTTGTATCACTACCAACACCATTTCCCCCAAAGAATGTCTTGTATATTAATGTATTTTTCAGTCATTTTCATAATTAGCAAAGCACCAGTTACTTCCTGCCCTCTCCTCTCCCACCCCAACCCCAGTTTTGCTCGTTCCCTGTTGTAATGCTCCTTCCTGTCTGTACAGTCTACCCTCTATATCCATGAGTTCCATATCCACAGATTCAACTATCTGCAGATTGAAAATATTCAGAGAAAAAATTCCAGAAAGTTCCAAAAAGAAAACTTGAATTTACCATGTGCAGACAACTATTTGCATAGTATTTATATTGTATTTATAACCATTCATATCTCATTTACATTATATGAGGTATTATAGAGATGATTTAAAGGATATGAGAGGATATACATACTTTATATGCAGATACTGCATCATTTTATATAAGGAACTTGTGGATTCATGGATTTTGGTGTCTGTGGAGGGGAGACAGATCCTTGAGCCAATACCATGCAGATATAGAGGAATGGAGGGATAACTGTATAATTTTTTTTACCAGTAGAGGTGTGCGTAATTCTATCATATTGCCTATTTATATAACAAATTGTGAACCAATCCCAGGTAATCCCTATTCGAACTGTGAGGCATGTTTGATTATAAAAGATTAAACTTTTTTCTGTTTAAAGTAGCTTCAGAGGGAGTTCCCTGGTTGTCCAGTGGATTGGACTGTGTGCTTCCACTTCAGGGCCATGGGTTTGATCTCTGGTCTGGGAACTAAGAGCCCACATGCTGCCGAGCCTGGGCTAATAATAATAATAATAAGATAAAACAGCTTCAGACATCCTACTTATTTTAATTGAAAGGAAGAAATGAATTCCTTTGTACTGTGCTCTTAAACTACTTATTTTTCTGGCTCTGTTGTTTTCTTTTTAACTCAGATATTTCTTGTACTTTTGGCTTAAATGTCATATTTATTTTGTAATTTCAATATCTCTCTGTCTTATCTCTCTGGCCATTTTAGGGTTATATGACCAAAATTATAAAACTTGTAATTCACTTTGATCAGCATGCTTTCCTGTTCTTAGGTATTAATCCTTTGTTGCACAGGTTTGCAATTCTTCATGTCATTATTTATGGTATCTTTTATAGGAATCATTTTTATAACCTGTGTTAACTAAATATTTTTTATAGTTCAAATACCTCACACAGTTCTCTCCTTATAATTTTTGACATAAGTACATATTCTCTATTCTCATTGTGACTAATATTGTTCTTTGCTGAACCAGGCATTATACCATGATCACATTTTCATTCTTATATGTACAACTTTTTGTTTTTCTGCAAGTTGATTGTTCCTTCAATTTCTTTTAGTATTTCTAATTCATACCAACTTTTGTATCAGACTAGATATAGATAGGTTTCTAATTGAGATGACTGGAATATTTGTCTAATGGGTGTATTGGAAAATACAGTATAATTATGGGTATAGAGTGGACTGTAACTGGAAAAGCATGGTAAACCCATATTTGAGAGGGTCTCAAATATCAGACACAAGAATTTGTAATTCAAAGTGTATAACTTGGAGCCATAAAAGACATTTGAGCAATCGCAAAGAAAAGTAATTTAGAAGAATTACCTGATAACATGCAGTGAAAATAAATTTCTTCTTCTTCTTTTCTCCTCCGAGGAAATTGAGCTTAAGTCATTAAGAGAAGCTTTGTCTTTTGTGTCATTAATTGATGGATATTATAGATTAACTGCAGATGCACATCATTATCTTTGTAAAGAAGTAGCACCTCCAATGGTGCTTGAAAATATACAAAGCAACTGTCATGGCCCAATTTCGTGAGTAATACTGACTTTTAAAGTAAATTTTTTAAAGTAATAACAAGGTATTTATAAAGAATATTTTACACAACAGAATGATAAACCTAGGTTTAGGAAGTTCAGGAAAAGAAATATTATCTTGATCTGACTGAAATTATTTTTCTTTTAACAAAATTCTATTTCCAATCAGATATATAACAATTAGAATTATTTAGATTATAATCTACCATCTATATTCTAGTCTATAGTACTAACTCATTGTATAAGTTTGATATTTAGTACTCTCAGTTAAGTTCAGTCACTCAGTCGTGTCTGACTCTTTGTGACCCCATGAATTGCAGCACACCAGACCTCCCTGTCCGTCACCAACTCCCTGAGTTCACTCAGACTCATGTCCATCGAGTCGGCGATGCCATCCAGCCATCTCATCCTCTGTGTTCCCCTTTTCCTCCTGCCCCCAATCCCTCCCAGCATCAGAGTCTTTTCCAATGAGTCAACTCTTCGCATGAGGTGGCCAAAGTATTGGAGTTTCAGCTTTAGCATCATTCCTTCCAATGAACACCCAGGACTGATCTCCTTTAGAATGGACTGGTTGGATCTCCTTGTGTTTAATTAATTCTTCGGTATTAATTTTTTAAAACCGTCCTATTTATGTTTCATTAATTTGGAAATAATGTGGAGGAGCCACAATGCAAAATTTGATAATCATCCTTATTTTTGAATAATCCAACACCTTCTACTGAAAGCTTTGAACACAAACTGTATCTGATGTCCATCTTTCTAGACTAGTGCTGTGCAGTATGTGATGGAAATGAAATGTTCTATATCTGTGCTCTTTAGTAATTGCTACTAGCCACATGTGGCTATTTAATATTTAGAATGTTTCTACTGCAACCAAGGAACTGAATTTTTTATTTAATTTTAATAGCTTTACAGTTGACCCTTGAATAACACAGTATGTTAATCCACATATAACTTATAGTCAGTCCTCCATATCTGTGGTTCCTTGATATCCTTGATTTCAAACAACCACAGACCATGCAGTAGTATAATCTTTACTACTGAAAAATACCTGCATATACGTGGACCCTTGCAGTTCAAACCCACACTGTTCAAGGGTCAACTGTGAAGAGCTTCATGTGGCTACTAGCCAACATATTGACCCACACAGTTGTAGACCTTACTTTAGCACTAGATAAAACAGCTATCATGAACATCTGTTCACCCCAAGTAGAAGTTATCTCTCAACCAGAATGTGTTTTATGATTGGCACCAGGTTTGAAGGCGGAGAAGGCCAGTGGCACCCCATTCCAATACTCTTGCCTGGAAAATCCATGGACCGAGGAGCCTGGTAGGCTGCAGTCCGTGGGATCGCTATGAGTCGGACACGACTGAGCAACTTCACTTTCACTTTTCACTTTCATGCATTGGAGGAGGAAATGGCAACCCACTCCAGTGTTCTTGCCTGGAGAATCCCAGGGACGGTGGAGCCTGGTGGGCTGCCGTCTATGGGGTCTCACAGAGTCTGACGCGACTGAAGCGACTCAGCAGCAGCAGCAGCAGGTTTGAAGGATTTGAGCAGAAGAAACAATCTGGGATTTTGAGCATATGTTTTTTACCTTAGTGAAAGTATTAGTTGCTCAGTTGTGTCTGACTCTGCTACCTCATGGACTGTGTCCCTCCAGGCTCTTCTGTTCATGGGATTCCCCAGGCAAGAATACTGGAGGGATTGCCATTCCCTTCTCCAGGAGATCTTCCCAACCCAGGGATCAAACCCGAGTCTTCTGCATTGCAGGCAGATTCTTCACAGTCTGAGCCACTGAAGAAGCTTTTTTACCTTAACCTATCTTTAAATATTTGAGAAATCAGGTCCTGACTGACATTCAAGACTGATTTGACCTATACCTAATGTCTGTTTAAGAAGTATGATTGTGAGAATTCCCTGGTGATCCAGTGGTTCTGTCTCTGTGCTTTCACTGCAGGGGGCATGGGTTTGATCCTTGATCAGGGAAATAAGATCCCACATGCTACTCAGTACAGCCAAAAAAGAAGTATGGTTGCTATGAAAAAATTGCATTATTTGAACATTCTGTAATTTACATATTCAGTATTTTGAAAACTCCTGCCATTCATTCATTCATTCATTATCCATTCTTTCATTTATTTGTAGAACATTTACTAAGTACCTGATATGTATCAGGTGCTGGTTTATATATGAGAAATACAGTGATAAGTAAAACAGAGATAATTCTTGCTTTCATGTAGATTACATTTCTTTCAATATATACAGCTTCAGTTAAACATATAGCAAATTTTAAAAAATTAGTAGTCTTTGTTGCTTGCCATTGGTCTTCTATTAGACCTTGATATTATATTAAATATTAAATATACTCATAAATTTTTATATTAGTAATGGCTATGATGGAAGAGACAAGTGTTTTATGATACACTGTTTGTATAGTTAAATGAAGTTTTGAGTATGGTTTTTAAAATACTAAATTTGAAATTGGAAGGCAGAAAAGTCAAAGGAATGAGTTGTGTTCTTTATGATTTTGTATGTCTTATGATACCTTATGTTTTTAAAGCAATATAATTGCTCCTTGAATCAATGTGAACTTATTGCAGAATGGCTTGGTACTTAAGTATTTTTCCTTGCAAGATTATTGGTAAAAGTATAAAGTAGAGGAGACTTATAAAAATTCTTAGAGTTTTAGATTTGACTTTCGATCTTTTAGATGACACTTTGGTTGTAATGTCATGGTTCTTACTACATTATCATTCAAATTATTTCTTTACCTTTAGAATGGATTTTGCTATCAGTAAACTGAAGAAAACAGGTAATCAGACTGGACTCTATGTACTTCGATGCAGTCCTAAGGACTTTAATAAATATTTTCTGACTTTTGCTGTTGAGGTTAGTATGACATAATTAATGGTAATATGTTTATTTAGTGCATGTAATTCCCCTTTGATAATATCTACTGTATTTCCTTTTTAATGCTCCAAATGATAGTTCTGGATATGATAACTAGCAATTAAGTAAGCTTAATTTACCTCAGGAATTCTTTATAAATAAACAAAATATAACTCCTAGGATTTAATGTTAAAAATTATTTGTAATATCTTAGTATCTTTTTATCTGGATTTTTTTGTTTGAGTATTACCAGTATGTCTGATTTCATCACATCTTTTGAAGTCTCTTTTGTCACAAAAATGGAAACCTTTACCAAAACGTGTAGAACAAAACAAATTAGAAGTAAACTTTCATTTTACTGGTAACGGTTATAGAATTAGAGCAAAATAGGGTAATAACAAAGAAAAAGACATTGTACTTTTAACTGGTGGTTTTTCCAATATTAAGAATAATGATCTACAATGTACACTTTAAGTGTAATACTGTAATGAAATCTCACTGTTAATACAGACCATTTTGAATCTCAACTAAAATTATTTATTGTACAAAATTATATAAGATATACTATCACTTATAAAGCAATTTCATGGTATAAATCTTGAGAAACTTTATAGCTGCTTCCAAAATTTATCATACTTTTTAAAAGTAGAGACTATAAGAATTGTGTTATTATTTTAATTTTTATAAAAAACAATCATATTTAACATATGTAAAGTGGATTAATTGTCCATGAAAATATAGAAAGTAGGTTGCTCCATGACTTTAACATTGTAAAATACTGATAGTCTATCCTAATTCACAGTCTATTATATTCAATTATCAAATCAAAATGTGTATATTTTTATGTTTACTGTATTAGTCTAGTGTAATATGAGGGCTGTATATTAGGGAGCATATGATATAACCCTGCTTAAGAAATTTATCTTTTTGTAAAACAAAAATGAAGTATACCAAAAAATATTTAATTGAGCATTGTTTATTATACAACATTATCCAGTGTAAGCAAATAAGACAATAAGAGAAGGTTTACAATGATTAAAATAGGTCCTTTAGAGTAGGAAGGACTTGAGACTGACCAGAGATGAGTTGATTTTATAAAAAATGATTGTAAGTTGATTGAATATGTTTTTGGCAGATTGAATATGTTTAAAAATAGATGGATGAGAAGTACAGCACATAAGACAAACATTGAAAAACTGAATATTATCAGAATTGCCATATTAGAGATAATTATACAAATACTGTAATGGCACAGTGAAACAGGTCATCACCTTTGCCTGTGGAATGGAGTAAGTGTTGTTAGGGAGGACCTCACAGAAAAAGTGAAATTAAACTGAGTTTTAAGAATTAAAGACATTGCTCAAAAGGAAAGGATGTACATTCTATAGAGAGATAGCACTTACAGTTTTCAAGGCATAAAATGGCATGGCATTTGCTTTAAATTTTGTAAGCCACTCAATAAGCTAAAACATGGATTATATGTTGAGAGTGGCAGGAGTTAAGGTTGGAGATGGAGGCAGAAGCCAACTCATGGAAGGCCTATTGTGCTAAAATCGTTTTATACTATGTCTTGTAAATGATGGAAGGTTCTTAAGGATGCTATTATTATTGTTTATTATTATTGCTTTCTTCCTTGCCTTTCAATAAGCCACATTTATAGACTAGGCAGTTGCAATTAGATGCCTTTTTGAGGCATCTAACACCTTGGTCACCTTATGCTGATACTACGTTAGGATTCATGGTTCAAGTGTTCTGTTGGTTGTTTTTGTGATATCCTTTTTGTCACAGTAATCACTATGATGTCCATTGTGATTTTTCCTTCCCTTTCTTTATAATTAAACTTACATAGCGAGAAAATGTTATTGAATATAAGCACTGTTTGATTACCAAAAATGAGAACGGAGAATACAACCTCAGTGGTACTAAGAAGAACTTCAGTAATCTTAAAGATCTTCTGAATTGCTACCAGATGGAAACTGTTCGCTCAGACAGTATAATTTTCCAGTTTACTAAATGCTGTCCCCCAAAGCCAAAAGGTAAAATAGTTTTCTAGTTATTTTTAAAATACTGGTCTTGGGTGTTGTATTTGGTGGCGATATCTTTGGTATACTGATTTCACAAGAAACAGGAGAGAAAAAGCTCCAAAAACAATGAATTTTTTCCTCATATGTTGTACAAGCATCCTCTAATAGAATTGTTCAGTTTGGTTTGGGTTGTCTATAAGTGACTTAAAATTGTATAATGCTAAAATTTATTTTAAGAAATAATAATTTCATAGGATCAATAAGCTACTTATTTATTGAACTGAAAGACCTCACAACCAAATTCTCATGTTATTCTGAATAAATACTTTCAGATCCTTTTAGAATCTTAATTTCTTTTCAATTATCTTTTAAAATGAAAATAGTAAGATTAGAAATCTCTTGAGATAACAGGCATATTAAAATTCCTGAAAAATTGTACTAGTTAAGAAAATGATTATAATTTTGCATATAATAACTGGTTAGAGTACATCAAACTTCAATGAAAAAACTCCTAAAATAGTTTTCCATGGAAAAATAAAAAGGAACAATAAGAGGCTGTTAAGCATTTCTTTTATATAGGACACATTTTATTTTATTCCTTTAGAGCAATTTATATTCTCAGTGTGTTTTGATTTTATGTATTTTTTTTTCATTCATTCTATCCTTTTTTTAAACAGACAAATCAAACCTTCTAGTCTTCAGAACCAATGGTATTTCTGATGTACCAACCTCACCAACTTTACAAAGGCATAATAATGTGAACCAAATGGTGTTCCACAAAATTAGAAATGAAGATTTGGTATTTGTAAGTCAATGGATGCTGATTATTGTCTTTCTGTCTTTTTAAAACAACTGTTTTTGTCTTTTTAAACAAATGTTCTTCATTTTCTACCCCGCATTCATTCACATGACATTTAGAACTATTTTATTATAACCTATGTTATAAAAATTTTATAGCAGTTCAGATACTTTCATTTCCTGTGAAAATGTGATACCAAATGAGTTAATTATTTTAAGAATGGAATTGTATTCTCTTTTGAGAAATTTTTAAAAAATTAAAAATTAAAAGTCTTCTGAAAAAGTATCTTAATTCTCAGGTTCTCAAGAAAGTAAGGGAAATTCAAAGAAGGTACTGAAAACAGTAGTAACACATAAGAGCTCATGTTTGGCCACAGGACATTTTGGGAAATTAGGATTATTCTCACTAATCAAGAGAACTAAGAGATAAAAGCAGTACCAAAAAAGGGCCAAGTCTTGAGTTCTATACAAGACGAGGAGTTAAAAGTAAGGCTGTCTGTGAATAAAGCCAGGATTCTTAAGTAAATGGATCCTCAGTGAAACAGTATATGGATTGTGAAAAATTTATCCACTAGCAAAAAAAGAAAAAGAATGTTGTCTGTTTTAGTTGTGCTCTTAAGTTAAGAAAAAGTTCATCCTGAGAATTTGTAATTATAAACTTTTGAATTAAAGTTTATACCACCTGCATGGTTTGAGAAACCCTAAGCCAATAAATTGAAGAACTAAAGAACCTCTTGATGAAAGTGAAAGAGGAGAGTGAAGAAGTTGGCTTAAAGCTCAACATTCAGAAAACTAAGATCATGGCATCCAGTCCCATCACTTCATGGCGAATAGATGGTGAAACAATGGAAACAGTGGCTGACTTTATTTTTCTGGGCTCCAAAATCACTGCAGATGGTGACTGCAGCCATGAAATTAACAGATGCTTACTCCTTGAAAGGAAAGTTATGACCAACCTGCTGCTGCTGCTAAAAGTGAAACTGAAGTCGCTCAGTTGTGCCCAACTCTTAGCAACCCCATGGACTGCAGCCTACTAGGCTCCTCCGTCCATGGGATTTTCTAGGCAAGAGTACTGGAGTGGAGTGCCATTGCCTTCTCCATATGACCAACCTAGACAGCATATTCAAAAGCAGAGACATTACTTTGCCAACAAAGGTTCGTCTAGTCAAGGCTATGGTTTTTCCAGTGGTCATGTATGGATGTGAGAGTTGGACTGTGAAGAAAGCTGAGCACAGAAGAATTGATGCTTTTGAACTGTGGCGTGGGAGAAGACTCTTAAGAGTCCCTTGGCCTGCAAGGAGATCCAGCCAGTCCATCCTAAAGGAGATCAGTCCTGGGTGTTCATTGGAAAGACTGATGTTGAAGCTGAAACTCCAATACTTTGGCCACCTGATGCGAAGAGCTGACTCATGGGAAAAGACCCTGATGCTGGGAAAGATTGAAGGCAGGAGGAGAAGGGGACAACAGAGGATGAGATGGTTGGATGGCATCACCGACACGATGGACATGGGTTTGGGTGGACTCCGGGAGTTGGTGATGGACAGGGAAGCCTGGCATGTTGCAGTTCATGGAGTCGCAAAGAGTTGGACCCAACTGAGCTACTGAACTGAACTGAACCCAATAAACTAAATTAAAATAATAGGTGGTACTCCTTTAGTAACACCTTATGGTGGTCGTCAAAAGCAAATATAAAATCTTTCTGGAAGGATATCCTCTTAATGTAGGCCACCTAAGATTCCCACAGATAAAATGACTCCAAACATGAGCTTTAAGCTGAAAATTTAAAAGCATATGGAGAAGTAGTAATCCAGGATTAAGCAAGAATCAGCAGACCAACAGGCATCAAAATTATATCTAAAAGCTTCATAGACTTTTCAGATAGAAGCTATAAAATACACATTTATATGTTTAAACATTAAAAAAGAGTTGAAAACAAGGGAAAAACCCAAGATAGTATCAACATAGCCCAAAAAGATTTGGGGGAAAAAGTACAGAAGTGGAAAATATACTCATTGACATTTAAAAAGGGACAAAGTAAAAGGCAGATTATTCATAGTTGAAGAGAGAACTACTGAATTGAAAGATCTGAAAATCATTTAAATGCTGCAGATAGGGAGAGAGAAATGGAAATTATGAAAGAGAGCTTAAGGGACATGAAAAGTAGAATGAGAAAGACCAAACTGATATCTGAATTCCTTAAGGAAACAATAGATAGAATTATTCAGAATTACAAAGATACGAATCTTATGTGAGTAACAAGAAGCAGGGAGTTGCTAGGTAACCTGACTAACATTGCAAAACTAATAATAATAGAGTGCAGGCAGCCCTGCTTCAGATTGCAGGCTTTCAATTATTCTGTAAGGGTATATAGGAAGCACTGGTAATAGTAGTAATAGCTAATACTTAATTCAGCATTTACTCTGTTGTGGACTGCACTAAGTGCTGTTGTGTATTTTTTCATTTATTGTTCATGAGAGTTCTATGGAAAAATAATCATTATCCCCATTCTTCAGATGAGGATACCAAGATATTCTTTCTTTCTATTCTTTCTGCAGTATAGAAAGATTAAATGGCCTGTACAAGGTCACACAAATAGTAAGTAGTAATAAAGAACAGGTCAGACATTCTGCACTATCAGGAAAGGCAAGCAAGGAAAGAGACTCACATGCAAATAAATGTAGGTAACACTGACATTATAAAAAGTGTTAAAATTGATAATTATACCTAATTTAGGGCATTTAAGAACAGGGTGAAATCAAATTACACTTTGTTCTTTAATCTTTGTTTTCTGTGTTTTATTACTATGAATAAAGCAGAATATAATTAATATGGAGTCTCAAATCCAGATTTGGTTTGTAAAGGAAATATTTGCTCATGAATTTTTTTTTTTAACTCTTGTCATTGGACATATTTCCTAATTCCCACATCTTCCTCCATTCTTATTCACGCTTTCCTCTTTTTTTTTTGGTTAAAGAATGAAAGCCTTGGCCAAGGAACTTTTACAAAAATTTTTAAAGGTATAAGAAGAGAAATAGGAGACTATGGTCAGCTTCATGAAACAGAAGTTCTTTTAAAAGTTCTGGATAAAGCACATAGAAACTATTCAGAGGTTTGTATATTCTTTATATAATTCATGTAGTTTATGATAGTTAAAATATGCTCTCATACACACAAAACACATTGATTCATGTGGCTTTTCAAATTATAATTTTTAAAAGTATATATATCAAAGACCTTTCTGAGGATGCATTCTGTTGGGGCTAAAAACTAACAGAATTTTTTCATTGTAACTAATTTCCAAACTAATTTTTAAGTGTGGTGTTATGTGTTTGATTACATATTTGCATATATAATACTAAGGCAGTTGGTTTTAAAGTTAGCTCCCCAGAGCTTTCTGGGTTCCACAGGTTTCCTCTGTAATTTAATCTACTTTTTAAAAAAGTTTGAAGGGCAGTGTACTGAGGAACACTGTGCAGGTGAAATGTGGATGGATACCTCTGGGCATCATCTGAAGATGCTAGCCAGCAGAAATCCTGCTGCCAGTTGCCAGAGTCTTTAGCACAGTAATATATCACCAAACGTGATGTAACATACATTTATGAACTTAAAATGTCTTAAAAGAAGTTAGTAAAAGATAATGTGAAACATACAAGCCAAAGAGTTGTTACAATCCAGAACTCCACAGTGTTGGTGATTGTGATCTTCAACAACCATACCCTGAAGTTCTAGGCAAAGTTTAGTTGAGTTAGAGTGATATTATCTGCCAGTCTCCTGACATAGGTGTTAGACTGTTTTATCTGCCAAGTCATCATTCTTAATTCTTTAGGAAGTGTTAATTGAAGCTCCCATCCATGTTTACTGCAGTTGCACATCACTGTCTCTGGTGTATGCAGCTGTATGTATCTCTGTTCTCCACTCTGGCTGCTGTGGGTCTAAGACTGTTTATTTTGCATCATTCACATTGCCCCGTATCACGATTGGTCTTTCTCATTGCTCTTTCCTTAAACTAAGCTTAAATCGGGGGTTTCTTGGAAATGAACTCTAACATCAAGGTTGATGGAAGTTGCAAATCTAAAGGGACCAAAGCACATTGTAGTCTTGTATATAGTCCTGCTGAGAACAGAAGTTCATTTTTCTAATGAAAAATTAGAGTATCTTTCTGAACTGTGAATGCTTATAGACATGAAAGGTAATTCTTTTGCAATTTTTAATTTTTTTAAATTTTCCTTAGTCTTTCTTTGAAGCAGCAAGCATGATGAGCCAGCTTTCTCACAAACATCTGATTTTAAATTATGGAGTATGTGTCTGTGGAGAGGAGAGTAAGTAAAACCACCAGCTTCCTTTCTGTTAATGTTATGTCTTTCAAAACATCCATTTTTATTTATATAGAAAATTTAATTTTAGGATCATAGTTGGCTATCAGTATAACTATAACAAATATTGTTGAAACACAAAACACTGTATTTCTTTTTTTTATTTATTAATATTTCCCATACTTTTTCATTTAGGGGAAAAGGAGAATATACTTCCTTACAAAGTTTGAAAACAGTGTTTTAGAGCTTATAATCCCAGTTCTTTTGGTTTTATACTTATTTCATTGACTCGGTGATGCATTTTTTTCACATTAAAAGTATCTGAATGTGATATAATTGATGGTATTTCATAATTGACAATTTAAAAAATTTTGTAGTCCATAGTAATGGGACATAGGACAGTCAGTGGCTCATTGAAACTCTGAGATCTTTTTTTTTTTTAATACTAATGTAAATTTCTCTGCAGTAAATTCTTTATTATTGATGTATGGATTATTCTCCAAATTAACCATGGGCAGCAAAACTTTCATAACATTTGTTTTAGTCACCCAGCAAGATCCAAAGGCGACTTTTGTCACCAAAAATTGTTATATACATATGAAAACTAATTTTAATATTAGTTGAAGCAGAGTCATAATTTGAGATTCATTCTATATATGATATTGTGTTTATATATAATTATTTAGACTTCTGCCTCTTACTGTTGTGAATAAACTAAAACTCCAAAATGCAGTAGTATATACCTGTTATGCTTTCTTTAAATTATTGAATTTCATGTAATTTAATTTCTTTACCTATAATACTCACATATAACTATAAATATATTTATAAAAGTTTAAAATTATATATATTTTCATTGTATTATATTTTAGCCTTATTATTATTATATTTTAATGCAGATATTCTGGTTCAGGAATTTGTAAAATTTGGATCACTAGATACGTATCTGAAAAAGAATAAAAATTCTATAAATATATTATGGAAACTTGAAGTGGCTAAACAGTTGGCATGGGCCATGCATTTTCTAGTAAGTAGTATATTCTTTTGTCAACTTACTATTTTACATTATGAAGCAGTGTGAAAGGATCTTGACCTGGGAACAAGAAATAAGTCTATAGATGCTGAGTTATTTAAAATAATCTGTGTCAGTTGGGGAAAGGGATTATTTTAGGTGTATATTTATGTGAAATAAATTTTGAAACAAGTAGTATTGTCATTCCATCAGTCTCTTAGAACTGCTGAAGGATAATCTGTAGTTTGTGTACCTTGGCTTTAAAGAATTGAATGAAAAATTATCAAAAAAAAAAAAAAGAGCTATGGACAACATAAAAATCCTGTAGAAAGTCTCTTGTTACGATATTTGTAGGTAATTGGAAATTATGTCCACTGAGAAAGGAATATTGTCAGAAAAGCAAAATACTGGAGGGCCATCCAGTGATCAGATTCTTCAGAGTGCACCTCCTGAACAGAAACAATATTTCTTGTGTCAGCTGCTATCTACAAATACATACAGTTTAAAATCTCAAGATTCATAAAGTGAACTGGCATAAAGTAGTTTTAAAAAATATTAATTTTTCGGAGACTTCCCTGGTAGTCCAGTGGTTAAGACTTAGCATTTCCAAGCAGGGGGTACAGGTCTAATCTTTGGTCAGGGCGCTAAGATCCCATATGCCGCTTAGTGTGGCAAAAAATAAATTAATAATTAAATAAAATAGCCTATAAAATTATAAAAGTAAGTATTTGTTTCATCATGGGTATAGATTATTGTTTTGTTTAAAATGTAAAATAGGAAGCACAGTGCTGCTATAACATTTCCTTTTATTTTCTCAAAGTGTACCTCCAAATTAATGTTTACTTAATTTTTGTTTTTTAAATCCACTTGCGGGCCCTGGACATACTAAGTGCTCAAATATTTGTGGGTTAATATTTGAATGTTTATGCAATTAATTTTAATAGGAAGAAAAAACCCTTATTCATGGGAATGTGTGCGCCAAAAATATTCTTCTTATCAGAGAAGAAGACAGGAAGACAGGAAATCCTCCTTTCATCAAACTTAGTGATCCTGGCATTAGTATTACAGTTTTGCCAAAAGACAGTAAGTTCAACAGGAATCAAATTTAACTTTATTAACCTTTGCTTGGAAAGAGGTATAAAAATCATGCTGTTAATTTTTCTCAAACACTATTTTATTGACGTATTCTTGCTTAATAAATTTAGTTACCATTTTCAGCAACCCAAATTATAGTTACATCTTAGACTCTTGTCTATTTGTCCTTTCTTACGTTTCCGTGAACTGTAAAGTGATTTTTTGAAGCAGTTTTAATCCCTAATTAAGTATGAAATGTCAGGTTTTATCCAATTTTATTGTGGAATTTTTTAATATCAGTCTTTGAATCACAAGTAAATTTTCTAAATTTTTATTCTCTTTAGTCATTAAATAAAAATTTGAGAAGAAGTATTTCTAGTTTGAAATTTTTGTTTTGTTTAATTATTCAGCTAATTATGACTTCTTTTACTTTTCTTTTGTGTCGGTAACATCCTTAACAAAATTAAAAATTTCAGTCAAAGAGGAGTGTTTTTTTGGTCCAAATAGTGTTGTAATTGTGTTTCATTGAACTAGCTAATTTCTCTAATTGAATGCTCTACATTTAGAATCCAGATTTATCAACTTTTGTACATTGATGCGTGGTTTCTTTTTGGAGCTAATAGTAGTTGAACTCTGTACCCTTATATGACAGTGAGGACAGGGACTATAGGGCAGAAAATGTTATAGGAATTTAGATCTGATACTTGGGGATTTTACCCTTTGGAGTGGAATGTGAAGAAAGAGAATATATATTTGTATGAAGGAGAAAAGGACTCTGTACTCTTAAAATCTCTTAATTATACATCAGAAATATTCACATTGCTTTACCAAAATATAGCAAAAGATGCAACAGTTTATCATTCTTATTTATTTATTTACTTATTTACATACCTATTTACTTATATATATCTATCTTCTATCATTCTGTCTATGCCAGAATACCAGAGGGTAAAGTTAAAGTGTTCCCTCCTTTTGTGAATATCATTTTTCTGATGGAATCAAAGACATCAAAAAATTAACTTGGAAGATTTCATGGTCTGGGCAGAACCTATGTATATCAATATTGTGCCAAGAATATCTTGGTATAATTTAATCATTCATTTGCCTATTGGCCCTTGTTTTTCATTTGCAGGTTAGAATAGTGACTACTATTGAGTCATTAGTACAGATTGAAATGATGTTAACATTACCTTTATTGTTTATACATTGTTAAGAAGTAAAAAATATATCAAGAAGCAATTTGGGAAAAAATGTACGGGGGAAAAAATACTGTGAATGCATAGCTATTAGGAAAGGTTAGAGAGAACGGGGCAGTAGTTGAAACACTATGGTTTAATGTAAAATTTAGTCGATCCAGGATTCATTGTACAGTAACTAATTCTGTGCTATTAACAAATTGTATAACTTCGGGCAAATTATTCAATCATTATGGGTCTTAACGTTGACATTGTTAAAGCTGAGATATTGAATTAGGTGATCTCAGAGGTCCCTTCTGGCCCTTAAGCATGTGTATATGCATGAACATACCCCCGCCCCCAAGCAAATTAAAATGATTTGATTATTCCAATTTGTGTGAAATTATTAACATATATAAGAATTGTTTTATTAAGGGAGTTATTTAAGCGTTTTTTTTTTTTTACTATCATTTAAAAGTCCTGCAGGAGAGAATACCATGGGTACCACCTGAATGCATTGAAAATCCTAAAAATCTAAACCTGGCAACAGACAAATGGAGTTTTGGTACCACATTGTGGGAAATCTGCAGTGGAGGAGATAAGCCTCTGAGTGCTTTGGATTCTCAAAGAGTAAGTTTATATAAACAGTGAAGTTGTAATTATTTTGTGATTCCTAATATTTCTTTCACATTATTTGATATTCTTTAGCCAATTTTATGTTAAAAAAAAAAGGTTTACATGGCATTTATAATTTATTCTCAACATGTGGTCCTTTAATTATAGAAACTACAGTTTTATGAAGATAGGCACCAGCTTCCTGCGCCAAAGTGGACAGAATTAGCAAATCTTATTAATAATTGCATGGATTATGAACCAGATTTTAGGCCTTCTTTCAGAGCCATTATAAGAGATCTTAATAGTTTGTTTACTCCAGGTATGTACTGTTGGAACAATCTTAATGATGTATTTAATAAATCCTTGCTAATTTTGTAATCCCCCTCTGGGAAGTTCCCTGATGTCTTTTAGACCCTCTTAATTTCTTACATTCGTATGACTTTTTCTACCTTATACATATTCTAGTCTCATTGATTGTGAAGTATTTTCATAAAATGCTTTTACCCTTTTAATAATCTCAATTTAGTTTGCTATTTAATGAGTAGTACACTCAGAAGCTTATTTGATTTTTTTATAAACAATTCTTTGTTTTTTAAACTAGCTCTCACATATAGCTGATTAATTTTCTAAATATGAAGTAGATTTTTGTTTGTCCTCTCCTCCTTAAAAAACTTAGCTAAATATACCTGTGTCTGACCCATAAATATTTTCTGTTCCAATACTGCTTGTTCTTCTTGCCACAAAAATCGGCATACTAACTTACTTTATAAATATTAAAATTGCCTATTTTGGAAAGTATTCATTTATCCTTTGCAAAAATCTTTACCAAAAACCTGTCCAATTATGAGTTATAATTCAAGGCTTCCATTAACAGTCTAAACGTTCAGAGTTGCCTTGTATCAATTTGTATTTAGTGTTTCTAACTCATTATGATTATTTTGGTCAGCCTGAATAAGAATAATTTTAACCCAGAGAATGGATTTGCCAGATTATGTTAGAAATGTTATTTATTTCTCCAGATTATGAACTATTAACAGAAAATGACATGTTACCAAATATGAGAATAGGTGCCCTAGGATTTTCTGGTGCTTTTGAAGACCGAGACCCTACACAATTTGAAGAAAGACACTTGAAATTTCTACAGCAACTTGGCAAGGTAAAGTGTCAGAAGATTTCTAAATAATTGAAGTGTAATCATAAAACATTTTATTTAGGGGAGAAAAGACTTAAGAGACTCTCTAAAGTTCACTTTCCACAGAGTTTTAGAGTGTTTGTATAACCAGCAAGTACCTACTACATAACACAAGAAACTCTGCTCAATATTTTATAACAACCTAAATGAGAAAAGAATTTGAAAAAAGAACAGATACGTGTATATGTATAACTGAATCACTTTGCTCTACACCTAAAACTAGCACAGCATTATTAATCAACTATACTTCAATATAAGATTAAAAGGTTTTAAAAGGTGTCTATAGAAAAAAGGCTTAGTTTTCAGGTTTTGGGGAAATGCTGTGTTGAATAGCTGTCTTTACTGAAAAACTTGTTGGAACCTTTAACATGTACTGTGCATTGAACATTTTCAAAAGGAGGATAAATTAAGCTATATTTTTCCCAATTAATTTGACCATGAGATTCTTTCTTGGTAGAGGGCACTTTAGTTATGAGATAGAGAAAAGAACAATTAATAAGCCTTTCCACCTGCCTCCTTTTTTAGTCACCTAAGGGAGAAATAATTAATCTGCTTGCTCATTCAGAGTCCAGATGTTGACTGGAGAAGGCATGTTTACTAGCAGACAGTTTCTCTCTTCTGAAAGGTAACACAGTCAGGCATAGCCTACATTTTAGGCTGGTAAAAAAGTTATTGTAGTTTCAGACCGTGAATTTTAAGCCATTAGAACTAGGCTCAAACACATCTTTATTAATCAAAATAGGAACCGTTACAATCAGCACATTTTTGCCAATGAGAAATAAGTTTGTTTATTCCTGTAGCATAAAAATCTGTGCTTCAGGATTCGACTGACTTTTGGAATGCATTTTCCCTGCAAAAAATCGTTGAGATGCTTGAAGAAGTGGTAGTCAGTTGGCGAGATGTCAGCTGAATATGGAGAATGAGGCAGAACTTCGTAGAGCAGTTCATTCAACTTTTGAAGCATTTGTTGTGTCCTGTGTGGTTGAGTGTTGTCATGGAGAAGAATTGGGGTTCTTTCTGTTGACTAGTGCTGGCTTCAAGCATTGCAGTTTTAGGTGTATCTCATCGATTTGCTGGGCATACTTCTCAGATGGAATGATTTCGCCAGGGTTCAGAAAACTATAGTGGATCAGACAGGCAGCAGATCACCAAACAGTGATCATGACCTTTTTTGCCAAAACCTTTTACCAAACCTCCCAAAGTTCGGCTTTGGGAAGTGCTTTGGAGCTTCTTCTCAGTCCAGCCACTGAGCTGGTTGTAGAGAATACACTTTTCATTGCATGTCACAATCAGATCGAGAAATGGTTCATTGTTGCATAGAATAAAAGAAGACAACACTTTGAAATGATGATTTTTTTGATTTGTGGTTAGCTCATGAGGCACCCAGCTTTTTCACCTTTCCAGTTTGCTTCAAATGTTGAATGACCATAGAATGTTCTTTTTTTTTTTTTAATTTAATTTTTTTTTTTAAACTTTACAATATTGTATTAGTTTTGCCAAATATCGAAATGAATCCGCCACAGGTTTGGCAACTTTTTGTGTAGTTGTAAGAGGATCAGCTTTGATCATCCTCTGAATTGGTCGTTGTCAACTTCCAATGGCCAGCCACTGTGCTCCTCATCTTCAACACTTTCAACTCCTTTGCAAAACTTCTTGAACCACCACTGCACTATACATTTGTTAGCAGTTCCTGGGCCAAATGCATTGTTGATGTTGCAAATTGTCTCCTCTGCTTTATGACCTATTTTGAATTGCTCAAATTTGTTTTTTGTCTAACATCATTTCCCTAGTCTAAAATAAATATAAATTAAACAACAAGTTATAAGTCATTAGCAAAATTCCATAAAGCGAGAAATGTGCATTAAAATGATATATAGCATAATCATATTTGTTTAAGAATGTATTCCAATATCAAAAAGCAGAGTTCAGTGCAAAACCCACAAATAATTTTGCACCAACCTATATTTTAAGTAAGATAGAAAAGGCTTACTTCTTAGTAGGTCCAATCATAGTGGTAAGCCCTCATTCTTCCTCTAAGCTTGGTAGTATAGGGTTCTGTACCATGTGGCCTTATGAACTAGATTTTTGGCATGGACACAATGTGAAGGCCTCACTTAGGTATTGAATCTAAACTAAATGTTCTGATCCAGTTTTGCCAGAGCTAAACATTGGGGGCTATATTATACATTGGCTTAGTTTTATTAATACTTTGATGTCATCCTTTGTAAAATATTCTTGAGAACGTTTCAGAGATGTAGCAATGACAAAAATAAGTCTAGGTATTTGGTATATTCATCATCTATTGCTCTGCAACAAATTACCCTAAAACTTAACAGCCGAAAAAAAGACCAAAAAACATTCATTAGGTGAGTCAAGAATATAGGAGCAACTTAGCTGGATGATTCTAGTGCAGGGTCTCTCAAAAGACTGCAGCCAAGGTGTCAGCCAGGTCTTGCAGTTTCATTTGAAAGCTTAACTAGGGAAAGACTTACTTTCAAGCTTGTCATATGGCTATTGATAGGCCTCAGAATATCTGCTTCCTAGCTCACTTACATGGGCCTCTCCACAGGCTGCCTCACAACATGGTTGCTGAGAGCAAACACCCAAGATCAAAGCCATAGACTTTTTATATCCTTATCTCAGGTGTGGCATCTTCTCACTCTTGCCATATTCTGTTCACTGTCAGTTCAGTTCAGTCACTCAGTCATGTCCAACTCTATGTGACCGCATGGACTGCAGCATGCCAGGCTTCCCTGTCCATCACCAACTCCCAGAGCTTGCTCAAAATCATGTCCATCAGTCAGTCTAAGCATCTCATCCTCTGTCGTCCCCTTCTCCTCCTGCCTTCAGCCTTTCACTCTCTTTCACTTTCAGTCAATGTTCAGTATAAATGAGTTTATAGCCTACACTCAAAGGAAGGGGACTTTAAAAGAGCTTGAATATCAGAATGTAGAGAATATTGGGAGATAATTACAGAAGCTACCAATGACACAGCATGACCTTGGCTTAAGCAGCAGACATTTTTTTTCTCAAAGTTCTTGAGATAAGTCTTAAGATCAAGGTTCCAGTAGGGTTCAAGTTCTGGTGAAGGCTCTCTTCTTAGCTTGCCACATGGCAACTTTCTCACTGTGTCCTCATGCAGCAGAGAGCGCTGGTGTGTCTTCCTCTTCTTGTAATGGCACTAGCCTTCAAGATGAAGGCCTCACTCTTATGACCTTATTTAACCTTTATGACCTCTTCAGAGGCCCTGTCTCCACCACATTGGGGTTAGGGCTTTATCATACAAATTTGAGGGGATGGGACATGGACATTCAGTCCATTACAGACCCTTATTCTATACAGCTCACTGACAGTGATATCAACGTCTATATTGTGAAAAAGAAAAGTTCTTCCTGGAAGTTAGTGACAGAAATTTAGAAGTTCCCTGGCATGTCCTTTGGCTTATCTTAAAAAATAATGTTTATGTTTTGTTATAATGCCTTTTTGAAGTTATTTATATTTCAGCCTCTAATTCCTTTTGGAGAAACTAAATATTTAGGCTTACTATCCACCTACTAAAATATTATCTCCTTTTTCTGAAAGTTGTTTAATGTGAGTTTAGAGATACATCTTCTAATTCTAGCTGCTGAAATTGACTGTATAATCATAATTAGTAATTTTTCTAGAAAACTTGAGATTTCTATCTTAATGTGATATGTGCTGTTTAAGGGTAATTTTGGGAGTGTGGAGATGTGTCGGTATGACCCTCTACAAGACAATACTGGGGAGGTGGTGGCTGTGAAAAAGCTCCAGCACAGTACTGAAGAGCACCTCAGAGACTTCGAAAGAGAAATTGAAATCCTTAAATCCTTGCAGCATGACAACATTGTAAAGTACAAAGGAGTCTGCTACAGTGCTGGTATGTTGCCCATTGATACTTTTTTTGAACTTAGGATATGTCTTTGGCATACTGGGTAATAGAAACACGTGATGTCCCAAGATCTGGACTTAAAGTATTCCAGTGTCCAGAGAAGGAAACATTCTGTATGACTGGAGATTGTGTTTGGTGTTGGGCTGTAACTACAGGAAATCCTTGATTACTTGGCTGATCATTCTTTTCAGTGAGGATGGTGGTTACCATTTTTGCTTTAGCGTACCAAGGGAATATCATTTCTAAAGAAAGAAATTGTTCATATTTTCTATGAAAATATTATTTTTTAATTAGATCCTTTTTATTCAGTATAGATGAAGAGAAAGTAAGTTTTCTCATCAGCTTATTTTGATTTGCATAAATGGTTACAGGAGATTAAAACATAAGTATTTCTAAAACTTTATGTTCAGACCATTTTGTTTCAGAAAGTTAGTGTTCCTAAATACCACATGACCTTTAATTTATAATCAGGTTTTGTCATCTTAGACTCAGATTTTATATCTCTTTAGGTCATTCATACACAGTTATGTTATATTAGTTCATCAATAAAACATGACAGAATAAAACATTATGTTCTCATTTGTGTGTTAATAGGCCGGCATAATCTAAGATTAATTATGGAGTATTTACCATATGGAAGTTTACGAGACTATCTCCAAAAACATAAAGAACGGATAGATCATAAAAAACTTCTGCAATACACATCTCAGATATGCAAGGTACCTAATATCATGGCTATTTGTTGTAAATGAAAAGAGTTTGTGTTTAGTTGCTCAGTCATGTCTGACTCTTTTGGGACCCCATGAACTATAGCCCGCCAGACTCCTTTGTTCATGGGTTTCTCTAGGCAAGATTATTGGAGTGGGTAGCCATTCCCTTCTCCAGGAGATCTTCCTGACCCAAGGATTGTACCTAGGTCTCCTGTATCACAGGTGGATTCTTTACCATCTTAGCCACAGGGAAGCCCAAATAAAGAGAATACGTTGAAGTAATTATTAAGAAATAATATTTTTTTTTCTATACTCTCTAGAATTTTCCTTAGATAATTAAGGGAGTAGGTAACCAGAAGACTAAATTGTTTATGTTTATTAAGCTGGCTGAAAGAAAAATGTTATTTTATCCATAGGGGATGGAATATCTTGGTACAAAAAGATATATCCACAGGGATCTGGCAACAAGGAATATATTAGTGGAGAATGAAAACAGAGTTAAAATAGGAGATTTTGGATTAACCAAAGTCTTGCCACAAGACAAAGAGTACTACAAAGTGAAAGAGCCTGGTGAAAGTCCCATATTCTGGTGAGTATGTTTTAGTACCATAAAATAAAGTTTTAGAGCACAAACTTCAAGCTTTATTTTTATTTTTAGTAGTTTATCATTTATATATTTATAATAATAATCAATGAAGTTGATTGATGTTTTCCACTCCCTATGTTTTCCACTGGGAATTTTATGGTTTTGGGTCAAACACTCAAGTTTTTAATCTGTTTTGATGTTAATTTTTATATGTGGTGTAAGATAATGGTCTAATTTCATTCTTTTGCATGTATCTGTGCAATTTTCTCAACACCATTTATTGAAGAACTGTCCTTTCTCCATGCTACCTCCAGCTTTGTTCTTCTTTATCAAGGTTGTTCCCTTTCTCAAAGGATCTTTTGTAGTTTCATACAAACTTTAGAATTTTTTCTAGTTCTGTGGAGTTTTGATAAGAATTGCATTAGATCTGTAGATTGCTCTGAGTGCTGTTGTTGTTCAGTAGCCATGTTGTGTCTGACTCTTTGCGACCCCGTGGACTGTAGCACACCAGGCCTCCCTGTCCTTCACCATCTGTCCCGGAGTTTCCCCAAGTTCATGTCGATTGTATCAGTGATGCCATCCAGCTATCTCATCCTCTGATGCCCTCTTCTCCTTCTGCCCTCAATCTTTCCTAGCTTCAGGGACTTTTCCAATGAGTCAGCTGTTCGCATCAGGTGACCAAAATACTAGAGCTTCAGCTTCAGCCTCAGTCCTTCCAGTGAGTATTCAAAGTTGATTGATTTTTGCTTTAAGATTGACTGGTTTGTTCTCCTTGCTGTCCACGGGACTCTCAAGAGTCTTCTCCAGCACCACAGTTTAAAAGCATCAGTTCTTTGGTGCTCTACCTTCCTTATGGTCCAGTTCTCACATCCATACATGACTACTGGAAAGACCATAGCCTTGACTATACGGACCTTAGTCAGCAAACTGATGTCCTTCCTTTTTAATATACTGTCTAGGTTTGTTATAGCTTTCTTCGAAGAAGCAAGCATCTTCTAATTTCATGGCTGCAGTCACCATCTGCAGTGATTTTAGAGCCCAAGAAGAGGAAATCTGTCACTGCTTCCACCTTTTCCCCTGCTCTATTTGCCATGAAGTGATGGGATCAGATGCTGTGATCTTGGTTTTGTAATATTGAGTTTTAAGCCAGCTTTTTCATTCTCCTCTTTAGAGGTTCTTTAGTTCCTCTTTGCTTTCTGCCACTAAAGTGGTATCATCTGCATATCTGAATTTGTTGATATTTCTCCCGGCAGTCTTGATTACAGCTTGTAACTCATCCAGCCCAGCATTTCGCATAATGTGCTCTGTGTATAAGTTAAATAAACAGGGTGACAATAAACAGCCTTTTCATACTCCTCTCTCAATTTTGAACCAGTTAGTTATTCCATATAAGGTTCTAGCTGTTGCTTGTTGGCCAGCATACATGTTTCTCAGGATGGTAAGATGGTCTGGTATTACCATCTCTTTAAGAATTTTCTAGATTTTTGTGATCCACACTGTCACAGACTTTAGCATAGTCAGTGAAACAGGTAGATATTTTTCTGGAATTGCCTTGATCCATTGAATGTTGGCAACTTGATCTCCAAGTTGTTCTTGCTTGAACATCTGGAAGTTCTCGGTTCATGTAGTGCTGAAGCCTAGGTTAGGGGATTTTGAGCATAACCTTACTAGCATGGGAAATGAGTTCAATTGTCTGGTAGTTTTAGCATTCTTTAGTACTCTGCTTCTCGGAAATTGGGATGAAGATCAACTTTTTCCTGTCCCGTGGCCACTGCTGAGTTTTTCAAAGTTGCTGACATACTGAGTGCAGCACTTTAATAGTTATCTAGGTTGGTCATAGCTTTTCTTCCAAAGAGCAAGCATCTTTTAATACCATGGCTGCAGTCACCATCCAGTGATTTTGGAGCCTAAGAAAATAAAATCTGTCACTGTTTCCATTGTTCCACTATCTATTTGCCATGAAGTGATGGGACCAGATGCCATGATCTTAGTTTTTTGAATGTTGAGTTTTAAGCCAGCTTTTTACTCTCCTCTTTCACCTTCATCAGGAGGCTCTTCAGTTCCTCTTCACTTTCTGCCATTTTCAGTCTTTATTTCTGCCCTCGTCTTTGTTCTTTCCCTCCTTCTAATAACTTTGGACTTTGATCTTCTTTTTCTGGTTACTTTAGGTGTAAATTCAGATTGTTAGATTTTTCTTGTTTCTTGAGGTAGGTCTGTATTGTTATGAGCTTCCTTCCTAGAACTACTTTTGGTGCATTCAGTAGATTTTGGTGTGCTTTATTTCTGTTTTCATTTGTCTTTGGATGTTATTTTTCTCTTTTGATTTCTCCATTGACCTACTAGTTGTTTAGTAGCATGTTTATTTTTAAAAGTTTATGTTTATTACTTTTGGCTGCACTGGATCTTTGTTGCTGTGCTCCAGCTTTCTCTAGTTGTGGCTAGCAGGGGCTGTTTTCTAATTGCAGTGCCCTGGCTTCTGTTGCAGTGGCTTCTCTTGTTGGATAGCATGGGCTCTAGGGTGTGCAGGCTTCAGTAGTTGTACAGGGGCTCAGTGGCTGCAGCTTGTAGGCTGTAGAGCATGGACTCAGTAGTTGTGGCACATGGGCTTAGTTGTCTCGTGGCATGTGCAATCTTCCCAGATGAGGAATTGAACCAGTAAGCAAGGTGGATTCTTAACCACTGGACCACCAGGGAAGCCCCAGCATGTTGTTTAATCTTCATATTTTTGTGGTTTTCCAATTTTCTTATCGCGATCTCTAATTTCATACCATTATACTTGGAAAAGATGGTTGATATGATTTCAGTCTTCTTGAATTATTGAGACAACTCATGACTTAATATGTGATCTGTCTTGGAATATTCCATGTGCACCTTAGAAGAATGAGTATTCTGTACATAGCTTTGAACTCCATCTCACCTAATATGTCCTTTAAGGCCAGCTGTTTCCTTATTGATTTTTCTGTAAATGATCTATCCACTGCTGTAAGTGGGGTGTTAAAGTCCCCTACTGTTGTTATTGTATTGTTTTTAATTTCTCCCTTTAGGTCTGATAATATTTGCTTTATATATTTTGGTGCTCCTATATATGTATAAATGTGTATTTATAAATATATTTTCCCTTCCATCTAGTCTGTGTGTGTCTTTACTTCTGAAATGAATCTCTTTTATGTATACATAGATACATACACACATGATGCAATTGTATGTACATACACATACAAGGGCATACTACTTAGCCTTAAAAAATAATGAAATTTTGTCATTTGCAACAACATGGATGAATTTAGAGGGTCAGACAGAGAAAGATAAATACTGTATGATATCACTTATATTTGGGATCAAAAATACAACAAACTAGTGAATATAACAAAAAAGCAGACTCACAGATACAGAGAGTA
This sequence comes from Bos javanicus, assembly GCF_032452875.1. Taxonomy (NCBI): domain Eukaryota; kingdom Metazoa; phylum Chordata; class Mammalia; order Artiodactyla; family Bovidae; genus Bos; species Bos javanicus. Next base: position 39,980,474 of record NC_083875.1, on the reverse strand, counting down.
AACTAGTGGTTACAAGTAGGGAGGGGCATTATGGGGGTGGCCGAATGGGAGGTACAAACTACTGGACGTGAGATAGGCTACAGGGATATACATGGGGAATATAGCTAATATTTTGTACTAACTGTAAATGGTGTATAACCTTTAAAAATCATATAAAAATTTTTTTAAAAATCAGGTGCAAAAAAGGTGTATTAAACCAACATTAAAGAAACTTGCAAAAATGTAAAACATACAACTCTAAATACAAAATTTGTTGTTTTGGAAAACAGTTATTTTTTATAAAAATATTATTTATGCTAGTATTACTGGGTTTATTGTTATTTTTAATGATACTTTTATGTCTCCTTGGTTTTGAAATCTAATATGGTAAATATTAGTAGATTCAACCCACATAAACAAAAGCTTTGGGGGCACGTCAGTAAATTTTTAGTGTATAGGGGACTTCATACCAGAACTGGAGGTATAGAGAGTGCATTGTGTTAAGGAGAGGCTAACAGCAGAGAGGACTACTTAGACAACTTTTTCAGGTATCTAGGTCATTGATTTTGAAACCCTTTGTGCATATATACCCATTGAAAGAATTATCAAAAGCTATATTCTTTATGAAACATTTTAAAATTTTATATGGTTGTAAATATTTTGTAAAGTATTATAAATAATGACATTAATATAAGGTGTATCAATCCTTTAGAGATATACAGTGAAATCCAAATGCCACAGCAACTTGATAAAGATTGTCACCCACTTAAAAAGGTATAGAAAGAGACTGTCTTTTTGATAGAAACTTTATGTTATTCCTTTTTCTCTTTAAAATTATGTTTACACCTCCCTTCTCAGAATTCTGCATAATGTATTTTATTTTGCACTTGGAATATATCTTGATAATCTCCTCTGTAACCAAAATACATATATAAATTGAATTAATTTTAAAATTTCCTGTGACCACAAAACTATTCATTTTTTTCCTTCTGGATTGAACTATCACTGAAGTTACTGTCAGGGTGCAATTTCCAATGCAATATAAATGAATTATTAATTTGGATTAGTTATTTGACTAGTTCTTTAAAAATGTTTATTGCAATCATTTCTTAATGAGATATGGAGTTTTTTTTTTCCCCCTCCAACTAGTCCATATAGCCTTAGATAAATATTATTTACTGTTATAAGGGGACCAGATTCAACATAAATTCCAAGTCTATTTTTGTTTTTGTAAGCACAGAGAAAACTTTTTTGTATAAATGAGATGGAAATGGAGTTTTGTTATGTCATTCACGTTTATGACTTGTGATAAGCAAAACAATATGCAGTGATCTACTGATAGAATTTGTTAGCTGGCAATTTCATTAGATCCATCCTGTTTTCAATTTCATAGAAAACAAAGAATTAAACCCACTTGATTTTCAAAAGTGGATTTACTACCCAATCATTAGGGTCTTTCATTTTCTCAGTTTCCAGGAAGTATGCCAAAATTTTTTTTTCAAATTCAAATCATGGTATTACTCTCATGTAGAGGCATCTTGTTTATACATTTATAAAAAGTTAAGAAACAGAATATTAATTTTGATACAGTATTTTAAATAATGTTTTATAATTTTTAAATACATGATTTAAATATGGCAATCCCTTGCGCTATCTCAAAGATTGAGTCACTTAATGAGGAATGTCCTTCATTCAATCTGCTTAGCAATACCAGGCCTCATAAACAAATACACTTATTTTCCAACAGAAAAAACCTTAGTTCATTTTTCAGTTCAAGTAATTAATGTTATGAAATACTGTTTTTAAAAAAATCATTATAAACTATAGAACACATGTGCAGAGAGACAAGTTTACAATGAAGCTAACAAGGCATATCTGTCAGAGTTCCTTCTTTTTGAGATTCTTTCTTTTCTAATTTTAAATATTCACTTTTATACCTAACTTTATATTCTTATAATAAAGAAGGCCCCTAAAGCTTTGGGCCCTGTATTTCTTCCTGAATATCTGGAAAGATTAATCACAAAGGAAATCAGGATAAGCTTATGTGCATGCATGCATGCTAAGTCGCTTCAGTTGTGTCTGACTCTTTGCGACCTCATGGACTGTAGCCTTCCTGTTCAGAGGAGGACTGCAGGCTCCTCTGTCTGTGGGATTCTCCAGGTGAGGATAGTGGAGTGGATTGCCGTGCCCTCCTCCAGGGCAGGATAAGCTTAAGATGATATATATTTAGTATAATTAATTTCCTTATTAAATAATTAAGATAAATTGCTTCTCATTACTTAATTTCCTAATACATAATACAGAATAAAATATTGTTAAGATTATGTTTTATGAAGTAAGGCATATGGTAAAAGGCCTATTACTCCTTCAGTAAATAAATGTTTTAGGGAAATTGAACTCTGATGTTTGACTTTGTGCTGCTCAGTCGCGTCAACTCTTTGCAACCTATAGACTGTAATTCACCAGGGATTTTCCAGGCAAGAATACTGGAATGAGTTTCCATTTCCTTCTCCAGCATATCTTCCCCACCCAGTGATCCAGCCCATGTCTCTTGCATCTCCTGCATTGATAGGTGGATTCTTTACCAGGATTGCCACCTGGGAAGCCTGATGTTTGACTTTGGGGACTCACTAATAAGAAGCTTGTATAAAAATCAGAAACCTTATCATTGATCATGATCAAGATTTTATGTGTTTAATGAAAAAGAAAGCTATATACTGCTAGAAACTAATCAGATAGTATATTGTTTTATTTTCGTAGTAGCAAGTAAAAATATTAAGTGTTTTATGTAAGTAAATGAGGTCAACTAATTTTTACATATTTCAGAAGGAGTTGACAATATATTTTAACTAACTTATTGAAAAGTAAACACTAAAGTTTGAAAGAAATAATAATTTTTATCCATCACATTTAGCCACCATATTTTTTAAAATATGTAATTTCATTTAAAAGAATCATTGTCATCTATATTGCTTTTATTGTTCACAAGTGTTGTTTAGCTTACAGCTTGCCCTGTAGGTTTGTATTAAGAAGAACTAAGGGAAAAGGCTTCTGCTGAGATTTTTTTTTTTAATTATTAAAGCAGGGTTTTGAATTAATGACAAATCCTTATACTGCTCTTGCTATAGAGCCCCTTGGAAATATTTGTATATTTTTCTGCTTACTCCTCACCTGGTTTGAAGATCTCTGTACTAGTCATGAGATAAAGATCTAACGAAGACTGTAATGGCAGTATTGGATTGGGAGGCTGATTGGAGACATAACTAAGACATACTAAAGAAACTTAGTGACTCAGTAGACTTTGGAGTGAGAGATGAGTCAAATATAATTCTTAAGATTTTGAGTTTAGGGAGTTAGATAGATTTGATGTCATTCATTGATTGCACAGAGAAAGCAAAATAATCTTGTACAGGTGGGCTGGATTTCTTTTTGCCTATGGAACTTTAATGTGTAAATTTTAAGTAAGTCTGAAACATAAAAGAAATGTCAAAGATAAAGTGGCTGTAAATTTGGGAGACCTTAGTGTGTAAGTGGATGATACTATCTAAGGGAATTTTTTTGAACGAGAGGAAAAGCTCTGATTATGGAACTTGGGGGAAACCCAACTTTAGAGAATTGAGAAAAGGAGGGAACGTGCTGGGGAAATGCCATTAAAAACGAATCTCCTCGCAACCCAGAAAGCCTCTCCCCCAAAACAGAACAGAAAGAAAACACTTTGGTTACTGAATAAACATTAATCCAGAAAGTAATATGCACCATAAGCAGTCTGCTAAGAGGTTGCCAAAAAACAGAAAGAAATCTCACTCTTGGATATGGCCAAGCCAGTTCAACTCGTTCCATATATGTTCTCAGGATAAACAGTAACTAGTCCTCAAGTAAGAGGACTCGACAGCATCATCTGTCACACATAAGTTCATCCTAAATTCACTTAGTAATAGGAGTGCCCATTTGTGTTAGCTAATTGGCTTTATCCAAAGGAAAAATAAACTTCTCATATTTTTATGATAGGAGATAGTTTTGCAACTTGCAGGAGGCACCAGCCCAAGTTAGGCTCCTGCCCTCCCACTTAAACTGGGATGTAGGGGCATGATCTTCCTTGATAACTGCATTCTGAAGAGGTGGTTTCCAGGTTCTTGAGAAAGACATTGCTATATGTAAACCTGGCAAGAGGCTTTTAAACAAAAGCTTTTAACAAGATTTTTACATATATTTCAAATAGAGAATTCACAATTCTACATTTTCTAAAGTAAATGAGAAGAGAGTCCTTTCTCTCCTTTTCTACATGGGCTTCTTTTTTCCTTTGTATTTATCCTTACATATATAATGTGAAAATGAAGGGAGAAATTACAGAGTGCTTTCATGAAAGCCAAAGTAAGAGAATATTTTGCAAAGGTTGAGGAAGTAGCACTCCTCTTCAAGGAGGTTATATTCCATTTGTGGGATTAACATAACTAAATATGTAAATTTTTAAAATAAATATTAAAATAATGGTAAATTGTGTAGTATAGACTGAAAGTACAATAGAAATTCAGTAGCATGAGGTCATAAGACCTTAAGTAGTTAGAGAAGGATTTCTAGAAGTGAGGAACCATAGGCTGAAGGAGAGAAGGAGATTTTGAAGGAGAGATTCAGTTCATATAATTCATATTTTAAATCTAAGTTTAAAACAGATCTTTCGTTATTCTCTATAATGAATATAAACATTGTGGACCATGATATGCATAATCCATTGGCCAAAATTCTCCCTTGGGTAGTGTTAATACTTGAGGGAAAGGATGACACCATTTTCCCCTGTGACTTTCTATTTTCTATGTTCCCTCTTTTAATCACCCCCTTTCAGATTAACAGTTATTTGTTTTATATGTTAATAGCTTCAAGTCTTCTCCAGCTTAAAAGGCACTTTTTTCTTTAGGATACTTGCATGCATGCCAAGTCACTTCAGTTGTGTCTGACTCTGTTTGACCTTATGGACTGCAGCTTGCCAGGCTCCTCTGTCCATGGATTCTCTGAGCGAAAATACTGGAGTGGATTGCCATGTCCTCCTCCAGGGGATCTTCCCAACTCAGGGATCAGACCCTTGTCTCCTGCATTGCAGGCAGATCCTTTACCATCTGAGCCACCAGGGAAGCCCCTCTAGAATACTTACCTGGATTCATTTTAAGCTTAACTTGGAAAGATCAGCTTTTTTTTTTTTTTTTCCATTTCTTTGAAAGTACTGTGCAGTTAACCTTGGTGTTAAGGAGACAAAATTAATTTCTTTTTTTTTTTTTTTGCTTTTAGTTATCTTTGTGTGTTGTGGTTCCCAAGACCAGCCTCAGGTTTGATCATTCACTGGAAGGACTCATAGGACTCAGCATACAGTCATAAGCATGACTATGACTCTTACAGAGAAAGGATAGAAAGAAAAATCAGCAAAAGGAAAAGACTCTGTGGCAATGCCTGGAAGAAACCAAGCACATGTTTTCAAGTGTCCTCTCCCAGTAAAGTCACATGGGACACACTTAATTCCCCCAGCAATAAATTCTGACTACACGTGTGAAATGTCATCTACTAAGGAAACTTAATAGAGACTCAGTGCCCACAGTTTTTATTGGAACTGATCCATGTAGATATTTTCTGTCTGGCATATACCAAAACTCTAGACTCATATTGTCTACGGAAATGGTTTAGGTGCAGTAAGCCACTTCTGTCATTTAGGGAATTGTGGAAACCCTCCTGAATATAACATCCCAGGTGCCAGTCAAGTGTCAGCATTCAACCAACAGACCTTTTTGATGATTGCAAACTCAGGCCTGATGTGTTAACCCTTTTCTGTACACCTTGTTTTTTATTTTGTTTTTAAATCCAGTGATCTGCAGGTAAAATCAAGAGTTGGCACATCAAGTAACTCTTTTAAATATATTACAGGTATGCACCAGAATCACTGACAGAGAGCAAGTTTTCTGTGGCTTCAGATGTTTGGAGCTTTGGAGTGGTTCTGTATGAACTTTTCACATATATTGACAAGAGTAAAAGCCCACCAGCGGTCAGTATGCTTTTTGTTTACTTTCATTTTTTTTTTTAACATGAGAAAAGCGTTTCAAAAGAATAATAGTAAACTTAGGGTTATTTTAGAGTTCCTATTGGTTATTTATAAGACAACAAGCAACAAAATAACCCCCAAACTAACTCATTAAATTAACTTGAGGTTTTGAAAGGTGGGGATTGTAGTACTGTTTAATATATTCTCTTTATATTATTTTTAGTAAATCCAATAAACTCATTCTTCCCAGGAATTATTGCAAATGTTAAACCTTTTAAAATAATATTTTTTCTATTCATTGTATAATTTTAATATAGGACAGTATAGAAAAGAAAATGAAAGTAATCTCTAATTCAGCTACTCAGAGGTAACCACTTTAATACTGTAGTATGTTTTCTTTCAGGATTCTTTTAATTTTATATGTAAAAATTAAATTTTATTAAAAAGTTTTATTTATAAAATGAGTCATACTGTACAGTTTGCTTTCCTGCTTTTTCATTAGATTATAACATGGACATTTTCCTATGTTAGTAAATACTTACTACAAATATGACTTCTAATTTCTTGGTGATGTTTCAACATAAAGATATAGTTTCTGGACAATCATTTTCTGTTTTTCAGCCTTTTAAGTAACACTCATTGAACATAGTGGCTATCCTTATATATAAATATTTATGTTTATCTCTGGTTGTCATCTTAGAGTGAAAATGTAATTATATGTGAAATATTATGAGCTCTTACATATAATAGATTTTGATGATTTCAAAATGCTCTCCAGGAAATCTGTATCTCAATTAGACTCTCAGTAGCTGTGCATAGGGGTATGTATTTTATCATTTGTCCGTGACGACTGTTACATTCCCACGCCAAATTGATGGGAGAGAAGTTGTAGCGATTTGATTTTAATTTGCATTTCTGCCTTTAGTGTGCTTGAGTACATATTTATTGGGCATTTGGGGAAAGTGCATGTGTGCATTGTATCCTCATGTACTTTGCCCATTTTTATATTGGTAACTTTTCTTGCCAGTATACAAGAGTCTTCTGTATTTAAATAAATGTGTTCATTGTAAATATTCCTCTACCTTATGGTTCAGACTTTAATCTTATGAAATTTAAACATATGAACATCTCTCCATTCCATTTATGCTTTAATATTCATTCTGCATTTTTTTATGTCCTCTTCTACATTCAGCTTTTTATTTCAACTGAAATGTGATATGATGTGTTAAAACAAAGTGTGTTTTTAGTTCACTGGTTTTGAATTCTTCTCAGGGGATTTGTTTTGAGGGTGTTATAGTTACAGAAATGGCATTGTAGAGGTTCCACATTTAACAATCTTTTATGAAGTATGACTGAAAAGGAAGTTTTTGAAGTTAAAATAGTCTTTAAAAGTTTTTAAAAGTTTCAAGGTAAGGAAACATACATACATGGGATTTTTCCCATTTACTGGAAGAAATTGAGAATTCTGCTTCAAATTAAATGTACCAAAAATATGTGATTAAAAAGTAGGTTTGTGTTTCAGGAATTTATGCGTATGATTGGCAATGACAAACAAGGACAGATGATTGTGTTCCATTTGATAGAACTCCTGAAGAATAATGGAAGATTACCAAGACCAGATGGATGCCCAGATGAGGTAACAAAAATTTTTTTTATCCACAGTAATCATGCATTTTCTTTCTCTTTTTACCCAAGGATTTCAGGTCAGTTTATGCAGTTCACTGGACTTTTAGATAAATAGCATAAACATGACTGTGGATGTAGGTATAGCCATGACATACGCCTCTATGAAAAAATTAAGTGGGAGTTCCGAATTCATGTCTTCACCAATTAAAAAATGGCGCTTTGTGTTCATTGTAATTTTGGTTTATTTTCCCTTTTACAGATATATGTGATTATGACAGAATGCTGGAACAATAATGTAAACCAGCGCCCCTCTTTCAGAGACCTAGCAGTTCGAGTTGATCAAATAAGGGACAACATGACTGGATGAAAGAAATGAACTTCACTCTGAGACCAGGATAGACTTACAGAACAAAGTTTTGTATTTCACATTGCTGTGGACTTTTGTTACGTATATCATTATTATGTATATCACAATATTTGCCAGCAAAAGTGTGGAAATACCTGCTTAAAACTTTCGAAGTTTAGTGAGTTTTTCTTCATGAGGATACCAGCCAAAGACATTGATGAAAAGTCCTTAGCAAAGAGTTTTGTAAACTACTTGGGGAACTTGATCAGTCAGTTAACATCACTTTTCTTTGGCAAAAAAAGAAAATTAGACATTTTTCAACTAAGAATTATAAGTGATTAAAAAATTGTAAGTTTTAAATATATACAGAATACGTATGTACAGTTTTTACCATAGTGAATGTGTGACACCTTGGCATCTTGTGTGATGTTTTACACAGGGGCTGGCGTTCATAAATAATGTTTTATAATTTTTCCATAGTTCTATGATAACTTCACTCTATAGACAAATTAAGATGCTCAGATAATTGAATATGCACCTTTTTGTCCTCGCGCATTTATGTCACTGGCCAGCAATATAAGCAGGTGTATACTTTAGCTTGTTGTTCTGTGTACTGTAAATATTTTTCAAAGCAAAGGGAACAAATGTTTAGTTTTATTTGTATAGGGAATTTTCCTGACCCTCTAGAATACATTTTGAAATGGAACAAGTTTACAAAGATTAACACAATATATTTTCTTATTTGTCTCCCTTGTATCTGTTTGTGGCACGTATGTTTTTTAAATATAACTATCTCCAGATTTTTTCTAAGACCACCGTGAACAGTTTTCTTTTAAAATTTTGAGATTACAAATGCCAGGAATATTGTCATCCCTTGAGCTGTTGGTTACCAATAAGATTCTTCAATCCCTGGGACCTATGGTCATGCATTAAATTTAAGTGTAAGCTATAATAGAGATTTTTTTTTTTTCATATATATAAGCCTACTAAGATGCACAGTGGTTTAGGAATTTTTTTCTAAAGAATGTATATTTTAGGGATTTCAGAAATCTATTGCGATCATAAAAGAGATCTTTTTTGTTGTTGTTAGATTCTTATATACAAGGGAGAAATTAAATTGATTTTTTAAAATTATTATTAATTTTATTCAAAAATGCCAGTAGAAAATTCTTAATGTATATCTTGAAGAAAAATGAGTGTTTTCAATTAAGTATAAAGGGTTGTTTATTATTGTTGTCATTTTAGTGCTACTCCATTTTAGACATCATACCTAAAATATGGTGGGTTTGTGTGTGTATGTGTGTTATTTATATAAAGTTTAAAATACTTGGAATTTTGGTTAGAAAGAAAATAGTTCATTTTCAGTGCTATATGCTTCTATATATATATTTTTTTTTTTTTACTTAAAGACTTTAGATTATCTTTCTAACTTTCAGAGCTGGTTTTTTAAATGCTTATTATATAAGAAAAAAAAATGCCTCACACATAAAGTTTGAGTTTTTTTGTTGGAAGGAAAGGGAAGAAATGCTTTTTATGTTATCTTTATTTTTATTGAAGTACAGTTGATGTACAATATCATACAAGTTTCAGGTATACAACATAGTGATTCACAATTTTTAAAATACATGCTTCATTTATAGTTATTATAAAATATTGGCTATATTCTCTGTGCTGTACAATATATCCTTGTAATTTGCTTATTTTTTTTTTTTTTTTTTTTTCAGCATCAACTTTATTTATTTATTTATTTATTTTCCCATCCTGAACCCTCCTCCCTCCCCCTCCCCATACCATCCCCCTGGGGGATGTTTATGTTATCTTTAAAGTATTTGGGCTTCTTTCATAGCTCAGTTGGTAAAGAATCTGCCTGCAATGCAGGAGACCCTGGTTCGATTCCTGGGTTGGGAAGATCCCCTGAAGAAGGGATAGGCTACCCACTCCAGTATTTTGGGGCTTTCCTTGTGGCTAAGCTGGTAAAGAATCTGCCTGCAATGCAGGAGACACCAGTTCGATCCCTGGGTTGGGAAAATCCCCTGGAGAAGGGAAAGGCTACCCACTTCAGTATTCTGGCCTGGAGAATGCCATGGACTGTATAGTCCATGGGGTTGCAAAGAGTCAGACACGACTGAGTGACCTTCACTTACTTTAAAACATTTTACCAAATGTAGTTACCAAACACACAAATCTTCTAAAATGATAATGTATTGGATTTTAAAAGATTTCTAGTAAATATTTTGATGAAAGTTGACTATAATTTTTATTTAATTTGTAAAAAGACTCCTCCAGGATCTGTATATGTACTGTTAATGCACTTAAGAGATCTTCCGTTCTGCTACTTTTCAAGTCAAAAATAGCATATCATATATGTTTGATTTCACATTTTTGTACTAAAACTTAGGTACCTGAAGTAGATTCTTAAAAGTTGATAACATTTTGTTTATAAAAATAAGAATGTTAACTAGATTTCTTTTAAAATAGTTTTTCTTTTAATGCTTCAGTTTTTAGTTTTAGGAGAAAATTCCATATATCTAAAGTTTTTAGATGGAATGACTGCTTTATTGTAAAATTCTAAGTTTTCAAAAGAATTATTGTTCATTGAGTGTTTATGATGTTTTAAATTTTGATTCCGACCTTATATAAAAGGAAAGTAAACTTGCCGCTGTTTAGTTGATTGTGCATAAGACACAGGTAAGTAAGTATTGTACCAGTTAATGCCAGACAGCTTCTTCAAATTAATATTCTTCAGAAATGAGGGTAAAGATTTTCTTTAAAATCTGTGATTCTGTAAATATTCCAGTATTTTTAGTTACACAATCTTTATGTAAATAATCCCCTATATCCATGGCTACCTACTTTGGGAAACAGTCACTTTTTCATGTTATTTATATATGCTGCCGGTAGCACTATAATTTGCTATGGAAGAGTGCTTTCTTATAACCCAAGACTTCTGCTTTAAAATCAAGTGAAATTTTTATCACAACCATAACTTGATATTTAATTTTATTTAAACAATTTTGTTATGGACATTAGAGGATACTGCAGTTCTATACATAGGGACTCATTTTGGGGCGGCATGATGTCAGATTGAGACGGTATTATTTTCATCGTTGTGCCTTTTGCATGTTCCTACAAAATTGAAATACTGATGTAATCAATAATTCAGAAGTGAGTGATCACACCATCGTGATTATCTGGGTCATGAAGATCTTTTTTGTACAGTTCTGTGTATTCTTGCCACCTCTTCTTAATATCGTCTGCTTCTATTAGGTCCATACCGTTTCTGTCCTTTAGTAAGCCCATCTTTGCATGAAAATTTCCCTTGGTATCTCTAATTTTCTTGAAGAGATCTCTATAGTCTTTCCCATTCTATTGTTTTCCTCTATTTCTTTGCATTGATCCCTGAAGAAGGCTTTCTTATCTCTCCTTGCTGTTCTTTGGAACTCTGCATTCAGATGCGTATATCTTTCCTTTTCTCCTTTGTTTTTCTCATCTCTTCTTTTCACAGCTATTTGTAAGGCCTCCTCAAACAGCCATTTTGCTTTTTTGCCTTTCTTTTTCTTGGGGATGGTCTTGATCCCTGTCTCCTGTACAATGTCACGAACCTCCATCCATAGTTCATCAGGCACTCTATCAGATCTAGTCCCCTAAATCTATTTCTCACTTCCACTGTATAATCGTAAGGGATTTGATTTAGGTCATACCTGAATGGTCTAGTGGTTTTCCCTACTTTCTTCATATGAAGTCTGAATTTGTCAATAAGGAGTTCATGATCTGAGCCACAATCAGCTCCCAGTCTTGTTTTTGCTGACTGTATAGAGCTTCTCCATCTTTGGCTGCATGGAATATAATCAGTCTGATTTCCATGTTGACCATCTGGTGATGTCCATGTGTAGAGTCTTCTCTTGTGTTGTTGGAAGAGGGTGTTTGCTATTACAAGTACGTTCTCTTGGCAAAACTCTATTAGCCTTTGCTTCATTCTGTACTCCAAGGCCAAATTTGCCTGTTACTCCAGGTGTTTCTTGACTTCCTACTTTTGCATTCCAGTCCCCTATAATGAAAAGGACATCTTTTTTGGGTGTTAGATCTAAAAGGTTTTATAGGTCTTCATAGAACCATTCAACTTCAGCTTCTTCAGCATCACATTACATACCTAAATATTAAAATATTTTCTAAATTACCAATTTTGTTTCACTTTATTACAGTATATTCATCTTAGGTTAAAATATTAATAATTTCTGTTGTGTTTATGCCAGATGTTATTGCATAGTACAGGGCCTAAATATTTTTCTCTTCCAGCCTTACAAATTTATAAGGAAAAGCCTTATCTCTAAATGAAACATCAATCAACATTAATGTTTCTTAAAGTTTTTAATGAGCATTTTCCATTATAATGCCTTTCTTTGCTTAGCAAATTGTTTAACATCTTATTTTGAACTGTAATAGATTGATGAAATCATTAAAAGAGTTCTAGGAGTCCCTGTTCTAGTTATCCATAGCATTAAATTTTGTGAACAATTATGTTTTTAATAACTGTACCAGGAAGAACTCTTAATAGATGCTGTTTATTGAGGTCAAGCATGTCACCTCTGAGCAATGTGAACAGAAAGTAGCATAGCATTTAGGTCTGACTACAGGTAAATAGCATTAATAAATGGTGCAAGGTGGTAAGGAAAAGGCACATAGCAGGACATTGTAGAGGCAGCTGGATAAGAACTTATTAGTTGCAGATGATAAGACATTGCAGATGATAAGACATTATCAGATACAAGTATACTGAAGACACAAATGAAAGTATGCAACAGAAAGTTTTATCAGTTATCCTTCCAAGAACATAGTTGAAAATGTTTAGGTGCTTCTCACACACAAAGAGATAATTAAGTAGGTAGTATTTTTAATGAAAAAGTTTGAGTATTTCAAACTCTTAGAAAAATGTGAATCTCAAAGCATGAGTTTTCTAGTAGTATTGAGTACAAGCTTGTGAGTTGGACTTTATTAACTGAAACTAAAAACATTAGAGAGCAAAAAAATCATAGACACTATAGAAAATAGAAATGAGAAATACAAACCTAAACACACAAACTTAACAATTATTTAAATACTTGAAATTTTTTCAACTTCAACAACTTGAAATACACGATACTTTATTCTTCTGCATAATTTGTTGAAGATTGCTGTAAACCTTTATAACTATCCCAAATTTTAATTATGTAAGAACAAAATTTATTTTATGTCCTTAGTAACGTTCAAGTTTTTGGATTAATTTTGGTTGGAGAAGAAGGAAAAGAAAGTTGTTTGCAGAATCTTGACTCTTAATAACAAGTAACTGAATTCTCCAACAATACTGATTAAAATACTTTTAATCTTCATAACCCAGGTATCTAAGCCCTTGAGTGCAAGCTGCAGGTGGCCAGATCTAAATGACAAATCTAATGTAGTTTCTGTTGAATGGCAGAAATTATTATCTGCTGTTCACAAAGCATTTTAAAAACAAAAATAGTCACTATTTCCCACAAATTCTGCCAGAATATTGTTTTCTTTCTTTCCTTCTTTAAAAAAATGTTTTAAATACTTGTTTCTATCAGTAAGTTTGAGTACAGCATTAATCCCCTCGTACCAGTTCTTTTCCTTTCTGTTATTAGTTTTGTAACATTATAATGTAACTTACTGAATAGGAATTCTTGATAATATAGTAAGGGTATTGGTGATTTAAAAATTTGAGACAAAATCTTACCTTTTTATTGAAGGACTTTGAGAAACGTTGAATTCTAAACCCTGAGTATATCATTATAATTCCTTAAGGTGGCCCCATTTACTTCCTAAATTACTATTATAGAGGAATAAAACTCCAAAAACTGAGATTACTGTAGAGGACAATCTTTTTCCTAATAATGTTTTGGAAATCTGAGACCTAAAGAACAATGTATGTGGTGAGGGGGAAAGGAGATTTCTAGATTCTGTCAGATGTCAAACTTGCATTTAATGGGAATTTTTTCTAACATCTTGAATTTCTCTTATTTTAGGGTTACTATAATAAATGTAGAAGGTGTTGACTTTTAAAAAAACTGCACAATGTGAGAGTTATGAATTAAATTTTGTTTGGGGCAAAATGAGGACCCAGGAAGCAGCATCTCAGACAGCTCTAAGAAACTGTTCCAAAGAGGCAGGGGGGAAGAGGGTCAGTATATATGTGATTTTGGTGAAGGGGGATACATGCAGATCAAGCACTTTTTTCTTTTATTTTTAAGAAAGTTTCTGCTAGTCATGAGCAGTTGACATCATGAAGGATTTTAGTGCTTTCCTAGATAGGAGATTCAAGAATTGGGCTTATAAAATCTGCTCCCCAAAATATCTATCTGAAGACCTGTCCTGCCAGTTTTTCCCCCAGCACAGTGTGCCTCATTTCTGCTCTCCATCCTAAACTCCTTTAAGGGGTGTTGAAAATAAGCAGCTGCAGCAGCACATGATTTAGTCTTTGTAGAAGTAGATGGCAAGTGCCAGTTTGTAGTTGACAAAGGTTAGAGGATGGATAGCTCAGTCAAATGCCAAAGTATTATGGCTCTAGTAGTTATCTAGGCCATTTTTTTACAGCTGCTCCAACGTGGGCACTTAATTTTCAGATTCTTAGTACAGTCATTTTTCTTTTCTAAACTTAAAAAATAAAAGATCATGTCCATATTGTATACCCCTTCAGACCTTCCTACATATACACTCACCAATACTGACACATGCAGGCTCCCTGCGACTTTAAATTTGCATCAGATAATTCAAATTAATGGTTGCAGTAATGAAGACATAACCTCTTGATAAAATCCTAAATCCCATTCATGTGTTGAGAATAAAGAAGAGTAGATAGTGCAGTTATGGGTATAGTTACGGATATATAAGACATGAGTAATCTTCTGTGAGGGTCAATCCTGATGGTATTTCATCTTATACTTCCCTGTTAAATAAACATACAGACAAAACCAAGAGATTTAAACTTTCAGTTCTGCAACTTTCAGATACCAGCCCTAATCATGATGGTTTTAGAGAATCTAGTTTGGTGTGGCCCCAAATATAAAGGATCCATAGAAAGAATTTCTTGGGCCTGGGCCTAATATGAGAGTTGGAGTTTCATATATAAACTTCTCTTTAGAGCATGCTTTTTCAGCAGAATTGATACCAACTCTCAGGGGTGAACAGTGACAAAAAAAAAAAAAAAACTTATTTTTTAATGTATAAAGCACAGAAATACAGTACATAAGTAGATAGGCAGTAATATAAAATTCTCATGGTGGAAGAGACTAGGAGAAAATGACTAAAAAGTTCTTTGTAGATATTAGGGATAATGCAAAGAATGTTGAGAAACACTGCTCTTAAGTGTACTCATGTAGACATGGGCCAAACCAGTACTACCTGAGAAATGACTTCAGTTAGAAAGGGAAGATATGTCAGTGTGAGAACACTGAGTGTATTGGATCTTTAAGCATGCATGCATGCTAAGTTGCTTCAGTCGTGTCCGACTCTGTCCACCGCCGTGGACAGCAGCCCACCAGTCTCCTCTGTCCACGGAATTCTCTAAGCAAGAGTACTGGAGTGGGTTGCCATGTCCTTCTCCAAAATATACTAAATAGTGTATCTGAACTAAGAAAAATTAGTTGGTAAAGTCACCTAATTTTAACCTCTCTAGAATTTAAAGGTTTTCCTTCATAGATGGAAAAATCGAGGCTTTTTCAATGGAGTACCTCCATGAGAACCATTTTGTTGTCTTTGATTTTACATTTCACAATAAATCAGTTAAGATATAATTGTCTCAAAAAACTTAGGGTATCTTAATGATATGCAGTGTATTAGCAGTTTTTCTTCTTGATCATAAAAGGAGATAATAACAAAGATATTAAAACCATGGCATATTACTGTATATTAAAGGCAGAATAGGGACTTCCCTGGTGCTCCAGTGGCTAAGACTGCTCCCAATGCACGGGACCTAGGATTGATCCATAGTCAGGGAACTAGAGATCCCACATGCTGCAACTAAGACCTGGTACAGCCAAAGTTAAAAAAACCTCAACATTCAGAAAACTAAGATCATGGCATCTGGTCCCATCACTTCATGACAAATAGATGGGGAAACAATGGAAACAGTGACAGTCTTTATTTTCTTAGGCTCCAAAATCACTGCAGATGGTGACTGCAGCCATGAAATTAAAAGACACTTGCTCCTTGGAAGAAAAGCTATGACTGGCCTAGACAGCATTTTAAAAAGCAGAGATATTACTCTGCTGACAAAAGTCTGTCTAGTCAAAGCTATGGTTTTTCCAGTATTCATGTACGGATGTGAGAGTTGGACCGTAAAGAAAGCTGAGCACCGAAGAATTGATGCTTTTGAACTGTGGTGTTGGAGAAGACACTTGAGAGTCCCTTGGACTGCAAGGAGATCCAACCAGTCCATACTAAAGGAAATCAGTCCTGAATATTCATTGGAAGGACTGATGCTGAAGCTGAAACTCCAATCCTTTGGTCACCTGATGCAAAGAACTGACTCATTGGAAAAGACCCTGATGCTGGGAAAGATTGAAGGTGGGAAGAGAAAGGGATGACAGAGGATGAGATGGTTGGATGGCATCACTGACTCAATGGACATGAGTTTGAGTAAGCTCTGGGAATTGGTGGTGGACAGGGAAGCCTGGTGTGCTGCAGTTCATGAGGTTGCAAAGAGTCGGGCAAGACTGAGCGACTGAACTGAACAGCCAAAATAAATAGTAAAAATAAAATATTGAAAAAAAAAAATAAAGCCAGAATTTCTATACAGAAATAGTAAAGAAACTAACACCAGCAAATGAAGATCATATCTATTCTATGAAATTTACCTAGAAGTCAAAGCATTAGTCTTTGAAAAATGCTACAGCTTTTTACATTCTGTGATATCCATTGTAATGGTTGTGATGTTATTTAATGTGGTTTTCATTTGCATTTCACTAATGATTAATGATCTTTTTTTAATGATTTATTTTAATTGGAGGCCAATTATAATATTCTGGTAGTTTCTGCCATACATTGACATGAATCAGCTACAAGTGTACATGTGTCCCCTTGTCCTGAACCCCCCTCCTACCTCCCTCCCCATCCCATCCCTCTGGGTTGTCCCAGTGCACTGGCTTTGAGTGCCCTGTTACATGCATTGAACTTGACTGGTCATCTATCTCACATATGGTAATATACATGTTTCAATGCTATTCTCTCAAATCTTCCTACCTTTGCCTTCTCCCACAGAATCCAAAAGTCTGTTCTTTACACCTGTGTCTCTTCTGTCTTGCAGGTCATCATTACCATCTTTCTAAATTGCATATATATGCATTAATATACGGTATTGTTTTTCTTCCTGACTTACATCACTCAGTATAATAGGCTCCAGTTTCATCCACCTCATGATCTTAAGTATCTTTTAATATGTAATTTTACTGGTCATTTTTTCATCTTTGGAGAAATGTCTATTTAAGTCCTTTGTCCATTTTAATTAAGATTGGGTTCATGTTTTTAGTTGTAGAAGTTCTTTCTATGTTCTGGATATTAACCCTTTATCACATATATAATTTTAGATATTATTCCCATTCTGTGGATTGCCATTTTATTCTGTTCATTGTATCCTCTTATGCACAAAAGTTTAAAATTTTGATATTTTCCAGTTTATCTACTTTTACTTTCAGTGTCATATTCCAGAAATCATTGCCAAATCCATTGTCAGAAGAAAACACTGGGAAAAAAATTCTTAAGTGTTTTATGCCTTTAACTCTTAATATTTAGGTCTTTGATCCATAATTTTTCTATATGTTGAAAGATAGTATCCATATATATATATATATATATATATTTATTTATTTATTATTATTATTTTTTTTGCATGTAGATTTCTAGTTTTTCCAGCACCACTTTTAGAAAAGAGTATCTTTCTTCTACCAGATGACTTTGGGATACCTTTGTTGAAATGTGTTTGACTGTATACATGAGAGTTTATTTCTGAGTTCTCTGTTACATGCTATTAGTTTATATGTTTGTCTTTATGCCAGTATCACATTGTTCTTATTACTGTAGCTTTTATTTTAAGTTTTGCAGTCATGAAGTGAGAGACTTCCAATTTTGTTGTTCTTTGTAAAAATTGTTTTGGCTATTTGGTGTCCCTTGAAACTGCATATGAGGTTTAGAATGGGTTTTATATTTCTGGGAAAAAAATCATAAGGATTTTGAATGGTATTACATTAAATCTGTAGACTGTATTTAGGGTACAGGTAGGGCTTCCCTGGTGGCTCAGATGGTAAAGAATCTGCCTGCAATGCAGGAGACCCCGGTTCAATCCCTGGATTGGGAAGATCCCCTGGAGAAGGAAATGGCTACCCACTTGAGTATTCTTACCTGGAGAATTCCATGGATGGAGGAGCCTAGCAGGCTACAGTCCATGAGGATGCAGAATCTGACACAACTGAGCAACTAACACTTCACTTCATTTCACTTTCAGTATCCTCTTAGGTAGTTACCTCATTTTATCCACACAACTCTATGAGGTAGACACTATTATTTTTTTTGCTTTAAATATGTAGACACTGACATTTAGCAAGATACAATAAATTTAGAAAGTGGAGAAAGAAGGGATGTTAGAGTTTGAATTTAGGCAGTCTGACTCCAGGAGTTTGCCAGAGTTTATAATTGCTTCACTATGCTGCCTTTCACAGCTTTGGCAGCATACATATAAAGCAGCAATAAACTAGATAAGCTTTCTTCAGTGATATTTCTCAGATGGCAAGATGACAAAATCATTTCAGTTTCCAGTGAAAATTATTTGAACATATTTTTAGTTGGACTGTCACTTTCTGTCCCTCAAAACAAACAAACAAAAAAAAAACCCTACAAGTGCACAACAGTGTGATAAAATGTAGAAAACAAGTGTTTTTGTAGAAAGAACAAGGTAAGTGATGATAATGAATTTGCTAGATGATGAGAGAAAATTGAAAGTAAATGAACTTAAAAAAAAAAAAAACTTGGGAAGGTACAATATGACTGTGAGCTGAATAGGAAGGAGCAGGTGCAGCAGCTGCCAGGAGGGCGAACACAAGGTTTCATGTTCACCAGAATGCAGGGCAAAAGCAGTGACTTCATAGGCGCCTAGGCCAGACCTACCTGCTGATCTGTTGTTCATTAGTGGTCTGGGAAAGCAGGGATGGCTGTGGCTCTCCCTGGGGTAATAAAAACTGGTGTTGGAAATATCAGGGAATGTTCATCTATCAGAACTCTTGGGGGAGACAAGTATTTTGCTTGGGTCTATAGTACCAAGATAACATCCTGTAGGCTCCAGTGCTGGAAACACTGCCTAACTGGTTTAATCGCCATTCATTCCCTCAAAGTATGATGCAGCTTGGACTAGAGAGATGGGGACAGAAATGGAAAGAAGTCGGTATGCTATTGTGGTTTGGATGGAAAGGATAAGAGAAGAACAAAGCAACTAGATGGAAGGAGTTTAAACCAGAATTCCACTTTGGAGATGTTAAATCTGAGATGCCTAATAGATATCGAAGTAGAAGGAAAGCCCAGAAATGTTACACAGGCAGTCATTTAAAATAATGGATATAGTTAAGCTAACTAAGGAAGTGTTAGATAAAGACAGCGAGTAGAGGATCAGGACCTGAGACAATCTTAACATTTAAAGGTTAGACTGAGGATGAAGACTGAGCAAGGAAAGACAGAGTAGTCCACTTCAAGAAATAATGTTGTTCACTTGCTAAGTCATGTCTGACTCTTTGCAACCCCTTGGACTGCAGCACACCAGGCTTCCCTGTCCTTCACTATCTCCAGAGTTGGCTCAAACTCATGTTCATAGAGTCAGTGATGCTATCTAACAATCTCATCCTCTACCACCCCCTTCTCTTTTGCTTTCAGTCTTTCCCAGTATCAGGGCCTTTTCCAATGAGTCTGCTCTTTGCATCAGGTGGCTAAATTATTTATTGCAGCGTCAGCATCAGTGCTTCCAATGAATATTCAAGGTTGATTTCCTTTCGGATTGACTGGTTTGATCTTGTTACTGTCCAAGGAAATCTCAAGAATCTTCTCCAACACCACAATTCAAAAGCAGAAATTCTTTGGGCCAAGCCTTCTTTATGGTCCAACTCTCATATCTGTACATGCCTACTGGAAAAACCATAGCTTTGACTATCCGGACCTTTGTCGGCCAAGTGATGTTTCTGCTTTTTACTATTCTGTCTAGGTTTGTCATAGCTTTTCTTCCAAGGAGCAAGTGTGTTAATTTCATGGCTGCAGCCACCATCTGCAGTGGTTTTGGAGCCTGGAAAGTAAAATCTGCCACTGTTGCCACTTTATCACCGTCTATTTGCTATGAAGTGGTGGGACCGGATGTCATGACCCTAGTTTGTTGAACATTGAGTTTTAAAGCCAGTTTTTTCACTCTTCTCTTTCAACTTCATCAAGAGGCTTTTTAGTTCCTCTTTGCTAGCTGCCATTAGGGTGGTAGTATCTGCATATCTGAGGTTGTTTTCTGTCCCAGCAACCTTGATTCCAACTTATGATTTGTCCAGCCTGGCATTTCACATGATGAACTGTGCATATAAGTTAAATAAGTGTGATGATATACCACCTTGTTGTACTCCTTTCCCAACTTTGAACCAGTCTGTTGTTCCATGTCCAATTCTGATTTGCTTCTTGACCTGCATACAGGTTTCTTAGGAGACAGGTAAAGTTGTCTGGTATTCCCATCTCTTTAAGAATTTTCCAGTTTGTTGTGATCCACAGAGTCAAAAGCTTTAGCATAGTCAATGAAGCTGAAGTAGATTTTTTTTTTTCTGTAATTCTCTTGCTTTTTCTATGATCCAACAGATGTTGGCAATTTGATCTCTGGTTCCTCTCACTTTTGTAAATCCAGCTTGTACATCTGGTAGTTCTTGGTTCAGGTACTGCCGAAGCCTAGCTTGAAGAATTTTGAGCATTAATTTGCTAGCATGTGAAATGAGTACAATTGTACGGTAATTTGAATCTTCTTTGCCATTGCCTTTCTTTGGGATTGGAATGAAAACTGACCTTTTCCAGTCCTGTGGCCACTGCTGAGTTTTCCAAATAACAGTATCATCTTTTAGGATCTGAAATAGCTCAGCTGGAATTCTGTCACCTCCACTAGCTTTGTTTGTAGTGCTTCTTTTTTAAGGCCCACTTGACTTCATGTTCCAGGATGTCTGGCTCTAGGTGAGTGACCACACTATCATCTGGGTCATTAAGATTTTTTTTTTTGTACAGTTCTTGTGTGTATTCTTGCCACCTCTTCTTAATCTCTTCTGCTTCTGTTAGGTCCTTGCCATTTCTGTCCTTTATTGTATCTTTGTATGAAATATTCGTTTGGTATCTCTAGTTTTCTTTTTTTTTTTAATTTTATTTTATTTTTAAACTTTACAAATTGTATTAGTTTTGCCAAATATCAAAATGAATCTGCCACAGGTATATGTGTTCCCCATCCTGAACCCTCCTCCCTCCTCCCTCCCCATACTATCCCTCTGGGTCGTCCCAGTGCACTAGCCCCAAGCATCCAGTATCGTGCATCGAACCTGGACTGGCAGCTCATTTCATACATGATATTATACATGTTTCAATGCCATTCTCCCAAATCTTCCCACCCTCTCCCTCTCCCACAGAGTCTAAAAGACTGTTCTATACATCAGTGTCTCTTTTGCTGTCTCGTACACAGGGTTATTGTTAGCATCTTTCTAAATTCCATATATATGCATTAGTATACTGTATTGGTGTTTTTCTTTCTGGCTTACTTCACTCTGTATAATAGGCTTCAGTTTCATCCACCTCATTAGAACTGATTCAAATGTATTCTTTTTAATGGCTGAGTAATACTCCATTGTGTATATGTACCACAGCTTTCTTATCCTAGTTTTCTTGAAATGATCTCTAGTCTTTCCCAGTCTATTATTTTCCTCTGTTTCCTTGCATTGTTCACTTAAGAAGGCTTTATCTCTCCATGCTATTCTCTGGAACTCTGCATTCAGTTGAGTATATGTTTCCTTTTCTTGTTTGCCTTCACTTCTCTTTTCTCAGCTATTTGTAATAAAGGAAGATAATCAGACACAGTTATGTACAACATGGTAACTTGACACGACAATAAAGGAAGAAAGACTAATAGATGATGAATGTGAGGGAGAATACAAAATTGAAATGGGCAGGATCATCTGGCCCCCACCTTCCAGTGCTGCTCCCCTCTTCATCCCACCTTGTTCCCCACCTCATTGGCCATGGCCATTCTTGGCATTCCTTATGAGTGATGGCATCTCATCATGGTAGACCACAGAGATAATAAACTTCAAGACTATCACATGCAAAAAAGTGCTGGAACACAAGACAATAGCTATCTTAAACCGTTAAGGATAAAAGACCTTACCAATCAGTGTGCTTCCCTCATAGCTTACTTGGGAAAGAAACTGCTTGCAGTGCAGGAGACCTGGGTTCGATCCCTGGGTCTGGAAGATCCCCTAGAGAAGGAAATGGCAACCCACTCCTGTATTCTTGCCTGGCGAATCCCATGGACAGAGGGACCTGGCAGGCTACAGTCCTTGAGGTCGCAAGAGTCAGACACGACTTAGTGACTAAACCACCACCACCACCAATCAGTAATGAGAAGTCTGAAAATTATCTGAAGGACTTCGAGTCACGCAAATGTAGAAAGATTGTGGGTAAAGTACTTAAGATATTGATTCAAAAATTCACTGTTAAAGCTATAAATGGATCAAGATATGTTTTGAGTTGTCCTTGTAGCCTGAAAAAAGTAAGCTGAAGCCAGGAACAAGAGCTGCTTTGCACATGAATACACATTTGCCAAGATCCACTGTTTTATAGCATGTTTCATGGACACAGATAATCCTTTTTTCTGAGACTGGGCTGTTATCAGATTATCAAATTGATAGAGGTGAAAGAACTACCTCCTACAAACCTAGAATTATTCCATTGTAATGGTAGTATGGCTAAAAGGCTGTTGTATGAACAGCCAGTTACAGGGAAAACACTAATAGCAAGAGCTGTTAGCCAGCTGGACTACAATTTTCTAAATGTATATAGCTCTGCTATAGACAAGTACATTGGTGAAAGTGCTCATTTGATCAGAGAACTGTTTCAGTATGCCAGAGATTATCAGCCATGCATCATTTTTATGAATAAAACAGATGTCATTGTGAGTATTAGCTTTGTGAAAGTACTTCACCTGATAGGTTCAGAGGACTTTAATGGAGTTACTCAAATGGATGGATATGATACTCTGCACAGAGTTAAAATGATCATGGCTAAAAACAAGCACAGTGAATCCTGTTTTGCTGTCTCCAGGTAAATTAAATATATATTTATAAGCAATATTAGATATACTGAAAATCTATGAAGGTACCATGATAAAATAGGTTATTTAGAAGTACTTGTGAAGCTTTCAGAGAGCTTTAACAGAGCAGACCTGAGAAATGTATGCATTGATACAGGTATGTTTACAATTCATGCTGATATAAGTTTGTAGTGTAGAAAGACTTTATGAAAACAATCAGAAGTGGCTAATTTTAAGAAGCTGAGCTTAAATTGGACTACATGGTTTTGACAGCTACATGACACTGGTTTAACATAAAAATCAGTTGAAAATGTATGCAATAGCAATAATCTCATTAAAATTGTATGAATTAAAAATACTTGAAAATAAAGTAAAAATGTATAGCTTATAACAGAAGTTAAATAAAAATGTATAGTTTATAACAGATATAGAAATTAAATATATAAACACAAATAGCAGAAAAGACAGGAGGGGTAAATGGAAGTATTGTGTTGACAAGGTCTTAAACTGCATGTGAAGTGATAAAATATTTGAAGGAATCTGTAATAAAGATGCATATTGTATCAAATTTTAAGAAATAGCAAAGTAACCAACAAGATAAAATGAAATTTTAAAAGATTTCAACCCAACAGAACGCAAGGAGAAAAAGGAACAGAAATCACATAGGATAATAGCAGAAGTATAGATTTAAATCCAAACCATATGGCTAATTAAATCCATACCATATTGATAATTACATTAATCAATGATCTAAACTTCCAAATAAAAGGCATATATTGTCAAACTCAATGAAAAAGCAAGAACCAACTACACGCTGTTTACAAGGAACCAATTTTAAATATAAAGATGAAAAGAGGTTAAGAATAAAAAGGTAAAAAATAATATATGATGGAAACACTAATCATAAGAAAGCTGAAGTTGCTATATTAGTATCAGGAATATTACCAGTGATAGAGGGAGACATAATAATGAAACTATTAATTCAGTAGAAGATAGATACAACATGCATGTAGTAATTTTTAAATACAGGAAGCATAAATAAATGAGCTAAAAGAACAAATAGACAAGTGCAAAATTATAGATATTTCAGTACTTTTCTCTGACAGAAAAAACAGCAAGATCAGTAAAGATATAGAACTCTGAGAACAACACAATCAACCAACTTCAACTAACTGACATTTATGAACTACTCCACAAACAGCAGCATGTACATATAGCAGAATATACATTCTTACCAAGTGTTTAGAAATAGGACAGTTATTAACCAACACAGATGCAAACAAAACAAAGTAGGGGCCAAATAAATGAACTCCAGACAAAACAGATGGATAATTTCTGCTCATGATCTTGACATCAGGAACATTGAACAAGATGCTAGGATTAAAATCTTGGTCTAGCTCTACCCCTAACTAGCAAGTAACAACATGAAGAAGCCTCAAGAGGCTGCATAATATTAAGGTACCTCAGCTTTCATTCATTTTTTTCCTACTTCAGGATTGCTCTAAGGAGTCCATAAGGAAAATATGAGTGTTCTATCTAAATTAACAAAATCATTGTTAATACAATTACAGATATTAACAGACAGGCACTAAGCTAAGAAGCTAATTAAATATACCCTAGCATAAAAATTACTAAAGTGTGTAGGTAAGTATATAGATGGCAGATAACATACTTGGTAAATCTCATAATTTTCTAATTGACACTTTGGATATATATGTTAGGAAGCTAATAAAACTCCATTTTTATTCTTAAACTACAAGTACAGACCTACACTTCTTCAAACTAGTTCAAGTGTATCACTGTATTTTGGCTTACAAGGCAACTCTCAATGGAGCAGTTTCATCAAACACCCAGCCAACTTACTGTATCACTCAACCATGATATGATATAATCTATCATTTTATATCAAAACAAGTGACTAAAAATTAAAGTGAATGGTGTACCCTAGAACTGGTTAAAAAATTGTATCTATTAATGCACTGTAAATGAATATAACAGATACACGTGGAAAAGAGCTTTGGTTCTAAAAAATAACAGAGCCAAATAGGAATTTAAAATTTTAATTGAAAAGAACATTACAGTGCATATTTGGGAAAGAAACTAGAAAAATATTCCAAATTATACTTACCCCCTAATTAATGGCAGAAAATAGGAATTTCACTTTGGATTCTTTGTATAAGCTTTGCTCTAATTTGTAACATTAAAAGATTTTCCCATGTGGACATAAAGTGGAAAAACATACCAAAAACTTAGTGCTATAGTACCTATATTGAGTTAAGATATGCAAGCACATAAACAGAATTTCTACAATATTCATACTGTGAATATTAACAGTGATTGTCAACCTTTAACCTACTTAAGAATGACTCAGAAGGCCTGTAAAAATGCAGACCAATGAGCCCCATACCCAGAGTTCTAATTCAGTAGGTCTGGGAGAGGACCTTAGAACTGCATTTCTAACACATTCCCAGGTGATGCCGACACTGCACTCTATTCTGACCAAGCCTGAATAAGACTTCACATTATGGCTGCGATCCAAAAGTCTACAAATAATAAATGCTGGAGAGGGTGTGGAGAAAAGGGAACCCTCTTACACTGTTGGTGGGAATGCAAACTAGTACAGCCACTATGGAGAACAGTGTGGAGATCCCTTAAAAACCTGGAAATAGAACTGCCTTATGATCCAGCAATCCCACTGCTGGTCATACACACTGAGGAAACCAGAAGGGAAAGAGACACGTGTACCCCAATGTTCATTGCAGCACTGTTTATAATAGCCAGGACATGGAAGCAACCTAGATGTCCATCAGCAGATGAATGGATAAGAAAGCTATGGTACATATACACAATGGAGTATTACTCAGCCATTAAAAAGAATACATTTGAATCAGTTCTAATGAGGTGGATGAAACTGGAGCCTATTATACAGAGTGAAGTAAGCCAGAAGGACAAACACCAATACAGTATACTAACGCATATATATGGAATTTAGAAAGATGGTAACGATAACCCTGTATATGAGACAGCAAAAGAGACACTGATGTATAGAACAGGCTTATGGACTCTGTGGGAGAGGGAGAGGGTGCTAAGATTTGGGAGAATGGCATTGAAACATGTGAAATGTCATGTATGAAACGAGATGCCAGTCCAGGTTCAATGCACGATGCTGGATGCTTGGGACTGGTGCACTGGGATGACCCAGAGGGATGGTATGGGGAGGGAGGAGGGAGGAGGGTTCAGGATGGATTTTCTTTTAAAAATTAAAAAAAAAAAAAAAGACTTCACATTGTATCAGTACCTTCAAAGCAAAGACAGGGGATCTCGGAGAGAGATTACAACCTCAAGAAAGTCACTGAACTATGTCCTCAATAGAAACTGAAAAGACTTACCAGTTACTATACAAAGAATTAAAACTGTACCTACTAAAAATGTGTAAGAGCTACTACGGGTAGTTGGTTAGCTAATTTAAGTCAGTAGGACTGGCATACTGCTGCTGCTGCTGCATCGCTTCAATCGTGTCCAATTCTGTGTGACCCCATAGAAAGCAGCCCACCAGGCTCCCGTCCCTGGGATTCTCCAGGCAAGAACACTGGAGTGGGTTGCCATTTCCTTCTCCAATGCATGAAAGTGAAAAGTGAAAGTGAGGTCACTCAGTCGTGTCCAACTCTTTGCGACCCCATGGACTCCAGCGCACCAGGCTCCTCCGTCCATGGGATTTTCCAGGCAAGAGTACTGGAGTGGGGTGCCATTGCCTTCTCCAACTGGCATACTAGAGTGAGCCTAATAGTAATGGGCACCAGTCAGTATATCATACACATGGAATGCAGAACACTCCATAATCCATTTAAATGCTACTTAAGAGAGTTTCAAAACCATAAATAAGAATAAACAGGTAATCGTTAGATGTCTGCATAGATCATGCCACCTCCAGTAATATCTTCAAATATAAAAATATATGAAAAACAGAGCACCAAAGAAAATACTAAGTCGTATTACCACCACAAAGTATTGCTAAGTGCTTACAAATACATCTAGATGTTGGTCACAGCAGAGAAACTACAAGGACAATCACCAAAAAAATAATAAGTAAAATATATTAAGCTTTTTATTAAGTTAGTGTAAGTCTCATGATGGTTAGTATATCTCAGTCACAACTGCTGATGCTTCCTTAAGTTTTCATAATCAATATATGGAAGGCATGCAATAATAAGTTCTTCTTTTGTACATCCCTTCTGACAACATTTTTCTGAGTATCCTCTGCGTTTTCTTTGGGGATGATTCCCCCAAAACAAATTGCTTAAGGTTTTGATTTTGTTTGTATTTTTCTTCTGAAATTCTATAATCTCATGAATATATGGACTGATATCTTGTGATGAGGAAGATTCCTCTTGTCTTGTCTTAAAAGGCAAGTTGGCCTTTTTATACTGATACTCAGGCAGTGACTGCATCTTCATATTGTTTATTGCTTCTTCCTGAGAGGCAGAAGTAGGGACTGTTGAGAGACAAGAAATAAATCCTTTATTAAAATCTTAGCTGAAAATTTAATCATAATGCTGTAACACTAAAGCCAGCTAATTCTGAAACACAAGTAATCACATTTTAACTAGTAAAATGGTTACTCAAAAGCAATGTATATGTTTAAGTAAAACAGTTGTAATGTTTTCCTATAAAAAGGCCTAGAAACCTTTGTACACTTTTATTCAGAAAACATTTTTTGAGCTATAATTCATATGCCATAAAATTAAGCATTTTAAAATATACAATTAGTATATTCACAAGGTTGCACAAACATCACCACTACCTGATTCCAGAACATTTCTATCATCCCCAAAAGAAACCTCCCCCGATTAGGAGTCACTCCCATTTTCCTCTTCTTTCAGCCCCTGGTACCTACTAATCTACTTTATATTTCTACAGATCTGCCTAAAACATAACCATATATGGTCATTTGTGTCTGGTTTTTTTCACTGAGCATATTTTCGAGGTTCAATCATGTTGCAGCATGTCTGCCAGTACTTTATTCTTTTTATGGCTGAATAATTTTCCATTGTATGGATATATCACATTTTATTTACCCAGTTGATAAATATGTGGGTTCTTTCTACTTTTTAACTATTAAGAATAACACTGCTCAGAACATCCACATACATGTTTTTGTGTGAACACATTTTCAGTTCTCTTGGGTATATACTTAGGAGTAGAACTGCTGGATTGTATGGTAAATTTGTTTACCTTTTTTTAGGAACTGCCAGTTTTCCACAGTGGCTACACCATTTTACAATCCCACCACTGATATACTAGGCTTCCAATTGCTATACATCTTGGCCAACATTTTATGTTTTCCATTTTTTGATGGTAGCCATCCTAATGGATGTGAAGTGGAATCCCATTATCATTTTGATTTGTAATGACCTTGCAACTAATGATGTTGAGCATTTTTCATGTCCTTATTGTATATCCTCCTTGTAGAAATGTATATTCAAATTTTTGCCCATTTGTAATTGAGTTACTTGTTTTTTATGCATATTTTATAACTAAGTGATTAGTAGAAGCCATTCTGTTGAAATATAAAGAAATGGAGAAGTGTGATATGCTCAGTGAATTGTTAATGTTACACTGCTCTTACTCAGTATTACTTATAAGAAATTAAAATAACACCAGAAGGTAATTAATTGGAGGCTTGTTGAATTTCCATCATTGCCCTTGCCCATCTACAGTTCCTTTTGAGGGATATATTGCCTCTAGCCACTGCTGTTAAGTCATGTTCTGAACCATGTGACTGCATCCTAAATCTGCAGTTCAAAGACAGGAGGTTGGCACCTGACCCCAAAGAAACAGACAGGAGGTTGGCAACTGACCCCAAAGAAACCATCTACCACAGTGGCCCACAATCCATGCCCTGTGAAAAATAAGTTTGCTCAATAAGATTTCCTCTTGTTGAAACTGGGTTTCCCTGGTGGCTCAGATGGTAAAGCATCTGCCTGCAATGCAGGAGACCTGGGTTCTATTCCTGGGTTGGGAAGATCCCCTGTAGAAGGAAATGGCAACCCACTCTAGTACTCTTGCCTGGAAAATCCCATGGGATTAATCAGAATGGAAGAAAAAATTTTGCTTGAAGAAATTTATGAGTCAGGTATATAGATAATTTTTTGAGCCATAAGACTGGATCAGATCACAAAGAGAGTTAAGTATAAATAGAAAAGAGGGGAAAGGAGCAATGACCCCCACAAGAGACTGAGCCAGAGCTGCCTGTGTGGGTTTGAAGGTCTCCTGCAAAGGCGTGGGTCAGCAATGGCCGGCTGCAGGGACGGGCACTGGCAGCAGCAGTTCTGGGAGGCACAGTGTGTGACCTAAGTCCTCCTGGAGGAGGTCACCATTAGCCCTACCACAGAACCTCCAGGTGGGTGACCCACAAACTGGAGAACAACTGTACCAAAGAAGTTCTCACACTGATGCCAAGGTTCTAGGCCCCACATCAGACTTCCCAACCTGGGGATCTGGCAAAGGGACTGAGAATCCTAGCAAATCTGACTTTTAAGGTCTGTGGGATTTGATTATAGAACTTCGACTAAACTGGGGAAACAGAGACTCTTGGAGGGCACAAAAAAACCTTGTGTGCACCAGGACCCAGGAGAAAGGAGCAGTGGCCCCACAAGAGACATGAGCAGGACTTGCCTGTGAATGTTTGGGAGTCTCTGGTGGAGACATGGGTCAACAGTGGCCTTCTGCAGGGCCAGGGGCCACTGGCAGCAGTAGTCCTGGGAGGCACAGCATGCTCATAAGTCCTATTGCAGCAGGTCGCCATTAGCCCTACTATTGAGCCTATAGCCCTACCATAGAGCCTGCAGACTCCAGGACTGGGAGCTTCAGGCCAAACTACAAGGAGGGAGCATAGCCCCACCAATCAGCAGAAAATTGGACTAAAGATTTATTGAGGATGGCCCTGCCCACCAGAGCAAGACCCAGTTTTCCCCACAGCAGTCCCTCCCATCAGAAAGCTTGCACAAGCCTCTTAGATTCATCCATGAGAGGGCAGACAGATGAAACAAGATCTTCTGTTCCACAGCCACCAGAATGAAAACCACAATCACAGAAAACTAGCCAAAATGATAAAATGGATCACAGCCTTGTCTAACTCAATGAAACTATGAGCCGTGCTGTGCAGGGCCATCTAAGACGGACAGGTCAAGGTAGAGAGTTCTGACAAAGTGTAGTCCACTGGAGAAGGGAATGGAAACCAGTATTCTTGCATTGAGAACCCCATGAACAGTATGAAAAGGCAAAAAGATATGAAACTGAAGGATGACCCCCCCCCCCCCGCCACCCCAAATGTCCAATATGCTACTGGAGAAGAGGGGAGAAATAACTCCAGAAAGAATGAAAAGGCTGAGCCAAAATGGAAACAACACCTAGTTGTGGATGTGTCTGATGGTGAAAGTAAAGTCTGATACTGTAAAGAACAATATTGCATAGGAACCTGGGATGTTAGGTCCATGAATCAAGGTAAATTGGACGTGGTCAAACAGGAAATGGCAAGAGTGAACATCGACATTTTGGGAATCAGTTAAAATGGACTGGACTGGACGAATTTAATTCAGATAACTATTACATCTACTACTGTGGGCAAGAATCCCTCAGAAGAAATGGAGCTCTCATAGTGAACAAAAGAGTCTGAAATGCAGTACTTGGCTGCAATCTCAAAAACAACAGAATGATCTCAGTTGGTTTCCAAGGCAAACCACTCAACATCCCAGTCATCCAAGTCTATGCCCCAACCAATTGCTGAAGAAGCTGAAGTCAACCAGTTCTATGAAAACCTACAAGACCTTCTAGAATTCACATCTAAAAAGATGTCCTTTCATAATAGGACACTGGGATGCAAAAGTAGGAAGTCAAGAGATACCTGGAGTAACAGGCAAATTTGGCCTTGGGAGTACAAAATGAAGCAGGGCAAAGGCTAACAGAGTTTTGCCAAGAGAATGCACTGGCCATTGCAAACATCCTCTTCCAACAACATAAAAGAGGACTCTACACATGGACATCACCAGATGGTCAGTACCGAAATTGGATTGATTATATTCTTTGCAGCTGAAGATGGAGAAGCACTACACAGTCAGCAAAAACAAGACCTAGAGCTGACTGTGGCTCAGATCATGAGCTGAATTGCAAAATTCAGACTTGAAGGAAGTAAGAAAAACCACTAGGCCATTCAGGTACAACCTAAATCAAATCTCTTATGATTATACAGTAGAAGCGACAAATAGATTCAAGGGATTAGATCTGATAGACAGCATGCTTGAAGAACTATGGATGGAGCTTCATAACATTGTACAGGCCAAAACCATCCCCAAGAAAAAGAAATGCAAGAAGGCAAAGTGGTTGTCTGAGAAGGCCTTACAAATATCTGGGAAAAGATGAGAAGTGAAAAGGAAAGGAGAAAGGGAAAGATATACCCAACTGAATGCAGAGTTCCAAAGAATAGCAGGGAGAGGTAAGAAAGGCTTCTTAGTCAACAATGCAAAGAAATAGAGGAAAACAGAAGAATGGGAAAGACTAGAGATCTCTTGAAGAAAATTAGAGATATCAGGGAACATTTCATGTAAAGATGGGAATAAAGGACAGAAATGGTAAGGACCTAACAGAAGCAGGCGAGATTAAGAAGAGATGGCAAGAAATGCATAAAAAAGGTCTTAATGACCTGGATAACCATGATGGTGTGATCACTCACCTGGAGTCAGACATCCTGGAGTGTGAACTCAAGTGGGCCTTAGGAAGCATTACTACTAACAAAGTTAGTGGAGGTGATAGAATTCCAGCTGAGCTATTTCAAATCTAAAAGATGATGCTGTTAAAGTGTTGCACTCAATATGCCAGCAAATTTGAAAACTCAGCAGTGGTCACAGGACTGAAAAGGTCAGTTTTCATTCCAATCCCAAAGAAAGGCAATGCCAAAGAATGCTCAAACTACTGCACAACTATACTCATTTCATATGCTAGCAAGTTAATGCTCAAAATCCTTCAAGTTAGGTTTCAGCAGTACATGAACTGAGAACTTCCAGATGTACAAGCTGGATTTACAGAAGTGAGAGGAACCAGAGATCAAATTGCCAATATCCACTGGATCACAGAAAAAGCAAGAGAATTCCAGAATAGCATCTACTTCTGCCTCACTGACTATGCTAAAGCCTTTGACTGTGTGGATCACAACAAACTGTGGAAAATTCTTAAACAGATGGGAATGCCAGACCACCTTTTCTGTCTCCTGAAAATCCTATATGCAGGTCAAGAAACAACAGTTAGAACTGGACATGGAACAACACACTGGTCCAAAATTGAGAAAGGAGTATGTCAAGGCTATATACTGTCACCTTTCTTATTAACTTGTATGTAGAGTACATCATGTGAAATGCCAGACTGGATGAATCACAAGCTGGAATCAAGATTGCCGGGAGTAATATCAATAACCTCAGATATGCAGATCATACCACCCTAGTGACAGAAACCAAAGAGGAACTAAAGAGTCTTTTGATGCAGGTGAAAGAGGAGAGTGAAAAAGTTGGCTGAAACAGTGTAGTAATAATACAAAGCCAAACAAAAAGACCAGTTAAATAAGAATCTCAGACAAACTTAATAAACAATAAAAGTGGCTCTACAATCAGTGGGGAAAAAATGACTGTTCAGTAGATGGTATTCAGAAAAATACTTCCTCATGTACAGAAAAGTAAGACTTTGAGAAAAGACAGTATTCCTAGCCAGAACAGAACCAAAAATGGGCCCCAGAAGAATTAAGGACCTAACAAGAAAAGTAAAACTATAAAACAAATAAGAAACAAAAAAGGACCTCCAAAACATTCAAAAGGATGGACAATAAGGTGAAACACTTATTGTCTAATGGCATAAAAATTAAGACTATCTAATAACACCAGTAGATAGATGGCAGAATAGGATGACATATTTGCAATATCTAAAACCTATAACTATTACTGTATCTAGATTTTGAATGAGTCTTACAAATTAACTGGAAGATGACAACTTTGACAAAAGTGGGCAAAATATAGAAATAAAATTTCTGAAAAATAGGAAGTTTTCAAAAAAAAAAAGGAACCCCAAAGGCTAATATGCATATGATGAGGTACTCAAATCCAGAACAAGTTAAATGAGATTTTATTTCATGTCTATCACACTGGAAAATGTTAAAAATTATATAATTTTAATTCTTGGCATGGATATAAGAACATAGGAATTCTCATATACTAGTAAAAAACAAGAACAGATGGATGAAGACCAGGAATAAGGGACTACAGCCTATCTAACTGGAATAGGGGTATGGATTATGAAATACTGGTAATGAAACTTCAATAATTTCACCTAGCACTAAGAGTTAGGCAGCACCATACTCAGAATTTAGAAATATGACATTAGTTTCACGCTGCCACACTCTGAAATAGGTTGTGGCAAAATGGTCCATACATTCGGAATTCATTAACAAGAAGTGCACAATCTGAAATTCAACTTATGTCTGAGTAGCTCTGAAGAAGGCATTTTTGAATATCAGTGTACCAAACTGTCATTTCCTGTGTCAGACTCAAAGAAATTATCAGAAGATTAAAATTATTGATAATTGATTTGGCCTAACATAGAAATATATTCTGCTTGTATAAACTAAATAAAAAGTAATCAACTTTTCAGCAACATTCACATGCAAAAGAAATGACATAATTATATATTCTATGTTGGAATTCTCTTTTGGAAATACATGCCTCTCTTCAACTTCTATTAATAAATTAGTCACTGGAAATTAATAGATTACAGTCTATCTTTCCTTACAGATTAAGAATTCTTTAAAATCTAATACAAATTCATATTGATAACCTAAATTCATTTTCTTCTTCCATATACTTTAAAAAAACCATGGTTTCATTGCCACATATTTCCACTTTTACAAACTGTCCTTTATATAGTCCCCATAGTAACATGTTTAATGTGTATGACAATCCTGAAATATGATCAGATATATTTCCATTTCCTACAAATCTTCTTTCATTGCAGATCTCTCTTCACTGAATTAATGACGTTTACTCCTTTGGGGTATTGTCAATAACACATGAAATAAAGGAGTGATTAACCAGCTACAAGTTTTAAAGTTGATTTTAAAATATTTTATTTATTTGGCTGTGCCAGGTCTTAGTTGTGGCATGTGGGGTCTAGTTCCCTGACCAGGGTTCGAACCCAGGCCCCCTGCACTGGGAGCATGGAGTCTTAGCCACTGGGTCACCAAGGACTTATTATTGCTTGGTCAAGAAAAAGGATTCCAAACTCATTCTTAATCACAAACTCAAGCTTGGATGTCTGAAGGTAAAATTTTGACTATGGTATAGGTAACGAGAGCACAGCATTTGATGTGAGAGGAACGCCCACCAACCATGAAGTAAAAGGGGAAGTCCACCTTGCACTTGTGAGAGGAAAGAATAAAGAAGAAACAGAAAACTGAACTAGTCCCTTGTTACTCAGAAAGCATTATTCAACTAACGGAATCGGCATTACCTGGGAGCTTGTAAAAAGTAAACTCAGGCTCCACCCCAGACCTACTGAATCAGAATCTGTATATTAATAGCATTCCTGAGGTGATTCATATACACATTAAAGTGTGAATATCAGCTAAACTGAAGTACAACTGAGAGTTTGGTGAGAGATAATTCCTTCATTACAAGAACAGGATAAAATGAATTTATATGTAGGTGGTTTTGATGATAGAAAATGATCAAGATTCAGTCTGATGTTTTCTATTGTTTCTGTCTTTACATGATACTCTACATAGAAACCCTAAAGACTCCACACAAAAACTACTAGAACTGATAAATTCAGCAAGGTAGCAGGTTACAATATTAATATACAGAAATCTGTTGCATTTCTTTACACTAACAATGAACTATCAGAAGGTTAAAAAAAATCCCTTTTAAAATCACATTTAAAAAATACCTAGGAATAAACCTAACCAAGGAGGTGAAAGACCTATAACCTCAGAATTATAAAACATTAATAAAGGAAACTGAAGATGATTCAAAGCAATAAGAAGATAGGCTGTGCTCTTGGGTTTGAAGAAATCTACAGATTTAATGCAATTCCTACCAAATGACCCATGACATTTTTAACAGAACTAGACAAATAGTCCTAAAATTTATATGGAATCACAAAAGACCCAGAATAGACAAAGCAATCCTAAAGGAAAAAAAACAAAGCTGAAGGCATAACCCTTCCAGACATCAGACAATACTACAAAGCTATAGCTATCAAAAAAGTGTGGTACTGACACAAAAAACAGACTTATGGATCAACAGAACAGAATAGAGAGACCAGAAATAAACCCAACACCAATGGTCAACTGATCTTCAACAGGGGAGACAAGAATATACAGCAGAGAAAAGATAGTCTCTTCAGGAAGTGGTGTTGGCAGACTGGATAGCCCCATGTAAATCAATGAAGGTAACACTCTCTTACACTATATACAAAAATAAACTAAAAATGGCTTAAAGACTTAAATATAAGACATAACACCATAAAACTTGTAGAGACAATAGGCAAAACATTCTGACATAAATCATACCAATGGTTTCTTAGGTCAGTCTCCCAAAGCAATAGAAATAACACCAAAAATAAGCAAAGGAGCTCTAATTGAACTTATAAGCTTTTGCAGAGCAAAGGAAACCATAAACAAAATGAAAAGACAACCTACAGAATGGGAGAAAATATTTTCAAATAATGCAACCAACAAGGACTTAATTTCCAAATTACACAAACAGCTCATATAGCTCAATTAAAAAAATAATAAAAAATTGGGCAGAACTAAATAAATATTTCTCCAAAGAAGATACACAGATGGCCAATGGGCATATGAAAATGTGCTCAACATCACTAATAGAGAAATGGAAATCAAAACTACAATGAGCTATCACCTCACATAATGTCAATCATCAAAAAGTCTACAAATAATAAATGCTGGAGAGGGTGTGGAGAAAAGGGAATCTTTCTATGCTGTTGGTAGGAATATAAGTTGGTGCAACCACTATGAAGAACAGTATAGAGGGTCCTTAAAAAATTAAAAATAGAATTACCATATGTTTCAACAATCCAACTCCTGGGTATATATCTGGAAAAAATAAAATATAATTTGAAAATATACATGCACTCCAATGCTCATAGCAGCATTGTTTACATGCAAGCAACTTAAGTGTCCACTGAGAGACAAATGGGTAAAGAAGATGTGGTGTGTGTGTGTGTGTATATATATATATATGCAATGGAATATTACTCATCCATAAAAAAGAATGAAATGATGTCATCTGCAGCAACATGGATGGACTCAGAGTCACTTTGCTGTACATCTGAAACTAATACAATGTTGTAAATCAACTTATACTTCAATAAAAAGTTTTTATTCCCCTAGCATCAATAATTTATAGGTTTTATTCATTCATTAAAAAAGAATACAGAATACAGCTAATATTTTATAACTTTAAATGTAATATAATCTATAGAAATTTTGAATTAGCAGTTGTACAACAGAGACTAATATTGTAAACCAACTATACTTCAAAACAATAAAAAAGAGTAAGTGCTCACAAAGTGCTAGGCAATGTTTTAGTTTGTTTTACTCATCTATGTTAGGGTCTCTCTTTTGATATGATAGTCTACTCCTTCCTTTAATTTCAGAATCTTGACTTTCACAAAATTTGCCCAAATTAGAACAACTGAATTGTTGTAAAAGGCAGTGACTTAAACTATACACTCTAGGCAACTGTTTACAAATAAAGTGCACTTTCTTTTAAAACAGCAAATGTATTGGGACTAAAATGCATTAGCCACAAAATGTAAAAACAGAAAGTAAAAGTGAAGTCGTGTCCGACTCTTAGCGACCCCATGGACTGCAGCCTACCAGACTCCTCCATCCATGGGATTTTCCAGGCAAGAGTACTGGAGTGGGGTGCCATTGCCTTCTCCATGTTCTTCCTAAAGACTGCTTAAAAGCATTTTGTATAAATTCAATATACCTTAAGCATATACTCTATGCTTGGCCCTCTGCTGGGCATTTCATATAAAACATACATTCCTGTGTGTGTGTGCCAAGTAGCTTCAGTCGTATCTGACTCTTTGCAACCTCATGGACTGTAGCCCACTAGGCTCCTCTGTTCATGGAATTCTCCAGCCAAGAATATTGGAGTGGGTTGCCACTCCCTTCTCCAGGGGATCTTCCCCACTCAGGGATTGAACCTGTGGTTCCTGCACGGCAGGAGATTCTTTACCGTTTGAGCCACAAGTTCCCAGGGAAGGTGATACCTATAATTAGGCGTTAAAGGACAAAATAGAGTTTGCCAGGTGACAAGGGCACGGCAAGAAGGGAAAGTTGGGGAACTTATACAACTTTGTAGACTTTACATTTGTGCATTTCTTTCCCTGAAGTTAAATTAAAAAAAAAAAAAAAGCTTCACAGAGATTGTGTATGTATGCTGCTGCTGCTAAGTCGCTTCAGTTGTGTCCGACTCTGTGCGACCCCATAGACGGCAGCCCACCAGGCTCCCCCGTCCCTAGGATTCTCCAGGCAAGAACACTGGAGTGGGTTGCCATTTCCTTCTCCAATGCATGAAAGTGAAAAGTGAAAGTGAAGTCGCTCAGTTGTGTCCAACTCTTCGCGACCCCATGGACTGCAGCCCACCAGGCTCCTCCGTCCATGGGATTTTCCAGGCAAGAGTACTGGAGTGGGGGTGCCATTGCATTCTCCGTGTGTATGTATATCAGGCACAAATTCCACTTCCTGAAGTTAAATGGCTGGCAGAGCGAATTCGAGAATAAGAAATGTACAAAGATGA
This sequence comes from Bos javanicus, assembly GCF_032452875.1. Lineage (NCBI taxonomy): Eukaryota > Metazoa > Chordata > Mammalia > Artiodactyla > Bovidae > Bos > Bos javanicus. The sequence goes on along the minus strand of NC_083875.1, from coordinate 39,942,297 downwards.
ACAAACATGCCTTTGGTTTAGATTTTCACCTGGGTTTGTTGCTCTCCTCCAGACCGGAAAAGTGGTTTGGGAGCTTTCTGACCGGTCAGGAATGAAGCTTTCAACCTTTTCTGAGGCCTGGGAAAGCAGCTGTGTGAAAGGCTTTTCCTTCTCAACGTGGCTCCAGTTAACATCGCCACAGAGTTTTACTATCTCATGCAGTAGATGCCGGCCGCACAATCTCCTGGCTCTGCTAATGTCGTTCAGCTCACGGGAGACTCGAACCAGCAGGAGCCCGAGACACAGATAGAGGAACCGCGGCATCCCTGGGTCCCCAAGCCAGGTCCGCCGCGCGCTCTAACTGCCGTCCTGCACGACTGTGCACGTGCACAGTCTTCTGGTCTTCGCGTGCGGACCTCGCGAGAACTTCAAGGCGAGGTGCGCACCTTCTGATCTTCGTCTCCAGATCTCGCGAGAACTTCGAGTCAAGACGAGGGTAGCTGTGGAGGCGCTGCCTAAGCTTCCCGAATTTCCCGGCCCTCAGGCTGCCCCAGGTGGCAAGCTGTTAGTTCTGAAAATGGTTCGTTTTTCTCTCTACCCTCACTAGGAAGATTTATCAAATGAAATATGGGGCCGTGACTAACGGATAAAGCCTCCCTCTAGTGAAATGGATTTCCCGCCTCTTTTGCCTGCTTGCTATTGGGACGTCGCCTCCTTCAAGAAACCTTTCCTTTTCTTCATGGTATTTATCTCGGTAGGTTTGCTCACATTTATTTGTGCAGTTGTTTGATAACTTCTTTCCCTAGTTTGCAGGTTTCATGAAAGCAGTGGTTGTGACATTGCTTCTAATTGTACCTCAGGGCCTGACGAATTGTTGGGTGTAAGATATATTAAAACTTGTGTGTACGTTTTAAAGGCAGATGCAAAGCTTCCTGGGGAAATTCCTACCACTTTTACGGGGAGAAATGGGCCTTAGTCTCAATCTTCAAAACAGAGTATTTGAGATAAAAGGTTCTTTTGGCCATGGATTGTAAAGGATTGTCCATTGCAAAATTATAGTGTCAACATTAATAATAGTTATTTTATCAGCAAAGGTGAATTCATTTAGAAATAGCCAGAGGAATGCAATTCAGCATATGTGCACTGTCATGGACCGTATGCAAATTCAGAGAACTAGGAAGAAGAACTTGCTTTTGTAGGGAAAAGGGGGAAAGTGGGACTGTATGTGATAACCAAAGGATCCACTGGGGAAGCTGGGAGTCCAAAGTGTGGAGTCTTCTAATTGGCTGTGTTGCTTAATCTCTGATTGGCTGAGATCTGTGGACCAGAGAGAAGTTTTCTTCTTTCTGCTGTATTTTAAATAGCGCCCTGTTTTCTTGGAGATGTAGGCAATTGTCTTTTCCTGTTGGGAGAAATTGATGATGCATGACAGGGCATGAGCGTGCTCCCTTTAGGTCTCAGTTCAGTTCAGTTCAGTCACTCAGTCGTGTCCGACTGCGACCCCTTGGACCGCAGCACGCCAGATTTCCATGTCCATTACCAACTCAAATCGATCTGACTACAATTTTAGTCGAGAGTGTGACAGAAATTTGTAGAGGGTTTGTCCTCTAAGAAAAATAGTATTCTGCTACATCAAGAGAGAAGGGGCAGGGAAGTACAGCGCAATCCATATAGGTTGCCTTGTCATTTTAAATGAAATTTTTGTAGACTGTGTTGGCGCTGAAGGTGTCCCACCAGCCACAAGGGGGCAGTCAGGGGCCGTCTCAGGAATAGTTAACTTCAGTATACTAAAGCCTCAGCTGCTGCTGCTACGTCGCTTCAGTCGTGTCCGACTCTGTGCGACTCCATAGAGGGCAGCCCACCAGGCTCCGCCGTCCCTGGGATTCTCCAGGCAAGAACACTGGAGTGGGTTGCCATTTCCTTCTCCACTAAAGCCTCAGAGGCTCCAGCAATTATCAGTGATACTCTTAACTCTTCCCATTACAATGTTATTTTTCACTCCTTCTCCTTTTTGCCTCTGTGTACTTTTCTCCGTTTTCTGTTCGCCCAGCTTTGCCCTACTTTCCAGTGGTATCCATGAGTACTTAGTAACAGGCAGTCAGATCTTTTAAAAGATTTATGTAATTTGATTAGCACAATTTCATTGCCTACTTTGAGAAACAATTCATGTATAAACTGTAGTGGCTATGAGTCCTAAGCAGAACTTCACCAGGGAAACCCTGTGAGAAAGGAAACTATTCATTATACTGAGAAAAATATATATATTCTTAAAGAACATAACCAAACAACAACAAAAAACCACTCAAGCAATATATGTGTTATGTCCGTGCTAAGTCACTTCAGACTCTTTGTGACCCTATGAACTGTAGCCTGCCAAGCTCCTCTGTCCATGGGATTCTCCAGGCAAGAGTACTGGAGTGGGTTGTCATGCCCTCCTCCAGGGGATCTTCCTCACCAAGGGATTGAACCCTCTTCTCCTACGTTTCCTTCATTGCGAGAGGATTCTTTACCCTGTTGGCTGAGCCGGTAGGGAAGCACCAGTATATGTCCGAACCACACAAAAATCTATACTCCCGTTCTATTTGTGAGCTCAGTATTCTCATCCTCCTTTGTACTTCTTCAGTGTGCACATCTTCATTAAAGACTGACATACTATATATATCTTACTTCTTCACGTTTTCTGTCTCCTGCAAAAATGTAAGCTCTACACAACAGGGATTTTTGTTTATTTTGTTTACTTTGGCAGCATCTTTGCCTTGAACAGTGTGAAACATAGTAAAATTCTCAGGAATAATTTAATGTTAACAATTATAGCAATGTCAACAAATAATAAGTAAAATGTTAATCATATCAATAATCATAATATTTAGTAAGTGAATAAACTCCCTGAGATTTGACTACTTGTTCCTTTATATCCTAATTCATACTTATGTCATAATTATTCTTTATTGTACTATGCTGAATTTTTTTTTTAATCATGTAATTATCTTTTATACTAGTTGTAAGCTCATTAAAGACTGGAATTATTTTTGTTTCATATTTATTATTCAGTGCCTAGGACAATGCCTGCTAAGTAGACCCTTAATAAACATTTATTGAATGAATGAACACATTCCTGACTACAACTACTACTTATTATTGTTATTATCAAGAGTACACAGAACAACTGTGCAAAAAAGATCTTCACAACCCAGATAATCATGATGGTGTGATCACTCACCTAGAGCTAGACATCCTAGAATGAGAAGTCAAGTGGGCCTTAGGAAGCATCACTACAAACAAAACTAGTGGAGGTGATGGAATTCCATTTGAGTTCTTTCAAATCCTAAAAGATGATGCTGTGAAAGTGCTGCACTCAATGTGCCAGCACATTTGGAAAACTCAGCAGTGGCCACAGGAATGGAAAAGGTCAGTTTTCATTCAAATCCCAAAGAAAGGTAATGCCAAAGAATGCTCAAACTACCACACAATTGCACTCATCTCACACGCTAGTAAAGTAATGCTCAAAATTCTCCAAGCCAGGCTTCAACAGTACGTGAACCATGAACTTCCAGATGTTCAAGGTGGATTTAGAAAAGGCAGAGAAACCAGAGATTGAATTGCCAACATCTGCTGGATGTTGGCATCGAAAAAGCAAGAGAGTTCCAGAAACACATCTATTTCTGCTTTATTGACTATGCCAAAGCCTTTGACTGTGTGGATCACAATAAACTGTGGAAAATTCTGAAAGAGATGGGAATACTTGACCACCTGACCTGCCTCTTGAGAGATCTGTATGCAGGTCAGGAAGCAACAGTTAGAACTGGACATGGAACAACAGACTGGTTCCAGATAGGAAAAGAAGTACATCAAGGCTGTATATTGTCACCCTGCTTATTTAACTTATATGCAGAGTGCATCATGAGAAATGCTGGGCTGGATGAAGCACAAGCTGGAATCAAGATTGCCAGGAGAAATATCAAACCTCAGATATGCAGATGACACCACCCTCATGGCAGAAAGTGAAGAACTAAAGAGCCTCTTGATGAAAGTGAAAGAGGAAAGTGAAAAAGTTGGCTTAAAACTCAACATTCAGAAAACTAAGATCATGGCATCTGGTCCCATTACTTCATGGCAGATAGATGGAGAAACAGTGGCAGACTTTATTTTGGGGGGCTCCAAAAACACTGCAGATGGTGACTGTAACCATGAAATTAAAAGACGCTTACTCCTTGGGAGAAAAGCTATGACCAACCTAGACAGCATATTAAAAAGCAGAGATGTTACTTTGCCAACAAATGTCCGTCTAGTCAAGGCTATGGTTTTTCCAGTAGTCATGTATAGATGTGAGAGTTGGACTATAAAGAAAGCTGAATGCCGAAGAATTGATGCTTTTGAAATGTGGTGTTGGAGAAGACTCTTTAGAGTCCCTTGGATGTCAAGGAGATCAGTCCTGAGTGTTCATTGGAAGGACTAATGTTGAAGCTGAAACTCCAATCCTTTGGCCACCTGATTTGAAAATACCCTGATGCTGGGAAAGATTGAAGGTGGGAGGAGAAGGGGATGAAAGAGGATGAGATGGTTGGATGGCATCGCCAACTCAATAGACATGAGTTTGAGTAAACTCCAGGAGTTGGTGATGGACAGGGAGACCTGGTGTGCTGTAGTCCATAGGATCACAAAGAGTCGGACGCAACTGAGTGACTGAACTGATCAAGAGTCAACAAACTTACTGAACTGAACAAATTATTAGTGAAATGACTTATTTTGAATAAGTTGCTATTATTACTGAATGACTTATTTGTTAATATACTATCCTAGCTGTGCTTCCCTGGTAGCTCAGCTAGTAAAGAATCCGCCTGCAATGTGGGAGACCTGGGTTGGGAAGATCCCCTGGAGAAGGAAACAGACTACTCACTCCAGTATTCTAGCATGGAGAATTCCATGGGCAGAGAAGCCTGGTGGGCTACAGTCCATGGGATCACAAAGAGTCGGATATGACTGAGTAACTTTCACTTTCACTTTTTCCTGTCTACCTTATTCCAGAACATTGTCATAAAATTGGAGCTATCCAAAAGAGCTCATTTGAGTATTTATAAAATAAAATTCCATTTATACAAGAAGAATATGGAATTGTTAGTAATTATACTAGAATATTTGTTTTCAAGTTATTTTAGCATTTTATGTTGATATCTTCATGTGGGAAATATGATTCCCATGATTTAAAATTTTTTAAATTTTTATTTTAAATTTTTATCTTAGCAGTATTAAATGTGGGTACAATTAATAATAGTAACTATAATTAATACTTGCTAGATTATAAAACAGCTAGTAGATAATATCTCCATTATTTACTTTTTTGCTTTCTGTCCAATTAATTGTCTGTTTTCCCCACTATAATGCTGGTCTCATTAACACTTTATTCTTGGTATTTATACCAAGTCTGTATTCTTGAATATATACAAAAAATATGTATTCAATTATATGTTAAGTAATATGTATTCAAATATGTTTTGAAAGAACAATAATAACAGTACATCATTTGTTGAGTGATTACTGTATGTCAGGCAGTAATCTAAGTGCTTGTACACGTTTTACCCCATTTAATCCTGTAGTAATCATATCAAATAGTCTTGTAATTATCTCTAGCTTATAGACAAGAGGGAGCTCATCTTAGATTACAAAACTTGCCTAAAATGAGAGAGTTAGTAAGGGGTAGAAGTCCGATTAAAAACAGTCAGTCTGTCCCTGGAGTACAAACTGTTAAACTACTTCATATAACCATAATTTGTCAAAGAAAAATATTACAAAAACAATGAATCTATTTGGTGATGATCAGTTCAGTTCAGTCACTCAGTTGTATCCAACTCTTTGCAACCCTATGAACTGCAGCACGCCAGGCCTCCCTGTCCATCACCAACTGCCAGAGTCTACCCAAATCCATGTCCATTGAGTCAGTGATGCCATCCAACCATCTCATCCTCTGTCGTCCTCTTCTCCTGCCCTCAATCTTTCCCAGCATCAGGGTCTTTTCAAATGAGCCAGCTCTTCATGTCAGGTGGCCACAGTATTGGAGTTTCAGCTTCAACATCAGTCCTTCCAGTGAACACCCAGGACTGATCTCCTTTAGGATGGACTAGTTGGATCTCCTTGAAAAGGACTCTAAAGAGTCTTCTCCAACACCACATTTCAAAAGCATCAATTCTTCAGCGCTCAGCTTTCTTCACAGTCCAACTCTCACATCCATACATGACTACTGGAAAAACCGTAGCCTTGACTAGATGGACCTTTGTTGACAAAGTATTGTCTCTGCTTTTTAATATGCTGTCTAGGTTGGTCATAGCTTTCCTTCCAAGGAGTAAGTGTCTTTTAATTTCATGGCTGCAGTCACCATCTACAGTGATTTTGGAGCCCAAGGAAACAAAGTCAGCCACTGTTTCCACTGTTTCCCCATCTATTTCCCATGAAGTGATGGGACCGGATGCCATGATCTTAGTTTTCTGAATGTTGAGTTTTAAGCCAACTTTTTCATTCTCCTCTTTCACTTTCATCAAGAGGCTCTTTAGTTCTTCACTTTCTGCCATAAGGGTGGTGTCATCTGCATATCTGAGGTTATTGATATTTCTCCCGGCAATCTTGATTCCAGCTTGTGTTTCTTCCAGCTCAGCATTTCTCATGATGTACTCTGTGTATAAGTTAAATAAGCAGGGTGACAATATACAGCCTTGATGTACTCCTTTTCCTATCTGGAACCAGTCTGTTGTTCCATGTCCAGTTCTAACTTGCTTCCTGACCTGCATACAGATTTCTCAAGAGGCAGGTCAGGTGGTCAAGTATTCCCATCTCTTTCAGAATTTTCCACAATTTATTGTGATCCACACAGTCAAAGGCTTTGGTATAGTAAATAAAGCAGAAATAGATGTTTTTCTGGAACTCTCTTGCTTTTTCCATGATCCAGCAGATGTTGGCAATTCGATCTCTGGTTCCTCTGCCTTTTCTAAAACCAGCTTGAACATCTGGAAGTTCATGGTTCATGTATTGCTGAAGGCTGGCTTGGAGAATTTTGAGCGTTACTTGACTAGTGTGTGAGATGAGTGCAGTTGTGCAGTAGTTTGAGCATTCTTTGGCATTGCTTTTCTTTGGGATTGGTGATGATGGCACGTGATATTATAAAAGCAAATCTTTTATGAGACCAGTGCTCTAACCCATGAGCTATGGAGCCCCAGTTATAATATAAAAGCAAATCTTTTAGACCAAACCCTTAGATTAGAGAAAATAATAATTTGGACCAAAAAAAAAAAAAAAGCATATATGCACACACATTAAAGTAATTGCCTCAGAATGGGTTTAAAAGTTCACTCTGTTGGTAATAAAGACACTTAGAAGCTGGTCTCAGCTATAGGAATAAGTAGCTATACAAATTTGCAGAAATCTTATACTAGTTTACGTAATATATGTCATGAATATAAGAACATGTGGTGTAGGTTGAAGGTAGGTAATAATAGTAGTGCCTTCTGACAGTGCTATTAAAGGATTATATGACATAATGCAGTAAGTAACACATGAAATAATAAATGAGAAAATACAGTGCCTGACACATAATGATATGTATTAGCTGTATAATTATTGCCATTTGTACTTTGTTGTGGAGAAGGAAATGGCAACCCACTCCAGTATTCTTGCCTGGAGACTCCTATGGATGGAGGAGCCTGGTGGGCTGCTGTCCATAGGGTCGCACAGATTCGGACATGACTGAAGCAGGATGCATGCATGCATTGAAGAAGGAAATGGCAACCCACTCCAGTGTTCTTGCCTGGAGAATCCCAGGGACAGGGGAGCCTGGTGGCCTGCTGTCTATGGGGTCGCACAGAGTCAGACACGACTGAAGCGACTTAGCTGCAGCAGCTACTTTGTTGGAATGTGATAATCAAATGAGATAATAGGTTTGGTGTTCTTTAAAATAATTATTGCATTTTTTACATTTGAGGTACCAGACTGTTAATTTGGCTAGAGTATGAGAAACTCATTTAAAATCATTTTTACTTCTAGTACATAAAGGATAGTATGCAGTCAATATAGTCATGATCCAGTCCTACAAGAAAAGATTCTCCATTAAGTCAGTGGGGTGGGGGGGGGGAGTCTTTTGTGTTTAGGATCTATAAATGAAATAAGTGAAGTATAGGAGCTTTAAGCACCAGGAGCTTAGACTTCTTATTCTAATTATGTTTAAATATAATGGAGCAAAAACATCATTGGTTAAATGTTGAATTGCAGAAATTTAAGTAAAATAATTTGTAGAAGGGGGAGACTTGTATGAGCTCAGTAGTCTTGGAAGACTTCATTTAGGAGACAGAACTTAATTAGGCTTCGATGAAAAAGTAGGTAGTCAGAAAGTGGGTCTGGTACTTCAGGAGGAGAGGATGGAAGCTACAAAGGCATGTAAACAAGTGAGCAAGGTATATCGTCAGTAAAAGAACCTATAATAGTGATGTTAAGGATTAGTAGAAGATGGAATATTGCTAGAGGACAAAGGGAGCTTTAAAATTTAGAGTACGGAGTTTGGATTTTTTTCTGTTTATCCTATGGGGAACAGGAGGTTATAAAATAATTAGTGGATAATGTATGTGCTGCTGTGCTTAGTTCCTCATTTGTGTCCAACTCTTCAAGACCCTATGGACTGCAGCCCACCAGGCTCCTCTGTCCATGAGATTTATCCAGGCAAGAATACTGGAGTGGGTTGCCATGCCCCTCCTCTAGGGGATCTTCCCAACCAAGGGATCGAACCCAGGTCTCCTACATTGCAGGCAAATTCTTTAGCCACTGAGACACCAGGGAAGCTAAAATTGAAGCTTAAATAATTTGACCTTAATGTATACAGATGTGGAGGAAGAAAAACCAAAAGTGAAGAAACGAACTACAAGTCCACATTTTGGATCAATGAATTGTGAAGACCCAGCAGTAGGATGGAAGGAGTAGACATAAACAGAAAGGACCCATAAAAGTGATTTTTAAATGAACCATCATTAGATTTGAGGACTTGTTTTATGTAAACTGGATGTGGGAGAGAGAGAAGAATTTAACAAGACCAGGGATTTTTAAAAAATTGAAGTACAGTTGACTTACAATTATGTTAATTTCTGCTGTACAGCAAGTTTATTCAGTTATACATATATCAAAATATATACATTCTTTTTTGTATTCTTTTCCATTATGGTTTATTTCATGATGTTGAATATAGCTCCCTGTCCTGTACAGTAAGGCCTTGTTGTTTATCTATTCTATATGTAATAGTTTCTATTTACTTACTACTCCATTCCTACTCCATTCCTTTCTGTCCCCTCCACCACTTTGGCAACCATGAGTTGCCAAAAGCCTACTCCATTCCTTTCCGTCCCCTCCACCACTTTGGCAACCATGAGTCTGTTCTTTATGTCTGTGAGTTTGTTTATGTTTTGTAGATAGGTTCATCTGTGTCATATTTTAGATTCTACATATAAGTGATATATATTTGTGGTATTTGTCTTTCTCTTTCTGATTTACTTCACTTAGTAAAATGATCTCTAGTTGCATCCATGTTGCTACAAATAGTATTATTTTGTTCATTTTTATGTCTGAGTAGTATTTTATTGTATATATGTACCATGTCTTCTTCATTCATTCATCTGTTGATGGACATTTAGGTTGTTTCCATGTCTTCTCCTTTATGAATACTGCTGCTATGAACATAAGGATAAATGTATCTTTTTGCATTACAGTTTTGTCCAGATATATGTCCAGGAGTGGGATTTCTCGATCATATGATAATTCTACTTTTCTGGGGAATCTTCATACTGTTTTCCATAGTGGAACAGTGTAGAAAGTTTCCCTTTTCTCCACACCCTCTCCAGCATTTGTTATTTGTAGACTTTTTTAATGATGGCCATTCTGAATGGTGTAAGGTGTTACCTCCTTGTAGTTTTGATTTGCATTTCTCTAATAATGAGCAATGTTGAAAATCATGTGCCTTTTTGCCATTGTATGTCAGGAAGACCAGGGCTTTGAGCTGTAGAGGATGAAAAGCTGATGACATTGAAGAATCATGAGGGGAATTTAATCCTACAGTAAAGCTTTGCATATGTTAAGTCGCTTCAGTTGTGTATGATTCTTTGAGTCCCTATAGACTGTAGCCCGCCAGTGTCCTCTGTCCATGGAATTCTCGAGGCAGGAATGCTGGATTGGTTTGCCATGCCCTCCCTCCAGGGGATCTACCCGATTTAGAAATCAAACCTGGATTAGCAGATGGGTTCTTTACCACTAGTGCCACCTGGGAAGCCCCAGTAAAGCTTAAGAAATGATGAATCTTAGATAACTGTAAAGTATTCAAGAGGAATTCTCCTAACAAAACAGATGGAAACATGGGGCTGGAAGTATGCTAAGACATCCAGCCTGGAGATCCAGATTCAGAAATCAACAGCAAAGAGTTGTGAGTTAAATAAAATTAAATCAACTCTCCAACTGATGGACAGGGCGTACAGTGTCAAAGTAAAGAAGAGGGAATTTCATGTGGTAAGAAGCAAGAGAAGAGATAAAGAAGGAGAAAACAAGAATTATAGAGGATGATGTCCTTCTGCTTTTTATAAAAGCAAAAAGGGAAGATAATTTTCTGAAGAGGGATCATCAGTGGAGTGAAATGTGAAAGAGAAGTAAAAGAGAAGCAAATTAAAATTTGGGATTGGAGACCAGTGTGGAATTTAATATGCTAAGATTCAGAGAGGGAACAGTTCATAGTGGGTCCCAGAGGGAATGAGGGGTGAAGAACTAGCAGAAGTTCTATTGATTTGGCAGAGGAAGAGTTGATGCAAAAACAGTTTTCTTTGTTTACTGAAAAATATTAGAAACAGAGGAAGATTCCCATGCAGAAGGAAAGGTGGATGATGTGCAAGGTCAAAGAGTGTGGCAAAATAATTGAGACATTACATTTTCCCCTATATTTTTTTCCTTTCAACCTCTTATACCATCTCCCCACAAGTTTTAACCAGGTATCCAGAGCCTAACTGTTTCCTTCCTGATGGACTTTTGCAGGGCAGAAAACAGAGATTGCTTAAAGTTACTCTTCCCATGACCCCTAAATACGGGAGGAGGCCAAAATTAGGCAGGTGTCCCCAGTGGCCAAGTAAGAGAGAAATGGAGAGGAAGAGGAGAGATGGTTGAGGGGTTAAAGGGAAGAATTTCCTTGTAATGGAAAGAGGATGATGGACTAGAGTCCTGAAATAAAGAATTACTGCTGTGCAGTGCTGAGTGGCAGTGACATGGAGAGGGGGAGCCTTAGAAGGAATGGCTATATGGTATACCTAGGGAAACAGACCCTGAGCAGAAAACACGCACATTTGGCAAAGTTCTGTTGACTCCAGCAAGAGAGGTAAGACCTTTAATGGAGACACCATGCAGGCTAGAATAGTAGGTGTCATGGTGGAAACTGTTGAAACTATGGGTCTTGGGGACTTAGTGCTTTGGTGCTAAAACTCTGGGTTTCAAGCACAGCTTAATAGGGGAGTTCCATTAGAATAATGTCTGATGCTAAATTTCCAATTCAGTGACAGCATTTAAACATATCAATCTGTTGAGAATAAAATAGTTGTGTATTTCTTTCACACCAGAGACTGTGCTTACAAATTCATGCCTGTTACACGTAGACACAGTCTTTTAGGAATAAGAAAGCCATGGTCATAACATACAGACAGGTAGAGGGGTTACATTTTGGGGATACTTTTCCATTTAAAATGGAGGAAAAGATAGGCAGGAGTAGTGGTATGTACTAGCAGATGAAATTTAACTGAGTCACCAGATGATGGTGAAACTTCAGTGTTATTAGTTAAGTATGATGTGAAAACTAGTGGGATGAGGAGTGGACCTCAGAGCAAATGGAGTTCTGGAATTGACAATGAGCTATGCTGGGGAATAAATGATATATGAATGGAAATGTTAAAATCAGCAACAAAGATTTCATGATGAAAGTATAACTCTTGAAAAAATGTTGACTTTCTCCCTGCTGCTGCTGCTAAGTCGCATCAGTCATGTCTGACTGTGCGACCCCACAAATGCCAGCCCACCAGGCTCCTCTGTCCCTGGGATTCTCCAGGCAAGAATACTGACTTTCTCCCTAAAGAGTTACATTCTGTTGGTCTCTGCTTCTTCAATAAGGAGCTCTTTGGGAGGAGGCCTCAGGGAGAACATGATGAACTTCAGAGATTTGCTTATGACTAGCCATGCCTAGGGATTTGCAATATAGGAAATGTGATTTTTCATCTTCTGTTATTCTTCATCTCCAGACATTTGATGGAGGAGATTAACTTGTTATAAGTACATTTTCTCTAAAAAAAAACCCCAAAATACTAGCTAACTATGTATCAATATATAGATTAAAGAAATTGATTATTAATACCATGCTGGTTTACGATTTTAACAAATGTTCATATCATTTCACAAGTTTATTTTGCTTACATGAATGTTCCATAAATTCTAAAATGGTAAACTTTACTGTGTTTTTTTTTTCCAATCTAGTTCTTTTCTAAGGAAAAAAACATTGATTTCTTTGTTCTGTTCACTTTGTGACTTCATTTATGTCACTTAAATATATTTACTTGAATTTCTTAGAAGCATGAAAGTACTATAACTTGAAAAACAGTTGAGTTCATTTGGGCACAAAAATCTAATTGTATCTGGTATTGAATCTGATTACTTTCAAACATTAGTTCAGCAGGGAAAATAAAACCTGCTATGGCTCAAGTAGAAAATTACAAGGTTTGTGGTTTAATGTTTAAATAGTCTATACCAACAAGCTTGATTAAACATTTTTATTACTTTTGTTTGTACCTGGTGTTAGGTGTATATAAGCTACTTATGTCAGTTAAATAATAAAGCTTTTAAAATCATTATGAAGTTAATAAGATACAAAAGTAATTCATGCAATAATACCATTGATTTTTTTAAAACAGCTTCTTTAGCAGGAAAAAAATTGATTTTTGAGAGAAAATATGATGTGGGAAGACAATATTGTTCCATAACATTTGAAAAATGTGAACACTAGGAATGATTTCTCATATTCTAATGATTAGTGGGGCCTGATTTGGACCTGTGATTCATAGGGTCGCAAAGAGTCAGACATGACTGAGTGACTGAACTGAACTGAACTGAACTGATTTGGACCTAGGTAAATGCATCATTGAGAATATACACGTAGATGTGAAATCAACAATCATTCTGTATCATGCATATTTAAGAAAAGGTTTTTTGTTGTTGTTGTTACAACCTTTTTTTCACAACATAAGTTAATTATTAGGTTGGTGCAAACAAAATTATGGTTTTGGACTGCTTTACAACCCATTTTGAATTCAAATAAGAAAATTGCTTGAAATTGCTTTTTGTCTAACATCATTTCCCTAGTCTAAAATAAATATGAAATATATTGTTACTGCTCTTAGGGGATAAGCTTTCAGTCCTTCACTGCGAATGATGTTAAGTGTGGGTTTTTCATACGTAGACTTTATCAGGCTTAGGCAGTATATTTCCATTCCTTGTTTGTTGGTTGTTTTTAATCATGAAATAGTATTGAGTTATGTCATTTTTTTTTTAATTAAAGGATGATTGCTTTAGAGTGTAGTGTTTTATGCAAAAGAACAATACAAATCAGCTCTAACTCTTTCTCTCTCTCTCTCTCTCTATATATATATATATCCCCTCCCTCGTGAGCCTCCTTCCCATAATACTACACCACGCCCCCCCACCCCTCTCGGGTTGTCACAGAGCACCAGGCTGGGCTCCCTGTGTTATACAGCAGCTTCCCACTAGCTGGCTATTTTTTACACATGGCAGTGTGTATGTGTCAACACTACTTTCTCAATTTGTCCCACCCTCACCTTCCCCTGCTGTCATGCTTTTATTACATGTTTTTGGTCCCATCGTTCTATTAATGTAGTGTAATACATTCATTGATTTTCATATGTTGAACTATCCGTGCATTCCAGGAATAAATTTCACTTAGTCACTGTGTATCATCCTTTTAATATCCAGTTGAATTCAGTTTGCTGTTTTTTATTAAGGATTTTGGTATCAGTAAAGGATATTGCCCTGTAGTTTCCTATGTAGTGTCTTTGTCTGGCTTTGGGATTATGTAATTTTGGTCCTGAGAATGAGGTAGGAAGTGTTTTAATTCTTCAATTTTTTTGTATGAGTTTGAGAATGATTGGTTTTAATTCTTTAAAACATTTGGTAGAATTCTCCAGTGAGGCTATCTTGTCTCAGGTTTTTCTTTCTTGATAGGTACTTCATTATTGATTCAATCTCCTTAGTAAGTATAATGTTATTTAGATTGATGATGTCTCAGCACTGTTGGTAGAAATGTAAATTAGTGCACCAGTGTGAAATAGTATGGAGGTTTCACAAAAAAACTAAAACTAGAGCTACCATATTACCCAGCAATTCCATTCCTGGGTACATATCTGGGAAAAGAAAAAAACACCAATTCTAAAAGATACTTGAACACCAATGCTCATAGTGTTATTTACAGTTGTTATAATATGGAAACAAACGAGTGTCCAACAGCAGATAAATAGATAAAGAAGATGTGATACACCCCCCCCCAAGAAATAGTAATCTGCCTTAACAAAAAGAATGAAATTTTGCCATTTGCAGCAGAATGAGTGGACTTAGAAGGCGTTATGCTAAGTGAATTTCACTTAAGTGAATTTGTATTAAGAGAAATACAAATACTGTATGATAGCACTCCTATGTAGAATATAAAAACACAGCGAATCAGGGATGCAACAAAAACAAGCAGGCTCACAGATACAGAGAACAAGTTAGTGGTTACCAGTGGGGAAAGGAGAGTGTGTAGGTGCGCAGTAGAGGTAGGGGAGTAAGAGGTGTAAATTTTTAGTCATAAAATAAAAATTCTACAGAAATATTCTACACAGGGAATATAGTCAATATTTTGTATTAAGTATAAATGGAGCATTACACAATAAAATTGAAAATCACTATATTGTAGACCTGTTGCATATCATATTGTATCAGATCAGATCAGATCAGATCAGTCGCTCAGTCATGTCCGACTCTTTGCGACCCCATGAATCGAAGCACGCCAGGCCTCCCTGTCCATCACCAACTCCCAGAGTTCACTGAGACTCACGTCCATCAAGTCAGTGATGCCATCTAGCCATCTCATCCTCTGTCTTCACCTTCTCCTCCTGCCCCCAATCCCTCCCGGCATGAGTCTTTTCCAGTGAGTCAACTCTTTGCATGAGTTGGCCAAAGTACTGGAGTTTCAGCTTTAGCATCATTCCTTCCAAAGAAATCCCAGGGCTGATCTCCTTCAGAATGGACTGGTTGGATCTCCTTGCAGTCCAAGGGACTCTCAAGAGTCTTCTCCAATACCACAGTTCAAAAGCATCAATTCTTGGGCGCTCAGCCTTCTTCACAGTCCAACTCTCACAAGCATACATGACGACAGGAAAAACCATAGCCTTGACTAGATGGACCTTTGTTGGCAAAGTAATGTCTCTGCTTTTGAATATGCTATCTAGGTTGGTCATAACTTTCCTTCCAAGGAGTAAGCGTCTTTTAATTTCATGGCTGCAATCACCATCTGCAGTGATTTTGGAGCCCCCAAAAATAAAGTCTGACACTGTTTCCACTGTTTCCCCATCTATTTCCCATGAAATGATGGGACCAGATGCCACGATCTTAGTTTTCTGAATGTTGAGCTTTAAGCCAACTTTTTCACTCTCCACTTTCACTTTCATCAAGAGGCTTTTGAGTTCCTCTTCACTTTCTGCCATAAGGGTGGTGTCATCTGCATATCTGAGGTTGTTGATATTTCTCCCGGCAATCTTGATTCCAGCTTGTGTTTCTTCCAGTCCAGCATTTCTCATGATGTACTCTGCATATAAGTTAAATAAACAGGGTAACAATATACAGCCTTGACGTACTCCTTTTCTTATTTAGAACCAGTCTGTTGTTCCATGTCCAGTTCTAACTGTGGCTTCCTGACCTGCATACAGATTTCTCAAGAGGCAGGTCAGGTGGTCTGGTATTCCCATCTCTTTCAGAATTTTCCACAGTTTATTGTGATCCACACAGTCAAAGGCTTTGGCATAGTCAATAAAGCAGAAATAGATGTTTTTCTGGAACTCTCTTGCTTTTTCCATGATCCAGCGGATGTTGGCAATTTGATCTCTGGTTCCTCTGCCTTTTCTAAAACCAGCTTGAACATCAGGAAGTTCATGATTCACATATTGCTGAAGGCTGGCTTGGAGAATGTTGAGCATTACTTTACTAGCATATGAGATGAGTGCAGTTGTGCGGTAGTTTGAGCATTCTTTGGCATTGCCTTTCTTTGGGATTGGAATGAAAACTGACCTTTTCCAGTCCTGTGGCCACTGCTGAGTTTTCCAAATTTGCTGGCATATTGAGTGAAGCACTTTCACAGCATCATCTTTCAGGATTTGGACTAGCTCAACTGGAATTCCATCACCTCCACTAGCTTTGTTTGTAGTGATGCTTTCTAAGGCCCACTTGACTTCACATTCCAGGATGTCTGGCTCTAGGTCAGTGATCACACCATCGTGATTATCTGGGTCGTGATGTGTTGGAGGCCGGCGTGAGGCACTCCGCCCATGACAAAGGTCATGAGGAAGGAGGCTCGATATACGCAAAGGTGGGATGGAGCCTCAGGAGTCCCCCTGGAAATTCTCGAGCATCTACCCCCATAACCAGAGCCTGCCTACTTTACTACTTTGTGCTCTCCCCTACACCTCTGACTTTACAGGGGGCTGTCTCCCACCACCTCTTTCAGAGAAGGAGTTAACTTAGAGCTCCAGTTAATAATAATTCCTGGGCGTGACAGGAGTGTTTCAACCTACAAACTCCTCTGAAGGTTCTCTAGCCTGCCTGACAGGCTTGTCCAGCCACATGTGATTGCTCACAGCCTCCCAACCGTGAGAGGCACGAGATGCTTTAAACCTTCTAAAAACAGGTTCTTTAGAGAAGTTAGAAAATTATTAGTATACGTATAGTGGGCTGATTAGAAATTGTATTGGTGAAGGGTTTTTCATTTGTTGAGCCAATGTTCGTTGCTAAGACTCCACATCCCCTGCCCTTACACACATTAATGAATATATAGAAGAAATAAGTATTAACCTTTGATATTAATCATGTCAGACCTTAGGCTAAGTAAATTCTTTCCTTAAACCCACTACACCCTCACCCTATGGGAATGTAACTTTATTTGGGTGGCATCTGTTTTAAGAATAATCACCCTTGGAGAAAAAAGTGTTCTGGTTGACTGACCACTGTCACAAGGAAAGGGTCGTAAATTGTCAACAGGCCCCCCTGGCCAGAAGATGATGTAACACCCCTAAGACCTCTGTATACATTTGTGTGAAGCACCTGACTTTAATAAAAGTCAGGACTGCTGTCCCCACGTGACTTTTGTATAACATCTCAGTGTATAAAAACAGACTCTGGAAAATAAAGAATTGGGATCAGTTCCTCAAAAGACTGGTCTCCCAATGTCGCTCTCCCTCTCACTCTGGCTGAGTCTCCATCTGGAGCGCAGAACCCACCATGCTTACTAATTATGCCTGGGCTTCTAAAATCAGACCGAGGAGGCCTCAGTGTCTCCTCTCCTTCGGGAGAACGGAAGGACGCCTGCGGCCTACATAAGTGGTGCAAACTTCTTGTTTTGAAGTTTTATTGGTCTCCCGCATAAACCAAGCCACTCAGCCTCTTTTCTCCACTGAATTTTCCCACTGAGCTATCCTGATTCTATTACTCTTTATATCTTTGATGAATATTTAAATAGTCGCCGAAGCCATCTCCCCTTCGAATACTCTGGATCAGCCAGGGCTGGACCCCGGCAGTGATGATCTTTTTTGTACAGTTCTTCTGTGTATTCTTGCCATCTCTTCTTAATATCTTCTGCTTCTGTTAGGTCCATACCATTTCTGTCCTTTATCGAGCCCATCTTTGCATGAAATGTTCCTTTGGTATCTCTGATTTTCTTGAAGAGATCTCTAGTCTTTCCCATCCTGTTGTTTTCCTCTATTTCTTTGCATTGATCGCTGAAGAAGGCTTTCTTATCTCTTCTTGCTATTCTTTGGAACTCTGCATTCAGATGTTTATATCTTTCCTTTTCTCCTTTGCTTTTCGCTTCTCTTCTTTTTACAGCTATTTGTAAGGCCTCCCAAGACAGCCATTTTGCTTTTTTGCATTTCTTTTCCATGGGGATGGTCTTGATCCCTGTCTCCTGTACAATGTCACGAACCTCATTCCATAGTGCATCAGGCACTCTATCTATCAGATCTAGGCCCTTAAATCTATTTCTCACTTCCACTGTATAATCATAAGGGATTTGATTTAGGTCATACCTGAATGGTTTAATGGTTTTCCCTACTTTCTTCAATTTAAGTCTGAATTTGGCAATAAGGAGTTCATGGTCTGAGCCACAGTCAGCTCCTGGTCTTGTTTTTGCTGACTGTATAGAGCTTCTCCATCTTTGGTTGCAAAGAATATAATCAATCTGATTTCAGTGTTGACCATCTGGTAATGTCCATGTATAGAGTCTTCTCTTGTGTTGTTGGAAGAGGGTGTTTGTTATGACCAGTGCATTTTCTTGGCAAAACTCTATTAGTTTTTGCCCTGCTTCATTCCGTATTCCAAGACCAAATTTACCTGTTACTCCAGGTGTTTCTTGACTTCCTACTTTTGCATTCCAGTCCCCTATAATGAAAAGGACATCTTTTTTGGGTGTTAGTTCTAAAAGGTCTTGTAGATCTTAATAGAACCGTTCAAC
The DNA here is from genome assembly GCF_032452875.1 of Bos javanicus. Taxonomy (NCBI): domain Eukaryota; kingdom Metazoa; phylum Chordata; class Mammalia; order Artiodactyla; family Bovidae; genus Bos; species Bos javanicus. The sequence goes on along the minus strand of NC_083875.1, from coordinate 39,923,510 downwards.
TTCAGCTTCTTCAGCATTACTGGTTAGGGCATAGACTTGGATTACTGTGATATTGAATGGTTTGCCTTGGAAATGAACAGAGATCATTCTGTTATTTTTGAGATTGCATCCAAGTACTGCATTTTGGACTCTTTTGTTGACCATGATGGCTACTCCATTTCTTCTGAGGGATTCTTGCTTGCAGTAGTAGATATAATGGTCATCTCAGTTAAATTCAGCCATTCCAGTCCATTTCAGTTCGCTGATTCCTAGAATGTCGACATTCACCCTTTCCATCTCTTGATTGACCACTTCCAATTTGCCTTGATTCATGGACCTGACATTCCAGGTTCCTATGCAATATTGCTCTTTACAGCATCGGACCTTGCTTCTATCACCAGTCACATCCACAACTGGGTATTCTTTTTGCTTCGGCTCCATCCCTTCATTCTTTCTAGAGTTTTTTCTCCACTGATCTCCAGTAGCATATTGGGTACCTACTGACCTGGGGAGTTTCTCTTTCAGTATCCTATCATTTTGCCTTTTCATACTGTTCATGGGGTTCTCAAGGCAAGAATACTGAAGTGGTTTGCCATTTCCTTCTCCAGTGGACCACATTCTGTCAGATCTCTCCACCATGACCCGCCCATCTTGGGTTGCCCCACGGGCATGGCTTAGTTTCATTGAATTAGACAAGGCTGTGGTCCTAGTATGATTAGATTGACTAGTTTTCTATGAGTATGGTTTCAGTGTGTTTGCCCTCTGATGCCCTCTTGCAACACCTACTGTCTTACTTGGGTTTCTCTTACCTTGGGCATGGGGTATCTCTTCACGGCTGCTCCAGCAAAGCGCAGCCATTGCTCCTTACCTTGGACGAGGGGTGTCTCATCACTGCTGCCCTTCCTGACCTTCAACATGGGATGGCTCCTCTAGGCCCTCCTGCACCCACCACAACTCCTTTTCCTGGGAATAGAGGTTCTTAAAGCCCATGGTCCTGTGACCCTCCATATCTAGCTGCCCATTATGGCTTGGGTCATGGAAGCAGCACCCGACAAGCTGTAGAATGACTTAAACCTCTGGAAGGGGGTGGCCTTCGCTGTCCTCAAACCCTTGGCAGATGGCACAATGTGCAGGGGTGCTCCCCTCTGCTGGACCCCTTGCTTCCTGGGAAGTCTTTTTGGATCAACTAGATCCCCTGGAAGAGGAAATGCTAACCCACTCCAGTTTTCTTGCCTGAAAAATCCCATGGACTGAGGAGCCTGGCAGACCACAGTCCCTGGGGTCAGAAAAGAGTCAAACTTGACTAAGTGACTGAGCAAGCCTGCACAAGTGGACAACAGTGGGAGTCAGTATACTTTATGGATGATATCATTTCCATATATGTCCTGAAACAACATCCCATCCCTTAACTCTGATGTTGCTCACGAAGGCCAGGATTCAACCATCAGCACAGTTGACCAAACTTCAGATATTCATCTTAGCACTGGATGCCTTTGCCAATAAATGGTGCCATCTGCACCCACTCCAGTACTCTTGCCTGGAAAATCCCATGGACAGAGGAACCTAGCAGGCTGCAGTCCATGGGGTCGCTAAGAGTCGGACACGACTGAGCGACTTCACTTTCACTTTTCACCTTCATGCATTGGAGAAGGAAATGGCAACCCACTCCAGTGTTCTTGCCTGGAGAATCCCAGGGATGGGAGCTTGGTGGGCTGCCGTCTATGGGGTTGCACAGAGTCGGACACGACTAAAGCGACTTAGCAGCAGCAGCACATTTTTACAAACTATTCAGCAATTGTGTAAGAGTTGCCCCAGGACCCTCCTTATCCCCATCCCCACACCCTGTAATCTAGAAATTTTCTTGAATAGGATGAGTGATCCTTCAGATTAGTCAATGGCTCATGTCTCCCAATCCTAATGAGGATGCTTACCCCATCCTAAAGGTTCACCAGCATTGTAACACATAGGATCACTTGGGGAACTTAAACAACTCCCAATGCTTATGTTGCCTGCCCAAGCAATTAAATCAGTATAGCCTTGTATGTGAATGATTTTGCCAGTTATTTCCATTGAATTTGTTACATATGAAATCCTGAATAAGTTGATAGAATTAAAATTCCTAACTACAGTTGTATTCATCATAAATAGATTATGCAATACTTTAAATGTGTTATAAAGAGCTAATGTCAGTAATATGAGGCTACACTATTAACATGGTGAATAACAAATGTGTATGTATGTTAAAGAAAATATATTTTGTAACTAGTACTTCTAAGGTTCTAGCCAATGGTTTTTATAAACATTAATTATTCTACTTCAATAACAATGGAATGCATGAAAGTTTAGTATGAAAATGTTTAGTCATGAATATAGAAGCTGAAGAATGATACTTTATTCCTTCCTTACACTTTATTATGCAGGGACATCAAATGTCACTTATAATTTGCATATAATTGAAGACATTAAAATGTTGGCCAACATACCAACCTTGAAACATCTCAAATAATCCTTATTAATTGTTCTCAAATAATTCTCAAGCATTTATTAGCATGCTAGAGATGACATTTTAAGGCTTTCAAAAAACATAATTCAGTTATAATTCAAAAAATATTATTTTCATAGCAGCATTTGAACAGAATTGTAAGTTGTAAATTGCCCATCTTATAAATGAAGTTTAATTACACTTTTTATATTAACATTGATTGATAGGTGAGATTGGCTATATAGGTAATTCTTTGAGTAAGGGATACTCAAAAACAGTTGACAAAGAAAATCATTCTGAGCTAAGCTGATCAGTGGAAAAGAAAATTGATTAAGATTCTAGGGATAGTTATATGCTTTTATATGATTATGAACTCCCTTCATCTGTGATTCGGTTGTTTCTAAGAAGTGATTTATTAATTTTTGATGAAGATGCTCTTTCTGCTCTTTGGTGTGTGCAGAATATCTGCACATTTCATCACAATGAATGGAGAGACCTTCTCACTTACTTCCAGGGTTGCAGTCTACTGGTTTCAATAACCAACTACTTTAAATGCCCAATACTATGTCTCTAAAAGGCACAGTTTTCTCTGAACACCCCATTTTCCTGCGTTCAGGGTTTTTTTTTGTTGTTGTTGTTGTTCACAGAGCCAGATACTTCATATTCTGGATTTTTGAAGATAGCCATGATTTCAGTTATGGTCTTTTCTGTAAATATCCTTCGTTTAGTGCACAGCTAAATGTCATTTGAACTTATACCTTTTTTGTGAAGTTTCATTGAAATGTGTCAATCAGATATGGTCCCTTATCCCATCATTGACTCTAGTTTAAATTCTCAAATATAGTCACTGTTTCCATAGAATAGTCATTTTCTGAGAAATAAGGTGTATAGTCAACTGCTTAACAGGGAGGGCTTTGCAGTCAGTTTCTCCCATGTAAAGTAGAACTCATCAAGTTATAGGGTAGAGTGAAAATAGCAATAGACATGGAATATGCCTATTTTGGAGAATGTCAATAAACATATCACAACAGTATTAGGAAATATTGAGTGCTTATCATCTGCCAAACACTGTCTGCATTATCTCATTTTCATCCCTCTCTATAGTCATCTGACCTGCATAAAGTATTTATATCATCAAACTATAAATGAGGTATAGAGGAACTCAGATTCAGTCATATGTTTGAGTCTTAAGAGTTGTGAGAGCGGTGAGGGTTCAAACTAAGACTGTCAGGAGAGCTTGGGCTCTTAACACTTGACTGTCATTTGTAGTTTCTTGAAAATTTTAGAAATGTGATTTCATTTTTCTGACACAATAAGGATATTCCATGAGTATTTAGTCCATTTTACAGGTAAAATTCGAGCTTCCCAGGTGGCTCAGTGGTAAAGAATCTGCCTGCCAATGCAGGAGAGACGAGTTCAGTCCCTGGGTCTGAAAGATCCCTTGGAGGAGGAAATGGCAACCATTCCAGTATTCTTGCCTGGAAAACCCCATAGACAGAGGAATCTTGTGGGTCCCAGAGTACCCAAAGAGTCAGAAACAATTGAGCACATGGACATGTGCACACGCGCGCACACACACACACACACACACAGGTGAAATTCAGAGTTGCTTTGCAGAGATCACAGTAACAGTCTATGGTAGGACTCAAGCAAAACTTCAGATAACAAGTTCAGTGCCTTTCCTACCACCCCAAAGTGTCAACTCCCCTTAGTGCCTACTAGGCAATCCACACAGCAGCATTTGATTTGGAAATTTAAAAATAGTTTGGATCTTTATAATTAACATACACACCTACATAATACACACCTTCATCCTTTGAAGCTGAAGGATGATTTTTTCTTTTAATTGGAGAATAATTGCTTTACAATGCTGTGTTAGTTTCTGCTATACAACAGTGTGAATCAGCTATAAGTATCCCTAAATCGCCTCGCTCCCATCCCTTATCCATTCCACCACTCTTGGTCATCACAGAGCACCAGCCTGAGCTCCCCGTGTTATATAGCAGCTTGCCGCTCCTTGTCTGTTTTGCACATTGTAGTGTATATATGTCAACACTACTCTCTCAATTCATCTCATCCTGTCTTTCCCCCGCTGTGTTCACAAGTCCATTCTCTACATCTGCCTCTCTATTCCTTGAAGGATGTTTTCTAACCCTTTACTTCTTTCATTCCTTTAAAGCAAATCACAGTGTTTAAAGTCAGGTCAGTTCAGTTACTCAGTCATGTCTGACTCTTTGAGACCCCATGGACTGCAGCACACCAGGCTTCCCTGTCCATTACCAACTCCGGGAGCTTGCTCAAACTCATGTCCATTGAGTCAGTGATGCCATCCAACCATCTCATCCTCTGTACCCTTGTCCTCCTGCCTTCAATCTTTCCTAGCATCAGGGTCTTTTCAAATGAGTCAGTTCTTCACATCAGGTAGTCAAAGTATTGGAGTTTCAGCTTCAGCATCAGTCCTTCCAATGAATATTTAGGACTGATTTCCTTTAGGATTGAATGGTTGGATCTCCTTGCAGTCCAACGGACTCTCAAGAGTATTCTTCAACACCACGGTTCAAAAACATTAGTTCTTTGGCACTCAGCTTTCTTTATAGTCCAACTCTCACATCCATACATGACTACTAGAAAAACCATAGGTTTGACTAGACAGACCTTTGTCAGCAAAGTAATGTCTCTGGTTTTTAATATGCTGACTAGATTGGTCATAGATTTTCTTCCAAGGAGAAAGCATCTTTTAATTTCATGGCTGCAGTCATCATCTGCAGTGATTTTGGAGACCAAGAAAATAAAATCTCTCACTGTTTCCATTGTTTCCCCATCCATTTGCCATGAAGTGATGGGACCGGATGCCATGATCGTAGTTTTTTGAATGTTGAGTTTTAAGCCAGCTTTTTCAGTCTCCTCTTTCACTTTCATCAAGAAGCTCTTTAGTTCCTCTTCACTTTCTACTAGGGTGGTATCATCTACATATCTGAGGTTATTGATATTTCTCCCAGCAATCTTGATTCCAGCTTGTGTTTCTTTCAGCCTGGCATTTCACATGATGTACTCTGCATATAAGTTAAATAAGCAGGGTGACAATATACAGCCTTAACGTACTCCTTTCCCAATTTGGAACCAGTCCTTTGTTCCATGTCCGGTTCTAACTATTGCTTCTTGACCTGCATACAGATTTCTCAGGAAGCAAGTAAGGTGGTCTGGTATTTCCATCTCTTGAAGAATTTTCCATAGTTTGTTGTGATCAACACAGTCAAAGGCTTTGGCATAGTTGATAAAGCAGAAGTGGATGTTTTTCTGAAACTCTTGCTTTTTTGATGACTCAATGGATGTTGGCAATTTGATCTCTGGTTCTTCTGCTTTTTCTGAATCCAGCTTGAACTTTTGAAAGGTCTTGGTTCATATACTGTTGAAGCCTCACTTGGCTTGAGCATTACTTTGCTAGCATTGAGATGAATACAGTTGTGCAGTAGTTTGAACATTCTTTGGCATTGCCTTTCTTTGGGATTGGACTGGAAACTGACCTTTTCCAATCCTGTAGGCACTGCTGAGTTTTTCAAGTTTGCTGGCATATTGAGTGCAACACTTTTCCAGCATCATCTTTGAAATAGCTCAAGTGGAATTCCATCACCTTCACTAGCTTTGTTTGTAGTGATGCTTCCTAAGGTCCACTTGATTTCACATTCCAGGGTGTATGACTCTAGATGAGTGATCACACCATCATCATAAAGATCTGGGTCATAAAGATCTTTTTTTGTACAGTTCTTCTGTGTATTCTTGCCACCTCTTCTTAATATTTTCTGTTTCTGTTAGGTCCATACTATTTCTGTCCTTTATTGTGCCCATTATTGCATGAAATATTCCCTTGGTATCTCTGATTTTCTTGAAGAGATCTCTAGTCTTTTCCATTCTATTATTTTTTTAATTTAATTTAATTTTATTTTATTTATTTTTTGTTTTTGTTTTTGTTTTTTTAAATTTTATTTTATTTTTAAACTTTACAATATTGTATTAGTTTTGCCAAATATCGAAATTCATTTCCATTATATTATTTTCCTCTATTTCTTTGCACTGATCACTGAGAAAGGCTTTCTTATCTCTCCTTGCTATTCTTTGGAACTCTGCATTCAAATGGGTATATCTTTCCTTTTCTCCTTTGCCTTTAGCTTCTCTTCTTTTCTCAGCTATTTGTAAAGCCTACTCAGACAACCATTTTGCCTTTTTGCATTTCTTTTTCTCAGGGATGGTCTTGATCACTGCCTCCTGTACAATGTCACAAACCTCCAACTATAGTTCTTCAGACACTCTGTCTATCAGATATAATCCCTTGAGTCTATTTGTCACTTCCACTGTATAATCATAAGGGATTTGATTTAGGTCATACCTGAATGGTCTAGTGGTTTTCCCTACTTTTTTTCAATTTAAGTCTTTTTGCAATTTGATTGAATTTTGCAATCAGGAGTTCATGATACCAGTTATAAAATTCTGCCCTGGTTAAGAACCACATTGAGGGATCTGGACTCTTCCTGTTTACCCTTTGAAAATTTGGAACTTTAGAAATGACTTACTAAAAAGAACAGATCATAAAGAAAAACATTTACAATATTATTTTTAAATCATAGCAGGAATAGTATTTTAATTTAGTATATAGCAAAATACCAAATGTTGGCACATTGCACATAGGAGAAATGAACATTGCCAAAACCATTAAAAGTGCAACCTTTTTACCCAAAATACTTTTGAGGTTATTATCTTTCATATGACTCTGAGGTAAGTGAATAAATGGGGATCTGAAGCACCAGTGAAGTAGTTTTAAAATTATTTGTTTTGGAAATGTTGACTATTTGAGTTTAACAGATAAGCTTTCTCCCTGAAATATATTTTTAAAATCCAGTTTGTTTTTTATTTTCATTATTTGCTTTCAGTTACCTTTAATATGGCTACTTAAATACCAGTGAAATAGGAAGTCTTAGACTTTGAAGAAGAGATAATAGTGGAAATTAACATAAGCTGAATATTTTTTAAATTAGCATTTTATGTTGATACCGGCAGTAGCAATCTTTTATTAATCATCTGTTAATTTTTTGTACCTGAGAAGCTAAAAGAGCAATGGCTTTTCATCACTTTGTGGAAGAAGATGCATTTTAAACAAAGGGAGTCAAAATAATTAAAGTATAAATTCAAGGCAGTGGTTCTCAACTAGGGGTGATCTGGAGACATCTTTGGTTGTCCACCTGGGATAGAGGGTGTTACTGTTGATACCTGTGTGTAGACCACAGGAATACTGGTAAACATTCTGTAATGCACAGGACAGCATGCCCTGCCCCCCACCCCACCCCAGTTAATTATCTGGCCCAGATGTGCTGCGGTTGAGAAACCTGGATTGAAACAACAGAATAGTTTCGTTTACACTATTAGAATTATACACTAATATACAGTATTAGAATTATTCAAATAATTAGAAATGCTGAAACATTTAATAAATAAACTTATTGGACTAATGGTCTGACATATTGAGTATAATACCATATTTTCGTGAGTTATAAAATATTTTACTATATAGATTTGAGTTCTCAATTAATTGGCAGAGTACTAGACATTCTAAAATTTCAAGGTCCCACACACTTCCTGAGAGTATCTACGTCCCATACAGAATCTGGTGGATAGCTCAGGAGTTGGTCTTCTGGTGAGGAGGCGGTTCTTTGGCTGCTTTGGCCTTGAAATCCAGTTCCGTGCCCTCTGGCATTGCTGGAACAACTCACTGGAGCACTTTTCTCCAGTTAGCCTGAATATTCTTTGGTGAAGATCTCTGTATCCAACTTCTAAATAAAAGGATCTGGCTTGTAAAAATCAATACCATTAACATGCAATTTGAAAGTAATTTTGTTTCTAAAATTTTCTTAAAAAAAAGTGTCACCTAAAATTATGTGAAATATGTTAAAATTCCATTCCATTAGTTCACTCTTCCTCTTCCTTTCTCTTTCTAAATAATTCCATGCTAAAGTCTTTAGGAAAGGCAGAACAAAGGAGATACCCATCCTGGCAGGGGTAGGGGAAGGCTGTGGTGACTCAGAGATGGGTTTTGGAACCTGAGAGCGTGAGGAGGGCATCCACACTGGGGTCAGAGAGAGTGAGAAGGTGGTGCACGGAGACATGTGTGAACGTGAGCTGGTAAAGGAGGGCTTCTGCCCAGTGGGTCAGGCAGCTGTGTCAGCACCTGTAAGGAATGAGGAAAACGTCTGTCTATGTGATGGGTGGCAGTGTAAACAGTTGCAACTCAGAGTACAGAAGGCAGTCTGTGTAGGAGGGCTTCCTGCCAAGGGTGCTGACACTGAAACAGGCTTAGAAATGTGAAAATAAAATAATGCCTTAGAAATCCTGATGGAAAATTAATAACCAGAAATTTTGTACACAGCCAAACTTATCAATTAAGTGTCAGATGAGAATAAAGTTATTTTTAGGTATAAAAGGTATCAACATTTTTCTTCCATTCACTTTTTATCAGAAAGCTATGAGTTTCAGCAAATGAGGGAGCACAACATAGGATATAGAAAATGAAAGACCCACTACAGGGATCTTTCAGAAAGATCCTTCAGGGATCTTACAGAAAAAGAGATCCTCCACCATGGTGGTGGAGAACTCAGGATGAGAGTGGAGCACCAGATGTAGAGGGAAAACAGTCACGGTGAGAGCAGGTTAGAAGTCTCCACATTTCTTCAGGATATTGATTGAATAACTGATGTGAATGAATGTCTTGGGACTAGATTTAGAAACCAACAAAGATTCAGATTAAAGAAGTGATAGATACAGAAAATACTAAGCACTCAAAACAGCAACAGGATTAATTCCAGAGAAAACAGGAAGCTGAGCAAGAAAGGAATGGTAATCATACTTTATAACATGGCATAGCTGTGAAGTGTTTTCATCATCCTTACAATGTGAACACTGACTACAGATATAACTAAAAATGATTACAGAGCAGTACTTGAAGGATGTGGGAATGCGAAGGATTCGGCTGTATGAAGGTGGTGGGATAGGAGAACTAAGAGAGCAAATTCTTCATGATTTAAATAGTGTGTCAAGAAATAGTATCAAAAAGTATTTTGAAACATTAAGAAGTAACTACATTGGGATATTAAAGATATAAAGTTACACAAAGTAACATAGTAACTAAAATATGTGTGCTTTCAAAAGCACTGCTTAACATTTCTGTTTGAGTGGATTTTACTTCCAGCTTCTAGCATCTGAAACTCTTGTCTGAGGGTTTTCTCTGGCCTCTAGATCATACTTATCCTGAATATCATATGTGCTGGAGAAATAACACATCAGGAAGTGCCCTCCATGAGTGAACTCAAGAGTTGGTTATAAATACCCCAACTCTTTCACTCCTTGTGTGGGATAACTCAGGCCTAGGGGAGTGTGTTCTAAACCTTTTCTCAGCGTTCCCCAGTGGATTAAACTCCATTTGCCCACAGAGGTAACTTCCTGTGTCTGACTTCATTTACTGCCTTTCTTTTCTTCCCCAATTCCCCACAAGCATTTCTATGATCGTCTGCCAAATAAATGACTCAGTCAGGTCATTATTGCAAAATTTGCCTCAGGGAGATCCTACACTGAGACAGCTAAAACAGATAAAAGTGGATATCTCTGAGAAAAAGGAAATGGGAAGTTGAACAGAATGTCTTTTAACTAGGACTTATGAGCCTGTTTAAATTTTTCCTTTTCCTAAAATTCTCCTATTCTAGTAGGAAATTGATGTCTCTGTTGCAATTGCTGAAAAGTACTTATGAAAGTCATAAGCTGAACAGAACCTCTTTTGCCTGCCTAGTTAGACTGTCAAGCTGTTTCAGAGGTGGTGAGCCTCCAGTTTAGACAAGGAAAACAACTGGAAGTTCAGTCCAGCACCCTGTGTTTTCCCATGGCTATTGAATTTGGAGAAGTAACTATCTGTAGGCATAGACTATATTCAAATTCCTGGTGTCTTTTTATTATTGTTATTCTGAAACAGGTAGCATTTTCAAAGATTTAATTCCTTGAAGATGAAAAGTATTCCCGAGACCAGTTTTTCTGTTATTTTAGGAATATATAAAATTGTCAAGTATCTCAGAATCCATATTGGGTTCCTCACGCTCTCCTTGACCTTCTCTCTCTCTCTTTCAATATCACTTTGGTGGATCGAGTTGGTTCTACCTTCTACTCAAGTCAGATCTTCATCAGCAGTACTTTAATGGTGTGGAGATAGTGTGGAGAGAAAGACAAATTATCACCTATATTCCTCAAAGCCCAACCATATTATCCTTGACATCCTGATAGATTTTCACAGTCTTCTGTTATTGCATTTCGATGTCAACTATTATCTATAGTCCTTGATTTTCACATACATTCAACACCTATTTCCTTACAGTTTTTTGAAACCTTCAATAAGCTAATTCTCTGATTGCCAGTCTTCCATGGGATGTGACTTCATTTGGACACATCCTTAACTCTGTTCTCCTAACACCAAATGAAATGGCAAAACCACCTCCGATTAAGAATCTGCCTGCATCCCATCATTCAGTGACACTTGTGAACTAAAATTGTGAACCAAAAAGGTCATCCAGACCTCAGACTCAGCAGTGTTACTGAATCTTTATCAGTGGGGTATAGATTTCCATTTGCTTTTATCTGAGATCACGATGAATTTGTGTTGCCCCAGCCATACTTCTTACTGTCATCCAAGTAGCCAGAGGAGCAAGTTAGCCTAGCAAAATAAACTGGCCTTTGAGGGGATCCCATGGGTGACTTTAGTCCCTGGGAAATTCAGTTCCCCCATCTAGGCCAGTAACTGAACTGTGGCAGCCATTCTTGAGCTCTTTGCTGTGAGAGGGCTTTGGGTTAGCTCTCTCCCTTCCTGAAACTATACTTGGTCCTCTTCTTATTTTCTAGTCTTTTTTTTGTTTCCCTTTCTCTCCCCCTGGTTAATGTGTGCTTCCTGGTGTGCCTGTAGCCCAAGTACTTTTCCAGCCTTCATAATCCAAGACTGATGCAGAGTTTCCAGTAGACAAAGCAGCAGGGATGCTAAATAGTTAGCCTTGAATATTAGAAACTACTTTCTGCAAACTGATAGTTGGTAGTATGCAAGTATTCCTGAAATCGCCTGTAAGCATCCACAAGGCCAAAGCTGAGGAACATTTCCAACCCTCATGCCAAGCAGACATACTCCAAGGCCAAGAAGAACCACCCTGCCTGAGTAACAGGCTTTATTTAAAAATATTTTCTCAAAAAACTTATATAAAAATGTATTCTCTGTAAGAGATTATTCTTTTCCCAGAACAGTGGAGCAAAATAGTTCTGGCAAGGGTCTAGAATATCCCATTTGAACATATAAATATTAAAATTGTTGAAATCTATAAAAACATTTTCAACTTCAGATTGCTCATATTCCCATTATGATATTGTAGATTATTTTTGCAACCTGAGTCTTCCTCCCCATCTCTTCTAACTCATATCCTTCTATAGGGCATCTTCTAAGGCTCTGAGACTGAGTATATGTGGTGTTTTTATTAAAAAAAAAAATTTTTTTTTTTACCCTGTCATTGTTTTCCTAGAGTCAGGCAGCATGTTGTATTGGGGGAAAAAAATCCTCCCAGGTATACCAAATGTTCAAAACAAACTACCATTACTAGATGTGAAACTTTAGGTAAATCACTAAGGGCCTCCATTTACTCAACTGTAAAAATGGAGGCTTAGACAAGATCATTTCTAAAGGTCTTCCCTCCTTCCTTAAGATCTTGATGGTCATTTCAGTATTTGTCATTAAAACTCTTTTCCATAGATTTGGGGCACAGCTATGCAAAGTGCAGTTAAGTATTGGGTGGAACTCCATGTAAACTTTATTTATTTGTAATTTTAGTCAGTGTAACTTTACTCCCCAGTTTTTTCATTTAAATATGAATTTTAAACATTCAAAATACTCAGGTACTGTGATGTCATAAGATCCGTATTTACTATTATAGAGTGATTTCCAAGAAGCGTCATTCTCCTGCAGAGAATTTCTGCACCTGTATTTATTTCCTTTAAATCATGACTTAACCACCACATCCACTAAGAGAGTCTCTGCTTTGGTTAAAACAGTAGTATTTGGGGAGAGATGGACAGTCATATGGACTGAAGACATTCACACCCCCCTCCCCAGCTTTTTTCTTAATCACTGACAAAGACATTGGATGAAGCTGCCATTATTTTAAGCTCTAAATCTTTCCTCCTACTCAGATCATAGTTTGTTATCCTTCTCCTTATATACTTTCTTAGAATAATTTCCTCGATCTTCTTGTAATATCACAAAAATCTGTGGTTGTAATTTAGCTGAACAAAAACCATATGTAGTTCAGAATTTGGAGATGTCAGATGTCTAGTTAATAATTGAGGCTTAGTATTTCTTTTTTTTTTTTTTTTTGGCTGCACCACATGCTATGTGGGATCTTAGTTCCCCGACCAGGTATCAAACCTGTACCCCCTGAATTGGGAGTGCAGAGTCTTAACCACTGGACCAATAGGGAAGTCCCGAGCATATATTAATGCAATTATTCATTAAGATAAATGACTAAGAAACAGCTCAGGAGAATCCGGGCATAAATGTTTGTCTTTTCAACTAAAGAATACTGTAAATAATAAATTAGGAGGAAAGCTTTGGATCATGATTAATACTAAAAAGACAATTAGGATATATTTTAGTACAGTTGTGTTGTGTTGCAAAGCCATTAGTTAATAGCTATGCTTTGATTTTTACCTCCCCACACACCAGACTTGGCTCTGGGGATGGACTCAGGATAATAAAAAGGAATAATAACAAGGCTGGGGAGCCATTTGGAGGTTTTAGAGGGAGGAGAAGGTGATTTTCCTCATTTGAGCCACATGGCTTATCTGGGATCCCTGGAGAACACAGGAAGGAACTAAGGAAAAAGTATGAGTATGTGAGTGTGTATAGCAGAGGCTCTATCGAGTAACAGTTATTAGTGAACTCAGGGTCAATGCTAATGTAAGATACCAAGACAGATGGATGGCCTGGTGGTTCAGAAGGAGCTCAGGACCTGGATATGTTGCACATCACAAATCCCATGTAAGTTATTTAGCCAGTCAACCCTTACAGGGGACTGAACCCACTCTTGGGGAGCCCTGGTTAGATCATGTCAGGAATATTTGGACAGCATGATTGAATTTCAGTGGAAAGAAAGACTTCAGTTCAGTTAGTCATGTCTGACTCTTTGCAACCCCATAGACTACAGCATGCCAGGCTTCCCTGTCCATCACCAACTCCCTGAGCTTACTCAAACTGATGTCCATTGAGTCAGTGATGCCATTCAACCATCTCATCCTCTGTCATCCCCTTCCCCTCTCGCCTTCAATCTTTCCCAGCATTAGGGTCTTTTCCAGTAAGTGAATTCTTTGCATCAAGTGGCCGGAGTATTGGAGCTTCAGCATCAGTCCTTCCAATGAATATTCAGGACTGATTTCCTTTAGGATGGACTGGTTGGATGTCCTTGCTGTCCAAGGGACTCTCAAGAGTCTTCTCCAACACCACAGTTCAAAAGCATCAATTCTTTGGTGCTCAGCTTTCTTTATGGTCCAGCTCTCACATTCATACATGACTGCTGGAAAAACCATAGCTTTGACTAGATAGGACCTTTGTCGGCTGACAAAGGAAAGAAAGACTTAATGATTCCCAATTCTGACGTGGTCTACAAGCCAGTGCTAAATCTTAGATATCCACTAGACTACGAGTATGCCTCCCAATTAGTTCCTTCTTATGTTCTCCAGGGGCCACAGATAATCCACGTGGATTAAATGAAGGGAAATCACCTTCTCCTCCCTCTAAAACTTCCAACTAGCTCCATAGGCCCGTTATTATTCCTTTTCATTTTCCTGAGTCCATCCCCAGAGCCACATCTTAGACAGATCAGGGCCCCGGCGAGTGCTCAGGTGACCATTGCAGTTCCTCCCTGATTGGGCTCTGGGATCCTCCCTCAGCAACTGACTGATTCCAGTAAAACCCCAGTGCAGATTCTTTCATGCCCATCACCCTGAAGGTAGAGTGCAAACTATGGAGTGTTACACCCAAGGTCCTTGAGGAGTTGAACTGTGCCTCCAGGCTCCTTTCATGACAAGTACCCCATGTGAGGAACTTCTTGCCCCAGGTAAACTGAACAAGCAGCAGCAGATCCCTGGACTTGGCATGTATGGACTTGCCTTTTATCAGTCTTCTGCACAGAATGCCCCTCCCCTTTACCTCCTTGTCTTCATGGAGAAAATCAACATATCCTTGAAGACCTCCCCCAAGTTCTCTGCAACTATTATTGTTTCAAACTATATCTTGTGATGCTTAAAAGTAGCAGCCATTGTATTCATAATTGTTTTCTCCCTTCAGATTTCATTTTCTGGTATTCTCCCTGGCCTTCTTTTATTCTCTGGCCATGCCAAGTCTCAGAGCATTCCTCTGGCTCTTCCCTTTGCCTAGAGATCCCTTCCCTGTCCCCATTCATGTTCTTCACAGGACTGCCTCATTCAAGTCTTAGCTCAAGTGTCATCTCTGCAGAAAGGCAGTCCCTACTGTCCAAGATCAAAGTAGCCTTCTCCAACATTCTTCTTATCATTCCTTTATCATCCTATTTGCATGTGTCACTGTTAGAAATGAACTTATCTTCATATTTATTGATTCTCTCCCCAGATCTCCACTCTTCGCTAGAACTTACTTCTCTGCCTAGGATATAGCAACCTTGTCTCTACATTCATTCATGTAGCGCTAGTGCCTAAAACAGTGCCTGACACACAGTAGGTCTTAATAAATATTTTGAAATTAGCACATGTAGGGTTTACACCTGTAAAAATGGCATAAATAGAATTATTTTATGAGTATAGATTTCCTGGTGAGTGGAAATAAAAAAGTAGGCATCCTAATTAACCTTGCCTTCTTCCTGCCTCTCTAGTGACTATACCTTGAGTCATTATTTGAATGTTTTTACCTTTTGTCTTTCACAACTCTCTTTGCATGTCAAGAATGCATTAAGGCAGAAGTTTTTCAAGATCTTTTAGAGTGTAGACATGGGAGCCAAACCATCTAAGGTTATGTCTCAGTTCTGTCTGTGTATAATCCTGAGTAAGTAATTCAGTTTTTGTGTTTTTTTTTCAGTAAACAACTTAGTCTTTTATTTGCCTAAGGCCAGCTGTTGCAGGCACTGAGGCCCCAAGACTTCCAGAAGGGATGGGGGTGAGGGGAGTCACCCTGCCTCCCAGGTGCTGCCTGCCCCATCCTGCTTCCTGCAGGAGATGGGAGAGTAGATAAAGTGTGCCCTTGCACCATCATGTATCTCAATTGTGTGAGTGTGTCAGTCGCTCAGTTGTGTCCGACTCTTGCGACCCCATGGACTGTAGCCCACCAGGCTCCTCTGTCCAAGGGATTCTCCAGGCAAGAGTACTGGAGAGGGTTGCCATTTCCTTCTCCAGTTTTTTTATGCCTTAGTTTTCACATCTATGAAATGATGCCTGCCTCATGAGGTTGTTTGGATGATTACAAGAATTTATGCAAAACAGAGAGTGTATGGCCATAGCAAGTGCAATATACATGTTAATCGTTAATATTAGTCTTTTTCTATCATGTGGAGACAGGACACAATTTAAAAATCCAAATAAAAGTAGTATCTGTGGGAGATTAATGTGATGGTGAAAGTGTGTGTGACAGAGAAATGAGAGCAGAACTTTTGCTTTCAGAAATTCAGAACAATATATTTTATAACATTACATTTAGATGTTTGTGATACATACACATATATAGGAAATCTGAAAGTTATTTAGAGTACTTCCATGATTTTGTGTTGAATGGTATAAATTTTATTTTAAAATAGTTTAACAAAATTCATCTTGATTATTATTTTAAAACGAAATCCATTATATCAAAATCGCAAGCATTTAAAAAGTTATAAAGGTCACGATTCAAGTCAACAATTCTGTGTTTTGAGATCTGGTGGGTAAACGTGATTTCATTTGTCTATGAAAAATTTACTCTGTTCCTTTCTTGCTTTTTCAAGGCTTTCAAAAGTGATCATTCCTTTTGGCAGCTGCAGCTTACTCTTTTCTGTTTCCAGTATGTTCTCGGCTTCACCTTAAATAAAGTACAGAAATGTACAAAGTGACAAAGGGGTAATTAGCATTTTGTGAGAAGACCTACTTGCTGTATTCCAGTGACATGCTGTAGCACTGTATGGAGGCATGCCCCCAGATCTCACTGTTAAATATCTTACCTACTGTCCCCGGGAGAACTGACCTCCCAAAGGAAATACAATAATGAATACATAAGATACATAAGATACATCAGATTCCAGAGACTTTATTTGACAGAGGACAGCATTTTTAAATATAGAAGAGAAACAATACCAAGTAATATTGTTTGTTCCTTGAAGGAAAGTTAGGATGATAAGTTTGAGTTGTGTTAGGAGGGAATTAGGGTGGAGAAATCACGTATAGTTCTTATTGTCCCTTCTTATAAGTGACATGAGAAAAAACAAAGTTTACTAAAATGTCTAATTTTTCAAGAAAGCTAATCTTTGACTTGAAACTACTTATAAATATCCCAAATAAATGCACACACACACATATATATACATCTCTATAAACAAGTCCTCTTTTAAATAATAGCTCATAATTTCTTGGGCCCAGTGACTTTTGCCAACTTTTATTCTTTAAGACTAATTAGCAATATTTGAAAAGTTATATATTGTTGATATTCCATGTACTTTCCTTGAGAATAAAGGCAATTGTTTTCTTTAAGTATTCCTCTTTTAACACACAATTAATTTATATTCCAAACCCAACAGGGCAGGCTACAATTTGTAAATTATCACAGCATTCCAACTATCTGCAAATAAGTTTTTTCCCCCCTCAGTCTAAAATAGTAAATAAAAATAATAATAAAATTGTATGTAATTCTGCAGGCTATTGATGACAGACTAGATGTTTCCATTTAAGAGTACCTTCCACATGACAGATTCTTAGTATGTGTTAACAGAATGGCTGATAATAAATTCAATTAAATAGGAAGTGTATATCTTAGAGTGATCACTAGTTAACAGGGCTATATGTTATAGTCTATATATTCTTTTTAATGGCAAACTTCTTAGTGGGTTCTAAATTTTTTTTTAAAACAAGAAATTTCCATTTCCACAACATATCTTGGAAGTTAAATTTTTATACTCTATAGATTCTAATGGGCCTGTAATAAAAGTATTTCCAAAATGCATAAGCAAAATGTTCCTAGAAAATAAATTTGCCCTTCATTAGTAATATCTCCAAGTGAATGCTCTATAACAGAGTTGAGATTTCTTAATACTATGTATTAATTTGTATGAGGCACTGAGAATCTAATGTATATATAAACAATGAGACACAGTTGAGCTCAGACTAAAGAATTCTTAAGCAGATGACTAACATGAAACTGAACAGGTTACTGAAATGAATTTTAACATAAGTAAATCAATTTGTACAGTTAGTTTTCAGCTTAAAATAGAATTGTACTCCAAAAGTTAATTTGTATATCAGTGTTTTAGAACTCAGAATACATTTTCCACAGTGATATATGCTATAAATTTCTAGGCAACCCACAAGACACTTAGCCCACTATATAGCTGAACTGTGATACTAATAACGTCTGACCCCAGAAGACATTTTAACCTAGTATTTTTGTGAAAAATATACTTCTGTTTTCAAATGGGGATTTTAAAAAATTTATTTTTAATTGGAGGATAACTGCTTTACAGTATTGTTTTGGGTTCTGCCATAGAGCAACATGAATCAGCCCTAAGTGTACATGTCCTCTCCCTCTTGAACCTCCCCCCTCAACCCTCCACTTCATCCCACCCCTCTAGGTTGACACAGAGTACCACATTTAGCTCCCTGTGTTATACAACTTCTCATTAGCTATCTCATTTACATATGGTTCATTAGTATCATTTTTCTAGATTCCATATATATGCATTAATATATGACACTTGTTTTTCTTTCTGACTGACTTCAGTCTGTATAGCGGGCTCTAGGTTCATTCACCTCACTCAAATGTGTTCCTTTTTATGGCTGAGGAGTATTGCATTGTATATATGTACCACAACTTCTTTATCCATTAATCTGTTGATGTATATCTAGGTTGCTTCCATGTCCAGCTATTGTAAATAATGCTGCAATGAACATTGGGGTCCATATGTCTTTTTCAGTTATGGTTTTCTCAGGGTTATATGCCCAGTGGTGGGATTGCTGGGTCATATGGTAGTTTTATTCCTATTTTTTTTTTTCTTAAGGAATCTACATACTGTTCTCCATACTGGTTGTATCAATTTACATTCCCACCAACAGAGCAAGAGGGTCCCCCTTTCTCCACACCCTTTCCAGCATTTATTGTTTGTATATTTTTTGGTAATGGCCATTCTGACTGGTGTGAGGTGATACTTCATTATAGTTTTGATTTGCATTTCTCTAATAATGAGCATTGTTGAGCATCTTTTCATGAGTTTGTTGGCTATCTGTATGTCTTCTTTGGATAAATGTCTATTTAGTTCTTCCTACCAGTTTTTGATTGGGTTGTCTTTATGGTATTGAGCTGCACGAGCTGCTTATATATTTTGGAGATTAATCCTTTATCAGTTGTTTCTTTTGCAGTTATTGTCTCTGTCAAATGGGAATTTTAAAGAACATATAATCCCTCTATCTCCCTAAGTCTGTGAATGAAATGTTTTACTCCCTACTTCCAATACCTACAGAGGAATGTGCACCTTCTCCTTTCCCAAACAATATCAGTCCCTACAGAGCCTCAGGGATAGTCATGAGCCTACAGCTCAGGAGAGAACAGGATGTCAAAAATGAAGACTTGGGAAACACTGTTTCCAATATGCTCTGGGCTGAAGGCTTCAGGAGTAGGAAAATAGTTATCCTCATGAGTGGTATGTGGTGGTGGGAATCAAGACATAGATATCCTGAACTGATGGGAAATCCTGTCTTTCTGGGTCAGGAACGGCATCTGTGTCAGCCGTGCTATTTTCTAGGGCAGTGAAAGCCAGAGTTCAGTGTGAAAGCAGCATGGTACTGGTGAATATTTAACAGCACGCTTCCCAAAACAACAAAAAATGTGTATAAGCTTATTATGTACATAGCTTATTATAAATTTTGCTTATATGAAATATGTTTAGCACATAATTTATAAATAATAACACAATACTCTTTATCATGAATTCCATATAGGAAATTGATCCTTAAAGAATGTTTTTATTGATTTTTGCTGAACTCTTTTACCCATAGCTCACCTATAACAGTTGATGAGATAGTATAATTCAACATGAATGATGTTTGCTATTTTTATTTATGTTAATAAGTAGGACAAAAGTGAAACAAGGACAAATGTTGAAATTTATTTGTTTGAGAATGCTGTGAACTTTGTTGAATCAGATAATAGTTTTAAAATATTAGAACGCTTCCTAAATTTTTTAATGTTATTCACAATATGATGGCTTTGCAGTACACTTTTAAGACTAATACACATTATTAACATTTTCTTCATCATTTTTTTTTAAGTCTAGACCATGGGTTGGCAAACTTTCTTAAAAGGCCAGATAGGAAACATTTTAGGCTTGTGGGCATGTTCATATCTGTTTCAGTAAGTCGTCTCTGACATGGAAATGGGAAAGTAGAAATGAATGGGCACATCTGTGTTCCAATAAAACTTTATTTTCAAAAATAGGTGGCCAGCCTATAGACCACAGTTTATCAACCCCTGATCTAGACAATCAGCAAAATAGTAAGTCAAGCCTTAATTTGGGATTTGCAGATTTCCATGGTGTAAATACTCCCACCATGACCAACTTTAAGCTGACATGCCAGTGGGATGGCGTGGAAGTCAGAGTTGCATCTGTATTTTATTGTGTCTATATATTGTCTCTGCATTTCCACCATACAGATACAGTAGATATACATAACTTGAAGAGATATACATAAGAGTATAGATAATAGTAAAATTAGAGGCTGATAAGCTCTGAGTATGTATTAATGTTTCTTATATAATTCAAACTATTTATTTTCTGTAATTTATTGAATTGTAAGTTTACGTACTTCAATTTTTTTTTTAATTTGAGTATAGTTGATTGACAATGTTGTGTTAGTTTATATCATTTAATTTTTAATAATGACTGTATTTAACAAACACCTTACAAAATTCCTAAACATTTGACAGCTGGCGCCTGTGAGCTGTTTGAGGTGACTTCAGCATATCATTATATAAGAGGGGACAGAAATATTGGTCAATGGTAGCTCAGGGAGAGTTGGGAGGACTGGATCCTTGAACCGAAAAATGAATCAGAAATTGAGATTCTGGTTTATCAAAGACTTACCTTTCATTCTGTGTATAAGGGTTCCATAGCCCATGTCATACTGGTAGGCAAGGACAAAGCCTAGTGGAACCATAGGAAAGATGAGGACGGGTTTCTTCCCTTTAATTGCTCTAATTCAATAACAAGAAATAATTAATATAAAAGAAAAACCTGTAAATACATATCTCTGTACTCAATGAAAAAAAAAGTTACCTGCTTTTTGGAAGAATATCCTACATTTTAGAAGGTACTTAATTCTCTATGGAGATAGGATTTCCTTATTCATAATTCCTCAGCAGATTCTGTAGTTCTCTGGTAGGGTGTATGGGCCTATGATTGTTCATCTTTATTTGATGTTGAGGCTCAGATTACTCATTTTAAAAATATGTAAGTATTGATATTTATCCCTTAGGGATTGTGGAAATGAATTTGTAGAGACCTTCTAGCTTGGCATAAAGTCAGTCCTCTCCCTTACTTATATTGTAAAATGGAGAAAGGTACAGGAGAAATCTAAGAAACTAAAGGCAGAATTAACTATTACTATCCTTGTTCTACAGTTACCCCCAAGCACTAAGCTATAAGAGTTACTTTGTTGACATATATGTATACTATTTAGGTCAAAGTCCTATTTGGCCAACTTAATAATATGATCATGGCAAAGACAAAAAGAAATGGAAGAAAATTTTAAAATAAATAGCAAACATACCCAGCTGTTAAAGAGACGGCTGTAATGCCAAAAAAAGTTCCAAAATATTTGAGGAATTCCCGAGACCAAGCAATCTGCATAGCCATTTGTCTTTCTCTCATTTCATTCTGCATTATTAGCTGCCTTTCCAGCTGAACAAAATAAAAGACAAAAGTATGGTTACACGTATTTGAATCTGAGCACGGAGTTAGTAATCTGCTCTTCCAGTGCATTTTCTTTCTTAAAATTTATATTATTTATATTTATATAATTATAAATAATTTTATAATAACATATTCCATTTTTGTATTTATCAAAGAGGGAAGAAAAAAAACGGTTTGGCATTATTTATATCAATTCAGTTCAGTCTCTCAGCTGTGTCCAACTCTTTGCAACCCCACAGACTGCAGCATGCCAGGCTTCCCTGTTCATCACCAACTCCCTGAGCTTGCTGAAACTCACATCCATCGAGTTGGTGATGCCATCCAAACATCTCATCCTCTGTCATCCCCTTCTCCTCCTGCCTTCAATCTTTCCCAGCATCAGAGTCTTTTCCAATGAGTCAGTTCTTCGAATCAGGTGGCCAAAGTATTGCAGTTTCAGCTTCAGCATCAGTCTTTCCAATGAATATTCAGGACTGATTTCCTTTAGGATGGACTGGTTGGATCTCCTTGCAGTCCAAGGGACTCTCAAAGAGTCTTCTCCAACACCACAGTTCAAAAGCATCAATTCTTCGGTGCTCAGCTTTCTTTATAGTCCAACTCTCACATCCATACATGACTACTGGAAAAACCATAGCTTTGACTAGACGGACCTTTGTTGGCAAAGTAATGTCTCTGCTTGTTAATATACTGTCTAGGTTGGTCATAGCTTTTCTTCCAAGGAGCAAGCATCTTTTAATTTCATGGCTGCAGTCACCATCTGCAGTGATTTTGGAGCCCAAGAAAATAAAATCTCTCACTGTTTTCATTGTTTTGCCATCTATTTGCCATGAAGTGATGGGGCCAGATGCCATGATCTTGGTTTTCTGAACATTGAATTTTAAGCCAACTTTTTCACTCTCCTCTTCCACTTTGATCAAGAGGCTCTTTAGTTCTTTGCTTTCTGCCATGTGTGGTGTCATCTGCATATCTGAGGTTAATATTTCTCCCGGCAATCTTGATTCCAGCTTGTGCTTCATCCAGCCCAGCATGTCGCATGATGTACTCTGCATATAAGTTAAATAAGCAGGGTGACAAGATACAGCCTTGACGTACTCCTTTCCCAATGTGGAACCAATCTGTTGCTCCGTATCTTGTTCTAACTGTTGCTTCTTGACCTGCATACAGATTTCTCTGGAGGCAGGTAAGGTGGTCTGGTATTCAGATAACCACAATTACTTACATATCCCTTATCATAAATAATTACTTTTAAGCTTTATATTCCATACATTTTCTATTTTCTTACTAAAACACACCATGAAAATTTTCCTTGCAGCGTCAGGAAGTGAGGAAGATAACTGCTTTTTTCTCTTTAAATTTTTCCAATTTCTCCTCAAGCATTCCTATCCCTAATACTCATATCACCCTCCTTGTGTATTAGACCTTATTTGCCCTAAGGAGGTGCAGTATATACTACAGAAGATTTTTTGTTAAAAGGGTGGGTTGAGCTGATCTGCTTTACTTTAAAACAATGCTCAAATGTTAGCTCATCAGTTTTTCAGAGTATTTTGGGAGCTCAGCTTGGATGGCTGTTAATCTGGAGATTCTCTCATTAAGAAAAAAAATACATTTTACAGCAGCTAAAATCAGAATCCAGTTAACATTGGAAGGTTAATCTGGTGTATAAAAATTGTTAATGGGAAGAATTCATGGTACAATCATTTCCAATTCTAACTGAAATTTTGAAGTGAAGTGAAGCGAAGTCGCTCAGTCATGTCCGACTCTTTGCGATCCCATGGACTGTAGCCCACCAGGCTCCTCAGTCCATGAGATTTTCCAGGCATGAATACTGGAGTGGGTTGCCATTTCCTTCTCCAGGGAACTGAAATTTTAGACAAGCATTTAAATTAGAAATTGATTCTTTAAGCTTGATTTAAAAATTAAAACAAAAGCAGATTGTAGGAAGACTTCATTATGTAGTTATCCATTTCTTGGAAAAGATACTTCTGATATTTGTGTACACATGCAATTTTTTTTTAATTTTATTTTTAAACTTTACAATATTGTATTGGTCTTGCCAAATATCGAAATGAATCCGCCACAGGTATACATGTGTTCCCCATCCTGAACCCTCCTCCCTCCTCCCTCCCCATACCATCCCTCTGGGTCGTCCCAGTGCACCAGCCCCAAGCATCCAGTATCGTGCATCGAACCTGGACTGGTGACTCGTTTCATACATGATATTATACATGTTTCAATGCCATTCTCCCAAATCTTCCCACCCTCTCCCTCTCCCACAGAGTCCATAAGACTGTTCTATACATCAGTGTTTGTTTTGCTGTCTCGTATACAGGGTTATTGTTACCATCTTTCTAAAATCCATATATATGTGTTAGTATACTGTATTGGTGTTTTTCTTTCTGGCTTACTTCACTCTGTATAATAGGCTCCAGTTTCATCCATCTCATTAGAACTGATTCAAATGAATTCTTTTTAATGGCTGAGTAATACTCCATTGTGTATATGCACCATAGCTTTCTTAGCCATTCATCTGTTGATGGACATCTAGGTTGCTTCCATGTCCTGGCTATTATAAACAGTGCTGTGATGAACATTGGGGTATATGTGTCTCTTTCCCTTCCGGTTTCCTCAGTGTGTATGCCCAGCAGTGGGATTGCTGGATCATAAGGCAGTTCTATTTCCAGTTTTTTAAGGAATCTCCACACTGTTCTCCATAGTGGCTGTACTAGTTTGCATTCCCACCAACAGTGTAAGAGCATTCCCTTTTCTCCACACCCTCTTCAGCATTTATTGCTTGTAGCTTTTGGATTGCAGCCATTCTGACTGGCGTGAAATGGTACCTCACATGCAATTTAAAAATAAAATATTTCACTATTATAAGAAAATAATGGTTAATTCCTGAAATTGAAAAAAATATTATTTTTGCATGTTTTCCTGTCCTGATGTGTATGGATCTAAGAGCTCTGCAGAAAAGTGAGCCTGACCCAGTCATGACTAATAAATCTTAGATTTGCTGCTGTTTAATCCCTCTAGTGAGCAGTCATTTCTTTGCAAAGACAATGCTAAATAAAAACCTAAACTGAATAGCTACAGATAGGGAGAGAAAGGTCAAACTGAGAAACAAACATAAGTGTAATTAGAGTTTTATGTTACAAGATTTTTTTATGCTATAAGCGTTTTCACACAGGCTTTTTGTAAACATAATTTTTTTTAGTTATTTCTTTAAAAAAATTTTATAGTTGATTTACAATGTTGTATTAGTTTCAGATGTACAGCAAAGTGATTCAAAGTGATTCAGTTATATATATGTATATATACACATACATTCTTTATCAGATTCTTTTCCCATTTAGATTATTACAGACTATTAAGTTTCCTGTACTATAGAATAGGTCCTTGTTGATTATCTGTTTTATATATAGTAGTGTATATAGGGTAATCTCAAACTCCTAATTTATCCCTCCCCCCTACTTTCCCCTGTGGTAACCATAAGTTTATTTTCTTAGTCTGTGGGTCTGTTTCTGTTTTGTAAATGAATTTGTCTCTTTTTTTTTTTTTTAGATCCCACATATAATTGACATCATGATATTTATTTTTCTCTGTGTGACTTACTTTTCTGTGTCCATCCATGTTGCTGTGAATGGCATTATTTCATTCTTTAGTGTGGCTAAGTAATATTCCATTATATATAGCACCACATCTTTATCCATTCTTCTCTCACTGGACATTTAGGTTCTTTCCATGTCTTGGCTATTGTATTAATAAATAGTGCTTCAATGTACAGAGAAGGCAATGGCAACCCACTCCAGTACTCTTGCCTGGAAAATCTCATGGATGGAGGAGCCTGATAGGCTACAGTCCATGGGGTCGCTAAGAGTCGGACATGACTGAGTGACTTCACTTTCACTTTTCACTTTCCTGCATTGGAGAAGGAAATGGCAACCCACTCCAGTGTTCTTGCCTGGAGAATCCCAGGGATGGGGGAACCTGGTGGGCTTCCGTCTATGGGATCGCACAGAGTCAGACACGACGGAAGTGACTTAGCAGCAGCACCAGCACCAGCAGCTGCTGCTGCAATGTACATTAGGATGAATGTATCTTTTTGAATTATGGTTTTCTCTGGATAGTTATTTGCCCATGAGTGGGATTCCTGGCTCATATGATAGTTCTATTTTTAGTTTTTTAAGGAACCTCCATACTATTCTCATAGTGGCTATACCAAGTTACAGTCCTACCACCAATGTAGAGGGATTCTCTTTTCTCTACACCCTCCCCAGCATTTATTTCTTGTAGACTTTTTGATGATGGTCATTCTGACTGGTGTGAGGTGATATACCTCCTTGTTGTTTTGATTTGCATTTCTCTGATTAGCTTCATTGAGCATCTCTTCATGTGCTTTTTGTCCATCTGTATGTTTTCTTTCGAGAAACGTCTATTTAGCTCTTCTACCAATTTTTTGATTAGGTTGTTTGCTTTTTGATATTAAGATGCAATAAGCTATTTGTAAATTTTAGAGATTAATCCCTGTCAGTCACATCATTTGCAAATATTTTCTCCCATTCAGTGGGTTGTCTTTCATTTTGTTTACGGTTTCCTTTGCTGTGCAAAACTTTTTAGGTTTACTTAGGTTCCATTTGTTTGTTTTTGTTTCTAATATTCATTGCTGTAGGAGGTGGATCAAGTCAGAAAAGATATTGCTGTAATTTATGTCAAAGAATGTTCTGGCTACATTTTCCTTTAAGAGTTTTATAGTATCGTTCTTACATTTTGAGTTTATTTTTGTGTATGATGTTAGAGAATGTTCTAATTTCATTCTTTTATATGTAGCTGTCCAGTTTTCCCAGCACTATTTATTGAAGATACTGTCTTTTCTCCATTGTATATTCTTGTCTCCTGTGTTGTACATTAATTGACCATTTAGTTAGTTCATTTATGGGCTTTCTCTCCTGTTCCATTGATCCATATTTCTAAGACACATATTAATTAAATTGAAAAAATCATAAACAAAGAGAAAATATTAAAAGCCACAAGAGAAAAACAACAAATAACATACAAGGGAGCCCCCATGAGATTACCAGATGATTTTTTAGCAGAAACTCTGCAGGCAAGAACGAAGTAGCATGAAACATTTAAGGTGAAGAAAGGGAAAAGGATACTTTACCCAAGATATTCTACCCAACAAGGATTTCATTCACATTCAACAGAGAAATCAAAAGCTTTACAGACAAAGCAAAGAAAATTCAGCACCACCAAGCCAGCATTTACAGTAAATGCTAAAAGAACTTCTCTAGAGGAAAAAGAAAAAGCTACAACTAAAAACAAGAAACTTATGAATGGGAGAGCTCACCAGTAAAGATAAACCTGGGGCTTTCCAAGTGGTGCTAGTAGTAAAGAATCCACCTGCCAGTGCAGGAGACACAAGAGACATGGGTTCAACCCCTGGGCCGGGAAGATGCCCTGGAGTAGGAAATGGCACTCCACTCGAGTATTCTTGCCTGGAAAATTCCATGGGCAAAGGAGCCTGGCAGGCTACAGTTCATGGGGTCACAAAGAGTTGGACATGACTGATCAACCGAGTACATACACAGAGACAAACATAAAGTAAAAGCAGGAAATAATCCACACACAAATATGATATCAATATGAAAAATTGTGAGAAGAGAGTCCAAATGCAGGATATTGGAAATGCATTTGAAATTAAAAGACCAACAACTTAAAACTATCTCACTGAAAGTGAGAGAATGGAAAGAGGTATTCCATGCAATCGAATCTACTGTGATGCTTTCCACATCTCATGTCAAGTGGGAATATTTTGGGAGAGGAATTTTTAAATGTCTTCAAAATATAAAATGACTTTAAAAAAATCTATTGACTAACATAATGCTCAACTGTCAGAAAATTGTAACAAAGGGACATTTGTTCTTTTACACTATTAAGTCTCCCTACCCTAAATATCAAAGTAGCAAGATGTTCTAAGAATAGCAATCAAAGGATATACAGCATATCCTAATAGCCTGAAAAATAATTGCTGAACAGACGTTGACCACGAAAGACGTTAAAATTTGTCTCTGATGGTTAAATGTTTCTGTGTATGTAAAGATCAGTTCAGTTCAGTTCAGTCGCTCAGTCATGTCCGACTCTTTGCGACCCCATGAATCACAGCACGCCAGGCCTCCCTGTCCATCACCAACTCCCGGAGTTTACTCAGACTCACATCCATCAAGTCAGTGATGCCATCTAGCCATCTCATCCTCTGTCGTCCCCTTTTCCTTCTGCCCCCAACCCCTCCCAGCATCAGAGTCTTTCCCAATGAGTCGGCTCTTCACATGAGGTGGCCAAAGTACTGGAGTTTCAGCTTCAGCATCATTCCTTCCAAAGAACACCCAGGGCTGATCTCCTTCAGAATGGACTGGTTGGATCTCCTTGCAGTCCAAGGGACTCTCAAGAGTCTTCTCCAACACCACAGTTCAAAAGCATCAATTCTTTAGCGCTCAGCCTTCTTCACAGTCCAACTCTCACATCCATACATGACCACAGGAAAAACCATAGCCTTGACTAGATAGACCTTAGTTGGCAAAGTAATGTCTCTGCTTTTGAATATGCTAAGTTTACCTAAAATCATTGGTTTGAGTAAACTCTGGATAAAGCAATATGATATTGATTTTGTGCTAAATCAAAATAAGATTTCTTTCTACAAAATTGCAATTGATGACATTTGTTTACTTAGGGTATAATAGGAAATAGCCAAGATGTCCTAAAACATTGTTGGGGGTGGTGGTGGGGTGTAAGATAATAGAAGGAAGTCATAACCTACTGCAATACCAATTTTATCTACAACATCATATTTCTCATGAGGGTAGCATACTTTGGTTTTGTGTTTGAAAACTCCACAGTAGTTTGTCACGTGTAGGAAACAAAGGTGATGTCACATTGACCAGTTCTTAGAGGCTTTGGTGAGAAGCAGTGAGAAACTGGTGTTGATGGAGCTCTGCCTTCCATGCATCACCTGTCATCAGCGGCACAGATTTTTGAGACTGTCCTCCAGAATCAAAGGTAGGGTCTGTGGCTTCAAAGCAAGAGTAAGTTTGGCCCTTAACTGTCAAACCATGAAACGAAGCAGGTAGCCTCATAGGTGTCCTGGTATGTGCACTGATTTTTGTGCTTTGTCCATCTCCGCTATCCTCAATTTTTTTAGCTAGCCAAGACACACTGAAGCTGGTGAGTTAACTGGGTTCGGTATTAAAATTTGAACTGAAATTCAAAGGGAAAGTATAAAATTTGAACTGAAATTTAAAAGGAAAGAAAGTTTGGCTGGAAAGCCTCAAGTAATTTGGATGTACCTCCCCCTTACCCACTGCTAGCATGCTAAAGGTTTTGGGCATCTTCTCCTCAACTGGGCAATCCTAGGCCAACCTCCTTGGCTGCAAAAATGCACAGAGGTGAGAAGCTGGCCTGGCCTGGGCAGAACTGAACTGATTTCTTAGCAATCTGACATCTGTACTGTGAGATCCGGACGGGGGAAAGGCAGCAAATCTCTTAGAACAACAGTTCTGGGGAACTAGCTCCTGCTGCTAAGTCACTTCAGTTGTGTGCAACTCTGTGCGACCCCATAGACGGAAACCCATGAGGCTCCCCCATCCCTGGGATTCTCCAGGCAAGAACACTGGAGTGGGTTGCCATTTCCAACTAGGATTTAATCAAAATGGGACTTAAAAAGGCTGAACACTATGCAAATGCTACAGTTAATTATGTAATAGTACAAATGCTGGTTTGAATCTTGGCTCCACTGTATACTGACAGCGTGACTCTAGGCAAGCTACTTAACCTCTCTGTGCTTCAGGTTCCTCATCTATAAAATGGGAATAATAATTGGATCGCCTTATTAAGTTATCATGAAATAAAATATGAGAATACATAAAATTCTCAGAATAGTGGCTGGCATTTAGTATGCACTCAGTAAAAATTAGTTACTAATATTAGTGACATATTTCTTTATTAAAATAGTTGATGGATTTGAAAAATTATTTGCGGTGTTACAATAAAGAGACACTCTGTCATTTTCATTTTCCCTCTCAGTTGATAGAAGTTGGGGCAGGGGTTGAAGAATTGTTGCTGCTTTTGTTTTTTAGTCGCTAAGTTGTGTCCAACTCTTCTGCAACCCCATAGGGGCCCACCAGGCTCCTATGTCCATGGGATTTCCCAGTCAAGAATATTGGAGTGTATTTCCATTTCCTTCTCAATGGGATCTTCCCAACCCAGGGATTGAACCCATGTCTCTTACTGGGCAGACATATTCTTTACCACTGAACCACCTAGGAAGCCCAGGTTGATGAATAGTATTTATTTTTCTCCTTCCATCTACTTAATAATAATAAGTAACTGGTTTGAACAATGAAAATCTCATAATAATATGAAATAAATTTTAAAAGGCTTCTGTGTATTTCTTATACCTCCTGTTGATTTTCAGCATACTTACTGTGAAAGGTATAGATTTTTTTTTTAATTAGCTCTAAGCAGTTAAATAATGTTTGCTGTAAAATCTCATTAAGGCAAGTGTAAATAATTATGAATACTTCTTCATAACCATACTTATGAAACTGCTTTCTCAAAGCAGTTTCTTCTATACTTTAATATGGTCTTTCAACATTAATCTTTTTATTTAGCAGCAGCAGATATGTGCTTTCTCCAAGGGAAATTTAGATTAACAATTTTTCATTTTCTCTCATCTATTATTTTATTTTGGTTCCAGATATTCTGTTACTAGTTTGTAGTTTATATTCAGGTTTTTATTGCTTTAATAAGGGCTTTCCTGGTAGCTCAGGTGGTAAAGAATCTGCCTACAATGCAGGAGACATTGGTGCAATCCCTGGGTTGGGAAGATCCCATGGAGAAGGAAATGGCAACCCACCCAAGTATTCTTGCCTGGGAAATCCCATGAACAGAGCAGCCTGGAGGGCTACAATCCACAAGGTCTCAAAAGAGTCAGACACGACTCGGATTAAACACACACACACACACTTCTTTAATAAGTTGATAATAAAGACCAGCTAACTAAAGGAATCAAGTAATTTCCTTATAATAATATTTAATCATTTGTTGATTTAAAGTAAAATTAATCCTTCCTGAGTAGGTTCCAAAGATAATATGAATAGATTAGGGATCTAAATGTTTTTAAAAATATATAAAGCTGTACAAATATCATAGAGGCAGAGGGTGACTGCCTCTTCAACTTTAATACAAGAAAAGGCTTTCAAAATAAAGACTCAAAATGCAGAGGCAATAAAGGATTATTCATTTGAATACATGAAAGTTTTTAAATTTTTTTCACGGCATAAAAACCCCATGATAAAGTAAAAAATAAA
The DNA here is from genome assembly GCF_032452875.1 of Bos javanicus. Lineage (NCBI taxonomy): Eukaryota > Metazoa > Chordata > Mammalia > Artiodactyla > Bovidae > Bos > Bos javanicus. The sequence continues at coordinate 39,892,464 of NC_083875.1, read as the reverse complement.
TGACAATCTGGGAGAAAATATTTGCAATATATTCCACAAACAAGAGATCAATATTGCTAATGTATAAAGAACTGAGAGACAAGGGAAAAAACCCATGAACAGATAATTCACAAAAACAAGACATATAAATGGCCCTCAGATGTGAGAAAATGTTCAAGTTTACTCATAATTAAAGAAATGCAAGTTAAAACAAGACTGAGGTACCATTTCTTGCTTATCAGATTGGCAAAAATTAAAAAGCAAGACTACACATTCTGTTGCAGAGACTATGGGAAAATGGGTATTCTCAAATTGGTATCACCTTTCTGAAGGGAAATACCTAAGTGGCAATACCTAACAAAACTATAAGGCACCTGCCTTTGACCCAGTCATCCCACTTCTGGAATTCTAGTCTGACGGTATACCTCCAACACAACAAAAATGTAAAAAGCACAAGGTTATTCACTGAAGCACTATTTATAACAGCAAAATATTGGAAATAATCTAAGTACTTCTGGTAGGCAGAATACTGCCTCTACCCAAAATAAGTTCATGTCCTAATGCTCAGAATCCATGGGGAGATGTAATTAATTAAGGAACTTGAGATGGGGAGATTATCCTGAATTATCCAGGTTGGCCCAATGTAATCGCAAGTGTCATTGGTGAAAGACAGAGGCAAGAGAGTCAGAGTTAGAGAGAAAGATGCTACACTTCTGGCTCAAAGAGGGAGGAAGGTGACATTAGCCAAGGAATTTGGGCAGCCTCTAGAAACTACAAAAAGCAAGGAAAGGGATTCTCCCCTAAACCTTCCAGAAGGAATGCAGCTCTGCTAACAGCTTGATTTTCTTCCAATGAGACCCATTTCAAACTTCTGGCTTCCAGAACTGTAAGATTATTTTGTGTCTTGAAAATTTGTCATACTAATAGGAAACTAATACAGTGCCCAAACATAATATGAATAAATTATAATATATCCACACAAGGGAGCATTATGCAACTGTTAGAAATGAGGAACAGCTCTGTGAACTGACTGGAATGATTCCCATGATAAACTGTTAAATGAAAAAAGCAAGGTACTAAAGGGTATCAATAGTATGCTACCCTTCACGTAAAAAAGAAGGGGAATTAGGAAAATATACGTCTGTCAGTCTATTGTGCAAAAGATGCAGGAAGGGTAAACTGAAGACCAGGAGATCAGACACCTACAGAGACAGCATGGGAAAGGATGTATAAAGAGGAGATTAGGAATAGGTTAGCAAGGATGAGGATGGAGGGATGCTCCTTTGAGTGTATCATTTTGTATAGCTTTAATTATTAGAACACTGTTTTGTTTCATATACTCCCCTACCCTGTAACTAAACTCAACTTGGATATGGAGAGAATACAAAGTATACTGCTACTGCTACTGCTACTGCTAAGTCGCTTCAGTCGTGTCCGACTCTGTGCGACCCCATGGACTGCAGCCCACCAAAGTATAACTGTACTGCAAATGACATAATCACCCTGATGGAGCCTAGGAAGAACTAATCTAATTTACAGAAAAACAGTAGCTTGACTTGACAGTGTAAAAGGGAAAAGAACATGCAAATAATGTTCTCTGGTTAGTGAACCTGTTTCTCATCAGGATATGTATTGGCAATCCTGTAACTATTTCATGTTTCCACTAGGATTGAAGTGAATATACTATAGAAAATGAGAGCCAGGTTTTTCACTGTTTGAGAAAAAAACTTAAATATAAAGAGAAAGGAAAGGCCAGACTGAAACATCATAATGCACTGGAATTAGATGTATCAGTATGAACTCATGGTTTAGAATATGAAATACTTCTATGTATAAGTCTGTGTATATCCATGGGTTAATATATAAATACATGTCTTTGCTGAAAGGATCTGGGAATAATGACCACAGCAGTAAGTACACTTAGAGCCCAGATCTTGGTTTCTAAACACCATTTTCTAAAAACCAGGACTCTTTGAATGAGTGATTAGTTCCAGGCCTGGGACAGGAGCGATATATATGAACTAACTTATGATCACAGAAAATGAGCAAAAATGAAGGGATATGCCAAAGGGACATAGGAATCAACTGGAAGGAATTCCCAATAGTCAAAATAACTTCAGCCATAAAATAAATAATCATGGTACTAAATTATAACCCATAGAATAATATGTCCATACAACCATATTGGTATAAATAACTGAATAAATAAATACATGGAGATGGGATAGCTTTTCCAGTGAGCAAATATAAATGGAATGAAGGAAATAAAAAGTTACCATTAGGCAAACACTACAGTAATCAGTTTTTCATGTAAGATCCCACCAATGGATGCTAAAAGCAGTAGGCAAAAGTTTGAGGAGAAGCAAGACAGTAACAGACTCTCAACATATCTCTTCAAAGATATTTATCAATAAGAAAAAAATAGTAACTTTCCTTTAACCAAGTGACCAAAGTTTAACATTACTAGTAACAAGACCTACCAACAGTATTCTCTGATATGATGCAATGAGAAAGACATAACAGCATTCTGTGGTTTAAGAATAAGGTGTAAAAAGTGCACAAACTCAGTCTAGTCATGAGAAAAAGTTGGAAAAACCCAAAGTGAGAGAAATTATATGAAATAACCAGTACTTATACAAAAAGTACTTATCATGGAAGCAAAGGAAAGAATGAGAAACTGTCACAGACCAAAGGAGTCTAAGAAGAAACAACAGTTAAATGCAATATGAGATCTTGGATCCCTGAAACACAAAAGGAATATTAGGAGAAAACCTGGTCAATTTCAGAAAGATCAGTAATTTAGTCAACAGTATTGTACTGATGTTAATTTGCTGGTTTTGGTCACTGTACTATGATTTTATAAATTGTTGGTATTGAAGAAAGCTGAACAAAGGGTATACGTAAACTCTCTCCTATTGATGGTTTACCAGCTTTTCTGCAAATATAATATTATCTCAAGCTAAAACATTTCTTAAAATCTGGATTCACTCTTATTCTGCATTTTAGTAACTTTATTCAAGAATAATGATATTTTAGCTTTCCCTCTTATATTAAGTATTAAGGATGTTTATAGGGTTATTTTTTCTCTCTAAAATCCTTCTCCCCCTGTTGCCCCATATTTTCAGTTGTCTTAAGGAGGAAAATGGTATAGAAACAAGACACATATGAGAAGTCTAAAGATTTTAACAGCAAGCCTACCTTACATTATTTCTGAGATAAATGGGGTAAGTCTGGGTGTGTATACATTGTATGTATAATGAAGATTTTAGAGGAAAGCAAAAATAATTATTAAAGCCATAGGATCATTTTTTAATTAATAGTTTTGGGCCCAAAACTCTGCATATACTGGACATTCAGTAAATGAGTTATTAAGTAAGAATATACTTAATGAATTGAGTTAATAAATTAGATAAATAAGAGTTAATAAATACTCCCTGCTTGCTCAAGCAATGAAGAACTAAAAATAAAATTCACTCTGATTAGATTTATGAAACTAGAATTCTAGATGAGGGAGGAAACTAAAAGGAAAATCTTCATGATCCTCTATAACTGGATTCATTGGTCTCATTTAAGATTGTGAACAAACCTAAAACCAGTGTTCCCCTTTGAGAATTTGAGTGTAGGAAGGGTCTTGGACCCACCTGTCAGCATGGAAGAGCTAGGCAGCAAAGGATCAACTTGGTGGTTTGACCCTTCTTTGTTATTTGTCTTTGTAGAAAGTAATGTCTATGGTACCAATGACTTTCATTAATTATTTTTCTTTCATTTCTCAACATAGACAATATACAGGAATTCTTAGTGTTTTTATTAACTCCTCTAAGGGATTTCAGACAAATTAATATCTTGTCCCACACTTGAAGACTTGCTGAACATTTTTAGAAGTTTCTTTAAAAGTTAGGAAATTCCTTAGGTATATTCTTTGCATTTATACCCAGTCCTTCATAGTATAGTTAACTTATTTCCCTTCATTCCACCTTTAGTAAAAAAGACACTAGCATCTTACCACACTGTCTTGAAGTTCAGGAACTTGAAGATCACTAACAGGTCAAGATGTTCATTTCAGAGGGCCTGGACCCAGGTGAACAGCATCTTCATCTGAGCCAGTAACAGCCTTAACTATGAGATTCCTAATCTTTACTGCGCAGTATCTAACTTCATGTTTATAAAGAATAAACCTTATACTCAAATAACTGGATATTCACATTCAAAAGAATGAAAATGGACTCTTACTTTATACCATATACAAAAAATGAACTCAAAATGGAACACAAACATAAATATAAAAGCTGAAACTATAAAACTCTTAGAAGAAAACACAGGTGCAAATCTTAATGATCTTGGATTTGGCAACACTTTCTCAGACTATGATACCAAAATCATAAGCAATAAGAGAAAAAATAAATTGGACTTCACTGAAATTTAAAATTTGTATGTATCAAAGAACACTGTCAAGAATAGAAAGAACCCACAGAATGGGAGAAAATACTTGCAAATCTTATATCTGATAAGGATTGAGTATCCAACTAAATAAGAAACTCATACAACTCAACAAGAAAAAGACAAACAATCCAATTTGGACATGAGCAAAGAACTAAAAGAGATATTTCCCCAGACATGATAAACAAATGGCCAATAAGCACATGAATAATATTTAATGGTATTATTACTCATGGAAATTCAAAAGTACAATAAGATACCTCTGTAAACCCATGCAGAATGGCTAGAATTTTTTTTTAAAGGAAAATAATATGTATTGGTGAGGATGTGGAGAAATGGTAATCATGATATATTGTTATAGGAATGTGAAATAGTAAAGCCACTGTGTGGTTCTGGGATAAATTAAACATAAAATTGATACATGATTGAGCAGTTCTACTCCTGATATATATACTCAGAGGAATTGAAAAGCAGGTATTCAAACAAAAATGTGTACAAGTATTTCTATAAGCAGCACTATTCACAATAGCCAAAGGGGAAACAATATTACTGTCTTTAAACCAGTGAATGGATAAACAAAATGTTGTATATTTATACAATGGAATGAATAGGAGTGAAGTACTGATTCATTACACAACACAGATGAACCTTGAAAAGATTACACTAACTGAAATAAGCCTGACACAAAAGACCACATATTATATAATTCCATACATGAAATGCCCAGAACAGGCAAATCCATCAGGACAGAGTGCTCTAATCTGCTATTAGTGGTTGCCAGGGTCTGAAAGGGTGGGAGAATGAGGAGTGAATGCTTAATGGGTATGGGGCTTCCTTTTGGGGTGAGGGAAATGTAATGGAAACAAGCAGTAGTGATAGTTGTACAACACTGTGAATGTACTAAACATCACTGAACTGCACACTTTAAAATGGTGAATTTATATTGTGTGTGTTTTACTGCAATTAAAAAAAAAAAGAATCTCAGAAGAGGGAGGTTAAGAGCAGGTAACCAGGATGGGGACATACCAGAAATGAGTTTCAGAGGAATAAGTTGAAGACCGTTGTGAATGAAGACAGTAGAATCAAGCTGCTGTATCCTTCCTTATAGCGCCCACTGTGGGTGAACTTGTGTTAATCACACTTCTCTTATTCCAAGGTACTTCTTGGTTAAGTCCCCTGACACTTCTATGTCTTGAGCCAGTTTCCACTTGGTTATCCTTTTGCTGTAGATGGAGTTGGCTGCTTTCCTGTCCTCTTCAGTACCTGCTCTACATTTTGGGTTCCTTGTCACCACAGGACTCTCTACAAAGGAAACACTGTACTTTCTAGCTTTCTTTAGAACATCAAGCCCTTCTTATTCTAAGATGTTGGTATAGCTTTCACCTCCAAAAAAAAAAAAAAAAAGCAGATGGAGGACATAAGAATTATAGATATTGGAGTTATAAGGATTTAAGCAATTTCAGTTTTTCGTAAGCTATTTGCTCTTATTTGCTGTTTTAATTTTTATATATTTGAAGAAGCATTTGTTGAGTCTACACTGTATTTCACATTGTAAAAATAACTCTAGCATATACCATTGTATAGACAAATTACAACCATGGCTTAAAACAATACAGATTATTATCTTTACTTGTGAACATTGGCAGTCCAACACAGGTCTGAATGGGCTAAAATCATAATGTCTGCAGGGCTGTGTTCCTTTCTGGAGAGTGTAGAGGAGAATCTGTCGCTAGCATTTCTCAGCTTCTAGAGGCAACCTGCATTCCTTGTCTGGGGTGCCTTCCTCCATCTTCAAAGCCAGAAACATCACATCTCTCTGACTCTTTGGTCTTTAACTCTCTACTTCTAAGAATTTGTGTGTTTAGATTGGGTCCATATTGATAATCCAGGATAATTTTCTCACCTCAAAGTCTATTCCCTGAGTCACATCTGCAATAGTCCATTTGCCATATAAAGTAATATATTCATAAGTTTCAGGGATTAGGGTGTAGACATCTTTACAGGGTCTTTATTCTGCCTGCCACATTCATACCACAAATATCTGGTTATTTGCAGCATACCTCACCATCTTCCCACCAAATAAGATGAGAAGTTCCTTGAATATAGAGCCTGTACCTTTTACATGTCTGAATCCTGCTTAGCATGTAATACATAATTTCATATATATTAAATAACTATATTTTTGCTTTGTATCTATACCTCATTTTCTTCACACCAAATGCTATACAGACTTACAGGTCAAAGGCTGGCTCTTGTGTAATTTTTTTGTCATTAGTTTGTTGCCTGCTCTTAGTGAACAATTAATAAACTGCCCTCTAATCTTTACATGGACCGTGACTGCTTTGCCTACAAAAACACTACAGAACAGCAAGGACCCATGGAATCTTTTCCCTCCTTTTTTTCTGCTTTGTCCTTGTAGTTTGTATCCTATTTTAAAAATACCAAAATGCTTTTCTGGCCATTTAGATCATATATCATGGGCTTCCCTGGCAGCTCAGATGGTAAAGAGCCTGCCTGCAATGTGGGAGACCCAGGTTCGATCCCTGCATTGGGAAGATCCCCTGGAAAAGGAAATGGCAACCCACTCCAGTATTCTTGCCTGGAGAATCCATAGATGGAGGAGCCTGGTGGGCTATGGTCCACGGGGTCACAAAGAGTTGGACATGACTAAGCAACTAACACTAGGTCATATATAATTGATTTAGGTGTGCCATCTATTGGCATTTTTAAGAACATATTCATTTTTACCCGAGATACTTGGCTGAGTACAGCCATCCATTCACTATCTGCAGTAACAGAGGCTAGAAAAGGAGTGAGAAACTGACTTTTGCTGATGATCTGAAAACATTAAATTGAGTAATGTGAATTCTCCTCAGCTCAACTGCAACCAATTTGTAAACAAAAAAGAAATCTTTTTGATCTGAAGCCTCTTATAAATTTTTATTAACCAGACTCCAGTGATTGATTTAACTTAATGATTAACTTACTTAAACTGAAAACATATTTGGCTTTATCGCCAATGTATGCTATATTGTCACTGCCAATCACCAATTACAGTTATGTAGCAAAAGGAAAGAGCAAAGGTTCTCAACCCAGTTTGTGGATTATAGTCCCTTGAAGAGCTTAATACAATTACATGCCTGGCCATGAAGAAATCTGATTGGTCTGGGGTGGGACTTGTACATTCAAAAGACCCCCTGAATCGAATCTGAATCTGAATACAGCCAGAGTTGGGAACCTCGACAGTGGTATAAGATGTAGCTGAATCTCTAATTCTGGTCCTTTCTTCTGAAAGAAAAACACCAATAATGTGGAATTATCAAGTTATGATTTATCTTTTTTTTTAACCAAAAAAGTAGAACTTAAAAAAAAACCCACTGGGAAAACAATTCTAGTTATTAGGCTTCTTTTAAATAAATGTGTTGCTTTATTTCTTCTATTTATCCTTTTTAATTGAAGTGCCATTAAATAGGAAAAGAGCCAAGAGACATGCCATCACAGACTAGAGATATTAGTAGGCCAAGTGTTTTAACTGGGGTTTCTTAAACCTCCTCTTTGAAGAATTTTCATGTCATCTCCCACCCTAGGGACCCATTTCTTCCATTTTTCAGAGCCATGCTTAGTTTTATGGACTCTGGGACATTCCAGTCTAGCTTTAGCTGTCTGGGTTCATTCAGCATGTAGGGAAGAACCCATAGGTAGCTTCAGGGGTATTGTGATAATATAATTATTCAATTTAGTCATAGACTCATCCATGTTCATTTTATTATGCTTCATAATTTACAAATATATTCTCATATATATAAAATATGCCATTATGTTTCTTTAAAAAGAAATAGCTCAAAGTCTTAAAATGATGCTAAATGTGTAATTCCTTTAAATGTGAAGCATTTAAGGACCAAGACGATCTTCCCAAACTGCCAGAGATGAGTATGCCTCTCCCTTGGCTGCCCCAGTTAGGATGAAAACTCGGGCAGCTTTAGTGTTGGAAGGCTGCTTCAACTGTGTTGATCTATACTATTTTTTGTTATTCTCCATAAAATTAAAAGTAAAATAGTAAAGTATATCCTGGTCAACAAGGAAAAACTATCATCCTAACCAACACATGTGTTGGAAGAAATCAGTCTGCCATTGACCTGGGCATTCTTGCTGAGTAGGTCAAGAATAGAGGCCCTGCTCTTCGACCAAGCCATTTGTCAGGGTTGTGTTTGCAGTGAGCAACTTTGAGGGATGAAGCAACATCTCTTCCCAGTCAGAGAGCAGCCTTGCTCACCATTCATGATAAAAGTGATAGATTCTACAAGCTCACTGTTCTTCACCTATGTCACAAACCCACGCATCCACCTCAACATCCAACCAGGCCCACCTTCATGGGGCTTACATGGAGCACAGAGAAAACTAGCAGCAACACTATGCTCATGCTGCTTGCTGTGCTGGGACCAAGGCTTCTGCCAGCATCTGTGAAACAATAGCAGGCTAACTTGTTAACTTGCAAGTAGAGTAAAATTCCAGACCTGAATTTCATGGAGGCTGCCAGTTTGGGGACAAAGATAAGGTGATGATAGATATGGTGTTCTGGAAGACACCAACTTCCTTCTTGGAGAAGGAAATGGCAATCCACTCCAGTACTGTTGCCTGGAAAATCCCATGGACAGAGGAGCCTGGTAGGCTACAGTCCATGGGGTCGCAAAGAGTCGGACATGACTGAGTGACTTCACTTTCACTTTCACTTTCTGGAAGACACAGGAGAAGGGCCCTTGTTGGTTGGGTTAGAGGGTATCAGAAAGCTCCCTGAGATCTGGAAGCAAATGCTTTTGCACAAGTGGTGGTGGGAGTAGGAGGGTAGAATAAAGATCTCTCATTGTCTTGTGTGTTAAGTGAGCCTGAGAAGCAAAATGTAGGGTCCAAACAAGACTCCCAGATGGTGCTTTGGTTGTGGCACATTCTTCTCTGGAGTAGGAGAAAGAAAGGATGTTATCATGACATCAGTGGGGCAGCAAGCCCCCCTCCCCAGCCAAAAGGCATGCAATGTAGCTGTGGCTGTTGGGTCAGGGGTTCCATAAAGCTGAAATAGTGGTGTCAGCCTTTAGGATATAGAACTCTGCATAGACTAAATACATCAGATATTTGTTTGTGGAGTCCAGTGGTGGGAAGCCCTTTGAAATTGAGAGTAAAGTCAAACCCTTGCTGACTGGCTCTGAGCTGCTCTTTCCCTTCTCCTCTCCTCCAACTTGAGCTGCTTCAGGGAAGATGGCTGAGTGTGCCAGGGAACTTCAGGGAGGGGAGAGGAGGGACTGAATGTTTATGGCTCTGCTGGATATGGGCACCATGTCTACTTGGTCCCATGCAGGGAGGGTGTGCTAAGTGCCAAGGTGGTCCAAAGTGCTAAGGATGCAGGGCGGAGCAGTGGCACCAGTGTTGGCTAAAAGAACGATGCCCCTGAGCTCTCTAGGGGTCAGGAGAGCACAGGGGAGGAAACAGTACCAATTCCAGAATGAGAAACCAAAGGGAAAAAATACATTTGTATTTCCTAATAGCCTAATTTCCTGAAACTATCATGATAACCCCTGAAGTACCTATGTTAAAATCTTTGGTCTTTGTTCCCATAGAGCAAAGTACAGCTGATAGGGTTTGAGCAGTTTGCAGTGAGAAAAGGAAATTAAAATACACTGGACTGATTCAACATAACTGCAGTTGTGTCCCCTGAATATAAATGTACAATGTACTTTGTTTTACTTGCTTTTATTGTAAATGTTCATAGTGATGAGAGGACATTCTCCCATTGAGGAATATTCTCTGATCCCTTCCAAGAGGTCCAATAGAAACAATATATTCAATAGAGACAAAAATAGAAAATCCCAGCCATCTCCAGAAGCCACTGCCCAATACAAGCAGTGCCACATACTGGACACAGGCACCAAAATGCATCCTATGTTAGTTTTCTGGGCTGCCATGGCAAAGTACCACAAACTGGGTGGCTTCAGCAACAGAAATAAACTGTCTCAGCTTTGGAGGCTAGAAGTCCAAAGTTAGGGTGTTAGCAGGGTTGGTACCTTGTAAGGGCTGTGAAAGAAGCCTCTGTTTCAGGACGCTCTTCCTAGTCACATGACATTCTCCCTGTATGCATGTCTTTGTGTCCAAATTTTATAGCTGTCATACTGGATTAGAGCCACCACCCTAATGACTTCATTTTAACTAGATTACCTCTGTAGAGACTCTTATCTCCAAATAAGATCACATTCTGAGGTAATAGGGGTTTGGATTTTAACATAAGAATTTGGGAGTGGGATGAGATCCAAACCCATAACATACCCCTTTCAAAAAGGGAGGCACTTTAGCTCCCTTTGTTGCAAATTTGTATATAGCCTGAGTTCCCCCCTGCTTCCTTGGAGCAGTTTTCTCAGAGCTGTAAGATGCTGTCTCCCGGACTTAGAGTCCTAAACACTCCCACCAAATAAAACAATTCTCTAGTTGACTCATTGGAAAAGACTCTGATGCTGGGAGGGATTGGGGGCAGGAGGAGAAGGGGACAACAGAGGATGAGATGGCTGGATGGCATCACTGACTCGATGGACATCAGTCTGAGTGAATTCCGGGAATTGGTGATGGACAGGGAGGCCTGGCGTGCTGTGATTCATGGGGTCACAAAGAGTCAGACACGACTGAGCGACTGAACTGAACTACTTTCAAAAAAAAAACAGGGAGGCAGTTAACTGGCCTATTACTGAGCTCCTGTTAAAAACCTAAACCCCTAGAGAATTTGTAACTCTCAGGTCTGACATCCCCATTTTTGAGTGGATCAACTAGGACATGAAAATACAAGGAAAGTACCCATTTGCTGATCAAATGAAAATAATAAATTTGAGGATGTGGCTAGCCTGGCCCTAGTGTCATCTCGGTTTTGCATAAAGTAGTAGAAACTACTACTTTGGGGAAAACTTTATCCCCTACTCTGACACCTGGAGCAAAGCTACTGGCTCAATAGGCCCTTCGGATTCACAGTTTGTCCTAAATGTCTGGGCCTGGTTCACCTTTGGTTCGGCTAAGCTGAAAACTAATGGTGCCGACAGTACTCCTGCCAGTTTGACCTCAGTGCCAACTATAGTGGGCAGAAGTCAAGGCTGTTCTCAATGCTCTGGTCAGTCACACTGAGGGGCAATCTACCATGGGCCTGGATAGGCCAAGAATGCAAGGCCCAGACTACTGTTTGTTCAGGCCATCTCTTGAGGTTTTCCTTGAGGAAGGAGTTATGAAGTTCTCCCCACCTCAACTCCACCAGCTCCCCACTCACTAGAAAAGCAGTAGATTCCCCAAGCCCAGTGTTCCTCGAGGGTGGCACAACCCACTGAGTGCACAGCACCCATGTGAACCCATCATTGTGACCTCCATCAGACTTGAGAAGCATGAGGAATTGACATGAACCTCACGCTTATCCTCTTACTGTGCTGTGAGAAAAAAAAAGGCCTCTGTTACACATAGGTGTCTCCTGTGTTCTGCCAGCATCCATGGAATAGTAATAGGCTAATCTCTTAGCTTACCTTCACAAACCCTGACTTCTGTAAAAGGCCCTATAATTTCCAGAGGTCTTGGACAAGGACTCTCTGAGTATGTAACATACTCTGTTGGTTCATAAACCTAATGTTTGGTCACCTCTCGGTCACTTTACTCTGTTAAATAGTTCAGTTGCCCATTCTTTGCAACAGTTCCATTCTCCCCAGAGAAATCTTTATCTCGTAGAAAACACTCTTATCATAATAATAATGGCAACAGCAATGGCTAGATTATCACCTCCAGTTTACAGGTTAGGAGACTGAAGCACAAGCCACACAGTGAGTCAGGAGGTAGAAGTGGGATTCAAACCCAGGCGGCCTTGCTTTAGTCCTCACTTTTAACCAGTCACTATATGTCTCACAATAGGACCATCTGCTCCTAGGGCTATAATGAACCACAGAGGCCTAGAGATCTTTGTTAGAAATCTTAGGAAAATAACTTCAGTCAAACTTTTAATACTTGATTTTTACATATAACATTTTTTTTCAAACTTTAAATGTTTTATTTTGTATTGGGGTTTAGCTGATTAACAATGTTGTAGTAGTTCCAGGTGAACAGCAAAGGGACTCAGCTGTACATATACATGTATCTGATGTACATTTTAAAATACTTTTTAATAACGTATATTAGGCAACTAGACAATCTTCTACTTTGCTTTGATCTTTTTATCTAGCCATTGTATCGGAAAAGGCAATGGCAACCCACTCCAGTACTCTTGCCTGGAAAATCCCTTGGGCAGAGGAGCCTGGCAGGCTGCAGTCCAAGGGGTTGCTAAGAGTCAGACACAACTGAGCAACTTCACTTTCACTTTTCACTTTCATGCATTGGAGAACGAAATGGCAACCCACTCCAGTGTTCTTGCCTGGAGAATCCCAAGGACGGGGGAGCCTGGTGGGCTGCCGTCTATGGGGTCGCACAGAGTCGGACATGACTGAAGTGACTTAGCAGCAGCCATTGTATAAATCCAGTGTCAAGTGTTCATACTCTATTAGAATTTATTGTTGCTATAAAAAATTATCAAATAGTGGCTTGAAAAGTGAAAGTATCTCAGTCATATCTGATTCTTTGCAGCCCCGTGGACTGTAGCCTGCCAGGCTCCTCTGTCCATGGAATTCTCCAGGCCAGAATACTGGAGTGGGCAGACATTCCCCTCTCTAGGGGATCTTCCCAACTCGGGAACAACACAAATTTATTGCCTTCTAGTTCTGGAGGTCAGAAGTTCAGAATGGACTGGAGGGATGGCATTCCCTCTGGAGGTTCTAGGAGAGAATCTATATCCTTAACTTTTCCAGTTTCTAGAGGCTGCCTGAACTTTTTACTCCATCTTCAAACTCAGCAGCATAGCATCTGCAAATTTCTCTCTCTGACTCTGATCCTCCTGCCTCCCTCTTCCCCTTAAAAGGACCTTTATGATTACATTGGACCCATCTAGAAAAACCAGGATAATCCAGGATCTGCCCCTACAAACTCATTAGCTTACTCACACTGTAAAGTCCGTTTCGCCATAACATACTGACAGGGGGTTAGGATGCAGACATCGTTTGGTGGGGAGGAGGTGCATTATTCTGTTTGCCATACACTCTGTAAGCAGTTATCTGTTCCTTCTTTATGGAAATTTTTACATTAGGTATCTAGATTAAAGATTTAAAGAAGTCCCTTCACCAGATAATTAGTAGTCCATTTCATCTTGTCTTTGAGGGTAGAGCACCAAGAGCATTTTACCTTTGGGGAGGTTAAGGAGAACATAGCACCGAAACACACGTGACAGAAACTTTAAGCACTGTAACAACGTAAACTTTTTTTTAATGTACCTGAAGTCGGGAATTCATAAGCATGAACTCCTGTTGGCTTTTCAGGTTCTCATTCATAGACTTTGAAAATATAAACCCCATCTTGACCTAAAATGTAAAAAAGCAAAGTTTAAAGCAGTGTATTCTACATGCATCCTCACATGCTCTATTTTTCAGGCTATCATGAGCTTAAGACAAAATTTAAAAAAAAAGAAAATTTTCTGACCTGGAACACATTATGGATTCTAGTCGTGGCTCCTAACTAGCTGTCTGATCTTGGACAGACTTAACCAACAGTCTTTTCTTGCTTTTAGTTTTCATAAAGCAGGAAAAGATACCTGCTTAGAGTGCACAGCAGTGCCTTAGAGTGACAGAATAATGCCCCTGGCCATCGTTTACTTACACAGGCACAGCTAACAACCAGGTGATTTCCAAAATCCTTTCCTGTTCTATAGGTTCATATTTCCTGATTTTTCTTCCCACTGTATATCTGGAAGAACTAAACACACAAAAACAAACAAACTCTCTCCTTTTTAATGAGGGGCAGGGTGAATACCATCTACTCTCTTACATTCTGTATAGTTGGATGACAGAACTTTTGCTTCTGGTGAGGGGTGACTTAGAAAATGCATTGCACACCTAGAACACTGATTTCTCTGTGCTCTTTGCATTTATGCTTTAAGTGTATCAAGGTTACTATATCAATACTCTTCCTACAGTCCTTTTCCCTCTCTTACCCACTTTCTATTTCCATTCACCCATTGCTAACATCCATTGGCCATTGTCCTCTAGCCTCATTTTTTTCTTATTAAGTTACTATTAAAGTTCTCAAAATGAGGAAAACCGAAGGATACTTAAATGTCTTGGGAAACACAAATTTTAAATGAATACTTGGTATCGTCTATCCTATTTATCTTACTTAAGAAGTTCTTAAGTGGGCTGGCAATTCTAAATGGTCCAGAACTCAGTATTTTGTTCTTAAGTCAACCGGGTAGTTACAGAAGACCTCAGTTAGTTGTTGATTCTGCCTTCAGAACACTACAAAGCTCAGGAAGGTTATGACTCCTCTACCCTCCTCAACAATGTTGCTGATTATCTTTGGTAAGCAATTGAGCACTTTGTGAACCTCAGCTCAGAGTGGTCATTCTTAATGCTTTCTACCCAGGATTCACAATATTCTGTGGGAACCCTGGGCAAAGCTCCTATTTTCCATATCCTCAGCAAAAAAAAAAAAAAAAAACCCACAAAACCATGGGTTTTAGCTTAACTGGTAAGAAGATGAAGAAAGAGGGAGGGCATTTCAGGCCAGACATAATGGGTTATCCCTGCTAATGGGGCTCCAAGTGAGTGGATATTACATGCCAGACATCAGTAGCTTCCCTGTATTTTGGCCAGAGACACACCATGGATTTATAGGAGGCTCCAAGCCACAATCAGCTTCAATGTTAGGCATAATAAGCTGAGCCAGAAGAGGAGAGGCACAATCCTGAACAGGCCTGGGAAGTCATGAGATTTCCCTACCCACCCTGTCCCTCAGCTGCTGTTCTACTCCATCCTGTGACCAGAGGCACAGCCACCCAGTAAGGTGGAGAGATCTAGCAGAAGTCCTCTCCTTTCTCCACTTTCACAGCCCCATGTCCATTGTCTCCAACAGCAGAGCAGAACTTGCCTGAAGGCAGAAGCAATATATTACCCATTTTGGCAGTCCCCAGGGTGTCTCTTTCCCACAAATGTTGTAGAAAGCATGATACAAGAGAAAGTATAGCTCAAACAGTTGCCATTTCTTATTTTTCTTTTGCACGTAGGAGTAGATAATTGAATTTTTACATATGCAGCAAACATTTATCAAGAAAATAGCTGTCCTCTATTCCTATTTACACACACACACATACACACACACACCCACACCCACACACACCCTGTATGTCAGAGTTGGGTCCCATAGAGTGCTTCTATTTATAAGGGGGTGGACTCTCCTCTGAAGTGGAGTTACAGTCCTCATCTAGGGAAGAGAAACTATCTGGAAAGTTAAGACTTAGGCTTACCTCTTTCTTGGCCTTGCCTTCTTCAGTCTGGATTGTAGTTTGGATATATCAGGGGATATTCCCACAGGTTACAGGTAGAAGCTAAGCAGGAAGAATAGCTTCCCTGTAGTTCCCAAAGGAGACCACACCTGAAAACGAGTACACCACACCTTGTGAACTGTGCACTGGAGTTCAGTATTCTCAACCTTCCCCTCTTTTCCAGTCCTAACAAAGCCATTTTCCAAAGTCTGGCAGGTTCCTTAAGGTGTCCACAATACTCTCCACTTTCATTCTCCAACTCACAAAATATATACAGTATGTCCCCTACATACAAACAGACTCCATTCCAAGAGGACGTTTGTAAGTCCAATTTGTTTGTAAGTCCAACAGAGTTAGCCTACGTATCCAACTAACATGATCAGGTATATAGTACTGTACTATACTAGGTAGACATGGACTGATGTGATGATCTCATGGACACAGCCTTCTCTAACTCAATGAAACTATGAGCCAGGCTGTGTAGGGCCACCCAAGATGGACGGGTCATGGTGGAGAGTTCTGACAAAGGTGGTCCACTGGAAAAGGGAATGGCAAACCACTTCAGTATTCTTGCCTTGAGAACCCCACGAATACCATGAAAAGCCAAAAAGATAGGACTGAAAGATGAACTCCCCAGGTCAGTAGGTACCCAATATGTTACGGGAGATCAGCAGAGAAATGACTCCAGAAAGAATGAAGAGACGGAGCCACAGCAAAAATAACAGCCAGCTGTGGATGTGACTGGTGATGGAAGTAAGTCCGATGGTATAAAGAGCAATATTGCATAGGACCCTGGGACGTTAGGTCTATGAATCAAGGCAAATTGGAAGGGGTCAAACAGGAGATGGCAAGAGTGAACATCAACATTTTAGGAATCAGTGAACTAAAATGGACTGGAATGGGTGAATTTAACTCAGATGACCATTATATCTACTACTGTGGGCAAGAATCCCTTAGAAGAAATGGAGTAGCTATCATAGTAAACAAGAGAGTCCGAAATGCAGTAGTACTTGGATGCAATCTCAAAAACAACAGAATAATCTCTGTTCATTCCAAGGCAAACCATTCAGTATCACAGTAATCCAAGTCATGCTGAAGAAGCTGAAGTTGAACGGTTCTATGAAGATCTACAAGACCTTCTAGAATTAACGTGCAAAACTGATGTTCTTTTCATTATAGGGGACTGGAATGTGAAAGTAGGAAGTCAAGAGATACCTGGAGTAACAGGCAAATTTGGCCTTGGAGTATGGAATGAAGCAGGGCAAAGGCTAATAGAGTTTTGCCAGCAAAGCGCACTGGTCATAGCAAACACCCTCTTCCAACAACACAAGAGAAGACTCTACACATGGACATCACCAGATGGTCAATACCGAAATCAGACTGATTATATTCTTTGCAGCCAAAGATGGAGAAATTCTATACAGTCAGCAGAAACAAGATTGGGAACTGACTATGGCTCAGATCATGAACTCCTTATTGCCAAATTCAGACTTAAATTGAAGAAAGTAGGGAAAACCACTATGACCATTCAGGTATGACTGAAATCAAAACCCTTAAGATTATACAGTGGAAGTGAAAAATAGATTCAAGGGATTAGATCTGATCGAGTGCCTAAAGAACTGTGGATGGAGGTTTGTGACATTGTACAGGAGGCAGTGATGAAGACCATCCCCAAGAAAAAGAAATGCAAAAAGGTAAAATGGTTGTCTGAGGAGGTCTTAGAAATAGCTGAGGAAAGACGAGAAGCAAAAGGCAAAGGAGGAAAGGAAAGATATACCCATTTGAATGCAGAGTTCCAAAGAATAGCAAGGAGAGATAAGAAAGCCTTCCTCAGTGATCAATGCGAAGAAATAAAGGAAAATAATAGAATGGGAAAGACTAGAACTCTCTTCAAGAAAATTAGAGATACCAAGGGAATATTTCATGCAAAGATGGGCACAATAAGGGACAGAAATGGTATAGACCTAACAGAAGCAGAAGGTGTTAAGAAGGGGTGGCAACAATACCACCAATATTATAGTTCTTCTGAACTATACAAAAATGATCTTCATGACTCAGATAACCATGATAGTGTGATCACTCATCTAGAGCCAGACATCATGGAATGTGAAGTCAAGTGGGCCTTAGAAAGCATCACTACGAACAAAGCTAGTGGAGGTGATGGAATTCCAGTTGAGCCATTTCAAATCCTAAAAGATGATGCTGTTAAAGTGCTGCACTCAATATGCCAGCAAATTTGAAAAACTCAGCAGTGGCCACAGGACTGGAAAAGGTCAGTTTTCATTCCAATCCCCAAAGAAAGGCAATGCCAAAGAATGCTCAAACTACCGCACAATTGCACTCATCTCACATGCTAGCAAAGTAATGCTCAAAACTCCAAGCCATGCTTCAACAGTACATGAAGCATGAACTTCCAGATGTTCAAGACAGATTTAGAAAAGGCAGAGGAACCAGAGATCAAATTGCCAATATCCACTGGATCATCAAAAAGGCAAGAGAGTTCCAGAAAAACATCTATTTCTTCCTTATTAACTATGCCAAAGCCTTTGACTCTGTGGATCACAACAAACTGGAAAATTCTTCAAGAGATGGGAATACCAGAGTACCTGACCTGCCTCCTGAGAAATCTGTATGCAGGTTAAGAATCAACAGTTCGAATCGGACATGAAACAACAGACTGGTTCCAAATCGGGAAAGGAGTACTTCAAGGCTGTATATTGTCACCCTGCTTATTTAACTTATATGCAGAGTACATCATGAGAAACGCTGGGCTGGAAGAAACACAAGCTGGAGTCAAGATTGCCAGGAGAAATATCAATAACCTCAGATATGCAGATGACACCACCCTTATGGCAGAAAGTGAAGAGGAACTAAAAAGCCTCTTAATGAAAGTGAAAGAGGAGAGTGAAAAAGTTGGCTTAAAGCTCAACATTCAGAAAACGAAGATTATGGCATCTGGTCCCATCACTTCATGGGAAATAGATGGGGAAACAGTGGAAACAATGTCAGACTTTATTTTTGGGGGCTCCAAAATCACTGCAGATGGTGATTGCAGCCATGAAATTAAAAGACACTTACTCCTTGGAAGGAAAGTTATGACCAACCTAGATAGCATATTCAAAAGCAGAGACGTTACTTTGCCAACAAAGGTCCGTCCAGTCAAAGCTATGGTTTTTCTAGTAGTCATGTATGGATGCGAGAGTTGGACTGTGAAGAAGGCTGAGCGCCGAAGAATTGCTGCTTTTGAACTGTGGTGTTGGAGAAGACTCTTGAGAGTCCCTTGGACTGCAAGGAGATCCAACCAGTCCATCCTAAAGGAAACCAGTCCTGAATATTCATTGGAAAGACTGATGCTGAAGCTGAAACTGCAATACTTTCGCTATCTAATGAGAAGTGACTCACTTGAAAAGACCCTGATGCTGGGAAAGATTGAAGGCGGGAGGAGAAGGGGACAATAGAGGATGAGATGGTTGGATGACATCATCATGTCAATGGACATGAGTTTGAGTAAGCTCTGGGAGTTGGCGATGGACAGGAAGCCTGGCGTGCTGCAGTCCATGGGGTCACAAAGAGTTGGGCACGACAGAGCGACTGAACTGAACTGATTCCAGGTTTAAATAAAATACATGAAAAACAAACCAAAAATAAACCGTTTTTAATCTTATAGTACAGTACCTTGAAAAGGATAGTAGTATAGTACAGCCGCTGACATACAGAGGCTGGTAACAGTACCAGCTAGCTATATTACTCCTTCTTTAATGCTTGCTTCCGGACATCTGGGGTTTGAAAAAAGATACTATACTCCTGTACACTATGAAGTACTGTACAGTAAAGTACACAAAAGCACAACTACTTGTAGAGGATGTACGCACGTGACAATGTATGCCAGATACGTGAACTAACTTACATGATTGAAGATGCAAGCATGCCATTCACATCTTTGAAAGTTGCCAACTTGAAGGTTCATATGTAGGGGACTTATTATATCAGAGGGCTTCCCTTGTGGCTCAGCTGTGGTAAAGAATCTGCTTGCAATGTGGGAGACCTGGGTTTGATCCCTGTGTTGGGAAGATCCCCTGGAGAAGGGAAAGGCTACCCACTCCAGTATTCTGGCCTGGAGAATTCCATAGACTGTATAGTTCATGAAGTCGCAAAGAGTCGGACACTACTGAGTGACTTTGACTCACTCACTCATTGTATCAGAAAATAATTAAGAGTGACCTTGCAATAGGAATAATTTTGAATTCATTCAATTGTATAAGGCAAGTCTTTAAAAAATGCCAACACTTTGTCATTGGTGACAAATACCTTGCTACTTACAACTGACACCACTGTGTTTCAGAAGGCTGAGAATCCTGATTTGGGTCCCTTCTGCCTTCATTTTTCCCTTTTTTACTCCTGAGATCTTATAAAGGGCTCTTTGTGCCAGCCTTGCCTCAGCTGTGCTACACATTACAACAGGTAGGGGTATTTCTGAGGAGGAAGTGTTGGGGCTGTCCTCCTCAGGTCACATCTAAGAACTGGTATTTGATTTTACTTAAAAAAAAAAAAAAGAAAAAAAGAATAATTCCATGACCTGTAACTTCTGTTATCCAAGTTTCTGCAGTGACTCATTTCCTGATCGAATGACACATCAACTACCTATGTATATGACTGGTTGCATGATTACAATCATTTCAATACGTCTTTGGGTTTCATTCAAATTAGGCCACTTCCCCAGCAAATTCTACCTCTGAGTTCCATTCAAACTAGCCCATTTCCCCTGAAAATTCCAGCCCGGAACCTACAGCTTCCGGGAGATCTTTCCGTACTTTAAAACTCCACCCGCTCACCTTGAAGCGGTAGTTGGGAATTCCTGCAAGGTTATGCTGATTTCCGCTGACAACGCTTTGCCTACTTCCCCCTATTTAATTACGATATGGGAGCGGCCTGGAGTCTTTGAGGGGAGAACCGGCTCCTCCGAAACAAGGTTGGCGATACTGGTTAGCACTAGAAGCGGGAGAGCCAAGGGCGCTAACAAGGAAAGGGTACCCAAAGCGGCCCAGCAAGTCCGAAGACCCGGAGCTCGGCGCCGGCAGACGCTGCCGCGAGGACCCGCCCTTCCCCCAACAGCCTGCGGCCGGCCTGGCCCACCCAGCCGGCGCTCACTCACTGGACAGTGGAGGTGCGGGAGACACTGATCACAGCGAAGGCCTCCAGGCCTGAAGCTCCCCGAGACGGTGACAAGAACCGGGCCTCGCCCCGCAGAACCTCCGGACTGGCTGGCCACGGCGGCCAAACAGCGTAGCTCTTGCTTCCTTAAAGGGCCCGCGCCCCTGACCAAAGCAGCCTGGTGTTTTCTTTCCTACAGGCCATGGGAGGGGCAGGTCAAAGAGGCAAATTCAAAATCCAGCGACTCAAATTTTGAGGGAAGTAGGCAGAGGAAGCAGAATGGAAATCTCACTTAAAGGGCTCACTGAGGTTTGTCAGTTACCCATGAGGAATCTGAGCAGTCATGCTCCCTTGTAGAGCTAAAAGCTCCATACAGCTTAATGAGCCATCTCACAGTGCTCCACATATGATGTCAACCACCGTTTGTAGAGTCTGTTTCTAGAAGAAAATGTATCTTTCGAGAAGTTGTCACTTGAACATATAATCCATAGTTATAAACATTTGTAAGGGCTTTTCTCCTTATAGAATAGATTTATGTTGAGGATGGACTCTCCCCCCACTCCTGTTTGAATCTCAACACTGACATAGTTTATTTAATTCGTTAGAGCCTCAGCCTCCTCTGGCTGTTAAACTGCCCACCATCAAAGTAGGGGAAAGGTTAGGACATGAAAAGAAACAGAGAAGGCTTGACCAGAGTTACCAAACCAAAAAAAAAAAAAAAATTTAACAGCCATCCCTCTCAACTTATGCTCTGAGAGATATTCGTTTCTTCTCACCCCCACCATTGATTTCTGTCTTGAGTAAGCCACCCTCTTTCCCAGCTTTATTGAGAGAATACTTGAGGAGCTGTTGGCATTCTGTTCTTTGTTATTAAATAATTTGGAAAAATAGCATGGACTTCACCAGGCTCTGGCCTTTAAGAAGGTCTATGAGAAAAGTTCCTGCCCTTAGTCCTGGCTGCCATCACATCAGTGGAGAAGGCATCTAACCTTCCCAGGCTCTGTATGTGAGTGCACACCTCACTGACTTCCTGCCAGAGTGACCTGGGAACCACAAGAGCAAAGCCATTTGGAATTTTGGCCCTTTAAGACAGGATAACTGATAACCATAGCATCTGAGTGCACAGATTCTGCCATAAGCACACCTACATTTGATTTGATCTCCAAGTCCATCACTGTCGCTCTTCATCCTCTGCAAAACTTACTTTTATCATCTCTGCAATAGGTCTAAAGCCATCTAATTTATTTGGATTATGAAGACTAAATGAGATAATTCTTTATTCAGGCACTTAGCACCATGTCTAGCACACAGCATTAAGTTAACAGTAGTAAACAACAACAGTGGGAACCTGTTACTAACTCTAAAGTCCCCCGAGATGCCAACAAGGACTGGGCCTTGCCCCGCAGAACCTCCACAGAAGAGACAAATGGAAGGGAGCAGTTATTAAAACCAGGCGAGAGCCATAGCTATACCTGATTGAGAGGGCTACCCGACAGGAGCTATGTTGTTCAGTAGAGGAAAGCAGTAGATGCTGACCTTTGGCCCAACAGGGTAAGATCCTATAGCTGCAGCCACTGCTAGCACCTCAACTCAAATGAGGACAGAGTGGAAAAGAAAGACACATCCCCCTGTCCTTCCATGTTCTGATATCCTGCTGAAATCTTTCATCGGAAAAATCTGGTGGATTTCTGGATCCACTAGAAAGCCTGAAGATGAAGGCAGGTATATGTAGTCTATAGAGGTCAGCTTGCTAGGCATGAAGACCTCTGACAAATGAAAATATCCAGCATACCATTTCTACAACCTTGGGTTTATCATATTTTGAAGTCCAAGTTCAAAAGGAAGAAATGTTTCCACTAGAGGACCCAGCCGTGATGCCACTGAATTGGAAGCTGAAATTGTCCTCTGTTCATTTTGGAAACTGGGTTACAGCTAAACAATGAGAGCAAGGAGAAATGTGCATGACACCCAAAGATTAACTGGGCACATCTTAATACTCCCATGTGCAATGATGATGATCATAAGATAACTATAGTAACCTGATAACGTTGGGAGCACTTCAGTTTCAGACCATGCAGGAATTGAAGTGTTGTATCACTGCACCAGGTTAAAAAAAAAAAATCACAATCTACTAAGATACTGCATAGGGCAGGAAAAACATAAGTGAATGAAGTAGGAAATTATGATTATCAATTTATCTTCTTTAACCTAGCAATAAGCTACAGAGGCAGGGATTATTGGACCAAACCCCAGTCTCCTGCATTGCAGGAAGATTCTTTACCATCTGAGCCTCCTGGGAGGCTCAGCTTTGTATATAAAATGTTAATTGATTATTTATTCCGTGCCCTTGCTTTCTCTGTTTCCTTGTATGAACAGTAGTGGTGGAGACAAACATCATAATTTAGTTTCTAGGCCAGAGTATTGACATCACTTCAAAGCAACATAGTAGTTGATAGGACTCTCTGATTCTCATGTTTAGGGGATGAGTTTCTCTCCATCTGAACAAGGAGGGAAAATAAATCCTGGGTGGCAAATAGGTAAACTATCTGGGTCTTCTGTTTGCCTCCCTTCATACTTATTGTCCTCTCTCGCCTGCCTCATTCTATACCCCAGAAGCTGACCTCTTTGGAAAACATCACCTGGGCTCTTCTCAGCTGATTTATATTTGGTTTTGGACTATGGAGGCATCCACAGGAGGCAGGAGGCAGGAGGAAAGAGAAATAGGGTACATTTTATCCATTCTTTCTCTGTTTTAGGATCTGGCAGTGGTAGTGTCTTTTCACCACTGAAGCTCTCGATTAGCAGCCCCTCCTCTGTGGCTTCAGGTCACAGAGCTCTGGGAATGCTCTCTTCCCTTACTTTTCGGCCTAGAGATGGTATGGGTTTCTTGCCATTGCTATTACTCTCAACTTAATGGTTCTTCACCCCAAATTGGTAGTTGAGATGCCTCAACTGGATGGTTCTCTTAATCCTACTCCCTTAATTGCCTTCTAACTACCATTTAAGATCTCTTTAGTCAAACAGTAGAATTCCAATTCCTGATGGAAACCCAATGGATACACTTTATAGACATATATTATAAATATTCATGTATGTATTTTCTTTTTTTCTTTTTTTTTAGGTATACACGTGCTCCCCATCCTGAACCCCCCTACCACCTCCCTCCCAATCCCATCCCTCTGGGTCATCCCAGTGCACCAGCCCCAAGCATCCAGTATCATGCATCGAACCTGGACTGGCAATTCGTTTCATATATGATATTATACATGTTTCAATGCCATTCTCCCAAATCATCCCACCCTCTCCCTCTCCCACAGAGTCCAAAAGACTGTTCTATACATCTGTGTCTCTTTTGCTGTCTCACATACAGGGTTATCGTTACCATCGTTTTATGTATTTTAAAATATAAGTGAAAATATAAGTGAAATATAATACTCTGGGAATTCAGAGAAATATTGGCATAGATATTGAAGACATAGAATGTGGGATGAAAAGATTAAAGGAAAATTATTTCAATACCAAATGACATATAACGTTAACTATTGTGTGCATTATTTCCAATTTTATGAATTTGTGAAAGTATGTGTATATGCTCTATGCACACTACAGACAGGTACTTTTAAAAATCAGTTTGCATTATAGCATAAGAATTTTCATGTTATTAAATGGCATTCATATATACCATTTTTAACATATATAAGATTTTCAGCAAGTATGTATACAATTTTCATCATTGGATATTTCTGATTTTTTTTCTTCTGTCAATAACATCATTGTTAATCAACTATGCTCCAATGTAAAAATTTATAAAATAGAATTAAGTGACTTCCCAGAGCCTTAAAAAATAACATCATGATAATCACCTTCATATATATATGTGTGTGTGTATATATATATATATATATATATATACATATCTTTTTAATATTTTGACTGGAAGAGTTGGACTGTGAAGAAGGCTGAGCGCTGAAGAATTGATGCTTTTGAACTGTGGTGTTGGAGAAGACTCTTGAGAATCCCTTGGACTACAAGGAGATCCAACCAGTCCATTCTGAAGGAAATCAGCCCTGGGTGTTCTTTGGAAGGAATGATGCTAAAGCTGAAACTCCAGTACTTTGGCCACCTCATGTGAAGAGTTGACTCATTGGAAAAGACTCTGATGCTGGGAGGGATTGGGGGCAGGAAGAGAAGGGGATGCCAGAGGATGAGATGGCTGGATGGCATCACTGACTCGATGGACGTGAGTCTCAGTGAACTCTGGGAATTGGTGATGGACAGGGAGGCCTGGCGTGCTGCGATTCATGGGGTCGCAAAGAGTCGGACATGACTGAGCGACTGATCTGATCTGACTGAATTAAATAGTATACATATTTTAGAAATAATTGATGTAAAATGCATAAAATCCATAACTCACTGAAAAACCCCCTACCTCAGGACAATAAAATTACTCAATATTTCCCTGTATATCCATAAATTAGTTTTTTTAAGTTTTTAATTGGAGAACTGGGGTTGACATATTCAACACTACTACATATGGAATGAGGACCAACTGACAAGGACCTACTGTGTGGCACAGGGAACTCTACTCAGCGTTCCATGGTGGCTTACGTGGGAGGGAAATCTAAGGGAGATTGGGCATGTGTGTGTACGTAGCTGATTCACTTTGCTGTGCACCTGAAGCTGGCACAGAATTGTAGATCAAACAAAGTTTTTGAAAGTTCACGGTGTACTCAGATGTATTTCCTTTTAAAGAGATGCTTTCTAAAGGAGTATGAATTTCTTTCTCCATTACAATGGGAACCAAGTTTAGCCAAGAACTTCAATCTGTGAAGGAGAACATGGGGCTAAGGATAGAAACTCTTCAGTATTAAGCTATTCTGGCATTGTGTTGTCTGTATTCTGGAACACAGTCTGAATTTTAACCTTAGACTTCATTCATGGGGCACCCTGTTGATTCAAATGTAGCCTGGGCACAATCTGAACCAGCAGAGCATCACTGAGCTTTGTGCAGCCTACTTTAGACTTTGTCCAGCCTACTTTAGACTTTGTCCATTCTTCTAGTGACATCATGTGGCCCTGTAATATAATGGCAACAGTGGACTTATTCTCTCCCTGCCTGGAAAACTTTAGATTGAGATATAATCCACATATCATAAAGTTCACCATTTAAGATTATACAGTGTAGTAGCTTTTAGTTTATTCAAAATGTTGTTCAACTATTACCTCTTTCTAATTCTATAACATTTTCATCACCCCCAAAAGAAACCCCATACCCATTAGCAGTCACTCCTCATAGTGTCACTTCCCCTCTAGCCCCTGGCATATCTTAATCTCTTTCAGTCTCAGTGCTGTCGTTCAGTTACTCAGTCACGTCCAACTCTTTGCAACCCCATGGGCTCCAGCATCCCAGGCTTCTCTTTCCTTCACTGTCTCCTGGAGTTTGCTCAAACTCATGTCTATTGAGTCGATGATGCCATCCAACCATCTCATCTTCTGTTGCCCCCTTCTGTTAATCCCCTTCTCCTCCTGTCTGTCTCAATAGATTTGCCTATTCTAGACATTTTACATGAATAGAATCATACAATATATGGCCTTTTGTATATGACTTCTTTCACATAGCATAAGTCTTTTTTTTTAATAGCATACTGTTTTCAGGGTACATCCAAGTTGTAACATCTATCAGCACTTCGTGCCTTTTAATGGTGGAATAATATTTCATTGTATGGATGTACCAAATTTTGTTTATCAATTCAAAACTGATGAACATTTGGATTGTTTCTGTGTTTTTGCTATTATGAACAGTGCTGAGATGAACATTTCATACAAGTTTTTGTACCTGTGTTTTCATCAGCAGTGAATAAAAATACTAATTTCACGGCATACTTGTATGGACGTAGACACTGAAATGTGATGGGTGATAGAAGCAAGGTCTGATGCTGTAAAGAGCAATATTGAATAGGAACCTGGAATGTTAGATCCATGTATCAAGGCAAATTGGAAGTGGCCAAACAGGAGATGGCAAGAGTGAAGGTCTACATTCTAAGAATCAGCAAACTAAAATGGACTGGAATGGGTGAATTTAACTCAGATGACCATTATATCTACTACTGCAGGTAGGAATCCCTTAGAAGAAATGGAGTAGCCATCATGGTCAACAAAAGAGTTCGGAATGCAGTACTTGGGTGCAATCTCAAAAACGACAGAATGATCTCTCTTCATTTCCAAGGCAAACCATTCAATATTACGGTAATCCAAGTCTATGCCCTGATCAGTAACGCTGAAGAAGCTGAAGTTGAACGGTTCTATGAAGACCTACAATACCTTTTAGAACTAACACCCAAAAAAGATGTCTTTTTCATTATAGGGGACTGGAATGCAAAAGTAGGAAGTCAAGAAACACCTGGAGTAACAGGCAAATTTGGCCTTGGAGTACGGAATGAATCAGGGTAAAAGCTAATAAGAGTTTTGCCAAGAGAACACACTGGTCATAGCAAACACCCTCTTCCAACAACACAAGAGAAGACTCTACACATGGACACCACCAGATGGTCAATACTGAAATCAGATTGATTATATTCTTTGCAGCCAAAGATGGAGAAGCTCTATACAGTCAGCAGAAATAAGAATGGGAGCTGACTGTGGCTCAGACCATGAACTCCTTATTGCCAAATTCAGACTGAAATTGAAGATAGTAGGAAAAACCACTAGACCATTCAGGTATGACCTAAATCAAATCCCTAATGATTATACAATGGAAGTGAGAAATAGATTTAAGAGCCTAGATCTGATAGACAGAGTGCCTATGAACTATGGATAGAGGTTAGTGACATTGTACAGGAGGCGATGATGAAGACCATCCCCAAGAAGAAGAAATGCAATAAAAGCAAAATGGCTGTCTG
Source organism: Bos javanicus (assembly GCF_032452875.1). NCBI lineage: Eukaryota > Metazoa > Chordata > Mammalia > Artiodactyla > Bovidae > Bos > Bos javanicus. The sequence continues at coordinate 39,864,594 of NC_083875.1, read as the reverse complement.
AGGAGGCCTTATAAATAGCTGTGAAAAGAAGAGAAGTGAAAAGCAAAGGCGAAAAGGAAAAGATATACCCATTTGAATGCAGAGTTCCAAAGAATAGCAAGGAGAGATAAGAAAGGCTTCCTCAGTGATCAATGCAAAGAAGTAGAGGAAAACAATAGAATGGGAAAGACTAGAGATCTCTTCAAGGAAATTAGAGATACCAAGGGAACAGTTCATGCAAAGATGGGCACAATAAAGGACAGAAATGGTACGGACCCAACAGAAGCATAAGATAGTAAGAAGAGGTGGCAAGAATACACAGAAGAACTGTACAAAAAAAGATCTTCATGACCCAGATAATCACGGTGGTGTGATCACTCACCTAGAGCCAGACATCCTGGAATGTGAAGTCATTAGGAAGCATCGCTATGAACAAAGCTAGTGGAGCTGATGGAATTCCAGTTGAGCTATTTCAAATCCTAAAAGATGATGCTGTGAAAGTGCTGCACTCAGTATGCCAGCAAATTTGGAAAACTCAGCAGTGGACATGGGACTGGAAAAGGTCAGTTTTCATTCCAATCCCAAAGAAAGGCAACGCCAAAGAATGCTCAAACTACTGCACAATTGCACTCATCTCACACACTAGTAAAGTAATGCTCAAAATTCTCCAAGCCAGGCTTCAGCAATACGTGAACCATGAACTTCCAGATGTTCAAGCTGGTTTAGAAAAGGCAGAGGAACCAGACATCAAATTGCCAACATCTGTTAGATCATGGAAATAGCAAGAGAGTTCCAGAAAAACATCTATTTCTGCTTTATTGACTATGCCAAAGCCTTTGACTATGTGGATCACAATAAACTGTGGAAAATTCTGAAAGAGATGGGAATACCATACCACCTGACCTACCTTTTGAGAAACCTGTATGCAGGTCAGGAAGCAACAGTTAGAACTGGACATGGAACAACAGACTGGTTCCAAATCAGGAAAGGAGTACGTCAAGGCTGTATATTGTCACCCTGCTTATTTAACTTATATGCAGAGTACATCATGAGAAACGCTGAGCTGTAAGAAGCACAAGCTGGAATCAAGATTGCCAGGAGAAATATCAATAACCTCATATATGCAGGTAACACCACCCTTATGGCGGAAAGTGAAGAAGAACTGAAGAGCCTCTTGATGAAAGTGAGAGTGAAAAAGCTGGCTTAAAGCTCAACATTCAGAAAACTAAGATCATGGCATCTGGGCCAATCACTTCATAGCAAATAGATGGGGAAACAGTGGAAACAGTGTCAGACTTTATTTTTTTGGGCTCCAAAATCACTGCAGATGGTGACTGCAGCCATGGAATTAAAAGACGCTTACTCCTTGGAAGGAAAGTTATGACCAACGTAGACAGCATATTAAAAAGCAGAGACATTACTTTGCCAACAAGGGTCCATCTAGTCAAGGCTATGGTTTTTCCAGTGGTCATGTATGGATGTGAGAGTTGGACTATAAAGAAAGCTAAGCACTGAAAAATTGATGCTTTTGAACTGTGGTGTTGAAGAAGACTGTTGAGAGTCTCTTGGACTGCAAGGAGACCCAAACAGTCCATCCTAAAGGAGATCACTCCTGGGTGTTGATTGGAAGGACTGATGTTGAAGCTGAAACTCCAATACTTTGGCCACCTGATGTGAAGAGCTGACTCATTTGAAAAGACCCTAATGCTGGGAAAGATTGAGGGCAGGAGGAGAAGGGGGCGACAGAGGATGAGATGGTTGGATGGCATCACCGACTCAACAGACATGAGTTTGGGTAAACTCTGGGAGTTGGTGATGGATAAGGAGGCCTGGTGTGCTGCGGTTCATGGGGTCACAAAGAGTCGGACACAACTGAGTGACTAAACTGAGCTGAACACTGAAACCAGAGTACCTGGGTTTGAATCTCATTTGTACCACTTCCTAGTTATGTAAGATTAGATAAGTTACATGTTTTGGGCCTCAGTATCCACATCTCTAAAATAGTGGCAATATTAGTATCTTTTTTATAGGATTGTTGTAAAATTAAAGCTAGCTAATGGTGAGGGCTTCCCAGGTGACTAAATGGTAAAAAATCTGCCTGCCAAGCAGGAAACACAGGTTTGATCCCTAGCTTGGGAAAATTCCCCTGGAGAAGGAAGTGGCAACTCACTCCAGTATTCTTGCCTGAGAAATCCCAAGGACAGAGGAACCTGGCAGACTGCAGTCCATGGAGTCACAAAGAGTCGAAGATGACTGAGCGACTAAACAGCAACAGCCGTGCAGTGAATCACCAAGATATGGTGTCTGACATATTAAAAAATGATACATGTTTTACCATTACTGTTACTTTTAATATTTATTATAATTATTGCATTTTGTTTTGTTAACTTGATAGTTGAAAAAGTGATGAAGAAATCATTTGTTGAGGTTTGCCATTGAAATGGGATAATCAGAGACGACAGTAATTCATGGAGGCAGCCAAGTCAAGTAAAGCTTTTTCGAGCAGTGAGGAGTTATATTCTAGAATGTAACCTGAATAAAACTGAGGCTTCACATGGTTCACTCCAAGCATGTAATAGCATTCTAAGAAAACATCAACAGACTGCTAAAGCATTTAAGAATAGTACATAAACTTTCTTAAGCAGCCCCTGGAAATGATCTGCACAGCATATTTAATAGGGAATTTCTAAATCTTCTCTACATATTGCTTTCTTTCCAAGTATTTTTCCACTAACAGTAGCTGCTTATATTTTTCCTACTTCTCAAACATGGGGTTCCCATATCACTGTTATGGAAGTAGTTAAATCCCTGATAACTTCCTTCCCCTACAGCCTATGCCACTCACATAACCCTGTTCCTTGCCATTGACTCTCAGCTCCTGTACCTCTGAGAAATTCAGCCTGGTCTCCTACCTGGAATTTCTCCCACCCCCACCTCCTTTTTTTTAAAAATTGAAAACATTCCTTGAAATTTGATGAATAAAATGGTCTACCTTATTATATATTTCCTCTCTTTTGCAGCTCTTCACAAGAGGGACACAACATCTGTTTGGGCCATCCAGAGACATCAAAAAACCATTCCCAGGTTTCATTCTTTATTCTTTTTTTCTGTGGCAAGGATCCCTGGAAATGCTATACAGCCTGGCCTAACAGTGTCTATTAAACTTCTTCCAAGCAGACCTGGGAGCAGCATGTCAATATTAGACTTTATTCTTCCTCATGCCAACTCCCTCATCTTCTTCTTAGGACCTCCAAGAACATATGAAAACTGATGAGTTCACTGGGTTAATTTTTTTTGTGGTTACAGCAGACAAGGAGATCCAACCAGTCCATTCTAAAGGAGATCAGCCCTGGGATTTCTTTGGAAGGAATGATGCTAAAGCTGAAACTCCAGTACTTTGGCCACCTCATGCGAAGAGTTGACTCATTGGAAAAGACTCTGATGCTGGGAGGGATTGGGGGCAGAAGGAGAAGGGGATGACAGAGGATGAGATGGCTGGATGGCATCACTGACTCAATGGACATGAGTCTGAGTGAACTCCAGGAGTTGGTGATGGACAGGGAGGCCTGGCGTGCTGCGATTCATGGGGTCGCAAAGAGTCGGACAGAGCGACTGATCTGATCTATCAAAACATAGAAAATGAGGGTTATCTTCATAACTGTTGGAATCTGTGACATACAAAGTAAGGATACCCAAAAATTTTGCTTGATATCAACCATACTATGGAGAAGGCAATGGCACCCCACTCCAGTACTCTTGCCTGGAAAATCCCATGGATGGAGGAGCCTGGTAGGCTGCAGTACATGGGGTCTCGAAGAGTTGGACGTGACTGAGCAACTTCACTTTCACTTTTCACTTTCATACATTGGAGAAGGAAATGGCAACCCACTCCAGTTTTCTTGCCTGGAGAATCCCAGGGACGGAGGAGCATGGTGGGCTGCCCTCTATGGGGTCATTGCAGAGTCGGACACGACTAAAGTGACTTAGCAGCAGCAACCCTACTATACCAGCTGCAAACTAGAACCACTTTTTCCAACTCACACCTCACTAGGTCTCACTGGGTTTGTGGAAACTGCTTATCTTCACCCGCTGGGGCCTTGCTTTGAAAGAGTTGGACTTCAAGGGGTAGAAGTATGCCCATGTTGCTTCTGACTTTCCAAGTCTACCTCAGTGTTTGAGATCAGAGTGTCGCTATCCTATCTTACTCTTAAAATGCTGCTATGGTCTTCTCTTTTGGCTTTGTCAACTCTGATGAACACAAAATTAGCAAGAGTTTCTGGGTCAGGGACCTCTGCTTGGGGTTGTAAAATGTCTGTTCAGTTCAGTTCAGTCACTCAGTCGTGTCCGACTCTTTGTGACCCCATGAATTACTCCCTGTCCATCACCAACTCCTGGAGTTCACCCAAACTCATGTCCATCGAGTTGATGATGCCATCCAGCCATCTCATCCTCTGTTGTCCCCTTCTCCTCCTGCCCCTAATCCTTCCCAGCATCAGAGTCTTTTCCAGTGAATCAACTCTTCACATGAAGTGGCCAAAGTATTGGAGTTTCAGCTTTAGCATCAGTCCTTCCAAAGAATACCCAGGACTGATCTCCTTTAGGATGGACTGGTTAGATCTCCTTGCAGTCCAGGGGACTCTCAAGAGTCTTCCCCAACACCACAGTTCAAAACCATCAATTCTTCGGCACTCAGCTTTCTTCACAGTCCAACTCACAGCCATACATGACCACTGGAAAAACCATAGCCTTAACTAGACGGACCTTTGTTGGCAAAGTAATGTCTCAGCTTTTGAATATGCTGTCTAACATATTTCACATATTTCTAATTGGCTTGTTCTTGCACAAGCATGAATGAAACCTATGCTTTCCCCTTACTTTCCACACTGCCATATTCTGTAGGAAGTAAAGCAGTTCATCCCTAAAGAGCACACATGCATGCACACACAGACACACATGCACACCTTAATGCTAATGCCTTAGCTGATGGTCTTTCTCAACCTCTGAGACTTTTCCTCTGCATACTTGTCAAAGGAATGCTCTACCTATAATTCAGAATTTTTCCTCTCATCTCTGGCAGTGTTCCTAGTTAATTTCTTCAGCTTATGATAGAAAATGATCTAGACCAGTCATGTTGTACTCTGATTAAGTCCCATGAGCAAGACCAAGGCCTTGGACCAATTCAGCATACTGCCACCAACTTTCCATTTCTGGAAGGGATTGTAATTTCTTCTTAAAAAATTATTAGTCTCTTGATAGGTTATGACCAGTTTCCAGTGATAATTTAATGGGAGAGTTTGTGTTTCATTTTTAGACTTCCTTAAAGAGCTCACAAATATTTGAAAACCTGTAGCTTTGGGTATAATATCCTACTCTGGAACAGCATATTACATCATATTTACCATCCCTGGTTCCCTTTTCTTTCTTACCACTAATATCCATCAACAAGTTCTATTAATTTTACTTCCAAATTATATTTAGAATGTAGTCTATGGCAGTAGCTCCTAAGGTCTCCCAGCTTCCATGCTAGCCCCTCAGTACTCCATACTTCAGACCACAGCATGGGTTTTTGTAATATCCATCAGGTAACCCTCCTGCTTTAAATTATCCAGTGGCTTTCCATTACAATTAGAATCCAACCTTCTTCCTTTGGTGTTCAGAACCCTTCATGATCTGATCACCAGCCCCACTTCACTCTGTACTCCAGCCACAGTGACCTTCATTCCAAGAACTTGCCAAGTTTTTTTGCTACAGATGGAAAAACCTTGGTTTTCAGTTTTTCCATCTCTTGACCATTCTACCAGGAATGTTCTTCCCGCAAGTCATTTCATGTTGGTCTTCATAATTCATTTCTCAAATATCACCTCTTAGAGGAGTCTTCCCTGGCCACTACACTAAAGGAGACTCACATCAAGGCATTCTAGCATACTGTCCCCTCATTTTCTTTTTTTGTTTTTCATAGTACTTTCCAGTATCTGAAATTTCTGTTTATTTGTTTATGTTTGGAACTGCCACCCCTGCCCCCACCCCCCATCTCTCTCTGTCTCTGTCTCCAAGAATAGAAAGGTCTTGCTATCCTTTCAGGATAGGGTAGGGGGAAAGAAAAAAGACTACTTCCCATTCTTTTATGTTGAGTCTATAATCATGAATGGCAGATTAATTACGTTCTAGATCCAGTAACCTGGATGTGACTATAACTGGCCTTTGAATAACAACCATTTACTCATACCAGAAAACAAAAGTCATTTTTTCCCTTTCAAATAGAGATTTTGAAGATTTTTAGACTTTTAGAACTCATATTGTTCTTAGTTTAAAATCAAGAATGAGTATAAAATAATATAGAGGCAATTCCACAGAGATGTTTGAACTAAATCATGTCCTCAAACCAAGTGAAATGACTCACTAGGGGACTTTTTCACTTGTTCAATATTCACTTAGGCTACTTAGTTCTAAAGATATTAAATCTATAAAATATTTCCCAGTATCCTCTGAAAGGGTATTTCCCTATTGTAGATTCTATTTTTAGCAGTCTTCTGTTCATTTATCAAGATTCTTTGGAATTATTTACCATTGAGTGTTCCCAACTTTCCACCACACTTATCTGAGTCATAATTATCTGTATCTGTGTTTGTGAATTCCTTGAGGATAAGGGACATTGTTGGAGGCCTTGTCTTTCTTTTAAAGTATCCACGATCTGGGAACTGCATCTTGGAGCCAAGAGCTCTTCACCTGACCAGCTCGTCTCCAGTTCAGGACAGGAAGGAAGAGACAAAAATAGTCATTGTTAAGTAAGAGAAGCATTTGAGTATGGGTGTCAGGTGATGACAGCTGCTACCCCTAGGGCATCCACACATGTTAATTGCCCCTGTATTTTAAACAGTTATATAACCAGGGCTTCCCAGGTCATGTGCAGTAGTAAACAATCTGCCTCCCAATGCAGGAGATGCCAGAGATGCAGGTTCAATGCCTGGATCAGGAAGAGTCCCCTGGAGTAGGAAATGGCAACAGCTTCATAAAATTACCTGGAAAAGTCCATGGACAGAGGAGCCTGGCAGGCTACAGCCATGGGGTCGCAAGAGGGTTGGACACTACTTAGCCACTCAACAACAAATCATATAACCAGGCTAAAGTGTTCTGCTCCATGAGATCTGTTTGGCACCAGCCTATCGGGCTTCCCTGGTGGCTCAGATGGTAAAGTGTCTGCCTGCAATGCAGGAGACCCGGGTTCGATCCCTGGGTCAGAAAGATCCCCTGAAGAAGGAAACGGCAACCCACTCCAGTACTCTTGCCTGGAAAATTCCACGGATGGGGGAGCCTGCTGGGCTACAGTCCATGGGGTCACAAAGAGTCGGACACGACTGAGCAACTTCACTTTGACTTTCACTATGGGAGTATGAATAGCTGTCAAAGGTGGAAGCAATAGTTGGTGAGAGTTGGTGAATGGGGACAGAGAGAGAAATGGGCATAGCATACAACTGTGGTTTATAAATCTAGGTAATCAAAAAATAGAACATGGGGCAAAATCTGGATGTTGTCTTTATATATTATAATAAAATTCATTATCTACATTGTTAGTGAAAACAAAGCAGTTTGTCAATTTTTTTTAAGTATCTTTATTATGTCCTGTTATTGATAATCAAGAAAGTTTACTGAAAATTGCTCCTTCACCAGGAAATTGCTAGCATCACTTCAGGCCCACTTGTAAGATCCTGAAATCTATCTAAGGATAGATAACCTTAGATAGATTAATCTTTCTAAGGATGGATAACCTTAATCTATCTAAGGATAGATAACCCTCTCTAAGGATAGGACAAGCATAAATCATGTTGCTTGTTTCAGGGGCAAGAGTGAAAGTAGAAAGGGCAGAGGTAGAGTGAAGAGTAGTGTTGATACCAAGTTAACCAAACTAAATGAAGGAAGGGGGTTTATACTGTAATTGCAAAGAATTCTTCATTCAGTTTTTTTCCTTAAACATTATGCTATCAGTTTTAAAAACTTCAGTGTGCGGATGTGGGGATGTGGGGATCATGTGGGGATGGTGTTGAAATGTAGACTATCAGGACCACCCCCAGATTTAACAGGCCTGTGGCAGAGACCTGGAATCTGTGTTTAAATGACTATCCCAAGTCAACTGTGATGCAAGTGACTCTCAGAAATGCTCTGAGAAACAGGACATTGACAATGATGAGTTTTTCACCTCTAAAGATGAACAGAGTGAGGGGGATGTGAACAGGACATGGTGATTCTAGAGACAATCAGGTAGGTGAGTAGTTCTACAGCTTCCCACTGGCTTCCCACTGCTCATCTCCTGTCTCAGCACTCCTCCACCTACTTGCCCCAAATCACAAAACCTGAACAAGTATTTGGGAGTAATGCCTCCCTGATTGTTAAATTTTCATATGCTTCTTTGAGGTGATAAAAATCTATTTTTTTCTTAACTCATCCTGTTTTTCTAACTCCAGAAGATATACAAACTCCATTAAATGGTAATGGGATATGAATGGTTGAAGGGTGGAAACAGGTGGGTGAGATGAACAAAATCACAAACCCTCAGATTACTAATATGTAAGTCATTGAGCAGAAAGCTGAGCAAATACCTTCCATTCCCATTGTTAGGTAGGTAGAATAGGGAAAAGGAGTCCAAAATGGCAGTGGCTAAAAGACAAGGAAGGTCAAAGGAAGGTCCGAGGATCAGAGTGAAGACTTCAGGCAGAACAAACAGCACTCCTGGCTAAGCCCAATTTGCATAGGGCAGGCCCAGGTAGAGGAAAAAACATATAAAAGGAGGAGCCAAAGCGCTTTCTCACGGACTCTCTCCCGCATGCGTGCGCTCTCTCTCTCTCTCTCTCTCCCCTGCTATCTTCTAAATAAAATGGAGATGTAACACTGATTTGCCTAAGAGCTGTAGCACGGTTTGTCCAAGACCCGAGAGCTGTGACGCACCGAGGGCTTTAATGTCCGTCGCTCCAAATCTTTGTTGTGACGAGACAAAGAACCGAGGAACATACACTCACGTGACACCATCAACAGCTTCAGAGAAAGGCAAATTCCACTCACCTCCTGCCTTCCCTGCTGATCATTATGTAGACCCTGAACACTTCTTTGGTAAAACAAATAAACAATCCCCCTGGTCCTCAGTTTTAAAAAATTATGCATGCATCATAGAGGCTGTCTAAGAGGATATTACTTATCTGCCTACTCAGTAAATTATTTGCTCCAGAAGACTCAGTGAGTTAGTGGTAGGTGGCTCTAGAGCCAGCTTTTTCCTGTGTGACAATCATGACCCCAATAGCAGGTCTTGAAAATCCTGGGTCTTGACTGTCATTTTTAGAAAAATGAAACTGGTTAAATAGAAAATATCACAGGGGATTAAGTTGAAAAAACATGATTCTATTCCACCATGTGGTCTCAAAGAGATTTGAGCTAAATCTCCAAGTCTATTAGTTTTATTAAGGCTAAAGAGAATTTCATACCCCTCACCAGATTTTAAAGGTAGCATCATCTTGTATATTTTTCCAAGTTAAAAAATAATAAAATAATATGTGATATTCTAAGAATGTGAAAGGCCTTACTTGGGAAGCAGGTGCCTAACCATGACAATGAACATCTCAATATTCATTCATTATCCCTATTTTGAATTGCCCAATGAGATGAATAAACAGGAAAAGCAAGCAATGAAGAGTCCAATTTATCAATGTAAAATTATTATAAAAAGAAAGACGGGAGGGAGGGACGGACAGTGAGACCGCCCTAGAGCGCCAGAAGGAAAGAGCAAGAGAGATGCACCTAGAAGTTCGGTGGTGCTTAAAACCATCCTGGCCTCCTCAGTGTGAGTCACGTGGTTTCCGCTTGCCCTCAGCCAGGGATCCGGAGTTACCAGAGGATTTTCTCAACCCATACCTAGAATGTGCTACCCTAACCAGGATCTCAAAGAGGCAAAATAGCAGGATCCCCAGAGCATTCTTAAAAGGTGTCAGTCCTGATGGGAAGTTATTTTAATGACAAGGCAGTTAATGGTTTCACTATGTCGAGGAACTTTGAGGAAGTAACAAAATCCACGTTTTAAAAATACATTTCCTATCATACACATACACTTACTTTCTAAAAAAATCAACGCCATCTGGGCCTGGAAGAGGAGGTATAATGAGTAATTAGGGAAATATCGTTTTACTTTCTATATGTTGTAGATCGAGTTATGTCAGGATGATCCGACATCTTGTAAAAGAGCTTTTATCAGAAAAGGGAAACCTCATCGCAGAATTTAGTGTGGATTCTTAAGGCAAAACCAAGGTCGGACATCTGTGATGATTTCCGAGGTTGCTTTGTTTCTAAATACTGTTTAAAACGTCAGATAATGATTTGTTTTCATTTTTGAAACTTTTCTTTTAAAAAGCTGATTTACGGGAAGCTGGATTTAAGTTTCACTTTTGGTTTATCTATCTTTTTATTCCAAGAATGGATAATGCGTTTATTTCCCAACTCACATGCTTGGGTCAGGGTAAGGAAAATCCAGTCCCCTGAGCGCTTACGGGGCGGGTCAGAAAGTGGGCGGAGAAACACCACGCGAGCTCATAGCTGCTGGTGGCCCTGGCAGTCCGGGGCACAGCGCCGAAGTCTCAACGCCAGCCGCGACTCTCCCGCCGGCAGGTAGGGAGCGTTCTCGCTCACTGGCCAGTGTCTTTGGCTGCCTCACTCGCTTGGCACTTTAAAACGGGACTGCCACAGAGACCCTTTCTTTGGGATGGAGAGAGGAGAAGGGAAAGGGAGAGCATGTGATGGTTTCGGTGATGTGAAGCCGATTACTTGTCAAAATTAGTAAGAACAAGTAACAAATTCAGCTTTTCGTTAGGCGGAATTTAGTTTTGCTTGTCTTGTAAGTACATACATGTTTCTGCGCGTTCATGACTGTGGTCCTAAGGTGGGTAAACGGGTCTAGAGGGAAATTTCTGGACTGGAGGTCAGGACACCTGAGTCCTAGTACACTTTCAGCCGCTCACTAGCAGTCTGAGCTGGGTAAGTGCTCACAGCCGCAGCATCTCCTGAGGCCCCTTCCTGCTGTACGAGCCAGGATACCAAACCGGAGTTCTTTGCTCTGTCTGCTCTGAGGACTAAAGGAGTCCTGAAGGAGGGAATGAGGAGCCTGAGGGGGAAAATGTTAAAGCATTTTTTAACTCTTTGAGCCTAGCCTATATCAAAGTTGAGTTTGGATTTGTCTCACAGGGATGTCATATCATTATTACACCTTGTGTTTTTGGGCTTAATGTGCATGAGTTTCTACGCTTTCTAAAATTGCTTTCTAAATATGTGATTTTTTTTTTAATGGCTACATTCCATGGTGCTGGATAACCAAACAAAATTAATCCCCTCATGCTGGACATCAAGATTATTTAGAGGTTCACTATTTTAGCCATTCACCCAGCTTCATTGCTTATAAAAGCTGGAACTTTGGTGATTATTTCCTTCAGATGAACTCTTACAAGTATAACTACTAATCAAAGTCTGAATGATTTAAGAGCGTTTGATACAGATTGAAAATTGCCTTCCAGAAAGGTTGTGCCAGTTCATATTGACAGTTGCCCAGCAGTTTATTAGAACTGTGATACTCTTTAAAAAAATTAATAATCAACTTTTTTTTTCCCCCAGTAGAATAGAGTAGACAGAGGTTACAGGACAATAGTTAGAGTGTGTTCTTAAAGGAAGCCACAGAAATACTGTGGAACTGAAGCCACACCTGGGAAATGTAGAATAGCTCAGTGTGACTAAAGGGAGGGAGTTAGGGCACAGGATTTAGTCGGGTTTAATAGAGTTTGACAACATAGGCTCGCAAAGAGTCGCACACAACTAAAGAGAGTGAATATGAGCACAGAGGTTTAATAGATCAACGATTTTGATCTGTTAATTGAGCAGATTTTCCCCTTGCTTGGAGACATTTTCAAACTCTAGGAATTTTAAAAAATCAAATTGTAGTTCATATACATCAGATAAAAATCAAAGGAAACCCTGAACTGACAGGTAACACGGCAGTCCTTGCTTTTAAGAAAACTTGAGTTCTTTTCCCTGACTTTCTGTCTTTGTCTGCCCTACCTTGGTGAGATAGAGAAGTAGTATCAGTTCCATATTGGTATACTGGGTTCCCCCAGGGACAAACCTGCTTCCCCATCCTGAATGAACCATCACTTCTTTCCTACTTCACATTTTCTTACTCTTTGAATGTCTCAGTTCTTGTCTGGGAATTTAGTTATACTGAGTTTCTTATCTGAAGAAGATGCTAGTGTTCTTATCTTAGCCCAACTGCCTGATGTGGGGTTTAGAGGTCAAGAAAGAAAGAAACAAGTTTCTCAGTCGTGTCCGACTCCTTGCAACCCAATGGACTGTATGTAGCCTGCCAGGCTCCTCCATCCATGGGATTTTCCAGGCAAGAATACTGTAGTGGGTTGCCATTTCATACTCCAGGGGATCTTCCAGACCCAGGGATCAAACTCAGGTCTCCCGCATTGCATGCAAACACTTTACCTTCTGAGCCACCAGGTAACTGTTAGAGGTCAAAGACCATGTTTACTTACATGGTCTCTTACCTTCCCCCTACTATTCCCTCACTAACAATAGCTGTACTCCAAAGGAATGGAGCCCTGGAAGAGGAGGTATAATGAGGACTTAGGTAAATATCAGATCTAATCCCTCACCTTCCAGTAAACTTTCATTACCTCTAAAATTTTCAACCAGATTTGTCAAGAGATAGGAACTCCATCAAGGCATGTCATAAACACTGGAAAAACTAGTTGAAATCTGTGAGTGGATTTAATGTGCCTCTGTTTTATGCAATAGTTCTTTGCTTGTTTTTTGTAGTTAAATGAGAATATATATATGCATATGTGTGTGTATATATATATATAAAATAAGTGCTAGGTGAAGACACAGTGTAACTGGCACCAGTTATCCACATGTGTCAAGAACTAGGAAAATGTTCTTTCTCCTTGATCAGCAGTTCTACTTGGGGAAAATCTATCCTCAGGGCCTAGCCTGGGACCTGGTACACAGTAGGCACTTAACAAATATTTGCTGAATACACAAATACTTATGTTATTTTAAAAACTGAACACAATACTATACCTAACAGCAGGGAAACTAAACATTATGGGGCCACTAAATAAGATACTTATAAATAATGTGTGGCAAAATGGAAAATAATCATCAAAATATTAAATTTAAAAAGTGGGTGTTATGTGTCTAATTGTTTTTAAAAGCTTCATAGGAGAAAATCTAGAAGGAAAATATATACTGAAATACTCACAGTGGTTGCAAGGTTTCTCAACCGTGTCATTGTTGACATTTGGGACCAGATGTATCTTTGCTGCAGGGGTTGTCATGGGCACTCTAGGATGTTTAGCAGCATCCCTGGCCTTTACTACTTTACTACTAGATAGTAGCAGATAGTGCCTCTAAAATCTTTTGATGTCTGTTGTCATATGCTTGTGTTTTTGTTTTTGTAAGATATATTTCTTAGAGAGGAAGTGAAAGCTAAATGGCATATACATTTAAAATTTTAATGGAGATTACCAAATTGCCCTCCAAAAAAAAAGGTTATATAACTTCACATTCCTATCAGTGGTTGGTAAGGAAACCCATTTGTTCATATCCTCATAAACACTAAATATTAGGAATACTTATACTCTTAATCAAGTAAATAAGTGAAAAATTATGTCTCGTGTCTTAAACTATCATCTTTTCTTCATTGGTAAGATAGAGAATCCTTCCCTTTGTTTAGATGTCATTTGTATTTCTTATTCTCTGAACTGTATAGTAGAACCTTTGGCTCATTTTCCTGTTGGGTTGTATGTAGTTTTCTTACTGATTTTTAGAGCTATTTATATACATATGGCATAAATCTTTTGCCTTACATATGTGTAGCATTGATTAATTGATCAATTGTGAGTTTTTGTGTGTATACAAAGGTCACAGAGACTCTTAAGGGGGAAAACTGGCTTTCTCTTCAAAGTGTGTAAATATATGTACAGCATGAGAAAATGTTAATAAGTAAACAGATTTGCTGAACTATAGCCCAAATCTTCTCTGTTTACTCCTTTACTGAATATATGCTCCTAGAGGAGAGTGATTTTTCTTTCCTGTTCACTGCTATATCTCTAATGCCAAAAATAGTGCCTGGCACAGGAAAGGTATTCAGTTAATGTTTGCTAAATTAAAGAATTGGTAGAATTTCAAGCAGGATGACACGATGAAGAGTAGAATCGAGGCAGATACCACTGAAAGGAGGCTGTGAGTGAGTCACATCTTAGTATGAAGTGGTTGAAGCCAACTGTTTCTCCTTCTCACTCCCCCTGCTACTAGTGGAATCAGTTTATTGAGGGAATATAATATAATTTATAATTTGGAATAAGCAAAGGACAAAAGAGGAGATTTTGGAAAGATGGCACCTTGACGAGAACTGGCATGGTTTGGATGATAATCTGAAAGAGTTGAATAGTTAAAGAGTAGGATGAAGGTATTCAGCTGCTGAGGGGAAAAGGCATTGAAGGGTGGGAAACATGGAAGTCAGATTCTGCTTGCTTTGAAATTTTGTATAGGGCGGGCTTGGATTTCTAGAGATGTTACACTGTAGAAAAAAAAACCCATAAGATATTTGAGAGGATTTTGGTGCAATATTTTCATCTTGGTTTCTTTTGTGTGTACAAGTTTTTTCCAGGACTTGCAATTAAATTTTTAAAGTCTCATCATAGTATCTTTTTTTTTTTCACTTAGATTCATATGACTATGGGATATTATGTGAAGGTATTGAACTTCTAAATTCCCTGCTGCGTTGTAACACTTACAAATCAGTTACTGTCTGGTTATCAGTAGACAGTTTGAATTAGAACTGCCAAGTCCCATACTGTCTGGGTATTCAATTATTGAGTAAAGGAGTTTCCTTTTTTCTGTTTTCCATAATTAGGTCATTCCAGAAAGATGAGGATATATAGTGTCTTAACATTCATGGCTTACTGTTGTTTGCTGAAAGGTAAGACACAAAATCCTTTCATTAGGTTCTATATTTTAAATATTTTAACTATAAGATCAAAAGTGAAATAATAAAACGGATATAATTTTTGTATAGAGGACTTTCTATTCTTCCTTCATTATAATTGATAAACATATTTCATAAACCTATTTCACTGGACAAAGATATAAGGAGTATGGACACACTGAAAGAAACAAAATTAACCCATATCCATTACTCGTTGTGTGCATGCTAAGTCGCTTCAGTCATGTCTGATTCTTTGCAACACTATGGACTATAGCCCGCCAAGTTCCTCTGTCCATGGGGATTCTCCAGGCAAGAATAATGGAGTGGATTTCCAGATCCTCCTCCAGGGGATTTTCCCAACCCAGGAATTGAACTTGCGTCTCTTACATCTCCTGCATTTGCAGGCAGGTTCTTTACTACTAGTGCCACCTGGGAAGCCCATCTATTACTCATTATCCATTATCTATTTCCCAAGAATAATTACTGAAAATATCTGGGGAAATGGCCTATGTGTATACTTTTACATATTTGTTTTAAATAAGGACAGGATCATTCTGTCCACCTTGCTCTATGACCTGTTTTATCCAATAAGTATATCCTAAGGAAGAATTGTAGCGTACATGGAATGTCAGGGTAACACAGTACCTGCATCAACCTGAGATGCTCCCTAAATCTCTATACTCATCTGGCCAGACAACTGATTAAGAGTTTGGGGCAATAAGTAGAGAGATCCATTGGAATCTATGATTTAGACTATGTAAATGGCAAATAAGTGTCCAGTCAAAGGACATTCTGGGGATGTCCACATGAAACAAAGTCTTCCTGGTTATAAGTACCCCTTTACCATGTACTAGTTATACAGTAGTGTATGTTTATGAATTTTGGGACAACTTGTTTAGCTAATTTTATTATTCTAACTTGGGGGTGAGATATGTCTCAGGCTCACTGGATAAAATAAATATTTCAGGGAAGTAAGTCTGTAAGTGTAATTATCATGTAAGTGACCAGATAAAGCTTCTGTAAATCCTGGACTCATTCTATAAATTTTTTGAGGAATTTTCCATCTTCTAAAGATTGGTCATCTTTCTTTTCAGCATTTACTATCACAGTTTCCAAGGACCTGTATGTGGTAGAATATGGCAGCAATGTGACGTTGGAATGCAGATTTCCAGTAGACAAACAATTAAACCTGCTTGTGTTAGTTGTTTACTGGGAAATGGAGGATAAGAAAATTATTCAGTTTGTGAATGGGAAGGAAGACCCAAACGTTCAGCACAGTAGCTACCATGGGAGGGCCCAACTGTTGAAGGACCAGCTCTTCTTGGGAAAGGCTGCACTTCAGATAACAGATGTGAAATTGCAGGATGCGGGGGTTTACTGTTGCTTGATCAGCTATGGCGGTGCCGACTACAAGCGGATTACTTTGAAAGTCAACGGTAAGATTTATTATAGATAATAAGGCACAACCTTTGTTAAAACCATGTCTCAGTGTTGAACTTTTTGTTCTTGGAAGTCCAGCTTCACTTTCCACAGCAGCAGTCTGTTATTCATTCATTTGCGTACTCATCCAATGAGCCTTGCTTGAGTACATCCTGTTTGATAGTCCCCAGAGATCTAGAGCCAAACATGACAGTCATGTTTCACAGTACATTCAGTTTTCCTAAAAATTCCCAAGCTTCACTTTTTTATTATTAAAAAGTAATATGTATACACATACTTGCAAATAATTCACATACTATGGAAGAGGATACAATGAACTACAAAAATGTCTCTCCTCCCTTTGCCACTTTCATGGCATGCAAAGGTAATATCATTATTTGTATGTTCCTCCAAGAATTTTTAAATTTAGTACCTGTTTCTCAGTTTTATGAGGTCTGCCAGCATTTTCCTTCCTTGGAAACTCTCTATGTCAAATGTAAATACATATATTAAAAACAAATCCCATTGTAAAATTCACATTCAAAAAGACTTGAAGTCAATCTATGAAGGCAAAAAATAATCATATCAAGTATTGAATAAACGAAGAGTGTGTGAACTGTGCTCACTGGGCACACTTTCATCTTAAACATCTGTGCCAATATTATGTTGGAGCCTTGAAGAGGAACTGTGAATGTCCAATTCCTAGGTACTGACCTATAAATATGATATATGGTCACCTGGGTTCAAAATTTGGGGTTGCTTCTAGCTAAATACAGAGAGGTTAAATGGCAACCCACTCCAGTACTCTTGCCTGGAAAATCCTATGGATGGAGGAGCCTGGTAGGCTGCAGTCCATGGGGTCACTAAGGGTCAGACATGACTGAGAGACTTCACTTTCATTTTTCACTTTCATGCATTGGAGAAGGAAATGGCAACCCACTTCAGTGTTCTTGCCTGGAGAATCCCAGGGACGGCGGAGCCTGGTGGGCTGCCATCTATGGGGTTGCACAGAGTCGGACATGACTGAAGTGACTTAGCAGCAGCAGCTAGCTAAATAAAGGAAAACACCTTAGCTGACCACCCCTGCTTTCACTGTTAAGATCCACAAAATTGAGAGCTGAAAGAATCCCAGACGAGAGCAGCTAGTCCAAACACCCAAAGAAATCTCCACAAAGGATCTTCTATTCACATACTTACTGCGATGATACTTTTGTCGTTTGGACCTCTTTTCCATAGCCTTTTGTAATTTCTTTCAGATATTGAGTTGGAATCTGCCATCTATAGTCACAGTTTTGAGGGTATCTGCTTGCTTCTTTTTTTCACATGGTGACCTTTTAATATGTGACTAGAGTTAAATAGTGTTCCTTGGTGTTTCTATTCCTGACCTAAGCATCAATCTGAAGATCTGTAATATGAATAAGAAAAGTTTACATTTATCATAAAAGTAACTAATCATTATACACTCAAAATAAAATTTATATAGGAATGTGTCTTATTTCATGGTGTATCACTGGGCCTCTGAATTTGGCTCAGTTAATGCTACTGTTGTTAAAATCTCACTTGTCTTATGAAATAGATTTAATTTAATTGTATCTTACCATATGTTTCTCCAGAGCGATATTTATAAAAACAAGCTGATGGGATCCCAGGTTGAGATTTTTAACTTTTCTTCAGTCTATCAGCAGTTATCAGGCATACTATATTTCAAGGTATTGAAGAAATGATCAAGACTTAGCTCCATGAACAGCCAGCATTGTTAGATCTTGGGTGGGTAGGAAGAGTATCAGCCTGGCATAAATGAATTAGAAGGAAGTACAGGGTATAATCTTCTGCTTCCATAAGAAGAGTCTCTCATCAGCCTGTAGGGAGTATGCAGAGAGTGGGAAAGCTGTCCCTGTTGTAAAGTTGTTCTTCCAGTTTTTCTGGGCTCTGTAATGTCCCTTGTGGATTGTGATTTTCTTTGCTGTAGTGTAACACAGTAGAAAACCTTTCAGCACTGATGGTTTTTCCAAGGTGGGGTCCTTGATGGAGCAAAACAGATGACCAGCCAGACTTGAGGATGTGATTTGTTTGACCATTCCATTTCATACTGTAAATTACTAAATTGGCATCCTAGTCCCAGAACATCTCATTGTCATTTGCACACAATGGTCTTGGAGGTTACATTGTGCTGCACTGAAAGCAAGCCAGACACCAAGCTTTCATTGCACTGAAGCCATGCTGGCTTACATGAGCTTTACAACTCAGGGAAGTATAACTCCTGAGTCATCTCCATATGCAAATAATTTCACGAGTAAAGCTGTTGAGCTTCTCTTCCCATCACTGCAAACATGTAGTCTCACAGCTTCCCCACAGGGAGTTCAGTCACCATGGGATTTTAAAGGTGAAACATTTCAAAACTAAAATTTGAGTTTAGTTTTAGATTAACTCAATTATTATTATCACTTTGGTGTTATTGCACCTTTCATTTTTGTTTAAATACCAGATTCTCAGACATTTGACTTTTCAGTTGAAAATGTTATTTTTTCCTTAAACACTGAACCCTATAGCCAGGAAAATGAAGTGCCCATTTATACTTTCAAGAACTTAAATAGGATTAAAAAGTGAAGTCGCTCAGTCATGTTCTACTCTTTGCGACCCCATGGACTGTAGTCCACCAGGCTCCTCCATCCATGGGATTCTCCAGGCAAGAATACTGGAGTGGGTTGCCATTTCCTTCTCCAGGGGATCTTCCCGACTCAGGGATTGAACCCAGGTCTCCTGCATTGCAGGCAGATGCTTTAACCTCTGAGCCACCAGGGAAGCTTAAATAGGATTAGGCAACTTAAAGAACAAAGTATGTGTAGTTATCCTGATAAAGCTAATTTGTTTGTATGGACCAAGGATTAACTGCTTTACCACCCCCATCTCTCCCCCAAATTCACCAACCTGTCTTGTTTAAGTTTTTTCTGTAGCATTTGACCCCATATCATATAAATGTACCTATGTATTTTGTTATTATCTCTCTTCTTCTTCTAGAACATACAGTCCACAAAGACAGAGACTTTGGTCTGTTATATTTATTGCTGTTTTCCTAGGACTTGGCATATAAGAGTAGTAGTAAGACAGGAACACATAAAAAAAAATTTCTTGAATGAATGAATGATGTATTTCCTCAAATAGGATAAATCTAAAATTTTTGAAACTTGAACAAGTTTGGATATATGAAAATTTATTTCCAAGGCTGTTCATCAGGAGCTGTCAGTACTTTCTAAAGAATACCACGTGAGTGCACTTTGGTAGCAGTAAGAAGAGGAAGAGCAACTCTAGCAGTAATTCTGTAGTACTTAAGGGCCAGGCCCCACCCTAAGCACTTTGCCTGTATTACTGCATTTAATCCTTAAGTGACTGCATGGAGTCAGAGCTTATCGTGTTAAAAATGCATATTTTTCACATTTACTAGCTCTGAAATCTGAGTGTATCTTTCAGTAGGTAACATCTTAGAGTCAGTGACATGTGGTGTTACTCTCCTCATTTCATTGATGAGGAAACTGAGATCCAAAGAAATTTAAGTAATTTGCCAACTTCATTCAACTATTAAGTGATGAAGCCAGGTTCTAAACTCAAGCAATTTGGCTCTGAGGTCTGCCCTTAACAGCCAGGTTTTATTTTCTGTGTTTCTACCTCCAAATTGTGTATTGAGCTATATTAATATATTGACTTAAAACTACTGTTAACTTTTCATGGTCTGGATTAGCACATGTGTACTCCAGATCTAGTAAACCAGTCATCTGCAAATGTTTTTGATTATCTATCCCATCAGGAAAGCATGTTAAATATATTTATGTGCATGTGTGTTTATAAAGAATATATTTGTGCTAGTATATAGCTTATGTCATAAGAAATTGACAGTTTTAAAGGCAAAAGAAATTGAACACCACCAATTTCATATGGTTCATATGAAAATACATTGGACAATCTATAAATATAAAAAATACAAATTTTAAAAAGATGACATGAGAATTTAATAAACAGTATTTTCAATGTCTTACTAATTATGATGCTTCACTATCATCAGCTAATATTTCAAAGCATAGTATATCTCAGGTGAAATTCATTGATACCCAAACTGGATGGTCTTGACAATCTTGAAGTTTTTTTTTAACCAATGCCTTGTCCTGTAGAGTTAGGTACTTGTTTTACTTCATAAAGTTGTGGTAAAAAGTGTCACTCCTGACATTTCCTTTTGGTTTTTGCTTAAATTATTGGTAATATCTTCAATGCTCATCTTCTTTGTGGGAAGCCTTTTTATTAGTTGTTCATTTTGTAAGCAGGTTAGTTTCGTTAAAATTAGATAAGAGAACCTGAATATCTATAATAATCTCAAACAAGTCACTGTCTTCCCTTTGGTGTTATAAAATTCCTCTATTCCTTTAAGACTCTCATGAGGCTCCTGAAGTGAGGGGCAGTGTCAGTCAGTAAAATTTGTTAAGCTTAGATTATTTCTTAATTGTTATGATAAAAATACATATGAGTGTATAAGTTCTAATATTTTCTTCTTATACCATTAGTGGTAACACTAAACTATTAGGAGTAAAAATTATGCCAACAGAATAATAACATGTTAACATAGTTGTAATGAATAAAAATGAAATAAAGCTCTTAAGCAATATAAGTGCACTAATCTACTAAAATATTCAGTACATTGAATATCTTAATCCTAAACGCATCCCAAATTAATGATCTAAAATTTAATTGAAGTTAAATGATTTATTAAAATAACCAGCTAAAAGGTTTAAAAAATAAGTATCATAATACAGTATTCTAGATGAAATCCAAGAACAGCAAAAGGACAGTAGGGAAAATCTAGTGAAATGGAACCAAGTATAAGATTTAGTTAACAGTAGTGTTCTAGTGTTGGCTCCTTAGTTAGGATGAAAGTACCATGGTAATGGTGGTAACAGTAGGGGAAACTGGAGGAGAGGTACACGGGTACCCTATACTATCTTTGGAACTTTTCTGTAAATCTAAAACTATTTTAAAATCCTATAAATGCACTTAAACTTTAAAAAGTACCATTCAGGAACATGTATCAACTTTTACAATGACATAATACTATTTGCATTCCTAATTTCTGATCATTCACATAATGTTGAAAAAGTAAATGGCATATCAAAATGAAATTTTCTGTTTATTAAATAAAATGTAAGAAAACAATGCTGAACAGCTGGAGAGGTTTGTATTTATGAAGACAGCTTTACAACAACAAGGGGAGAATGTCCAGGAATAAATTTAAGAATTTGGTCCTTTATAAAAACTATAAAACTTTACTGAGAAACATATAAAGACTTGAATAAATGAACAGACATGTTTTATATTTGGATAAAAGACTACTGGTTTAAAGTTGAAAGTTCTCTTTTCAAACAATCTGTACATTTACTTTGACCTCAATAAAAATAGCAATATACTTTTTCTAGCAAGATAGGTATTCCTTTAAGCCCAAACTTGGCCCAAGTATGAGTGGAAGAGTTGAGGCAGAACTACCAGACATTCCCCACTGCTGAGACATCTGAGCTTTAAGATTATTTCTCTGAGAACAGCCTGGATTGGTATTCTATCTAAGGTTGACAAGACCAAAAAGCCACATGTCTAGTTCTGTGTTAAATGAAAACCATGCCTTCTTTTTGTTCATGACCTAGCTCCATACCGCAAAATCTACCATACAATTTCTGTGGATCCAGTCACCTCTGAACATGAACTAACGTGTCAGGCTGAGGGTTACCCTGAAGCTGATGTCATCTGGACAAGTAGCGATCACCAAGTCCTGAGTGGCAAAACCAGCATCACCAGTTCAAAGAGGGAGGAAAAGCTTTTCAATGTGACCAGCACACTGAGAATCAACACAACAGCTGACAAAATTTTCTACTGCACTTTTCGGAGATTAGGTCATGAGGAAAACAACACAGCTGAGTTGGTCATCCCAGGTAATATTTTGAACATCTCAATTAAAATGAGCCTAGTATTGTCTCTTGGTACATAGCCTGATGCCTGCTCATCATAAACTTTCATTGTTTGTTGAATGAATGAATGAATAAATTATATTTATATGAATGAACTACATTTACAAAATGCATTCTGCTTCCTCACTTCCATTCATCCAAGTCATATTTCTACTTAGTAAACATTAAGGACTGATGCTAAAGCTGAAACTCCAATACTTTGGCCACCTCATGTGAAGAGTTGACTCATTGGAAAAGACTCTGATGCTGGGAGGGATTGGGGGCAGGAGAAGAATGGGACGACAGAGGATGAGATGGCTGGATGGCATCACCAACTTGATGGACATGAGTTTGAGTAAACTACGGGAGTTGGTGATGGACAGGGAGGCCTGGCGTGCTGCGATTCATGGGGTTGCAAAGAGTTGGACACGACTGATCAACTGAATTGAACTGAACTGAAACATTAAGCAAGTATTTATTCAATATGCTGTACGTTCCAGGCATTGGAGGCTCATAGAAAAGTAAAAAACAGTTAACACTCTGCAGGAAATGGATAGTAAAACAGGCAATCTCATTTCATGTTAGAAATGTTCTTGTGGCTGGGGGGATCTGGGGGAGCACCTGAGAGGAAGACTCAACTCAGACCATGTTTCAGGAATCCAGATCTGAGTACGTCACAGCTGTTTCCTTTTTTCCAGAGTTTCTGTGGCAGGAAACACATAGGATGCACTTTTCTGTCTTATTCCAGATGGGAGAGTGCCTTCCTGCCCGTTCTGTCTCCTCCAAGGAAGTCTTCTTAGTGCATAAATCAGTGTTCCCCTGGGCAAGCGACTTGATTTCTCCTGTGCTTTTCACTTTTCTTACATAGTTATAACCTATTGGGCAACAGTATCCTGGAAATACATGGGCTACAATGCGTGAAAATGATTTGAGACTCTTGTTTGCACAGAATCAGCTATATTTTTATCTCACTTTCCTACAGAAGTGGATAAGGCAGGATATAATCTGGTGAGAGGCTCAGACCTTTAGAGAAGGTGAGCCTTGAGAGCGTGATGCTAATATAAACCCAGAGGTCTTCTCAGAGGCACTTCTCACCACACTCTCCTCACCCCCCACTAGATGTTGACAGTAAAGCTCTGATACTTCAGTGAAAACAAACCAAAAATTGAATAGAAAAGGCAAACAATAGGAAAAGACAATCCAGGGTAGCCCGAAGAACAAAAAGAACAAAAGCAGTTTAGAAAAATTAAAGAGTCACTTTGGGAGGAGTTGCATTAGTATTTCCCTGCCATTTAAAAGCTGTTTTATAACAGCTTACTTGTGGGAAGACCTAGGGTTAACTCACCTAACTGTTTGAAATATGTGTTCTCATCTGTCACCTCGCGTTTTTTCCTTTAATACTTGGCACACCTAACTCATAGAGTTATTGACAGACTTTGTAAACTGCCAGCTACCAGAGAAAGACTGACTATGATTGTGGCTTTAAAACTTGAACTAAGTAATCACCAATCATGGCTAATGGTGGGAGGTGGGAGTTAGTCTCTGAGCATCATGTGCCATAAGACCGCTTTTCCTCCTGCAGGGGGGGCTGGAGATAGAATGGTGAAAAGTGCCAATGATTAGATGTCCCAAGGTGTTCAAATGATGGAGAGAGAAAAAAAGCAAACTGTGATCTACAATCATGGCCACAGATGTGGGGAAGAAGGAGCTCTTTTGGGAGTGCCAATTAGCCATCATACTGCATCTTTGCCATGTGCAGTAGGCTGCTAGCTTTTATATTAAGGAATGCAAGAAGAGAAATAATCAAGGCTATCATATAATACTGAGCTGCCACTCCCTGTGAAAAGCATTTTATTAACATTTAGCCTGACAAAAATTCCAGTATCATTTCCATTTTGTAGACTGGTTAAATGATTTGCCAGAGAACTCAAAGCTAGTGAGTAGCTGCAGAACTTAACCCCAGGTCCACCTGTCCAACACCTGGGCTGCTTCCAGTTTTCCATGTTGCCCCCATTTCTGTATCTGAGGTATTTCACCATTCCAGCCACTCATTGGAAAGGAACTTTTGGTACTTAAGAAAATGCTAACCTAAATTAAACTTCAAAGATGATTATTCTCTTGATCCCTCCCAAAGAAAATTTTATCTTTAGTCAGTTTCACTTTATTTTGTTTTTCAGAACCATATCTAGATCCAGCAAAAAAGAGGAATCACTTGGTGACTCTGGGAGCTCTCTTCTTATGCCTGAGTGTAACCCTGGCAGTCATCTTCTGTCTGAAAAGAGATGGTATTTCCTTTATTGTGACAGTCTCTGGTGGGGTTGTGGAAAAATGTATGAGAGTGCTACTGTTGTCACAGTGGCACTTGCTGGGCAGAGCCAGGGATGCTACATCTCCTGTAATATGCAGGACAGTCCCATGTATCGGAAAACTATTCTACCCTATTCAAATGCTAGGGGTGCCCCTAACAGGAAACAGTGATTTATAAAATGCCTTTCTATTAGCCTTCCCTTACAGGGCCAACTTTCAGTCATGCAAAGTATATTTTTAGCTACCATTCTGTAGCATCATTTGAATTGGATGGTGGCAGTAAACACTTGTAGTAACATTTCTAAGGGGGTGAGAGTTGGATCATGGCTGCAGGTAAACCTGGCTTGCCTCTGCAAGGTAGCACAAAGATACTCCACTGTTTCACAGCAGTTATATTATCCTGTGCAGGATTGCAGGGTGAAGATCATGAGAAAAAGGGTGTGCATGGAGGTTGAAGAAGACCAAGTGTTAAACAGTTTCTTTCTATCATGCAAATAATCACAGACTTACAGGAAAGAAAAAGTTAACATGCCTGTTGGTTTCAGTTGAATTTGTCTTGAGTTAGTTACACTGTTATATTGAACTGGGTTCTGGGAGCTTTAAATAATAAAAATAGTTCCTTATGTAGAACAGTGATACTTTTACCACAGAGCAGTTTGCTGAAGGTATTATATAGTTTTCAAAATAATTTTAATGTGTATATTTCTCTATTTACCCAAGGGGACAATTAAAATTCAGGAAAATGTGTCTATTCAAATAATTTCCTTTCATTTTAAGATGATTCAGAGTAAACATTTCCCCAATACTTTGAGAAGTATACCAAAGGATCCGATGATGATCTGTGTGTAGAGTTATCTGATGGCAAATAGGGAAGTGGAAAATGGAAGGGAATTCCAATAGTTGTTGAGAAATTCCCTACAACCCCTTAAGAGGTGGGTGGATCTGGGAAAGGGGTGTAATTGAGGGAGTGGAGGTCAGCTTCTTTTAACAAACAGAGAACTGAAACAGCCAGACTATATGGATCAAGTTTCAGTGATAGGAAGATCCTGAGGTGGTGTTGATTTGTCCAAGGAAGTGGCTGTGACCACAACTTGCATTTCCATGTGAAAAATCATTAACTGACATTAGAAAAGGCTAGAAAACTAAAGTATAATAAAGTGTCTCAGGATATGGTACATCTGTGGGGGAAGAATAAAAAATAAAAGTATATACCCCTGAAGAAAATTTAGGAACAAGATATGTGTTCTAAACTGTTGGGACCCCTGGAAAAAGGAAGTCTACCAGATTTCCTAAGGGATTAGAAATATTTCATAGGAACCTAGGATTTAAACTTGAGTCACTGTGTGGGATGTATAGTTGTATTACATGAAAATAAAAATGACTTTTTTCTTCAAGTGAGAATGATGGATGTAGAAAAATGTGGCACCCGAGATATGAATTCAAAGCAACAAAATGGTAAGAATTTTAGCAGGGATTGGAAGTTGAAGAAAGGAAACAAAAAGTTAAAGAACAAGGGGAAAGCTATCATTATAATCTCCCCTTATTTTACTGAATGCTGAGTGTTGGAACTACCAGCTCCTATTTGTCTCAAGACTCTGATATAAGAACGGTTCCCACAGTCTGAGATTTAGGGATAGCAGAGGGGAGTAGAGGGATGCCCTTTGGGGAGGTGGGAGAAGGAGGCAACTTCTCTCTGCTAGGCCCTTTGCTTTGCATCCTAACATCTCCCTACATTAGGGGACCAAGTTGATTTATGTGGTGATAGATGAATGGATGGGTAGATAGATGAAACTTTTATATCGGGCACTGTGTGTACTGCTTCATGTACAATACCTCAATCTTCTCCCTCCACAATATCAAAGAAGATTTATTTTTTTATTATCCCAGGATAATACTAGATTATCCTGTTTTATAATGGAGAAAGCTAAGAGTCAAGAAGGTAATATGAATTGCTCAAGAACACAAGTCTTGACAAAAATCAGGCTTTCAGTTCAGTTCAGTTCAGTCGCTCAGTCGTGTCTGACTCTTTGCAACCCCATGAATCGCAGCACGCCAGGCCTCCCTGTCCATTACCAATTCCCAGAGTTTACTCAAACTCACGCCCATGGAGTCGGTGATGCCATCCAGCCATCTCATCCTCTGTCATCCCCTTTTCCTCCTGCCCCCAATCCCTCCCAGCATCAGAGTCTTTTCCAATGAGTCAACTCTTCGCATGAGGTGGCCAAGGTATTGGAGTTTCAGCTTTAGCATCATTCCTTCCAAAGAACACCCAGGGCTGATCTCCTTTAGAATGGACTGGTTGGATCTCCTTTGGAGCCTGCTAATCTGACCATGGAACCTAACTCTTAACCTGTTCACTTAAATCTATTTCACCACAAATGTCTACGTTTGTAGAAGTCCAGAAAGACCTCACCCAATCAAGATCATTGAACTAAGAAGAAAACTATATTAAGGTTTCTGATTCTTCTTACATAATTTGAAACCAAACTTCACAATAAGCCCAGGTTTAAAGTTAGTCTAATTACCCTGGACAAGCTCAGGCATATTTCATTATGTAGTCCATAACACTCATTTGTGTTGTAAAGCTAATTAGTGAGTGTTGTTTGGAGCTTCTTAGGGTGACAGACCATCCCAGTTTGCCAAGAAGTAAGGGTTTTCTCAGAGCATGAGTCTTTCAGTTTCATAACCAGGACAGTTCCTGGCAAACCATAGTAGATGGTTACAGTCTATCATGTAAAGGGAATTGGGCATAAAAATAATGTTTCTTTGTCTTGTTGAAAGCTTATTATATCCTCTAGCAAATATATCTTATGTTTCTCATTTTTACTCTCCAGCTACACAGTTTGAGGAGACGTAATCCAGTGTTGAAACTTCTGCTCTTAAAACAGGGATTCTCAGCCTGTGGTTTGGGTTTATCAGACCAGAGGTATGCAGTGGGCCAGGGGGCTGCAGATGATGGAGAACTTAAAAAGCCCAAGCTCCGAAAACAGAAGCTCAGAAAGAAGAGGAGGACAAAGGAAGAAGGAATAAAGGTACCCTGGAAGGAAACATTGGTACTTCCGAATGGTGGAAGACTCATCAATACATGTGAAAAGGAGAAAGGACACTTCTAAATGATGAACTTCCATGCACATTATCCATCACTCATCTTAGAAAACAGGTTGAGATTCCCTGATTTAATGGTCAGTTCCTACAGAAGTGCCCTTTGCCTTTACTCAGTGTCTTGATTTGTCTTCTGGTTGATTGAACATCCTAGTGTTGCCACAGTGTGTGAGTATGATTTATTTTTATTTATTTTTAGTCTGTGGGGTCTTGTCATATAAGTGTGGTTGTGAGTAATTTCTTCTAAAGATATGCTGTAGTAGAAAGTAACACTTTGTCACCAGACCAAATTTACTGCTCGATGACTTGTATGTGTCGAGTGAAATGTAGTATTTTTTAAGTATTTGATATCCTCTATAACTGTCAGTACTTACGAATCATAGAGAACAAATCATTAGTTTGTATAAGATATTTTTAATGCCTTATTTAACCCACTGATACTTCAATTGACTCAGATAATCTTATTCTCAGACCTCAAAATAAGATATGTTACCAAAATATCTCTTATATTTAAATAGCAGCTTTACAACTATGTGTGCATATAATCTCATTTCATCCCTGTAGCAGCTGTGTTGTGGTAAGCACTATTATTCTACCTGTTTCACAGCTGAGGGAGCAGAGGTACAGAAACGTGACCAAGGCAGTATATAGCAGACTTCAGATTTCCAAAGGTGTCACCCTTCATCCTTTTATTTATTTATTTATTTAAATTGAGGTATAGTTGATTTACAGCGTCATGCCAATCTCTGCTCTTAAGCAAAATAACTCAGTTATATATATATATATGTTCTTTTTTAATTATTAAAGAATTAATAAAAGCACTTTTTTACCTTCTGTCCTTTTAGAATATAATTTACAGCTATGCTTTACTTTAAGACATGTTCATTCAGTGAACATTTAGGAAGTGCCCTAGCGTGTCAATCACTGTGCCAGGCAGAGTCTACAGATGTGAGCAAGATAAGGAAACTTCCCTCTAGGACCTCATAATATAATAAGGACATCAATAAGAAAATGTATTGCTATAATATGCTATAATGCACTTATGGCACTAGGTATAAGAGGAGAAAAATGTTGTGAGGAAGAAAGTTTAGAAAGCTTCCAAAGGAGGGGATTCTCTGGGTAGCCAGTCAGTGTGTTCCTGGACAGTTGAAAAGCGTAAATATTTTAAAAATCAAAGCGATTTCAGTTTATGAGATATCAGTATTCTTTAAAACCATGGAAAATGGCTCCTGAAATCCTTTTCTTTTTTTTTTTCTAATTTTATTTTATTTTTAAACTTTACATAATTGTATTAGTTTTGCCAAATATCAAAATGAATCCGCCACAGGTATACATGTGTTCCCCATCCTGAACCCTCCTCCCTCCTCCCTCCCCATACCATCCCTCTGGGTCATCCCAGTGCACTAGCCCCAAGCATCCAGTATCGTGCATCGAACCTGGACTGGCAAATCCTTTTCTATCACTGTATTTACCCCTGATGTGTTTGCCTTTGCCATGAAATTTGATGCTTATGTATATAGGGCCTGGTATTGTTAATAGGAGTTTTATTTTTTATTTAAATGCAACTGAATTTTGAATTTATACTTTTTCATAATTTGAAATTCAAGAAGTCCTATAGGAGACATTAAAAAGTCTCCATTCCATCCTCCTACTCATCTAGTTTCCCTTTACAGAAGCAACCACTCTTATCTTTTGTTCATTTGTCTTCTAAAGATATTCTGTGAATATATGTGGAAATACTTACAAAATGTATATATTTTTGATTTTTGCTTTTTTCCACATAAGTGGTAATGCATTATGCATCTGCTGTGCACTTTGCTATCTTATTTAATATACTATTTCTTATGTACTAGATAGAACAAATGTGAAGTTCCTAGAGGCTGGGCACTGTCTTGTTTGTTCTAGGTCATCTTTTCCATAGCCTCTTAGTGTCTTTCAGAAGATATGTGTGCATGCTAAGTCACCAGTCATGTCCCTGTGCGACCCTATGGACTGTAGCCTGCCAGGCTTCTCTGTCCATGGAATGCTCCAGGCAAGAATACTGAAATGAGTTGCCCTGCTTTTCTCCAGGGGATCTCCTCATCCCAAGGATCAAACCCACGTTTGACCTTATGGGAGACATAAAAGAAGTGGGTTCGATCCCTAGGTTGGGAAGATCACCTGGAAGAGGGCAGGGCAACCCATTCCAGTATTCTTGCCTGGAGAATTCCATGGACAGAGAAGCCTGGCAGGCTACAGTCCCAGGGTGATACACACCAAATAGTTACTACATTTAGACAACCAGCCTTTGTCGAGTACTTGCTCTATGACTGTGTTTGGATTTGGTTTATTTTATGTTTCTCAAAGAGATAATGTGTTTCTCACAATGGATTTTCCAGAATGTACCATGTCAACCTGGCCTTAAAGGATGACTTTATTGCTAAGTCTGTATGACAGAATCATGTCTGGAACTTTTTTTTTTTTTTTCTGTTTTCTCTTGAGTATAAACTTGACTTTGATGTTGCACTTTTAAAATATGTGTTCTTTTTGGAAATTCCAGTCAAGAACCTTGACCCTAGATCCTCATTTGTGTAAGAAAAGGCTTGTGAGGCCTGTGAGCTACCTGAACCCTTGAGTCCAACCAGTTCTTACCACTACACAGGTCTCCTAAGATACTGCTTTCCAAAGGTTCAGATGCCCTCTAAGGAGATCCCAGAATATTTCTTCCCTCCTCACTCACCTGGATCAGTGACAAGGAAAATATTCTTTGCTTTGCCACACTGACTCGATGGACGTGAGTCTGAGTGAACTCCGGGAGTTGGTGATGGACAGGGAGGCCTGGCGTGCTGTGATTCATGGGGTCGCAAAGAGTCAGACACGACTGAGCGACTGAACTGAACTGAACTGAAGGCTGAAGAAACAGAATTTCCAACAGAAATTTTCCTCTTATCTTTTTGTACGTGTTCATTTGCACAATATCCCTTGTTTGAGTGACAGTATCCTTTGTTTTGTGTGGAGTACAAGCAAGAATTTGGTTCAGCAAGTGGTGAAATCTGTTCATTCCTAAATCTTAATGCCTTTTTGTGGTGTTGGATTTCTAAGGCACTTTATTCCTTTGTCTTGTGTTTCATTGTAAATGATACAGGCAGAGATGATATCTAATTCTGCATTTGTCATTGTTTACACATGCATTAATTTAATAAAATATTCTTATTTATTTTCTTTCTCAGTTCATCTGCATATCGATTTTCTTGTTTCCTACATGTTTTATAAAAACATTCTGAGTTTAACATCGTGATGGAGACAATTACTTGGAATATCTTCAGCTACGTTCTTAGTTCTGTTTTTCATAGCTATGTAAGCATAGCTTCTATGTTTACACAGTATACTCTTGCAACCCATATGATGAAAAATATCAAAAGATGTTTTAAAGACTGTATTGAAAATTTTCATCCTCTCTCACTAGATAGCTTCCTTTAGGATAGTACCAAGAAGAGAGTCAAAATTGTGACGTTCAGATCACTATTGTGAAGATCTGAGGGAAGGGAGATGAGAGAAAAGTGATCTTCGAAAGAACTATAAGGAAATGAAGGGACTTTCCTTTACAAGAGTACTCTTCTCAGATCAGTAGACATGGATATGCAAGCCCATGCATGTGAAGCTGGATTTATTCAGTCATCAAGTTCTGAAAAGGAAGTGAGAAACCTAGAACAAAGTTGAGGATTAAGGCCTGGCACAGGGTGGGACAGTGAGATTTAATGTGTCAACTAACTTACATAGTCATCAATCTTAACTTTAAAGAGACTTTTAATCATTTCTGTAAATCAGACACTCTTAAAAAATAATGATGACTATTTCTAAGAATATATGACAGATTATAGATGATTCTAAAGAAAAAGCATCAGTATCTTTGTAGAATGATGATATAATGTTTAAGCTACTGCTGAGCAATGAAAGCAATAAAAATCTTTAGCTAACATCAGAATATTTCACCTTTCTGACTAGACTTCCTGGCTGGCTTTGGTGGTCATGGTTCTGGATGAAATTTTGTGACATTGGAAGGGTCTATATTGTAGGAAAGTTAGCCTGAAAATGGACCATGAGCTTTCATTAAGGTTTTACTCCATCCCATTTATAAGGATGTGACTGTCTGCCACAAGTGGACCTAATGTATTTTTATCTAAATATTTTAGAAACATATCAGTTCAGTTCAGTTCAGTTGCTCAGTCGTGTCCGACCCTTTGCGACCCCATGAATCGCAGCACGCGAGGCCTCCCTGTCCATCACCAACTCCCAGAGTTTACTCAAACTCATGTCCAGCGAGTCGGTGATGCCATCCAGCCATCTCATCCTCTGTCGTCCCCTTCTCCTCCTGCCCCCAATCTCTCTCAGCATCAGGGTCTTTTCCAATGAGTCAACTCTTCGCATGAGGTGGACAAAGTATTGGAGTTTCAGCTTTAGCATCAGTCCTTCCAATGAACACCCAGGAGTCATCTCCTTTAGAATGGACTGGTTGGATCTCCTTGCAGTCCAAGGGAGTCTCAAGAGTCTCCTCCAATACCACAGTTCAAAAGCATCAATTCTTCAGCGCTCAGCTTTCTTCACAGTCCAACTTTCACATCCATACATGACCACTGGAAAAACCATAGCCTTGACTAGAGACAGACCTTTGTTGGCAAAGTAACGTCTCTGCTTTTTAGTATGCTGTCTAGGTTGGTCATAACTTTCCTTCCAAGGAGTAAGTGTCTTTTCATTTCCTGGCTGCAATCACCACCTGCAGTGATTTTGGAGCCCAAAAAGATAAAGTCTGACACTGTTTCCACTGTTTCCCCATCTATTTCCCATGAAGTGATGGGACCAGATGCCATGATCTTCGTTTTCTGAATGTTGAGCTTTAAGCCAACTTTTTCACTCTCCTCTTTCACTTTCATCAAGAGGCTCTTTAGTTCCTCTTCACTTTCTGTCATAAGGGTGGTGTCATCTATAGGTTACTACTATTTTAAAACTTAGAATTCAGAATTAACTTTTTCACTATATATATACAAAACCAAATTTGTGAAGATAAATACATTTCATTTTTATAATTTTTCCCTCTTCCAGGCCCCCTGAGTTTCAAGGAAATTAATATTATAAGCCAAATTTTTCCTATTATAATTTAAATATTTTCAGAATTATCTGTATTTTAAAAGAGATTAGGGCCTTTCCTGGTGATCTACTGGCTGAGAGTCTGTACTTTCAATGTAGGGGGTCTGGGTTTAATCCCTGATCAGGAAGCTAGATCCCATATGCCACAATTAAGGGTTTGCATGCTGCCACCAAAGATCCTGCATGCTGCAACAAAGATGGGAGATCCTATATGCTGCAACTAAGACTTGGTGCAACCAGATAAATAAATAAATATTTTTAAGAAGTTAAATTTTAACCAAATTGAAGCAGTTATCATTCAGTTGCTCAGTTGTGTCGGATTCTTTGCATCCCCATGGACTGCAGCATGCTGGACCTCCCTATCCTTCACTGTCTCCCAGAGTTTTTTGAGACTCATGTCCATTGAGTCGATGATGCCATCCAACCATCTCATCCTTTGTTTCCCCCTTCTCCTCCTACCCTCCATCTTTCCCAGCATCGGTCGCTTTTAGGCTGGTCATAACTTTCCTTCCAAGGAGTAAGTGTCTTTTCATTTCATGACTGCAATCACCATCTTCAGTGATTTTGGAGCCCAAAAAGATAAAGTCTGACACTGTTTCTACTGTTTCCCCATCTATTTGCCATGAAGTGATGGGACCAGATGCCATGAAATGGCAAATGAGTTGACTGTTCGCATCAGGTGGCCAAAGTAGTGGAGTTTCAGCTTTAGCATCAGTCCTTCCAATGAATATTCAGGACTGATTTCCTTTAGGATTCACTGGTTGGATCTCCTTGCAGTCCAAGGGACTCTCAAGAGTCTTCTCCAACACTGCAGTTCAAAAGCATCAATTCTTTGGTGCCTTCTTTATGGTCCAACTCTCACGTCTGTACATGACTACTGGAAAAACCGTAGCTTTGACTATATGGACCTTTCTCAGCAAAGTGATAGCTCTGCTTTTTAATACACTGTCTACATTTGTCACCACCTCATGCGAAGAGTTGACTCATTGGAAAAGACTCTGATGCTGGGAGGGATTGGGAGCAGGAGGAGAAGAGGACGACAGAGGATGAGATGGCTGGATGGCATCACTAACTCGATGGACATGAGTCTGAGTGAACTCTGGGAGTTGGTGATGGACAGGGAGGCCTGGTGTGCTGCGATTCATGGGGTCGCAAAGAGTCAGACACGACTGAGCGACTGAACTGAACTGAACTGAACATTTGTCATAGCTTTTCTTGCAAGGAGCAGGTGTCTTAATTTCATGGTTGCAGTCACCATCCACAGTGTTTTTGGAGCCCAAGAAAATAAAATAATTATGATAATTACTATTTATTGATCATGTACTCTGTGTCAGGCACTAGGATTACACACATTATCTCATTTAATGTCATGGCCTGGTGATGAGGTGTGCCACAAAAGTTCACCACATTCACCTGGAAAGTTACCAAATCAGTAAAGTTAAGAAAAACTTGAGCGTTCATAAGGCAAAATTGGAATTCCTTGGTGCTCCAGTGGATAAGAATCTGCCTGCCAATGCAGGGGACATGAGTTTGATCCCTGCTCCAGGGAGATTCCATGTGCTGTGGAGCAGCTAAGCCCGTGTGCCACAACTGCTGAGACTGCATGCTGCAATTCCTGAAGCCCATGCATCTAGAGCCTGTGCTTCTCAACAAGAGAGGTCACTGCAGTGAGAAGCCTGAGCACCTCAACAAAAAGTAGCCCCAGGTTGCTACAACTAGAGAAAACCCACATGCAGCAATGAAGATCCAGCACAGACAAAAATAATTTTTTAAGGCAAAAATAAATAACTTCATAATTGCAGTGATATTATGGGAAGGTGTTTTTTTTTTTTTAAAGAGTTTGTATTATAATTCTTGCTGATTGTTTACTTATTTTCCCTTGAGAGAAAAATACAATGGTCATTCAAATGTTTTATATATATATATATATATATATATAAAACTGTAACATTAATTTTTAATGGAGAGTAAGTTGTGGAACACTGGCTAATATATACACTTCTCAGTTTCTTACTGTTGTGAAACTATTGTATTTTGACTGTTTTCCACCAATTTGTGATGTGAGTGCTGATTCTATAGTATAACAATGAAGTTGGATGGACAGAAAATTCTGAATATATATTTGCACT
Organism: Bos javanicus; assembly: GCF_032452875.1. Lineage (NCBI taxonomy): Eukaryota > Metazoa > Chordata > Mammalia > Artiodactyla > Bovidae > Bos > Bos javanicus. Next base: position 39,829,540 of record NC_083875.1, on the reverse strand, counting down.
CAAGTAAATATGATCAGTAAACAGATCACTGATCTCCACTTTCCAGTCGATGTGCCCTCTCTAGGATATCTCTTTTTATAGAAATGAGAGTGGCTTATACTATCTCACCAAGAAGGGAGACAGGCTGGGGAGATCGGCAGCAGCCTAGGGTGTGGAGTGAAATCTCACCCACAACCCAGGATTCAGTTCCTCATCAGAGGTTTTCAGTCCAGGTGGGAAACCAAGGGATGACCCAGAGAGGGAAAGGAGGTCAAAAATGGTAAGTAGAGACTCCCACTGCAAGGATGGGGCCTGAGCATCATCATCATCCTGGTTGAAGGGGAGGTAGAAGGAGGTGAAGATGCATCCATTTTCTACACTTGCAGTGTCTCTTGGCTGGAGATCTGTCAAAGAATCACACACTCTCACATTCACACTTTGAGAGCCCTGAGGATGACTACAGTGGTGACAGAACTGAATGAGGACAGCGTTCCAATGCCTACATTTTGGGACAGGAAAATTCTCAACATAAGAAATAAATGGTTTACCAGAATAAGTTCTTCTGGCAGGATTGTGTTATATCTCAACATAATAATCTTATTTTTCTCTGTGTATTTCCTGCCTCCCTCTTGGGCATCTGAGGGTCAGTTTTCCTTCCCAAGCCCATGCCAAAGCTGAGACCTAGAAGGTACCACTTTGATACATAAATTCCACTCCCATTTCCCACAGTTCTACTATAAGTATCTCAGTGGGTGACAAACTCTTCAGACTTCTTCTACATGCCAAACATTTACATGGTATTGTGGGGGAATCAAAGATATTTAACGTGACTCATGCTCTCATGAAGCTTACAGTCTGAGGAGACAGTATATAAATTTAGGAATAATTAAACAAGAGAGAAGATGAGACTTTAAAAAATGTCTCAAGACAGAAGAGAGGACAGCAAATGCTGTGAAGTAAAGGAGGGAACAAATAGTAAGGGCTAGGAAACCTTCACCAAGTAAGCCGGATTCAACTCGGACCCTGGAGAATGGAGAAGATATCGACTTCTTTATTTGTTTTAACTGGAGGATAATTACTTTGCCATGTTGTGTTGGTTTCTGCCATACAACAATGTGAATCGGCCATAAATATACATATCCCCACTCCCTCTTGAACCTCCCAGATGCCTAATTCTGATGATGTGTGTCTTAGTCCACTTGAGCTGCTATAACAAAATACCACAGATTTGGCGGCTTATTAGCAGAGTTTATTTCTCATCATTTGGAGACTGGGAAATCCAAGATTAAGGTACCAGCCTGGTTGTATTCTGGCCAAGACCCTCTTCCTAGTTCATAGATGGCACTTTTCTCTCTGTGTTTTCACATGATGGAAGGGCCAAGGGATCTCTGTGAGATCTCTTTTGTAAAAACACTAGATCCCATTCATGAGAGCTCTACCCTCATAACCTAAGCACCTCCCAATGGCCCCATCATCCTAATATCATCATCTTTCAGGGTTAGAATTTTAACATGTATCAATGGTGGGGGGCACAAACTTAACAGAGAGTAGCAGTGTGGAAAGCAGTTTCTTTTCATACAGGAGAAATCTAACAAAGAAAATCTGCAATCCCTTACATGATACAACCCCTGAAAAACATAATTTGGCAATATCTATCAAATTATAAATGACCCAGAAATTCTGCTTGCGGAAATTTACCCTACAGTTATATGCTCATATGTGCAAAATGACATATGCATAAGGCTATTTATTGCAGCTTTCTTTCTAATAGCAAAACACTGGAAACAACCCAACTGCCCACCAATAGGGAACTTGTTAAATAAGTGTGGTGGCACATCCAAACAACAGAATACTATATTAGACAGCCACATCAACAAATAAGGAAGTTCTTTCTGCACTGGCATGAAACAGATCTCCAAGATACATTTATTAAGTAAAAAAGGTATAAAAGAGTACGATATGCTGCACTTTGTACATTGGCAACCCACTCCAGTACTCTTGCCTGGAAAATCCCATGGACGGAGGAGCCTGGTGGGCTGCAGTCCATGGGGTCCCTAAGAGTCGGACACGACTGAGCGACTTCACTTTCACTTTTCACTTTTATGCATTGGAGAAGGAAATGGCAACCCACTCCAGTGTTCTTGCCTGGAGAATCCCAGGGACGGGGGAGCCTGGTGGGCTGCCATCTCTGGAATCGCAGAGTCGGACACGATTGAAGTGATTTAGCAGCAGCAGCAGCAGTACATTATATTAATTATGTATACAGCATGTATACTATGAGCACTTTTCACAATAAGTACTTGGTACCCTATGTATACTGTGTATACTTAATTTGTATATTATGTACACTATGCATCTTTTCAGATAAAATTTTTGCATTTTTGGAAGGAAAAAATATAGATACATATTTCCTTGTATATGCAAAAATGCATATCTGAAAGGATGCATCCAAAATTGGTTGCTTTTGAAGGGGCATATTGGGTTTATAGTGGAGAGAATTTTATGGCATAACCTTTTGAATTAAATGATTACTTATTCCAAATAATTATAATTTTAAAAGTCTGAGCTCGATTATTTGCCTTTCAGGGACTTTCATGTACTTTTAAGAAATGATAACTCTCATTAGTGTATAAGGCCAAATATAAGCATCAGAGGTAAGGCAGTTTGAACAACTGAATTCAACAACCACAGGATTTCAATCCATCAGTTCAGTTCAGTTCAGTTGCTCAGTCGTGTCCGACTCTTTATGACCCCATGAACTGCAGCATGCCAGGTCTCCCTGTCCATCACCAACTCCCGGAGTCCACCCAAACCCATGTCCATCGAGTTGGTGATGCCATCCAACCATCTCATCCTCTGTCGTCCCCTTCTCCTCCTGACCTCAATCTTTCCCAGCATCAGGGTCTTTTCAAATGAGTCAGCTCTTCGCATCAGGTGGCCAAAGTATTGGAGTTTCAGCTTCAACATCAGTCTTTCCAGTGAACACCCAGGACTGATCTCCTTTAGGATGGACTGGTTGGATCTCCTTGCAGTCCAGGGACTCTCAAGAGTCTTCTCCAACACCACATTTCAAAAGCATCAATTCTTCGGCATTCAGCTTTCTTTATAGTCCAACTCTCACATCCAATTGTACTGAATTACTTTCTTTCATGTAATTTTCCCTGTTTTTCCCTAGCCTCACTGCCAGCACAGCCTCTAGTATGTGGAAGACTGATCAGTTTATTTATGGGCTCTCATTAAGTAGCTGTGGGCCTGGATCCTTATGGTAATAAAGGACACTTTATAAATAATGAGTAGGCCAAATAAACCCATTGTTTATAGAGCCATAGACATGTAATGGAGAAGGCAATGGCAACCCACTCCAGTACTCTTGCCTGGAAATTCCCATGGATGGAGGAGCCTAGTAGGCTGCAGTCCATGGGGTCTCAAAGAGTCAGACACCACTGAGTGACTTCACTTTCACTTTCATGCATTGGAAAAGGAAATGGCAACCCACTCCAGTGTTCTTGCCTGGAGAATCCCAGGGACGGAGGAGCCTGGTGGGCTGCCGTCTATGGGGTCGCACAGAGTCAGACACGACCGAAGTGACTTAGCAGCAGCAGCAGCAGCAGAAGCAGCAGACATGTAATATGCTTCCATAGGTATGAACTAACTAAAATATCTGTACTAATATCACCTCACTATTAGCAAGGTGAAAAGACAGCCTTCAGAATGGGAGAAAATAATAGCAAATGAAGCAACTGACAAACAACTAATCTCAAAAATATACAAGCAACTCCTACAGCTCAACTCCAGAAAAATAAATGACCCAATCAAAAAATGGGCCAAATAACTAAATAGACATTTCTCCAAAGAAGACATACAGATGGCTAACAAACACATGAAAAGATGCTCAACATCACTCATTATCAGAGAAATGCAAATCAAAACCACTATGAGGTACCATTTCACACCAGTCAGAATGGCTGCGATCCAAAAGTCTACAAATAATAAATGCTGGAGAGGGTGTGGAGAAAAGGGAACCCTCTTACACTGTTGGTGGGAATGCAAACTAGTACAGCCACTATGGAGAACAGTGTGGAGATTCCTTAAGAAACTGGAAATAGAACTGCCTTATGACCCAGCAATCCCACTGCTGGGCATACACACTGAGGAAACCAGAAGGGAAAGAGACACGTGTACCCCAATGTTCATCGCAGCACTGTTTATAATAGCCAGGACATGGAAGCAACCTAGATGTCCATCAGCAGATGAATGGATAAGAAAGCAGTGGTACATATACACAATGGAGTATTACTCAGCCATTAAAAAGAATACATTTGAATCAGTTCTAATGAGGTGGATGAAACTGGAGCCTATTATACAGAGTGAAGTAAGCCAGAAGGAAAAACATCAGTACAGTATACTAACGCATATATATGGAATTTAGAAAGATGGTAACAATAACCCGGTGTACGAGACAGCAAAAGAGACACTGATGTATAGAACAGTCTTATGGACTCTGTGGGAGAGGGAGAGGGTGGGGAGATTTGGGAGAATGACATTGAAACACGTAAAATATCATGTAAGAAACGAGATGCCAGTCCAGGTTCGATGCACGATACTGGATGCTTGGGGCTAGTGCACTGGGACGACCCAGAGGGATGGTATGGGGAGGGGGGAGGGAGGAGGGAGGAGGGTCTAGGATGGGGAACACATGTATACCTGTGGCGGATTCATTTTGATATTTGGCAAAACTAATACAATTATATAAAGTTTAAAAATAAAATAAAATGAAAAAAAAACAAAAACAAACAAAAAAATAAATAAAATGCTTCTCCCAGCACCCCAGACTTAACAGGGACCCCTTCCTGGCTCAAGAAGCGCAAAAATAAATAAATAAATAAATAAAATATCTATACTTTGGGAAAGCTTGCAAGAATGGTCCCAACTTACGTTTATCCAGTTGGAAAACTGAGGTTAGCACTAGTGAAGTTTTTGCAAACTGCAAAGTGTAGCTTTGATCAGCATTTTGGGGGCTATTGGTGACTATCAAAATTCCCAGGCCTAGGCTTCCCCTTTCAGCATCTTGGCTTCTGCCTGAGAAACTTTGGCTGTCTGCCCGGACATCAAGCATCCAACCTTTGACAAGGCACAAAAAGCTGTTTTTGCCTAAGTGCTCTGCAGTGGTGAAAAATCAAGAGAGAGATCATGGAGAAGTTACTCGATAGACAACAAAATTTACATAACTGAAACTGATTAGAAGAACTTTTTTGTTGTGAGAACTAAAGAAAATGCTGTGTCAGGACCGAGTAATAGAAAAACTAATACAAGTCTCAGCAAGTGACTGAGAGCAGCCTTCATCTGTCAACCGTCTGTCTTCCTTTCTGGACACAGATGATTTAGCAAGCATAGAATGGTTCCTTCCTAGGACATGAAGGTGTTTGGAGACTTAAAAACTTTAAAATTATTTGGGTATCTAGGAGAAAAAAATGCAAAAACCTGCAAAAGACAAAAGCAACAAACACATGTTTATACTTACCACAAGCTCTATTGAAGTTGCTTCACTCCAAGTGACTGAATGAAAAAAAAAAAAAAAGCTGTATTGAGAGATGAAAATGTATTTGGGAAGAGTGAGAGAATGCTTTTAAACACCTGGAGTCATCTAGACCCGAGTTCCAGTCTTTTTAACTCTATGACCATGGCAATGTTTTTTAACTTCACTGAACCTATTTCCCTTTGACTAAAATGGGGTAAGGACTAAATGAGGCAGCATACCTAGAGTACTTAGTACTACGCCTGGTGCTTAGAAAGTCTACAGTTTGTGTGTTGATATTATTGATGCCAAGAAATGGTTTATTATTTTCAGGTTCAAGAGCTAATAATCAGTCAAACTGTTACTGTTATGGATGACTTAAACTATTTTTTTTAATTGAAAGAATTTACTGTTAAAATTATTTATTTTTAAAAATAAAAAATTGAAAACTGAAGTGTTTAATTTTTCTATCTTAAAAGTCAAAACAACTGAATTTAAATTAGGTCAAGTTAAAGGACTATCATTAGACTATCATTTTTGAATTTTTCATAATGTCAAAATTAACTAGAATTCCTTTTCTTTTTTAGTTTGCACATTTAAAATTCTGGCATTCCTTTTTGGTTCATCTAGGCGCTTCATGTTGACAAATGATGAGCTACTATAAAGCAGAAGTTAGTTACATAGGATAACTTAAAACTTATTTAGGGGAAATTTAGTAAATGTTTATTTTAATAAACCATGTTTTGTTTGTTTTTAAAGAAGGATGCTTCATTCTTTGCTAGTTTCAGAACAAACAGCTTTATAGTGGAAAGCAATTCCTCTTTTTACACCTCAGGTTAAATATTTGTCTATTTTTCAGTCAAACTGAAAACATAACAAAACAATGACCCAGCTTGTTTCTAACTACACAGAAATGAATACACCGTTAACAATGTTTCCTCTTCATTGAACACTGGCTGTGCACCTACTGTATCCTCTAGACATTGTGGAGAATACAGCTATGACCCAGATATCCAAGCTGCCTTAAGAACATGAAGATTGAAACATACTATCATTAGTTATGGGCATAGCTCCTGTTCTTCCAAAAACAAAACAAACCAAAAGACACAAGTAAGAATTTGTTAGAAATAAGAACACAAACCACTGAATCACCAGAAAATTATTAAAGTGCTTTGAACTCAACCTTTATACCCTCTACCACTTGAGTTATATTTTATCAAACTACTGTTAATTCATGTATTTAGGTACCTCAGTGACTGTAATCCAAATATGGTATTTTTGTATTGATAGTTCCATGTGTTCTAGTACATTATCACAGCACTGGAAAACACATGGAAGAGAGTCAATAACTGGTATTAAGTTTTTTGGTTTGGGAGATGTTTTGCTGTTGTTTTGTTTTTTAGTATTTACTACACACTGGGCAGTGTTGCGGAGAAGGCAATGGCACCCCACTCCAGTACTCTTGCCTGGAAAATCCCACTGACAGAGGAGCCTGGTAGGCTGCAGTGCATGGGGTCGCTAAGAGTCGGACACAACTGAGTGACTTCACTTTCACTTTTCACTTTCATGCATTGGAAAAGGAAATGGCAACCCACTCCATTGTTCTTGCCTGGAGAATCCCAGGGACGGGGGAGCCTGGTGGGCTGCCATCTATGGGGTCGCACAGAATCAGACACGACTGAAGCGACTTAGCAGCAGTAACAGCAGCAGGGCAATGTTGTGAGTGCTTTATGTGTGTTAATTCATTTAATCTTCCTAAAAATCCTGTGAAGAAAGTACTGTTATCTTCTCTTTACAGATGAAGAGATTGAGGAACAGCAAGTTTAGGTAATTTAGCCAAAGTCATGCTGCTAGAATGTAAAAAGTTTGCCTTCAGAGCCTGTGCTCTTAAACTCTGCACTATGTTACATCCAAATGAGTGACTGAGTCATGTTAATTGTGGTTTCAAAGTTTAATGCTGTTGGAGCAGTACACTATAGTGATACCTGCTGGGCTGAACAATTTCAGAAGCAGCCTGAGGTTTGTTAGCCCATGTATTTTTGTTTCTCCAGGCAATGGGGGCTAATCTGACTAGCACTACTATAGATATTCTAGTATGGGTCTTTCATTGAATCTTTAAACACATATCTGTTCAGCATATACCCAATCGTACAATTGCTGAATCATTGATATATACCTAAGAGTAGAATTTCTGGGGCAGAGTGTAGAAATTACTGGAAAGTGTACCAATTTGCATTCCTAAACATCAATGTATGGGAATTCCAGTTGCTCCACATTCTCAGCAACATTTGATATTTTCTGTTTCTTTTAAACATTCTTAAATGGATTCGTAGAGGTATTACTTTATGGTTTTAATTCACATTGCTTTGTTGACTGATAGAGTTGACCTCCTTTTCATATGTCTGTTGGCCACCTGGCAGTAAACTTCTATGAAGTGTCTTTTCCAGTGTTTTTGTCTACTTTTCTGTTAGGTTGTCTATCTTACTGATATTGTAGGAATTCTTAACACATTCTAGATATATCAGACATATGAATTAAATATATCTTCTTCCATTCTGTGGGTTTTCTATTCCCTCTCTTAGTGGGTCCTTTGGATGAACAAACATTCTTAATTTTACATAGTGCAAATCATCAATTTTTTTGCTTTATGCCTAGTACTATTTTTTAGATTATAAAAATTCAATTCAGTTCAGTTCAGTTCAGTCGCTCAGTCATGTCCGACTCTTTGCAACCCCATGAATCGCAGCATGCCAGGCCTCCCTGTCCATCACCATATTCCAGAGTTCACTCAAACTCATGTCCGTCAAGTCAGTGATGCCATCCAGCCATCTCATCCTCTGTCGTCCCCTTCTCCTCCTGTGCCCAATCCCTCCCAGCATCAGAGTCTTTTCCAATGAATCAACTCTTCGCATGAGGTAGCCAAAGAACTGGAGTTTCAGCTTTAGCATCATTCCTTCCAAAGAACACCCAGGACTGATGTCCTTCAGAATGGACTGGTTGGATCTCCTTGCAGTCCAAGGGAGTCTCAAGAGTCTTCTCCAACACCACAGTTCAAAAGCATCAATTCTTCGGCACTCAGCTTTCTTCACAGTCCAACTTTCACATCCATACATGACCACTGGAAAATCCACAGCCTTGACTTGACAGAGCTTTGTTGGCAAAGTAATGTCTCTACTTTTTAATATGCTATCTAGGTTGGTCATAACTTTCCTTCCAAGGAGTAAGCGTCTTTTCATTTCATGGCTGCAATCACCATCTGCAGTGATTTTGGAGCCCAAAAAGATAAAGTCTGACCCTGTTTCCACTGTTTCCCCATCTGTTTCCCATGAAGTGATGGGACCAGATGCCATGATCTTCATTTTCTGAATGTTGAGCTTTAAGCCAACTTTTTCACTCTCCTCTTTCACTTTCATCAAGAGGCTTTTGAGTTCCTCTTCACTTTCTGCCATAAGGGTGGTGTCATCTGCATATCTGAGGTTATTGATATTTTTCCCGGCAATCTTGATTCCAGCTTGTGCTTCTTCCAGCCCAGCGTTTCTCATGATGTACTCTGCATATAAGTTAAATAAGCAGGGTGACAATACAGCCTTGACGAACTCCTTTTCCTATTTGGAACCAGTCTATTGTTCCATGTCCAGTTCAGTTACCAATACTTAATTCAGACCAATTCAGTCAGACTTTCTAGAGGTGAGATAAAAGTATCGATAATATTTTTATGCTTCTAAAGTGATTCCAATATGAACCCAGGTTTGAGAATTATGGATGCAGAATCATCTGCTAAGTTGTTAGCTATGAATGTCTTTGTGGGATAGCATTATTACATAGTTTCTCGCTTCCCAGGTGACGCTGGTGGTAAAGAACCCACTTAACAATGCAGGAAATTTAAGCGATGAGGGTTTGATCCCTGGGTCGGAAAGATTCCCTGGAAGAAAGCACAGCAACCCACTCCAGTATTCTTGCCTGAAGAATCTCAGGGACAGAGGAGCCTAGCAGGCTACAGCCCATAGGGTTGTAAAGAGTCGGACATGACTGAAGTGACTCAGTATGCATGCGTTCTTTATATGTGTTTTCAGTTTTAATTGATGCATCGTTTAAATGGTGATAATGGTACGGGGTGTGCTTGTATGTGTGATGAGAAGTCTGACACCATTTTTTTTTTAAATGTCTGACTGTTGACAGGTTTAAGCTGCATCTCTCCCTCTTCCTCTGGTGTCCCGCATTTGGCCAAGCTGATAAGGAGGCCTGGCTGCCCTCCTTTGGCACAGGGGATGATCCAAACCACGCAAACCTCATCTTGCATATGAACCCCCCACTCCAGCTCTATCCTGTAAAGATGACTGAAAAAACAACTCATCTCCCTTCTTTGCTTTTTCAAGCCGTTTCAGACCTGCACGAGAGACTGACTGTCCTGTACTCCCTAGAGGCCTCAATTATGTAAGAAACTTTTTCATACCATTTTCATGTCTCAATGTGAACCAAATTTTGGTTAGGGGTACATTTGACTTTTCAAGGAACTATAACAGCATGGAAAACAGCCACTTTTGAAAAGTGTCCTTGTAACTCCTTGTAAGATCGCGTGCCTTCCTGTGTCACTAAATACTTTTTTTACTGCCTAGGGCTAGGGCTTTTATTGTCCTCAGACGCTAAAAACTTCTGTTTTGTCCTTTGGGAGTTAACCACAGGTTTATATCTCTATTACCCTACCAGACAATTTCCAGGAGATTTTGCTATTCATTCCTATCTTCAAACTGAATTTTTGAGGCTTGCAGTGGAGTAGGGTATAGACTCTTCCTATTCTGGCATGGCTAACATCTTTGCTCTATTCTTCTGATATAACATATCGGCACTATGCTTTGATTCAAATTCCTCTTAAGTTTTGATGCCATGACAAGAAATGGACTGCTATTTCAACATCTCGGTTTTAGAGCCTCAGGGTTGATTGTATTTTTTATATCATTTTCTAAAACAGCCAAATTTCTTTTCGTTCTAAGCAGTCTTTAGCTGTGTCTCTTTTCTCATCTTGCCATGCTCCTGGAATGTTATTGAATTAGAGAATCTTTTTATATTTATTATCCATTTGTTAGCATTCTTTATAATCTTTTGTGTCTATGTGTGTTTTAATAGTGAATGATAAGCTAAAGTCTGTATTCTTTATTCTTTTCTCTATTTTTCTACTTCTCTATCACATTTGTTACATTTTATTTATTTATGCCTGTGCTGAGTCATGGCTGCTTTGCATGGGCTTTCCCTAGTTGCAGCCAGCAGCTAGGTGGGGTTGGAGTGGGGGAGAACTTCTCTTCGTAGCTGTGCCTGGGCTTCTTCTCGCAGTGGTTTCCCTTGTGGTGCGTGGGCTATAGGCACGCACGCTTTAGTAACTACAGCACGCAGGCTCAGTAGTCGCAGCATGTGGACTCTAGGGTACATGGGCTTCAGTAGTTGCGGCTCATGGGCTCAGGAGTTGTGGCTCACTGCCCTAGAATGTGCGGGCTTCAGTAGTTGTGGCACACGGGCTTAGTTGCTCCACTGCATGTGAAATCTTCCTGGACCAGGGAAGGAACCTGTCTCCTGCACTGGCAGGCAGATTCTTCATTCATTGCGCCACCAAGGAAGTCCCTCTGTGTCCCATTTAAGCAAACTTTGCTTACTCCCAGGTCATGAAACTCCCTCCATGTTTTCTTCCAAAATATCTTTGTTTTGTCTTTCACATTAGATCTGCAATCCTTCTGGAATTAATTTTTTTTGCATATCATGCGAGATAGGGATCAAAGTACATTTTTTATATGAATATCTAATTGTCCCTACATTATTTATTGAAAAGACCATACTTTCCCTCCCTATACTGCAGTCTTAGCTTTATCATAATCCAGGTAACTGTATCTATATCTCTATCTCACTAGAATCTCTATCTCTCTCTCCCTGTCTCTGAATTATTTTCTATTATATTGATCCCCTCATTTGTTTTTATATCTAGATGATTTTATTAAAGCTATATTAATGAGTTTTAATTTTTCCTCTTGTGGCTAGGATAGTACTTGAATTTGTGATTTTTCACCTGCAGTGAAAAGTCTCACCTGAGACTTCCATCCTAGGGATCAGTTCAGTTCAGTTCAGTTCAGTCGCTCAGTCGTGTCCGACTCTTTGCAACCCCATGAATCACAGCACACCAGGCCTCCCTGTCCATCACCAACTCCCGGAGTTCACTCAGACTCACGTCCATCGAGCCAGTGGTGCCATCCAGCCATCTCATCCTCTGTCGTCCCCTTCTCCTCCTGCCCCCAATCCCTCCCAGCATCAGAGTCTTTTCCAATGAGTCAACTCTTCGCATGAGGTGGCCAAAGTACTGGAGTTTCAGCTTTAGCATCAGTCCTTCCAAAGAAATCCCAGGGCTGATGTCCTTCAGAATGGACTGGTTGGATCTCCTTGTAGACCAAGGATGTCTCAAGAGTCTTCTCCAACACCACAGTTCAAAAGCATCAATTCTTTGGCGCTCAGCCTTCTTCACAGTCCAACTCTCACATCCATACATGACCACAGGAAAAACCATAGGGATAATGCTGTGCAAAAGACATTTTTTTTTTTCACACTGTTCATCTGTCCCACATTCGCCCTAGGTCTGTATTCACTCTATTATCTTTCTCTCTGAATGTGTTTGTCTCTCCATAAGTATAAAATCATACTCTCATCATTTATTTTACTTATTGAATGTCTTCTCTTCCTTGTGCATTATTTCAAAAGTAGACAAATAAGGGATTTAAATGTATTTTTAAAATAAAACAGATATCAAATTACACTTATCTATATAGGCTTCAATAAAGTGTTTTCTACTATAAAAGTGTTTTCTACTCTAAATTCAATGTTTTTTTTGTTCTAGAAGAATATTTTTCCACTCACCCTAAAACAACAAGTTTATCTGAATTCTACAAAGAAATGATTTTGTTCTAATCTAACAACAATTACAAAATATGTCCTTTCTATTATAAGTTTAAAATCTTTAATAAAAAATGAATATTGTGATAACTGTGGCTTCCTAGAATGTTTGCTCACAGCTACAATATTGTAGGATCAAATAAATTTTATCTCATATTCCTTGATTTAGAGTAGATTCATGTTAGTAATATGTGAAGTAGATCCCCTGTTGATATCTGTTGACCTCACTGGCTCACTTTCAGGGTGAAGACTTGACTAAAACAGAGATTGTGGGCCATGTCCAGCAATTCCTCACTTCTGCTTATGGTTTATCAAGTTTCCAGAAGTAAACCTCAGGACCATCAGTTTACTCCTCCCTCTTCCTCGTGTCTCAGCTTCAATATTGACCTAATTCCCTTGCACAGAGTCTCTTGTTCCAGTTACTTCTTTTGTGAATTCACTGTTATGGTCTTCTCTTAGCCTTTATATCAGGATGTTCATATTGGCTTAAATAAAAAGGAAGTTAATTATACCATGTAACAAGAAATACACAGAGAGAATGACACTGTCTCTGTTTCTCTGCAATTTTCTTGGCCCCACCAAACTGGTGACCTGACTCTGTACCCAAGCTTGAGGCAGTTCTAGGTTCCACACCCAACCAATCATATCTCATGTCTCATTGGCCTTCCAGCCCACATATCTACTCTCAAACCAGTTGTTGGCAAGGATTTACCCAGTAACCAGGGATGAAATCATCTTCTTCTGGGTCACATGAGGTAAGATACCTGAATAAAATCAGGGTCTTGTACCATGGAAGATAGCATTTGAATGCTGACAGATATAACCAACAGTATCTGCCTCGCTTTAAATAATTGCAGCCGCCTCCTAACTGTGCTCCCTGCCTTTTGTTTTTAGCCCCCATTCTCTCAACATTTATAATGCTGAGAAGCCAGTGCAGTCCTCTTTAAACACAATTCTGTCACCATAGGCAGACGCTCTTGGTCGGTGGCCTAAGTGTCTCCCTTCTAACTGAAGGATAAAGTCCAAACACCTGGCCTCTCCATTCAAGATCCCCATAATCAGCCTCTACCCTATGCCTGTTTTTGTCTTCTTTTTTTTTCCCCCCAAAATTTTACTGAAGTATAGTTGATTTACAATGCTGTGTTACTTTTTGCTATACAGCAAAGTGATTCTGTTGTATAGACATATACATATGTATTTTTTCCCATTATGGTATTTATCACAGGATGTTGAATATATTTCTCAGTGTTATACAATAGGACCTTATAATTTATCCATCCTATATATAATGCTTTGCATCTGTTAATCCCAAACTCCCAATATGTCTCTCTCCTACCCGCTTCCCTTTGGTCACCACCAGCCTAATTTTTGTGTCTGTGAGTCTGTTTCTGTTTTGTAAATATGTTCATTTGGGTTGTATTTTAGATTCCATGGATGAGTGATATGGTATTTGCCTTTCTCTGACTTACTCCACTTAGTATGATAATGTCTAGGTCCATCCATGTTGCTGCAAATGGCAATATTTCATTCTTTTTGTGGCTGAGTAATAGTCCACTGTATGTATGTATGTATGTACACACACACGAACACACACACACACACCACATTTTCCTAATCCATTCATCTGTCAATGAATGTTTAGGTTGTCTCCGTGTCTTGGCCATAAATAGTGCTGCTATGAACATTGGGGTGCATGTATCTTTTTGAATTATAGTTTTGTCCAGATATATGCCCAGGAGTGGGATTGCTGGATCATATGGCAACAATATCTTTAGTTTTTTGAGAAACCTCTGTACTATTCTCCATAGTGGCTGTCCCAATTTACATCCCTAAAGCATCACTACGAACAAAGCTAGTGGAGGTGATGGAATTCCAGTTGAGCTATTTCAAATCCTGAAAGATGATGCTGTGAAAGTGCTGCTGCACTCAGTATGCCAGCAAATTTGGAAAACTCAGCAGTGGCCACAGGACTGGAAAAGGTCAGTTTTCATTCCAATCCCAAAGAAAGGCAATGCCAAAGAATGCTCAAACTACCGCACAATTGCACTCATCTCACACACTAGTAAAGTAATGCTCAAAATTCTCCTAGCCAGCCTTCAGCAATACGTGAACCGTGAACTTCCAGATGTTCAAGCTGGTTTAGAAAAGGCAGAGGAACCAGAGATCAAATTGCCAACATCCGCTGGATCATGGAAAAAGCAAGAGAGTTCCAGAAAAACATCTATTTCTGCTTTATTGACTATGCCAAAGCCTTTGACTGTGTGGATCACAATAAACCGTGGAAAAATTCTGAGTGAGATGGGAATACGAGACCACCTGACGTGCCTCTTGAGAAACCTATATGCAGGTCAGGAAGCAACAGTTAGAACTGGACATGGAACAACAGACTGGTTCCAAATAGGAAAAGGAGTATGTCAAGGCTGTATCTTGTCACCCTGCTTATTTAACTTATATGCAGAGTACATCATGAGAAATGCTGGGCTGGAAGAAGCACAAGCTGGAATCAAGATTGCTGGGAGAAATATCAATAACCTCAGACATGCAGATGACACCACCTTTATGGCAGAAAGTGAAGAAGAACTCAAAAGCCTCTTGATGAAAGTGAAAGAGGAGAGTGAAAAAGTTGGCTTAAAGCTCAACATTCAGAAAATGAAGATCATGGCATCTGGTCCCATCACTTCATGGGAAATAGATGGGGAAACAGTGGAAGCAGTGTCAGACTTTATTTTTGGGGGCTCCAAAATCACTGCAGATGGTGATTGCAGCCATGAAATTAAAAGATGCTTACTCCTTGGAAGGAAAGTTATGACCAACCTAGATAGCATATTAAAAAGTAGAGACATTACTTTGCCAACAAAGGTCCATCTAGTCAAGGCTATGGTTTTTCCTGTGGTCATGTATGGATGTGAGAGTTGGACTGTGAAGAAAGCTGAGTGCCGAAGAGTTGATGCTTTTGAACTGTGGTGTTGGAGAAGACTCTTGAGAGTCGCTTGGACTGCAAGGAGATCCAACCAGTCCAGTCTGGAAGAGATCAGCCCTGGGATTTCTTTGGAAGGACTGATGCTAAAGCTAAAACTCCAGTTCTTTGGCCACCTCATGCGAAGAGTTGATTCATTGGAAAAGACTCTGATGCTGGGAGGGATTGGGGGCAGGAGGAGAAGGGGATGACAGAGGATGAGATGGCTGGATGGCATCACCGACTTGATGACTGAGCGACTGAACTGAACTGAACCAACAGTATAAGAGGGTTCCGTTTTCTCTATACACTCTCCAACATTATTATTTGTAGACTTTTTAATGATAGCCATTCTGACTGGTTTGAGGTGGTGCCTCATTGTCTTTTTCAATGAGTCAACTCTTCGCATGAGACGGCCAAAGTACTGGAGTTTCAGCTTTAGCATCATTCCTTCCAAAGAAATCCCAGTCCCTTGTAAATAGCCTTAAATCCTTCCTGAATATCCCAAATACTCCTCAAATCCTATGATATAGATCTCTCTCTGATCCAAAATTATTTCATTATATGTCTCAAGAAGAAGAAATACTGCTTCTTATCGTTTCTCAAGAGGGTTGGCATTTCTGGGTAGATTGATTTAGTCCCAGCTGTGAAGATAGTTGGGACTTTTAGAGAAAGGGGATCCAAAAAACCTAAACTGCTACTAAGCACAATTTATGAAGGTTGGTCATAAACCTTGGAATAAAGCTTTTCTGATATTTTTCTAGGCTTTTGTGAAAGGACAACACTTGGAAATTCTGCGGACAGCCGGGGAACCTCAAGTTTGATAGCTATGAAGAGCGGAGTTACAACTGGGGAAATAGTGGTGAAGGTAGAAAAGGTGAAGTAAGACAGGAGACTAGTTCCTCAAAGTCAGGAGGGTTATGAGAATGCTCTGGTCTGAACTTTAAGAGGTTACTGGAAATGGATAGCTGCATACACATGCACGTGCACTCACACATGCATATCTGTCGAAAAGACGTAACAGGTGAGCCTGTGGCAAGTTAAACTAGCATGATTATACTTAAAATCACCTACTAGGGGAGAGAGGCGTTGACTGCCCAGTGTGGCTGTCAGCAGGGAGTGAAAATCTGGGCTGCTATACCCATAATGGAAGTATAGTACCCCCGCTCTTAGACCATACCTCTCAGCCAACTCACTCTCCTTCCTTCCCATCCACTGCTCAATGGCTTGCTGACTCTGTCTGCTCTTTGGTCACTTCTCCCAGCATCTCTGTCTCTTCATTCTCAGTATCATATCATGGCTCTGGCCTCTGACTGGGTGTCTAAGCATCTTAGGTACCTCATTTGACCCAACTCTTGTCCTGTTTTCTTGAGCAGTGAAGTCATAATTTCATGACCTTGTAAATACAGTACATGGAGTAAAACATTTCCTAAACCTGATGTCTTAATAACATTTTTAGAAAATGAACAATTCATGGAGACAAATGTGTATGTATGGAATATATATATGTATAGATGGAAATGGATACAAAGATGTATAAATATATACGTCTGTAAATTTGTGTGCCTGAATGAGAAATGAATAGTGTGTATGTCTGTTAGGTACAAAGCAGCTGTAGCCTATGAGGAAGGGACAAAAGGAACAAGGAAGGAAAAGTAAAGAAACTAAAGTTGACAAAGAGAAAAAGCAAAGATGTCCACTTATCTCTGGCTTTTAATGCAAAACATGTAGCTGTCAGATAATATCACACATCCTCCAGTTAGAATCCCCAGGGTTCTGCCCTTAAAGATGGTGTTTTGTTTCCCAATCCCCGACCTGGAGGGCCTCCATTCAATCTTCTTTTATTTATTTACTTTTGATCAATCTTAAGAGGTTTCACTTTGACCAACAGGCTCAAGAACTCCCATTAGCTTCTCTAAGGTTACCCCTGGTATGTATGTACATATGTATGTATGTGTATGTATATATTTCTGATTATTTCTAGAGTGTCTGGTTGAAGATGGAATCATAGACACCTATTCTTACCACAGTAAATAAAAATGATAGTAAATAACGGAACTCCAGAATTAGACATGAGGGTTAAACCTCAATTCTCCCATTTACCTGCTATGTGAACTTCAGCAAATTATCTGCCTTCTCTGGGCCTCAGTTTCCCTATATAATGGGATCCACAAGAGTACCTACCCCCTAGGTTTGCTGTGAGAGTTAAATGGGTTAATATACATAAAGTTATTGGAACTGTCCTGGCAATGTTTAGGCCTCTGTGAATGTTAGCCTGTTACTGCATTCCACTTCGGTAAGAATTACTAAAAGTAGTAGCAGACTGCACATTCCCCTAACTCCTTCTGATCAGTCCTCACCCACACCAAGCCTGTGAGTCAGAATGTCCACCAAGGACACTGTCTGAGTGGTCAGGGAGGCTGGAATGAAATGTGTGCCATGGCAGACCTCTGGTTACAGTGGTGGGCCAAGCATTTTCCTCACCTCCCTCCACTTGTGAAAGTCTGATCCAGCCAAATCCCTTGATGCATTTCAGTCTGTATTCATTTCCTTTCCATCTTCTCTTCATCTTTCATTACTCCCTGGTCAGTAGAAGGGGCTGAGTCTCAAGGCTACCACTCCCATTCCACATTCCAGCTTCATTTGCTAAGGAAAATGCTCAGGATCACTGGGCAAGTGATGAGGAGAATTTGGGGCTGAGAAGAATCTTTCCCAAGCCTGATGGGTACAAAATACCCTTAGACATTATACCGTTAGAAGGTTCCTTAAAAGTTAAGTGACATTTTTCAGCTAGTTAAACTTCCCTAATGGGTTTCCTAGAAAAGCCAGATATTCAGAGAAATTATAGGGTAGTGTTGCTCTAACGAAGAGGTCAGTAAATTCTCCACAGAGTTCCTTCACAAGTTTGAAAAATTACCTGCTCACACAGGAACATGTTGGGAACCTGACAGCAGGGACTGCCTCCCCATTTTTACCCTCCCACAAACTGACCACTGGCCTAGTTGTCCTCCCACAGCTAGTCGCTGCAGAAGCCACATTCACGAAAACTTCTGTCAAGCCAGCTGACCGGCCAGTCTGTTTCCTTGCAATATGAGTTACTTTACTGGGACATGTGTCTTTAGGTTAATACCCTTTTGATCCAGAGATTCCACTTGCAGCAAGTTGTCCCAAGAAATAATTAGAGAAGTGCCCTTGGCTAACTGTGTGGGTTCAGTCAGTGGTGCCAACTGTTTTGTAATATCAGCATTGGAAATAACCTAACTGACCAGAACTAGAGGATGGCATAAATTAATTGTGTCACAGTCATACAATGAAATACTTAATCAGTCTTTACAAATAAGTTTGGGATCTATAATTATTGACATGGAAAGACACCCACAATATCTTTGATGAGTAACAATAGCCATTCACTGAATAGTATCCTCAGATAATGCTACTTATTAAAGTTGTATTCATATAGATGTGTCCAGAGAGCTATAGAGAATTATGTTCACCAAAACATAAAAGCAGTTATCTCTGGAATTAGGTAATGGGTAATCTTTACTTTTTTTCATTAAAAATATTTTACAATGATACAGTATATCATTTTACAATCTAAAAAAAAAGCTACATTTTAGTTCTGAGGGGGGAAAATGAGCTAGGTTTTAGGTTTTCAGAGTGAGATCTTGGGTTGGCTACACCAATCAGGGAATAACATAATAATAATAATTAACATTTATTGAGCACTTACTGTGCACCAGAGACCCTGTTCTAAGCACTTTCCATGTCTCAAATCACTTAATCTATATGACAATGTAATGAGGCAAGCCTTTTATTACCAGTATTTAATAAATACTAAAACAGAATCCAAGAGAGAAAGTCATTTGTTTAAGGTCTCAGGGCCAGGACATGGTGAAACAAAGATTTGGACAGAGATCTCTGGTCATGAGCCCTGTGCTCCTCAGAGTAGGGTTCATCTGCTCCTCCTCGGGAAGGAGGAGTTGGGGTGCCGGGTCTGAGGAGCGGTCTGGTGACAGGAGCGTGACTCTGTCCTCTTTCCCTGCTGTTCCCTAAGGCTCCTCAGCCTCCCACTGCCCATTGTTTGCTTAACCCGTCTAAGCTTCAGCTTCCTTTTTTGTAAAACAAGGAAGCCTTCTTAAGCCATCCAACCTAGAATTAATTAGTTCCTTCTCCACACTGTGCACCGACCTGGTAGCTCCTTCTGTTGGGGCACTTATATTGCTCCCCTACTGTCACCACCAACATCCCATCTCAGGCTGAGAGGCAGGCCCCAGCGTTCCCCAGTGGACAAGTTGTCACAGAGGCTGGAAGACAGCTGCACACTCTCTGTGCCTACATTTACCACCCTCTATGAGAATCCTGTTCATTTGTCTTTCTCCCCATTGGACATGAACCCTTTGAGGCAGAAACAATGTCTTAGATACTTCTGCATCCTTCATGCCTGGAACGTAACATTGTTCAATTATTAAACATTCTTTGTGGACTGAATATCTGAAAATCACAGCCATGTGGCCTCAAGATTCCAGAGTAATAGGGAAAGCAGTACTTGCATATTAATTTATTTTTTGTTTTCTGCTTTGTCCCTCATCTGACACCAAGTTCAGAGTAAGAATGGTCATTAAATAAAGTCACTATTTTTAAATATTTATTTATTTTTAATTGGTTGATGACTGCTTTACAATATTGATTTGATTTCTGCCATACATCAATGTGAACTAGCCATAGGTGTACATATGTCCCCTCCCTCGTGAACCTCCCTCCCACCTCCCACCCTTCCCCACCCCTCTAGGTTGTTACAGAGCCCAGTTTGAGTTCCCTGAGTCATAGAGCAAATTTCCATTGGCTATCTGTTTCACGTATGGTAGTGTATATGCTTCCATGCTACTCTCTCCATTCATCTCACCCTCTCCTTCCCCTCCCTTGTCTTGTCCATAAGCCTGTTCTCTGTGTCTGCGTCCCCATTGCTGCCCTGCAAATAGGTTCATCAGTACCATCTTTCTAGATTTCATATATATGTGTTAATATACATTATTTGTTTTTCTCTTTCTGACTTACTTCACTCTGTATAATACGCTCTAGGTTCATCCACATCTTTAGAACTGATTCAAATGCATTCCTTTTTATGGTTGAGTAGTATTCAGGTATATATCCCACAGCTTCTTTATCCATTCGTCTGTTGATGGACATCTACGTTGCTTCCATAGAGAAGTCACTAATTTTTAACATGCCATTTAAGCAAAAGGGACCAGAAGGCTCTATTTTACATTGATCATCTAATGTAAGATTCTAGTCATCCTATGTAAATTATAAAATATCATGAACAGAACTCCTTCTCTTGTTTCAGGCATTCTACCTTCAGTGCTCAGTTAACTCACACAGCTGGTGAGGAGTGGAACCTGATCCAGCTTCTCAGTCCCTGTGTCGCTGCTCTCCACTTTCTACATAGCACCACCCTTCTAACCAGTTACTGTGGTTTCTAAAAGCAACCCTGCCACTAACTCTGGCATCTTAGGAGAGATCAACTCATATCTGAGTACTTACGCTTTTCTCCCCACTGGTAAACTAAGGCTCATGATATCACCTCTTTTTAGCCAAAAAAAAAAAAAATCGAAGAGGCATGGACAGATATATTTAAACAGCCACTGTTAATCTCTGGGTGCTCGCCTACTTTTTCTCCCTTTCACTTACTTTTCTTCACAAGGACTGCTGTGAACATCATCACCTAGGAATTCCCTTATGCTGAGTCACCAATTAGGGCAGACTGGTTAATTCAGAACCACCTGAAAGAAGATTTGAAAAATACATATTTTTGGATCGCACCTCTGGAGATTTTGAATCAAGAGGTCTGGAGTAATGCCCTGGCATCTGTATGTTTTTTGAAGTTCCCCAGGGGATTCTGCTGTGCAGCCAGATCTGGGAATCACTGATCTGACCCCAAAACATGAGTCAGCTGTCTCGTCCTGCCCTTGACTGCATTTGAAGCAATGAATCATCATTTCACTTTTTTTCTTCCCCAAACTGAATTGAAACCAAAGAGCCAAACCTCAGATTTCCTTTACCTGACTGTAAGTTCAAATGTCCCCTTCACTTGGTCCAAGCACTGCATCTGCTTCCCCAGGTGAGGCTTCAGGAGATAGACTCCCTCCACTGTTTAGTCCTGGGAAGATATTGTAGTCTTGATCAGCCCTGGTTAGGAAGTCCCTGGGTGAAATGGCTGTGTGATATTTGATTTATAATAAGACATATCTATTTGGTCTTTTGTCTCCATTTCTGGCACAGAGTTCCTAAAAAGTTTGGAACTCTGGGGATCCTTCAGACCGGGTTCATCTTAGAGCAAGCCTAGATGTGTAGGTTCAACATTCTTGCCTCCCTCCGACCTCCCAGCAATGAGCCAGGACAAGGGAAAGGGAGACTTTAGAACACATGTAGATTATTTGGTTTTGTAGGTTTACCTTGTTCTTCTCCTCCCAACCACCCTAAAAATGAGGTCAGGCATAGTTAGCTTGCAGCAATAGGTAAATCTCAGGCATTTTTGCTCTTTTGTATTATTAGAACTGTCTGATGTAATAGAGACCCACTTGAGCAAAAATCATAATTCCACACAGGTATCTGGTCAAATCAGAAGCTGGGACCACAACCCAGACTGTAGAAAGGTCTGGAACAAGTACCAAAATTCTGGTCAGGGGCCCTCTGTTTCTCATCTACTAACTAAAGAGTTTCTCTCTGAAGAGTTTATCTGGGCTACATGTTCGAAGATGCTAGTAAACGGTTTTTTAGAAAGTGTTGCCAATAGAATCCCATCAAACCTCCTAGCCTGTTGGGTAGAGCATGACTCTTTGTCTCATTTATTTTCATTTCTCTTGGGTACGTATACCTAGGAGTAGAATGCTGAGTCATACCGTAAATCTATCTTTAATTTTGAGGGGAACAGCTAGAATCCAGTCCCACTTGAAGTTCCAGTCATATATCCTTTTCACATATCCCCCCTTCTCCCAGAACAGGCTAAAGTATGGCTCTGTTATCTTGGAGTCAGGGAGGGAAATACTTCCAGGCTTCAGTCTGACCTGATAAGGGCCCAGAACTCCTGTGCCCCTGATTTCCCTCCCTCTGTGTCACCTGAAGCCACAGTTACTCTGGGGGTGTTCAGAGGCCACTGAAGGCTCTGGGGCCTGGAATTAGGGGTGACCCCATTTTCTTCATCCTTGAAAACAACTCTACAGTTTTTCAGACCCTAGAGGTAAAGAACCCTCCTGCCAGTGCAGGAGACGTAAAAGACGTGAGTTCAATCCCTGAGTGCACAAGATCCCCTGGCAAAAGAAATGGCAACCCACTCCAGTATTCATGCCTGGAGAATCCCATGGACAGAGGAGCCGGGCAGGCTACAGTCCACGGGGTCACAGAGAGGCAGACACAACTGAACGACTTAGCACACACACAAGGTATGGGATACTCCAGTGAATCCCCACCCCCACTTCAGGAATTTCAGGCAAGAAGCAGGTATTAATGTCTACATAAAGGCACTCTCAAGCATCAAGGATGTATGTCTAGTACCCCCTTTTCTCCTAAGAACCAGAGAAGAAGAAGACAGTAAACATTCCCTCCAGGCCCTCCACAACCTCCTCGTTGTCTCTTGAATCCCTCTCATTTAGTTTTTCTTGCTAAAGGCCAGTGAAGCTGTTCAATTTCTCCCATAGTCCCCTCTTCTGCATCCTCATTTCCTGCCCCCACCCTTGCACTTGGGAGACTTCTCTAGGGAATTTGACCTTAATGAAACTTAACATTTGTGACTTCTGTAACTTTTTTTCTCTATGAGGAGCCATCTCCCCAGTTATTTCTTCCCCATTCGGTGACATGGGGATTGCTAGAGCAGGAAAAGTACTTAATCAAACTATTAAACTTACAATAAACCTCCCATTTAGATGAGTTTCTTTCAGAAAGTGAAGGAAACCTGGGCCTTGTTCCTTCTAAATACAACCATCTCAGTTGCTCTGGCCAGAATATTCATCCACACTTTCCCTTCCCTCACTTTGAGCAACGGTTTTCCTTCACAGGTAGAGATCACATGGGATTGCAAGCTACGTGTGTGACTTCTAATAAGATGGCAAATGACCAACCTCCAGCCCCTGGGTTGACTGCAACTGAAGAAGTCTAGTTTTCAGTGTGGATTTCCACTCCCCCCGCCATCTGACTTCCTCTGCCTATGACTTTTTCCTCACCTCTGAATCCCCTATCCCCATTTTTTGAGAGAGGAGGTTAGCCATCATTCCTTTTTGTCACATTCCAGATAAACTCATATCAAGACGTTGGCCCCTGACTTTAGGAAGGTTGCTAAGGCTGGTTCTAGCTAAATTGCTGGCTTCTTGCAGTTCTGAGATGCTCTTTCTGGGCTCTTTCTCTTTGCCCAAGTCCCCAAAACCCAGGGAACATTTCTTTCTCACACTTAGACTTGTGTTCTTTTTTAATTTTTTCTTCCCAACAAGGCCTAGTAAAGTGGGAAATACTGGACTTATTTTTTGGACCTGAAGTAGCTAACATTGACTTAGCACCTGCTAGTGACAAGCACTGTTCTAAGTGTATTATGTGAGCTTTTTTTTTTCTTTTACTTCCAGTTTTATTGAGACATAATTAACATACCACACTGTGTAAGTTTAATGTGTGCAGCATCATGACTTGACATATATGCATCATGAAATAATGCCCACAACAAGTTAGTGAATATTTATCATCTCATATAAATACAAAATTTTAAAAATTAGAAAAGAAATTTTCTCTTTCTTAGGATTTACTCTCTTAACGACTTTCATATATAACATACAGCAGTGCTCGTTATGTGAATCCTTTGTACATTACATCCCTAGTACTTATTTACCTTATAATACTGAAAGCTTGTATAGTTTGACCACCTTCATCAAATTCCCCCTCCATCCGCCCTTGCCTCTTTTCTCAAGAAATCTCATCTTTTCCTAAAAGTTTGTTTGCTTGCTTTTGAAGGATAATTTACCTATAACACTATGTTAGTTTCTGGTACACAACATAATGACTCAATTTTTTTTAACATTTTATTTCATGTGATTTCATATGGTACAAAAGTATTATATGTTTGAACCTGTCACTCAAATAGGAGGTTCTTTCAGTTCTCTTGGCCAACCTTCTTTCAGAGGCAAATACATTTAAAAAAAATAATATTATGTAGAACATATATAGAAAATTTTCTCTTATAAAAACAAAAGTATTTGGACATTTTAAATTTAGTACAGCTTAGCATCCCAGTTTCTGTTGATAGATTTAGTTAATTGTTATGAGGTTTATATATAAGAAAAACTCTGTAAATGGTAGATATATTTTAACCCTTGATTAAGGGTGACATGTCTGACTTAAATTTGTTCTTATTTTTAAAATTTTATTCTGTTTTTTTGGTTGCACTGGGTCTTTGTGGCCACACATGTGCTTTCTCTAGTCGCAGCGAGTGGGGTCTATCCTTCATTGCAGTGCACGGGCTTTTCATTACAGTGGTTTCTCTTGTTACACAGCACAGGCTGTGGGCACATGGGCTTCAGTAGTTGTGGCTTAGGGACTCTAGAGCACAGGCTCAGAAGTTGTGGCACATGGGCTTAGTAGTTTCGCAGCATGTAGAATCTTCTCAGACCAGGGATTGAACCGTGACCCCTGCATTGGCAGGCAGATTCTTATCTGCTGCACCACCAAGGAAGTCCCATGTTCTTGTATTTTTTAAGAAGAAACTCCATTTGTAAATTCAAATTTGGTTTTCCCTTTATAATTTTCTGCTCAGTATTTTGGACACTTTGATTTTCTTCTTTTTGTAAAGGCTTTGAGTTTCTCTCTCTTTTCTCCTCTCAAATTCTTACTTCTTAGCAGAGACATTACTTTGCCAACAAAGGTCCGTCTAGTCAAGGCTATGGTTTTTCCAGTGGTCATGTATGGATGTGAGAGTTGGACTGTGAAGAAGGCTGAGTGCCGAAGAATTGATGCTTTTGAACTGTGGTGTTGGAGAAGACTCTTGAGAGTCCCTTGGACTGCAAGGAGATCCAACCAGTCCATTCTGAAGGAGATCAGCCCTGGGGTTTCTTTGGAAGGACTGATGCTGAAGCTGAAACTCCAGTACTTTGGCCACTTCATGCGAAGAGTTGACTCATTGGAAAAGACTCTGATGCTGGGAGGGATTGGGAGCAGGAGGAGAAGGGGATGACAGAGGATGAGATGGCTGGATGGCATCACTGACTCGATGGACATGAGTCTGAGTGAAGTCCGGGAGAGGGAGGCCTGGCGTGCTGGGATTCATGGGGTCGCAAAGAGTCTGACACGACTGAGCGACTGACCTGAACTGAGCAAGCTTAGCTCTTCATGTGTTTTTTGATTTGATAGTTTTCTTTTTGTTTTTATTTGGCATAGTAATAGAGTTTTTTCTAGCTGAGATTGCTCAGTGTTCAAACATTCTTCAGACAATACCTGGTCAATGCTACATTGCTTTTCTGACAAAGGCAGGTCAACTTGTTCTAACAAAGATTAGTCAGCTTTTCTTTCTTTTTTTAATTAATTAATTTATTTGGCTTCGTTGAGTCTTAGTTGCGGCACTCAAGATCTTTCATTGGGCTCCAAAGCACGGGCTCAGTAATTGCAGAGTGAGGGCTTATTTGCCCTGCAGCATGAAGGATCTTAGTTCCCTAACCAGGGATCAAACCTGCATTCCTTACATTGCAAGGCAAATTCTTAACCGCTGGACCACCAGGGAGGTCCCCAGTCAGCTCTTCTAAGTTGCTTCCGGAGTCTTTGCTCTTTAGCTGAATAGAGATGCTTCTGATGATCAGGGTATCACTCTGTGAACTGAGATTCCTATGAGGTTTGAAACTTCTTTTCCCTTCATAGCAATATCTTATAATCTTGCTGAATGTTTAGTTTTTAAATGCAGAGCCTTGTCCCTCAAGAACACTCCCCATGAAGACTTGGAGATGGTCAGATCACCACGTTCTTTGTTTCACATTTTTGAATCCTGCTTGTGAAGCACCTTCACCATGTGCCCCAAAGCTCCCTGCCTGCCACTTTCCTGGCAGCCCCACCAATGCCATGGGGCCCAGGCGAGGTAGAGGAAGGGGGACAGTAGAGAGTATATCTCCCTCCTGAGGAAAGGCAGGAACTCTGGTGGGTGGTATGTGGACCCCACAGATGCTGAACTTTTTAGAGTCTTGCAGGGGATATTCGTCCATTCTCCGAAGGAAGGTCAAGTAACAGCAGGCAACTCTCATTAAAAGCATATGCCTAGAGCTATGGGTGGAGAAGCAGTTCCCCACACAGCCCAATTCTCGGGGTCTAGGCAGCCACTCCTATTTGCAGCTACTACAAGTTTCATCCCTTCTGCTTTAAGAGATGAAATATAAAGAATGAGAAGGAGGAAAGGAAAATGCTGCTTTTTCAAAAGAAAAACAGTTAGGCAGGGGAGATTTAGAGGTACGACATGTTAAGAGGATTAGAACACATCAGAGAAATATGACTAAGAAAACCTACCCTGTCTCTTCTGACCTCATTCCTATGAACCAAGCGAATTGGGGTCATAGGAATGGAGTTGGTCTTCTAGGACTACATGCAAGTTGTCCTTTCCTTGCCACCAGGTTTGAGTCTCCCTATTGAAAAGCCTCATGGTGTAGTGGGGCCTCGGAGGCCTGAGTTCAAATACAGCCATGCAACTGAGGAAAGGTTGCTTGATGTCAACTGTTTCCTCATATGTATCATGGGTTTAACAGTATCTAGACCACAAGTTGCTCCAAGAATGAAATGAAGCTCTGTAGTGGGTTGAATAGTGTTCCCCCAAAATTCCATGCCCACTGGAGCCTCTGAATGTGACCTTATTTGAAACTAGGGTGTTAGCAAATGTAATTAGTTAAGATGAGGTCATACTGAAGTAGGGTGGGCACTAACACAATGGCTGGTGTTCTTATAAGAAGAGGAGAGGACACAAAGAATATGGGCAAGGAATAAGGTCATAAACAAGGTGAAGATGAAGGCAGAGATTGGGATGATCAGCTGCAGCCAAGGAATGCCAAGGTTTGACAGGAGTCCCCAGAAGGTAGGAAGAGGCAAGGAAGCATTCTTCCCTGGAGCCTTCAGCAGGAGTATGGCCATGTGACACCTTGACCTCTGACTTCTAGCCTCAGAAATTGTGAGAGAAATGTAGATACACTGTCTGTGGTTTTAAGCCACTCAGGTTGTAGTGATTTGTTACAGCAGCCTAAGAAAACAGATAATATCTATGCAAACTTCTTGGTGCGTAGCTAGAATGTGCAACGCTGAAAGTGAAACAAAAACCTCCCAGTAGGCTGGGCTGTAATCAGTTCCTTAGAATCAGTTTTGGTTTGAATTGTCCTCATGTTAAGAGAAAGCCTGAGCTGGATGGGGATGATATCTTTTCTCCTCTTGCTTAATGTACCTTATCTCCATATTTTTCTGTCAGCCGCCATCTCCTTTCTAGCTGTCCCTCTGCCAGCTAGAAAGAACCCAGGCAGCAACCTAGGTTTTATTTTCATTTTGGCTGTTTGTTTTGTTGGCTTCTGTGAGGA
Organism: Bos javanicus; assembly: GCF_032452875.1. Classification (NCBI taxonomy): domain Eukaryota; kingdom Metazoa; phylum Chordata; class Mammalia; order Artiodactyla; family Bovidae; genus Bos; species Bos javanicus. Next base: position 39,801,594 of record NC_083875.1, on the reverse strand, counting down.
CTGACAAAGAGCTACTGTTTGTTGTTTTATTTTCTTTTTGAGTCTTTGCCTGAGGAGCCTCACCAAGGCCTGATGGGAGTATCAAATGGGCTGTGATTGTCTCGTTTTGTGAGTTGGTGTTGCGGACCATGATGAGGCTGCCACAGTCGGGTAAGTGCAGGCACATTTTCTCTCCACACCATTGGAGATGTGAGAAACTGCCTCAGAAATTGTGTTCAGGGGCATAAACAAGCTAATTTCCACCTGTCCTCAAAACAGTAGGATTTCTCTTGTTGGTCCTATGCTTATTATTCTTGCTGAGCAGTTTTAAAAGGTGAGTTGTTGTTTTTGTTTTTGTTTTTTCTGCACAAAATAAATGTGAATGGAAAAAATTGAAATATTCCTGAAATTGTCACTCCACTTAGAATTTTGGAAAGTTAATGGAACTTAAAAATTTGGTTTTTTACATCCAACATCTGTTTGTGATTAACCCTTTGGCAGGCCGTCAACATTCCACAGTAGCCTGTGTTTACAAGATATGTTCTAAAAATCAGTTGTTTAAAACAAACAAACAAACCAGGACTTCCCTGGCGATCCACTGGTTAAGACTCCTAGCTTCCAATGCAGGGGTTGCAGGTTTGATTCCTGGTCAGGGAAGTAAGAGCCAACATGCCGAGGGACACGGCAAAAAAACCAACCATGCGCATTAACTTATAAACAACCATTATTTAACAAAAGTGTGACTTGGGCCTACTAAAGGGCTTCTATTCTACATAAAATGATAAAAGAAAGTTTAGCAAAATGAAGGAAAACCACTACTGGTCACTACCCATGTGTACATAATAGAATAGAGATGATAAGGAACTCATGTGAGAAATGGTTGAAGTGAGGAGGTGAAACTTGAATGAAATTACCTATAGATAAGGGCTTCCCTGGTGGCTCAGAGGGTAAAGCATCTGCCTGCAATGCAGGAGACCCAGGTTTGATCCCTGGGTTGGGAAGATCCCCTGGAGAAGGAAATGGCAACCCACTCCAGTATTCTTGCCTGGAGAATCCCATGGACAGAGGAGCCTGGTGGGCTACAGTCCACGGGGTCGCAAAGAGTCGGACAAGACTGAGCGGCTTCACTCTCACTTTCACTTTAAGGTCTTCTAACCCTGAAATTCTGTGGTCCTGTGGAAGGAAATGAATGACATACATTGGTAAAATGCACAGTAAGAATATTCACTGTGAGCAGTAATCAGATAGTTGTGCATGTGTGGCAGGTTGTTTCAGTCACGTCCAACTCTTTGTAACCGCATGGACTGTGGCCTGCCAGGCTTCCTTATGCATGGGATTCTCCAGGCAAGAACACTGGAGTAGGTTGCTATGCCCTCCTCTAGGGGAGCTTCTGAACCAGGGATCAAACCTACGGCTCTTACATCTCCTGGATTGGCAGGCAGGTTCTTTACCACTAACACCACCTGGGAAGCCCTCAGACAGTTGTAGCAGGAGTTAAATGCCAGTTGACCTGGATGTTCTTTAAGCTCCCTTTGAAGTCTAAGAGTTTATGAATAGATGAACTGTATCTGTTGCCACTCAGCTGGTCTATTTGCCTTCATTACCTGAACTCTCACTATCAACATATCTTCCTTGCTTTCTGTTCAAGGTGTCTTTTCAGATTTCTTCTGTCTGTGAACCTTTCCATTAAACTTCAGCTCCTTGTAGGGTAAGACACACCTTTTAGGTCCTCTGAATCCCGAGTGCCTATCATAGTGTATATGCATAGGTTCTCACTGAGTGCTTGTTCAGTTGTTGAATTAGTTGATTTGTTGAAATGGCAGGTAAATCATCAGATGTGGGATGTTTGCATAAAATATAGCAGGCAATGGGACTGATGGAAGTGAAGCAGATTCCTCAGGGACAGTATTAGGAGTTACACCTCAGATTGACTTGCTTTAAGATGCACTGGACAGCGATCCTTAGGTTGTTGTGTGTCATTTTTATTCCACATGGCAACATCCAAATATGCCACCAGCATTAACCGTGTCATACTTGGGTTACCCTGTAATGAGGCAACTGCATCCTGGCCTCCTCATATCCCATCCTGGGTCTTCTGCAATGGGGCTTCCTCCGGTTGTGTTCCCCTAATTTTCAAATCAACTCGCAGAATTCTAGGATAGATGGAGGAATCTGAAAGTTTATCCAGCCCCAGTCATCTCGGTGCTCTCCAGCCTTTTCCAATACCCCTGGGACTGATTCCCAGTTCTTACTCTCCTGATCTTTCTATTATCAGCCCCTTCTGCTTCTTGGGATTTTCCTCCCATGGCTCTGAGATATTGTGATAATGAAGCTTCTCACTCTTAGATCATTTCTTCTCTGCCTTCTTCTCTGGTCTCTTACTCCTACTCTCCAAATTTTGGAGCATTCCTCAGAGTTCAGACTTCCTTTCTAATCTCTTTTTTTTTTATACTCTCCCTCTCAGAGAGTTAATTTATTCCTTAGTATCATCTTACATTTTTATCAGAATTAACTTTTTATCTCTAGTCTCAAATAGTGTCCCAAACTTTAGACCTACAGTTTTCTTGACTGCCTTGCGTTACTTCTTGACTCAAACTCAACCCATCATCTTCCCTTTAAAAATCAGTTCTTGGTCTTATATTTGTTCCCCACCCCCAATAACATCAATATTGTCTTGACAGTCTGGCCTCAAAAATCACAATCAACTTGTTGCTTCTCTTTCTTTCCCATGTGGCTGATCACTTGTCAATTGTTTTGTCAATTTTCCCATCAGTTGTCTTATAATAAATTTCTCCTTCCTTTCCCTTTCTTCCTTTTTTTTTTTTTTTGACCCTAAATATGGGGCTTTACCAAACTTCTGGATGAATACTGTGAACCCCCTAATCAAGTAGCTGGCCTCTAATTCCACTTTTCCACCATTATATACTAAAGGGAAAAAAAAAACAAAACTTAGATTTAATCTTTCCAAACTTCTTTGTTATTGTCACTCAGTGTTTGAGTGACTGTCACTGTCTTTCTTGGCAGCTCTACCTGGTATTAAGCTCTTAACATTCTCAAATTATATTTCCAGCCAGGTTATGCTCTTCATTGTCTTCCTCAACATGCCCTACATGTTTGTTCCTGGGCCGTCTGCAGTGCCCTTAAGAGTTGTTTCAGCTCTCCAATTCCTATCAGTGCTTCAAAGACCCACTTCAAATCCCATCACTACCAGTCAGCTTCCAGGGTTTTTTCATCTTCATGCAAAATATTCTATGCCACTTATTATTTTTAATGTGTACGAGTTTTAACCTTCTGACTGTGTTATAATGTCTTTAAATGTAGGATGCTTTCTTAGGTGAATCCTTCTATTGATTCTCACAGTCTATTATAAAAACTTGAAAAAAATGGGAGCTTACTATTTATTGATTAAAAAGTTGAGATTCAATTTGAATTTAAGTTAAATTTGAACTGCTAAGTTAAATTCATTAGAATTGTGTCTTAAGTCTACAGATAGTCTACCTGGGTCTCAGATCAAAAGTTCAACTTTATGTCTATGTACATATTCATATGATGAAAGTGAAAGAGGAGAGTGAAAAAGTTGGCTTAAAGCTCAACATTCAGAAAACTAAGATCATGGCATCTGGTTCCATCTCTTCATGGGAAATAGATGGGGAAACAGTGGAAACAGTGTCAGACTTTATTTTGGGGGGCTCCAAAATCACTGCAGATCATGATTGCAACCATGAAATGAAAAGACGCTTACTCCTTGGAAGGAAAGTTATGACCAACCTAGATAGCATATTCAAAAGCAAAGACATTATTTTGTCAGCAAAAGTTCATCTAGTCAAGGCTATGGTTTTTCCATTAGTTGTGTATGGATGTGAGAGTTGGACTGTGAAGAAAGCTGAGTGCCGAAGAATTGATGCTTTTGTACTATGGTGTTGGAGAAGATTCTTAAGAGTCCCTCGGACTGCAAGGAGATCCAACCAGTCCATTCTAAAGGAGATCAGTCCTGGATGTTCTTTGGAAAGAATGATGCTAAAGCTGAAACTCCAGTACTTTCATGCAAAGAGTTGACTCATTGGAAAAGACTCTGATCCTGGGAGGGATTAGGGGCAGGAGGAGAAGGGGATGACAGAGGATGAGATGGCTGGATGGCATCACTGACTCGATGGACGTGAGTCTGAGTGAACTCCGGGAGTTGGTGATGGACAGGGAGGCCTGGCGTGCTGCAATTCATGGAGTCACAAAGAGTTGGACACAACTGAGCAACTGAACTGAACTGAACACATTATATGGGCTTCCCATGTGACTCAGTGGTAAAGAATCTACCTGCCAGTGCAGGAGCCGCAGGAGACATGAGTTAGATCCCTTAGTTGGGAAGAGCCCCTGAAGGAGGAAGTGGCAACTCACTCCAATATTCTTGCTGGGATAATCTTATAGACAAAGGAACCTGGTGGACTATAGTCCATGGGGTTGGAAAGACTCAGACACGAGTGCACCCTCACACACATTCATATAAATACACATTTATAAGTTAAAATGTATCAATTATCTCTATGATATCATCTTAACTCTCTTTCTTAAATGCCTTTTAGAGGAAAGGAGTGAAAGACTTTAGCTGGAATAAGGCCAATCTTACTTATTGTAACTTTCACTAGTGATCAAATGTTACTGATATGCCAATAGTACTTTTGGTAGTTAGAAATGGAATCACACATTAATACCTAAAAGTATTAAAGTTTTCATGGTTCATCAAAAATCTTGGTATGTTGCACACTTGAGGATTACCTAACATGGTGAAACAAAATAGTTGAGATTGGTTGTTAGCTGCATAGATGGCACATGGAAGGGACTGTGGAAATCACCTAGTTCACCCTTCTTTTGTAGAAAGTGGAGAATAAGTTCTTAAGGCAGCAGAGACAAAGACCGGATCTCCTGTCTCCTAAACCTTCCACCATGCCACCAATAGCAGCAGCTTCTCTAGTGGCCTGGGTGACAACAGAAAGAGGACAGCAATTTGAGCAGGACCTTTCACAAATCTAAAAATGGTAGCTTTCATTTCTTCTCACTCTCAAGCTTGATTATCTCCTGACCAAGAGGGCCTTTCTTGACTCCTCCTGGAGCCACAAGAAAATTTCTCAAAGCTTATCCTATGCCATTTTGTTCCATTTTAGGTCATTCTTTCAGGCCCTGCCTGACTGAGTATGAAAGAGTTCATACTTCCCTCAACTACTTGCCTTGCCCTCAACTACTACGACATGCTCACAGGCAGAATTATCAAGAACTACTCAGAACTTCATTAAGAATTATCCAGAAATTAAGAAATTCAGCTAAACTGATTACTTGATTAAAAACTATTTTTTCCACTCACATTCCAAAGTGTTTATTATGGGTGAGGGGCCTGGTGCCATTCTGAGTTTTAAGACATTCCTTTCTTTCATTAAGGGCTTCCCTGGTGGCTCAGACGGTAAAGCGTCTGCCTGCAATGCTGGAGACCCAGGTTTGATTCCTGGGTTGGGAAGATCTCCTGGAGAAGGAAATGGCAATCCACTCCAGTACTCTTGTCTGGAAAATCCCATGGACGGAGGAGCCTGATAGGCTACAGTCCATGGGGTCGCAGAGTCTGACACAACTGAGCGACTACACTTCACTTCACTTCATCCTGCCTGATACAAGGATAGCTATAATCTTCCTCTGCTTGATGGAAAGACTAGCAAAACCAAATGCGTCCATAAGGGATATATAATTAAGATGAAATGAACAACTGACCAGGCATAGGCAAGGCATAGGAAAATATTTATATCCAAAACAAAGGTGAGTTTTAAAAGAGAAAGCTAGAGAAGGCTGTGGTTGTTTGAACATGTTCATTGCATTGTGGAGAAGAGTCATCACAATGCTCATTTGGCTGAAGAAGTACCTCACCCATCGGCACTCTGTAAATGATGCATCAAGTTAATTGATTTAGGCAATACACCCTATAAGCTCTCCAGATAAATTCTTCCAGGCCCTGCCTGACTGAGTATGAAAGAATTCATACTTCCCTAACATTAAATGCTTTAAGAATCCACTTTTTTTCAGAAAATGTGGTTCTCCTAAGGAGCCCAGGAGGCACAAGTCTTATCCAGATTGCTGTGTTTTGAGGGAGGTTGGTGAGGGGCTTGAGATACCTGTGGAAACATTCTTCTGGGAGATAATCTTGTCAATAATCTTACTGTTAAAAAGGGATCACCTTCTACCTCTTGTGGAAACCTTTGTTTCAGCATGTACCCTGTGCTTAAAGAATTCCAGGAATGAGGCCTCCCCATGCATGAGTGGCTCTGTTTGATAAAAAGTTCTTGTGTGCAGCCAAAATAAACAGCCGCTATATAGTTTCTGTTTCTCTGATAGAATTGTGTCAATTGGGAGTCTGTAGAGGATGAGATGGCTGGATGGCATCGCCGACTTGATGGACGTGAGTTTGAGTGAACTCCGGGAGATGGTGATGGACAGGGAGGCCTGGCGTGCTGCGATTCATGGGGTCGCAAAGAGTCGGACGTGACTGAGCGACTGAACTGAACTGAGACTAAGATTCCTGAGTATGATGCTAAATTGCTGTGCATACAAACACTCATTCACTTGTCTGTTCAGCACACAGTTATAAGGACCAAATCAAGTGCAGTCCACCTTTTGCATCCAAAGGGCTCTACAACCCTATGTATATGGCCAGCTATGCTATGCCACTTTACATAATGGACTTGAGTATCCCTGGATTTTGGTATCTGCAGACAATCCTGGAACCAATACCCTGCAAGATACCAGGGGATGACTGTACAAAGAGCTCCTGTTCTAGCCTTGAAGACATCACCTTGTAAACAGTGGGAGCTGTTGAAGTCTTTTAAGCAGGAGTGACATGGTTTAGGTTTGATTATTCAGTTTTCAAGAGATTGTTCTGCCTGCTAGGTAAAGGGATGGTTCATCCAATAGATATTAACTGAGTGCCTCCTTATTGCCAGACTGTGCTTAGGGCTGAAGGCATAGCAGTAAGCAAACAGACAAAGATCCCTGCCCTTTGAGTGATTATATTATAATGGAAGACAGCAGGTAATATTAATAATACAATAAAACAGGTACATTATATGGTAAATTCAATGGTAACAAAAGTTTTGGGAAAGAGAGACAGACAAGGAAAATTGGAAATGCTGGGGACGGGGGAGGTGGTGCTGTTGCAATTTTATATAAGGCAGTCTCACTAGAAAGAGCAAAGAAAACATCCAAGGGTGGGGATAGGCACACTGGCAGCAAGATCCACTCTTAAAGGGGTGGGTGTGAGGAAGGTATTGCACAGGCTGGAAGTGGGCTCAGGGCCATTTGGTCAGGGAAGTCTAGCATCCCAAAGACACAGATTGTAATGGGTCATGGGGTAAGGTCGAGGGCTCCAGATAATACCTCTCAGCCCAGCAAACACCCCACACTGCAGAAGGGGCATGGCCACAATAGGGTTTTCTAAAGCATGGCAGGAGGGGCTTAACACAGAGGCCTCTCTTATATGGGTTATTGGAAGGACTTATGATTTTATTCTCAGTGAAATATTGAGCCACCAAAATGTTTTGAGCAGACATGATTCAACTCATATTTTTAAAGACTCGCTCTGGTTCCTGTGTTGAGAATCACCTGTAGGAAGCCAAAGTTAGAATCACCATGAGAGACAGTGATGGCTGAGATTGATATATTAATAGAGGCAGTGAGATGTGGTCAGATTCTGGATATATTTTAAATAACGGGTTATAGCATTTATTCATGAATCAGATGTAGGTGAGAAAACATAGGAATCAAGGATGACTCCAAGATTTGTGACCACTAGAGAAGGATGGAACAGAAGGAAGCAAGACTAGAAGGTAAAAATGGCATGAGGAAGCTATGCTGTGGTGTAAGGAAAAATGATGTGAAGCTGAATTAAGGTGATAGTAGGGCTGTGGGAAGAAGAGGCATCATCAGGAAGTATCCAGGAAGTAGAATTAATAGGACTGAGGGATGGACTGAATGTGTAAGATGAGAGATGAGTAGGTTTAAGATGACCCCCCAGGGTTCTGGCTTGAAGTAAGAGTTATTATTACTGACTCTTTATGGAAATGGAATACAGAAGTTTTTATAAACTATCTAAGGTCTTGAAAGTGAAAGTGTTAGTCACTCAGTTATGTCTGACTCTTTGTGATCCCATGGACTATAGCCTGCCAGGTTCCTCTGTCCAAGGAATTCTCCAGGCAAGAATAATGAAGTGGGTAGTCATTCCCTTCTCCAGAGGATCTTCCCAACCCAGGGATTGATCCTGAGTCTCCTGCATTGCAGGCAGATTCTTTACCATCTGAGCCACCAGGAAAGAGGCTAATAATTTGTAGACTCAGAATTTGAACTCAGGATGTTCCTGACATTAGAACCTGAACTCTTAATCATTGCATGGGGCACATTATCCTTAGATGAAAGACTTCTGGTTGGAAAGTACCTTTATGACAGTGACTCTCTCTTAGTTGGCTCAAGGAAGCAGTGTGCAAGGAAAGTCCCCTTGGATGGGGAGGGAAGAAGGGGAAGTTAGAACCAGTATTGGGTGAATCCGGAGTCCTTTCTGTCACCAGAACTATATGCTACATGCTATCCTTTTGTATTCTAGAAACAAAAATGCTCAGAAAGTGCTAGGCTACAGATGCAGCTTAAAATGATATCTTTTCTGGATATATTTGCATTTACAATAAGGAAGAGAGTTTTCAAGTCCAGCAAAGGTGTGTCTTGAGCATTTCTTGCTGGAAAGCACTAGATTTTGTTCCCAGTTGTTCAGTTCAGTCGCTCAGTCATGTCTGACTCTTTGCGACCCCATGGACTGCACCATGCCAGGCCTCCCTGTCCATCCCCAACTCCCGGAGTTTACTCAAACTCATGTCCATTGAGTCGGTGATGCCATCCAATCATCTCATCCTCTGTCATCCCCTTCTCCTCCAGCCTTCAATCTTTCCCAGTATCAGGGTCTTTTCCAATGAGTCAGTTCTTCACATCAGGTGGTCAAAGTATTGGAGCTTCAGCATCAGTCCTTCCAATGAATATTCAGGACTGATTTTCTTTAGGATGGACTGGTTGGATCTTCTTGCAGTCCAAGGGACTCTCAAGAGTCTTCTTCAATACCACAGTTCAAAAGCATCAATTCTTCAGTGCTCAGCTTTCTTTATAGTATGACTATATGGGTATGGTATGACTATCATACCCAGTTGTTACCTGCTGTAATATCTCCCTCCCTAAGTTAAAAACAAGAATACAGACCCCTGTGGACCTTGCATTCCCTTCTAGCTACTGCCTCATATCTCTTCCCCTTTTTATAGCACTGTTCTCTAAAAAGTTGCCCGTATTCTGTTGCCTCCACTTCCTTACTTCCTATTTTTATCTGTATGAAGTCTACTGATACTGTGCTTACCCGGGTCATCCGTGACCTTCATACTACTAAATCCAGTGCTCAGGAGCATTTGGCTCAACTGATAACTCCCTCCTTCTATGTTTTAAACTCTAGGTTTTATTATTATTATTTTTTAATTTTTGTTCATTATTTTATCTGTTATTTTATTATTATTTACTAGTGGTGAAGCCAACAGATCAGGTGACTGTAATTGAAAAAATAGTTTGTTATAGTCACAGATGCCAAGAGTAAAGGGGCACGCCACACCTCAAAGGGACATACAGGCAAATACCAGTGTTGCACAGGAGGTAGAAGGAGAGGGGGGCAAAGTGGGCAGGAGCCCTCACTGTGGTTTCCATAGGAAGGAATTGGGCTAGTTTGAATAATCTGTTATTTGGCCCTAGGGTGATCAGAGCAGATACATATAAAGTGGCCCAGAGTGTGAAAGCCCCAAAAGGAGGTGATTAGAGGTAGGGCTCTGGATAGGTTGCTTTGCATATGAAATAGGTAAGTTGTTTACTCTCTCTAGGAATTGGCTAATCCTGAGGAGGCAGTCCTTCTAGAGTCAACAAGACTCCAGATGTGAAAGCATCAGAATATAGAAAATAAGAGATGCTTAATTTGCCTTTATACCCATTCTCCCAGTTTGCTTTGTTAGTATTCCCCTCAAAGACCCATAAATGTTGGAATGCCCCATATCTCAGTCCTTTTACAGTGTCCCTTCTCTCTCTCTCTCTTTAGGAGACACCATGCAGCACTATGGCTTTAAGTAACACTTAGGCATTAATGACTCCCAAATGTGTATCTCTGTCCTAAACTTTGGACCACCAGTTGTCCGCCTGCCTACTAAACATCTTTACTTGGAGTCTAATAGTCATTTCAAACCAAAGATATTCCAAATACAGTTCTTGATTTCTGCTCTCAAATCTGCTTCTTTCTTAGTTTTCTGCTTTTTAATAGGTATCTCCATTCCTAGTGACTCAAGCCCCAAACCTAGAAATTTTCCTAGATTTATTTACTTTTGTTAAACTATATTTACAACCTGTCAGCAATTCCCATCAAATCTTCTTTAAAAATATAGAATACTTAAATAAATGGAAAAACATGCTGCATTCACGGATTAGAAGACTTAATGTTATAAAAATGGCTGTATTCCCCAATAGACCTACAGATTTAGTGCAATCCCTGTCAAAATTCCAGCTGCTTTCTTGTGTGGAAATGGACAAGTTTTTCCTAAAATTCACATGGAAATGCAAGAGAGCAAGAATAGCCACACATCAAATAATAATAAAAGTAAAGTCTTAAAAAAAGAAAAGCAAGTTTGAAGATTCACATTTCCCGATTTCAAAACTTACTGTAAAGCTACCACATAATGAGCAATCTGTGGTACAAACATAAGACAGACATTTATATCAATGGAATAGAATTGAGATTTCAAGCTAAGCCCATGCATTTAAGGTCAGTTGATTTTTGGTGAGGGTGCTATGACAATTCAATGGAAAAAGAATACTGTTTTAAACAAATTGTGCAGAGATAATTGGATGTCTACGTGCAAATGAATGAGTGAAATCTTACCTCACACCATTGACAAAAATTAACTCAAACTGGGTTAAAGATGTAAATAAAAGAACTAAAGCTGTGAAAAATTCTCAGAAGGAAACATAGATGTAAATCTTTGTGACCTTGGGTTAGGCAATGACTTCTTAGAGATGACACCTAAAGAACAAGCAATTAAAAGAGAAAGTTTTAGACAAAACTAGCCTTCATCAAAATTAATTTGTACGTTACAATTAAATTAAAACATCTGTGCTTCGAAGAACTCCATCAAGAAACTGAAAAGACAATCACAGGATGGGAAAGAGCCATTGCAAATCATATATTTGATAAACAGTTTGACAGTTTCTGGGAAAGTTAAATACAGAGTTACCATTTAACCAAGCAGTTCCACTCCTACATGTACACTCAAGTGATTCAGAAACATATCTATACAAAAACTTGTAAATGAATGTTCATAGCAGCATTATAGCCAACAAATGGAAACAACTCAAATATCTATCAACTGTTGAGTGGATAAGAAAGATGTGGTGTGAATACACACCGATAGAATAATCAGTTCAGTTCAGTTCAGTCACTCGGTCGTGTCCAACTCCTTGCAACCCCATGAACTTCAGCACGCCAGGCCTCCCTGTCCCTCACCAACTCCCAGAGCCCACCCAAGCTCATGTCCGTTGAGTCGGTGATGCCACCCAACCATCTCATCCTCTGTCATCTCCTTCTCCTCCTGCCCTCAATCTTTCCCAGCATCAGGGTCTTTTCAAATGACTCAGTTCTTCACATCAGGTGGCCAAAGTATTGGAGTTTCAGCTTCAACATCAGTCCTTCCAATGAACACCCAGGACTGATCTCCTTTAGAATGGACTGGTTGGATCTCCTTGCAGTCCAAGGGACTCTCAAGAGTTTTATCCAGCACTACAGTTCAAAAACATCAATTCTTCAGCGCTCAGTTCAGTTCAGTTCAGTCACTCAGTCGTGTCCGACTCCTTGCGACCCCATGAATCACAGCATGCCAGGCCTCCTTGTCCATCACCAACTCCCGGAGTTCACTCAAACTCACATCCATCGAGTCGGTGATGCCATCAGCTTGTCATAAAAAGGAATGAAGACTGGTAATGCATTACAACACAGAGGAGTCTTGAAAATAATATGCTCAGTGAAAGAAGCTAGACACAAAAGACCACATATTGTATGATTCTATTTATATGAAATAACCAGAATAAGCAAGTTTATAGAGACAGAAAGAAGGTTAGTGGTTGCCAGGGACTGGAGGAAGAGGGAAGAAGAATTGGGGGTGTTTCAGCTAATGGGCATGGGGTTCCTTTTTGGAGTGATGAGAATAATCCAGAATTGGATAGTAGTATGGGTTGCACAGTTCTGTAGAATATACTAAAAACCACTGAGCTGTACCACTGAATCATCTGTGTCTTAAATATATATGTATACACACACATAATCCTCTATTGTATGGTATGTCAATTATACTCCAATAAAGCTGTTAAAATTTTAATAATTTAAAGGGCAAATTTTTAAAGTTCAATAAATGTTTTAAATGTATAAATGGAAAAAACCTTCAACAGACCACCTCTCATCTCCACTGGCCCCACTACTCTGGTCTAAACTATCATCATCTCTGCAAAAAAATTCCTTACTCATCGTTCTGCTTCCAATCTTGCCCATCCCACTCTCCTTTACAACAGTAGTCTATTGTCTACACCAAAACTAAGTCTTCTTTTAAAAATGTAAATGAGGTCATGTCATTCTCCTGATCCATATCCTTCACTGGCTTTCCATTGTACACAGAGCAGCTCTGCTTTTACCTGATTCAGATGTATGGCGCTGTCTGATTAATTCCCCTTGAAGAAATGCTTCCAAGGCCAATAAAATTTAAAAGCCTCTTTGAAGACAAAGAAGTTGACAGTGTTATACCCTGTCTCTTTTACTTTAGCTGTGAGAAGTCCTTAAGTGGGAAAGTTTGTGAGCTTTGACAACTTTACCTGCTCAGTCAACTAGCAAATATTTATAGAGTATCTAGCTCTGTTCCCAGAGTTGCAGTCCAGCTGGAAATGATGGTGTACAGTATCCATTTGATGAACAAGACTGATTTTCAAAGGCCTACACTGAAACTATGGAAGAAACAAAGAGGTGCAGATAACCAGCTTTTGTGGTTACCAGTCATGAGGACTGGTTCATACTCAGAAAAGGTTGCAAGAAAAGGAAGAAGGGCTTCTAATTTGGATCGACAGAGTGCCTCACTTCTTCTTACCCTATCTCTCATCTCCTCTAGGCAATCAGCCTTTAACTTTTCTTCCTAGCTCTACTCTACTATGGTCTGCTGCCTCCCCAAAGATTTGTTTACCAGTCATTTCATTGTTTTCAGGAGTGAGCAAATGACCAGATCATGAGATCCAGCAAAACTGCTGAAGGCTCTGAGACTTTCAATTGTCTGTTTCAGATCCGGTACAGAGCATGTTCCTCCTACTAATTTTGAGCCTGGGACTGCAGCTTCAACAGACAGTAGGTAAGAAAAGTCAAAGGCTGGGGAGGGTCCTGAGAAAGGAACAGATGATGACCCCTAGCTGAAGATGAGGATGAGAATGTGGTCCTTGGGCTAAAGGCTTTCTTTAAGAGAAAGGGTGATTACCGGCTATGACAAGCGCAGTCAAAAGAATGGTGCCCAGGGTGGCTTGTGCGCACCTGTTTCCCTATCTTACAGAAACAGGGACTGATAATATTGGTCCATCTATCCCCACTCTCCAGTAAACGTAGTAACAAGATGACAAGACCATTCAGACCATCATTGCTGAAATGACCCAAGAGAACATGGGTTAAGTGTCCTGAAAGATGAGATGTCAAGCAGCTGTTCTTTTCTCTTCTGTCAGAGACACTTCCTCTATTAAAAAGCAACAGTAGCAGCCATTGGTCATTCACACATTAATGTGGGTTACTTGAATTGGGAAATCAGTCTTCCTTGCATCTAAATGAAAAATGAACCTTAAGCTATGCCTTTGGATTTTGAAGGAAGATACTCTGCTCGAGGGCATAGATGGCAAGGAGGAAAGCAGTTTCGGAGTTTCACTTTCCTGAGGAAGGCAGTTCAGACCATTCATGTGTTCAGTCAGAATCATGAGCGCTTTACAGTGGTGAACACCAGTATGTAAGAGAGGAAGACAGAAATGGACACAGGGAATTAGGTCCTCTGTAATAGCAGGCCCAATCCCATGGGAAGTCATCCAACATGCTGCCTTTGACTGAGAAAGAATGCCTTTGTTGGCACTGATAAATTTTTGAGGAGCTTTCCCCTCTCTTCCAGGTGATCCCAGTAGAATTCCTCCCCCTCCCTTGGGCTGCCCAGCAGGGTCTGGCACTAGAGTCATTGACTTGGGGCCATCTTTGGAGAACACCCCAATATTCTGCTTACTCCAGCCCTGCCCTTGCAGTAAGGGGAATATCAATGAACACTTGATATTTCCTTCCTAAGGGATCCTGGCCAGCTGGGATTTTTGGAGACAGGTGTGAAATTAACTCTTTCCTTATATGAATGCTCTGTGGATGGTCTACTGTGTTATCTGTAAAATAATTTAAAGTGTGAAGTGAAAAGCTATCAGAAAATATTTTCATTTTAAAATTACTAATTTTTAAATTGACATAAAAATTTATACTTTTTTAAATAAAAGCATCTATGAGTTTTGACATATGCATAATCATATAGCCACTTGCCAGGTGGCTCAGTGGTAAAGAATTCACCTGCCAATGAAGGATACATAGGTTTGATCCCTGGGTCAGGAAGATGCCCTAGAATAGGAAATGGCAGCCCGTTCCAGTATGCTTGCCAGGACATTGCATTGACAGAGGAGCCTGGTGGGCTACAGTCTATGGGGCCGCAGAATTGGACATGACTGAGCACACACGCTCACACATAGTCATATAGCCACTACCACAATCAAGACCCAGAACGGTTCTGTCACCAAACAAACAAAAACCATCCCTCAACCGCCCCCCAACTCTATCCTATAGTTTTAAATTTTCCAGAATGTTATATAAATGGGATCATTTTTAGACATTCCTTTTGCCTGGCTTTCACTTATCACAGTGCATTTGAGATTTACCCATATTGTTATATGAATCAGTAGTTCATTTCTTTTTGTTGCTGATTAGTATCACACTGTCTGTATGCACCACATTTTGTTTATTCATTTTCCAGTTGAGGGACTTTTGGGTTGTTTCCTGTTTTTGGCAATTATAAATATAGTTGCTTTAAACATTTGTATATAGGTTTTTGTGGAAGCATAGAGTTTCATTTCACTTGGGTGAATACCTAGGAGTGGGATTGTTGAGACATACATTAAGTATATATTTAACTTTATAAGAAACCATCAAGCTGTTCTTAGTATCTATACTGTTTTTGCATTCCTGCCAGTAAAGTATGAGAGTTCCAATTGTTCCACATCCTTGACATCACTTGGTATTGACATTGTCATTTTTGTTTTTAAAGACATTCTAATAGGTGTACAGAAGTATCTCATTGAGGTTTAATCTGCCTTTCCCTAGTATCTGGCAATGATAAGCATATTTTCATGTACCTATTGCCCATCCATATATCTTCTTAAGTGCATATCAAATCATTGACCATTTTTAATTGGGTTATTTTCTTATTTTTCAGTTTTGAGGGTTTTTTATGTATTCTGGATACAAATTCTTCATCAGATATGTGATATGCAAATATTTTCTCCTAGTCTGTGGTTCATCTTTTCATTCTCTTAACAGTGTCTTTTGCAAAGGAGAGATTTTAATTTTGAAGCTATCCAATTTATCAAATTTTTTCTTTGATGGCTAGTCATATCTAAGAATCTTTAGATTCTTTGCCTAACCCATGACCTGAAAGATTTTCTTCTATGTTTTCTTCTAAACATTTTATAGTTGTACATTTTACATTTAGGTTTGCCATCCACCTTCAGTTGATTTTTGCATAGTATACAAAAATTTTTGTGAAGTGTAGATTGGGATTTTTCTTTTTGGTATATGGACATCCAGTCGCTCCAGCCCCATTTGTTCACTTATTGAAAAGACTGTCTTTTTTCTATTGATTGCCTTTGCACCTTTGTAAAAAAAAAAGGCAATTGGCTCTTTGTGTGAGTCTTTTTCTGGGCCCTCTGTCTGTATTATTGATCTATGTATATATGCTTTCACTCATATCACTCTCTTATTACTGTAGCGTTGTAGTTCAGTTTTTTTTTTCTTATATTTTCATTTCAAAACCTAAGGCATCTTGTAACTTAGACATATTCAAGAAAAATATTTATTTTTGTACTTCGTCATGTCTTGGAAGAAAAAGTAACCCCAATCTTATGTCTCTCATTGATGCTTCCTTCTTTCTTCATCCATCTGAGAAGAATAAAACTCAAGAGGCACATGGCCATGGTGATGCTGACGTCACTCTAGGACAGGGACCACACCCTGGGTCATTCTGTCTAGGTTATAGCCGGCCTTCAAAACTACATCTGCTGACCCCTGAGATATACAAAGCAGAAGAATCAGGTTGGGGAAGGGATTTCAAGTAGACAAGATGTCTCATGCAGCATTCTTGCAAAAAGAAGTGCATGAGTCAGGTGTCCAGAGCAGCATCTATCCAGAACCAGGAACTAGAGTTTTCTGAGGACTGGCTGCGTAAAGCAATCCCCTCTCACCTCCCCGCCTAGACCCATCCTCACTTTTCAAATCCCTTAGGTAGGAAGTCTGTAAGCATTTAAGTTTCTGTTAATGCAGAAAAAAAGTATAAAATTAGCTTAAAGAGGAAGCTATCTTGGGAGTTAATGCAAATAAATTGTTTTGTGTTTCCTGGAGATATGACAGGTGCTGACTCCTGATTGCAAATAAAATGCAAACTTCTCCCAAGAACTTTCAAAAAGGCTCTAGCATTACTCAAGCCAGCTATTTTCATCTGTCTAAAGAACCTTCATGTATTAATTTTTCATGCTGTAGCCACGTCCTTCACCCTTTAATTTAGTCAAGACGACCAAATGAATATTTCGTCTGCCTAGTTTTGCAGTTGTGGAAACTTTTTCAGTGTTCTCCTTTGTCTGATGACATCAGGAGTTCAGTGCTACGTTGAAGTTTAGTTTTATAACCATGTGACATATGAAATAGAACACAAATGTCTTTTACTTAGTATAAAGCTGAAAAGTATATCTGTTTCATTAATGTACGTAGTATACACAGGCCAGTAGATATATAGTCATATCTGTTAGAAGTACATGCTTTCAGGGCACAGAGATATGAATGTGAATTCCAACTCCATGAGCTCCCACTTTTTTACTTTGGGCGAGTTGCATCTTTTCTTTAAGCCTCAGTTTCCCCATCTGTGAAATGAGTGCAGTGACTCCAGTCTTGCAGCTTTGGGGACATCAAATGAGATGTACAGTTTAGCCTAGTGTCTGGTTCATTGTGTTTAATAAATGTTAACTGTTACTCTATCTTACACAACAGACCAAATACAAACCAGTGTTATAACTCTGTTTCTTAAATGTTAATATGCATTTGAATCCCCCAGCCTTGTCAAAATGCAGGTTCTGCTTCTTTAGTCCTGGGAAGGGACTGGGATTCTGCATTCCTAACTAGCTGCCTAAGAAAACTGAGAACAACACTTTGAATGGTTTCTCAATGCTCCTTGCACATTAGAAACTCCCAGGAAATTATTTTTAGTTGATGCTGGCCTCACGAAATGATTAGAATTTAATTTTATAGGATACAAAGTGGGGTCTGAGCATGTTTTAAAAGCTTCCCAAGCTGATACCAACTATGGCTAAGGTTGAGGCCCTCTCATTAGTGACTCTAATATGCAGCCAAGCTTGAGAAAAACCTCTTCACAGAATTGTTTGCAAAAGTGTTTTGATTTCCTCTGTAATTTACAATAAGTAAGATGGCTCAGAGGGTAAAGCGTCTGCCTGCAATGCGGGAGACTTGGATTCTATCCCTGGGTCGGGAAGATCCCCTGGAGAAGGAAATGGCAACCCACTCCAGTACTCTTGCCTGGAAAATCCCACGGACAGAGAAGCCTGGTGGGTACAGTCCACGGGGTCGCAAAGAGTCAGACAAGACTGAGCGACTTCACTTTCACTTTCAAGAATACTTTAGGATTGCAAAACTGTACTGCTTTCCTAAACTTATTTTATATCAAGTAATCAAGCTGAAAGCTTTGCATGTTTTAAAAACTTCAATTGTGGGAAAATTAGACCAACTAACAATCTTCTAGTTATTCTGAGTGACTCAGATACATGACTCATGTTTGCCAATTGCCCTTTCCTCTTGTGAATGTTAGCCAGAAAATGTCACCTGCCTGAGAGATAGCACACTTCATGCTTCCATAAAGGGTTCCATGTGTGTATATACTCTTACACTCTGTAGAAGGCAGAGGGGAAAAGCAAGCAGAAAATGGGTTTTTGTCAAAGGCCCAAACAGTGAAGAGGGGAGTTCTGCTGTATGCTGTGGGGAGTTCCAGAGGAAGTTACAGGTGTTCCTTCTCTCACGAGAAGAAAGTGTAAGTGTGGTAAATAAATTTGCTAAATAAATCCAATACAGACTACACCAAAGTCCTCTGATTCTTGTTAAATCTCAGACTCAGCAACTAACTTTACCTGCAAGCCCCATTTCTCTTCCCTGTTTCTTGTTTTATCTTGTTTCTTGTTCTTCTTTTATCGTATAATAAAAGAGAAGGAAGTACTATGACGAGAGTAAGATCAGATCAGATCAGATCAGTCACTCAGTCATGTCTGACTCTTTGCAACCCCATGAGTCGCAGCACACCAGGCCAACCAGTCCATTCTGAAGGAGATCAGCCCTGGGATTTCTTTGGAAGGAATGAAGAGAGTAAAAGTAGTATAAATTTCTAAACCAGACACATAGAAGATAGTTAATACATATTTGATGAGTGAATAAAACAGGTAGCTCTGTTTTAGGTATAAGAGGACTTAACAAATATTTGGAGATGATTCTAGGAATCTACTTTTAGGAGTATCCTATTACGGAGACTTGGGGGAGAGTTATTACAAGTGTTCAGGGCATTCCACAAAATGGAATCGTATGGGAAATTTAGAAGCACAGTGTCTTTTTTCACATGTATCATCCCAGAGTCTTCTCAATGTGGCCAAGAAAATGCAAGCTTAATTAGCATTGTTTTATACAGAAGCACTGCCCCGACCCCCATTCTGTACCAAAAAATACCAGGCAGATGTGAACTCCTTTCTGTTAGAAAGGCACGTTCATGTTCTAGCTGTGGTTAAAACAGGGTTTGGAAGAAAGATATAAACTCATCACTTATTTTTAATAAAATTCATATTGTGCACTACACTAACAGGTGCATTGGGTGGTGATTAAGAATGCCGGTTTGTGCAATTTAGGGCAAAATGAAGTTTGATGAGAGGAAAACAGAAGTGAATATGGGTTCATGCATACTCAGTCTCTCAATCATGTCCTACTCTTTGCAAATATGGGTAGGCTCATCCTTTTTTTTCTCTTCCTCTCCTTCTTTTGTCACTTATATGTTAAACCTCTAACTAGAATTTAGTATGTGCTAGGCACTGGAGACACCAAAACAAATTCAACCTGCACTGCCTTCAAAGATTTGCAGGATGGTAGGAGGAAAAACTCCAGTCAGAAGAGAATTTCAATGTGAATCATTCGAGCAACTGAAAACCCCCAGTCTATTTTTACTGTGAAATCTGTTGTCCAGGATGGTCAGAACACCACTTTCTCAAGAACTAAAGCATGGTAGAAAAGAAAGGAACCAATGTTTGCTGACTACCTACTACCTGCCAAAATAAGCCATTTTGTGCTGTTTATCTAGTTTTCACCACACTGCTGACAGGTAGATTTAACCTTGGACCTTTGCAGATAAAGAGGCCGAGACTCATAGAGGTTTGATCAAGATCAAAGGGTTCATAATCTGGATACACTCAGAATTTGAACCCAGGTTCATCTGTCACTAAATCCCAAGCTCTTTTCATACTATGTTTTATGTGGAAGCAACCCCTTAAATAGCGTGTTCTAGAAGCTATCCCCAAATATTTGTTAAATGAAAGTTTTGAATTAATTAAATGAATGGATTAATGAAGCAAGTCCTACTGAACATAATTTGATCTAATCTTCTGTCATAATTCAGAAGCTACTTTGAGATGGTACCCGCAGTCTTAATGACTCCCCATTCGTTATTGATGGAAACAGCATAATTTTGTACAGTCTCTCACAATTTATTCATGCATACACTACTTTCATTAGTTTTGCCATGTTTGACTACTCTTTGCACTATTGTTTTTATAGAATTATCTAAATCAACTGAGCTTTTATTTTTTGAACAAAACAATCTACCCCTGTGGTAAATGGAAAACCAGTATCAATGATACTAGTAAATAGAAGATATGAGCAAAAATAAATGCAATAAAAGTAAAGTGGTGCTTTAAAGTCTACCCTGATAATATCTGTCTGAGCGCTTCTTGTTTTATTAAAAGGAAAAATAACCATTGTTAGAAATGTGAAAGTCTAGTTGCAAATTGTATGTAATTTGAAAGATTGAAATAGAATTGAAGAGGGGATAAATTCTTCTCTGCATAACCCAACTCCCTTTGGGCCTTGATTCTTTCATATGTAAAATCATTGTGCATACTTCTTGAGGTATATGCCTCACATTTTGGGAACTACTGTTTCAAAAACTATAGATTTTGAAGTCAACCATCTGACTGGCTCTGAATTTTAACTTTACTAATTGTGCATCCTGAAACAAACCTCTTTGACCCAGTTTCTTTAACTATAAAACAGTCATGATTATGCATATTTTATGGTTGCATTTTCAATATTGAATGATATGGTTTAGAGTCTAGAACAGTGGCCGACACATGGTAGATATACATTAAGTATTAGTATTAGTAGAAAAGACATTTCTACAGTGGGCTTGTATGATGTAGTGGTCAAGAGCACTTGAACTTAGCAATACCTAGGTCTGATCCTGGCTGTGCAATCTTAGGCAGTTGTTTAACCATTCTGTGTCAGTTTCGTTTTCTAAAAAGAAGATGGCTCTACCTCATTGTCTTGCTGGGAGACTAAAAGAGATCATGTGTTAGCAGAGGCCCACCACCTAGTAAGAATTCAACAGTTGATAGTTGTTATTATTACTATCTCTGTGGAGAAGGCAATGGCCCCACTTCAGTACTCTTGCCTGGAAAATCCCATGGACGGAGGAGCCTGGTAGGCTGCAGTCCATGGGGTCGCTAAGAGTCGCACACGACTGAGTGACTTCACTTTCACTTTTCACTTTGATGCGTTGGAGAAGGAAATGGCAACCCACTCCAGTGTTCTTGCCTGGAGAATCCCAGGGACAGGGGAGCCTGGTGGGCTGCCGTCCATGGAGTTGCACAGAGTTGGCCACGACTGAAGCGACTTAGCAACAGCAGCAGCAGCAGCAGCTGCTGAGAGGAGGTAAAATTTGGCAGGGAATGATGTAATTTGATCCATATAAAGAAAATGAGCTTGGATCATGGGAGCAGGAGGCCAGTCAGCTGTACAGGTGATGAGTGTTGAGAGGCAAGAGCAGGGATCAAGAATCACACTCTTCCACAAAGTGGATAGGGCAAGGGATAGAAAAGAACTTCTGCAAATGCCCAGATACTGATAGATGTCTCCTGGGAAACCAAGGTTGTATGGGTCTCCTCAGCTCCCCCACTCTGAACAGAACTGAAATGTGAAGGCAGACAGTGGGGAATGTCTTATTTTCTGTTCAGCTTTGTTCACAGTGACCATCCCAAAGGAAATGTACATGGTAGACTACGGCAGCAATGTGACCTTGGAGTGTGATTTTGACACTGGAGGTCCTGTGGAACTCGGGATTTTAAAAGCCAGTTTGCAAAAAGTGGAAAATGATACAGTCTTGCTCAGTGAAAGAACCACTTTGCTGGAGGAGCAGCTGCCCCTGGGGAAGGCCTTGTTCCTCATCCCCCGAATCCAGCTGAAGGATGCAGGGCAGTACCGCTGCCTGATCATCTATGGGATTGCCTGGGACTACAAGTACCTGACGCTGAAAGTCAAAGGTGAGTACTTTCAGGGACTGGAATCCACGGAGGCACCTCTCCAATGCAGGACCTGTGTTAGCTGCAAGTAACAAGTCCACTGAAGCTAGCCCAAGCAAAAACTGGGACGATGATTATAAAGAGAAAAAGCTACCTCAGAGAAGACAAAAGCACCTGCTCAGAAGTAGTTTTTCATATCTATGTATAAAGCAATGGAGGTGAGGGTAAATAGGGGTAGAGGGAATAAAACGGGTCTAGAGAAAGCCAGGAAAATGACTCTCTGTAAGTTGGGAGGGTACCAAAGATAAGTTTTACCTAATTCACAGGAACGATATTGGCTTGATATTATACTACTCTTTCAGAGTCCAGAGTTTTTTAAACTATGATTTGCTACCCATTAAAAGTTTAAAATATCAGTTTAAAAGTGACAAAAGTGGGCTTTTTACCAATAAAATTAATAAATGAATAGAATTGAATATATCAGGGCATCACAAACTATTTCAGAGGGGATGTGTGTGTGTGTGTGTGCACGCATGCACACACATGTGGGTGTGCATCTTGGCTTGTGGTATAATAAATTCTTTCTCACTCTGGGTCATAGTCTAAAATGTTTGGGAAATGCTACTCTAGCCTCAGTCTTATCTATTGCACAGAAAACAGCTGAAGTTCAGAGAACTGAAATAGGTAGCCTGAGGGAGCCAATTCAGTAGCTGTCTCCATTCCTCTGAGTTGAGGGCTCTCTCCACTACAACATGAGCCAAGAACCTAAATCAGAAGAGAATCTTCAAGTTGCTGTTTGTTCTGGAAAAGGTCACTTGAGCAAAGACATAACAACTATAGAAAAGTAGATTTGGCTCTGTCAATCAGCTTGTGTGTCTCAGCCTTTACTAACTGCTCTGAGGTAAACTATGTCAGTTTTCCTCTGCCACTAGACCTCAGAGGATCTCTTCTGTCTTCTGGAGAGTCTCCGAATTTTGGTCCCTAAAGACCATTGACCTTGACAGCTGTGGTGTGATTTTACAATCTGGAATAAAGAAGGACAAACTGGTATAATTAGACATGAGGGTGAATGTTGTTTTCACCTGTGACCTTGAGTGGGTTATTTCGATTTTCATCAGAGTTCAGTCGCTCAGTTCTGTCCGACTCTGTGACCCCATGGACTGCAGCACTCCAGGTTTCCCTGTCCATCACGAACTCCCGGAGCTCACTCAAACTCATGTCCGTTGAGTTGGTGATGCCATCCAACCAGCTCATCCTCTGTCATCCCCTTCTCGTCCTGCCTTCAATCCTTCCCAGCATCAGGGTCTTTTCCAATGGGTCAGTTCTTCTCATCAGGTGGCCAAAGTATTGGAGTTTCAGCTTCAGCGTCAGTTCTCCAATGAGTATTCAGGACTGATCTCCTTTAGGATGGACTGGTTGGATCTCCTTGCAGTCCAAGGGACTCTCAAGAGTCTTCTCCAACACCACACTTCAAAAGCACCAGTTCTTCAGTGCTCAGCTTTCTTTATAGTCCAACTCTCACAACCATACATGACTACTAAAAAAACCATAGCTTTGACTGGATGGATCTTTGTTGGCAAAATAATGTCTCTGCTTTTTAATATGCTGTCTAGGTTGGTCATAGCTTTCCTTCCAAGGAACAAGAATCTTTTAATTTCATAGCTGCAGTCACCATCTGCAGTGATTTTGGAGCCCCCCAAAATAAAGTCTGTCACTGTTTCCATTGTTTCCCCGCCTATTTGCCATGATGTGATTGGACTGGATGCCATGATCTTCGTTTTCTGAATGTTGACTTTTAAGCCAACTTTCTCACTCTCCTTTCACTTTCATCAAGAGGCTGTTTAGTTCTTCTTTGCTTTCTGCCATAAGGGTGGTGTCATCTGAATATATGAGGTTATCATAATCTGGAATTTTTCTTATTTATAAAAGAATAGCAATAGTAGCTGGAGAAGGCAATGGCACCCCACCTCATGGGAAAATCCCATGGACGGAGAAACCTGATAGGCTGCAGTCCACGGGGTCGCTAAGAGTCGGACATGACTGAACGACTTCACTTTCACTTTTCACTTTCATGCATTGGAGAAGGAAATGGCAACCCACTCCAGTGTTCTTGCCTGGAGAATCCCAGGGATGGGGGAGCCTGGTGGGCTGCTGTCTATGGGGTCGCACAGAGTCGGACACAACTGACGTGACTTAGCAGTAGCAGCAGCAATAGTAGCATCTACCACATAAGATTACTGTAAAAATTAAAAGAGATAACGTAAAAAACTGAGCATGATGCCTGGCATATGGTGGGTGTCCAGAGATTTGGTTCAAAGACCCTCAGTTCCCGCAAGGACAGTGCCCTCTTACACATCAACTAACAGTGAATCATCAAGAAAGCCCTGAGCCTGGATGTAGCCTCCTTCTACCTTTACTGCATTTTCTACAATCAGCTGGGAGGAGCTCCAGACATTGACATTAGTCTGAGTTTAATCAATGGTTGGAGAGAGAGCTCAACATCCTCATGATCTCCTAGTGTCCTTGGATATCTACACCCCAAAATCACTGCCCCGTGTTTGTTGATCTTTGTGGGCATGCTTTAATGCATGTAGGGTATTTGGGCAATTTGATACCAGTCCCAGTCTTTCTTGCTCTGGCTGAGGGGTGTCCCTCATCCATGGAAAGGCACTCTGCCTGCTTCCTCACCTAGATCAGGGATGACTTGGCAGGATGACTCAAACCTTAATTAATTAATTATTAATCCCTTATACCTTTAATGATTGTCCAGCTAGACTATATGGGATCACAAAGACCTTCTATGGGATGCATACACATAGACAGTTTTAGGAAATTAGTTTCTAGATTTTCATCTTCCTCAAATACTCTTTCCCTAAATTGACTGTGCCTGAGAATGTGTCTTCCAGGCAAGGCTCTTGGGGTTCCCCTAAAACACTTCCTCTTTTAATTTTGCTTTACCCACTTCATATAAAGCCTACCTCTCACCCATCATGAATATAGTGCTTTGCTCCGAGGTGTAAAAACTTCCATAGTGCCAAACAAAAGAATGACTGGAAATATTGATATCTTACCAAATTGTAATGACTAACAAATCCTTCAGCAAACCAGGAAGTATCAAATTCTCTGTTTTCAGCAAAATTGAAGGAGTCCCTAATACAGTTAATAGCTAATAAAAAAAAAGAAATACTTTTGTTATATAAATCATAAGGCTTTCAAAGAATGAAATATTACTATAACTGAACTCCTTCCATGCCCACCTATTTATCATATGAGCATGATTCCTTAGCACTTATAGCTACAAAAAATGAAAAACAGAAATAGAATTGATTCTGAAGATTGTCTCATTCCAACTTTTAAGTCATTTGTGTCCTCATGCACAGATAGAAAATGAGAATCCCATCCATACCATTAAGAGATACCTTTCCAGTAAACTTTTCTTAAGTTTAATAATTGTCAATATTCATAATATTTGTTTTGATTTTACATGTGCTGATAATAATGGAAACTAGACCTCAATGCTGAAGAAAAATTTGAACACTTAAAGCCTCATTGTCACAAGAAAAAAATTTAATTTCAATAGCTATTCATTTTTGTTACTGCAAAGAAACAAAAGGATAACCACCAAAGGAGTGATCAAACATGTTGCATTAGGATAAAATTCTGTAGAAGTGGAATGGGAACTGATATTTAAGGAATATTAATAGAAAGAAAAGTTCCGACCATTTATTTTTCTTTTTTTATGAATATATTTATTTATTATTTATTGGCTGTACTGGATCTTCGTTGCCATATGTGGACTTTCTCTAGTTGTGGTGTGTGGGCTTCTCATTGCAGTGGCTTCTCTTACTGTGGAGCACAGGTTCAAGGCACATGGGCTTCAGTAGTTGTGGCTCACACGCTTAGTTGCTCTGCCGCATGGGGGATCTTCACAGACCAGGGGTCAAACGGGTGTCCCCTGCATTGCAAGGAGGATTCTTAACCACTGGACCACCAGGGAAGCCCTGTATTTTTCAGTGGATGGTGGTGTGTATTAAAGACACCTTCTTTGATATCAAGGTGATGTTGGATACATTTGTGAATGAGTGAAATGCCTTAATGAAAATATGTGTTCATAAAATGCTAAACATTATATATTTTTCCAATATAGAAACCTATGAAATATTCCAAGAATAAACTTAATAAATATGTGAGAGGGAGCACACTACATCACAATTGTTTTAGGAGGAATGCAAGCAAAAAGGGAAAAAAAAAAAGGAGGTTGAAGTTAAGCACCTAAGGATATTCTGCCCTAATTGGGGGTCTCTGAAAGAAACACGGGAGATCTGGGACCCCAGTTAGGGTGCACTTAAATAGAACAAGACTAGAGGGAGGATGTGTTTGTCTTTAAAATGCCTAATTTTTGGCATATACTTGAAAATAGATTTATAATATTTTCTTTGATGTCTGGACAACAGTTCATAATAAGTATGGTGAAAAGAGGATTGATTTCATAAGGACAGGAAAAAAAACACCAGATAGCATGGCTAAAGAGTTTATAAAAGTAACAGAAGGCTGCAGTTTTTGAAATGCCAGGTTGCAACCCAAGATTAGATATCTGTCAGAGGAAGGTCAAGCAGCATGATGGAAGAGGAGAGCACAGCAGCCCTGAGAAGCAAGGGATTGAGCACAGTGGCTGAGAACCGGCCTGTGCATGGATCCCAGACAGACATAGAGCAGAAGCTAAGAATAGAAGGGCCAAACCATCCTGAAGGCCTGAGCAGGCTAAGGCTTGGCAGAATTTCTTTAAATCAACAGAAAGGCCCAGGATAGAGTACAACTTCATCAAAAAGTGGAGGAATAAGGCATCATAGAGAGAAACAGCCCTCACCCTAAGAAGGGGAAGACAAACAGCATAGGGAGGAGATAGCCCAAGAGAAACATCTTCGTAGTGAAATGATGTCTGTACATTTAGCTTCTAGACCCAGAAAAAAAGCATTTGCTAAAATAACTTAGTAATGAGGCTAAATCTCTGCTCTGTCTTTTCTCCCTGGGGAAACAGAAGGGAATAAGGAAAGCCTGAGTTAAGAAAACAATATCCTGAATTTTGAGGGGTGGGAAAGCTCCTGGAAATTACAAACTGTTTAACCTGATGTTCCTCTCCAGGTCATTTAACAGACCAATTGAGAGCAGTCCTAAAATATTTCTTTTAATGACTACTAGAAACCTGCCAGGACTCTTTAAATTTAAGGCATTTAAAACTACATTTTTTTCCACCTTAGTTATGGTCATTATGATGATAAAGCAGATAATACTATGTACAGTAGATAATATAGTGCTATAATATAATAATATCATATACTATATGATTCAAATGTTACTGGCAACTTTATTTCAGAAATGCTAAAGTTGCCAGTAACATTTGAATCATATAGTCAGAAATAGCAGAATAACAGAAAGCATTTAAACCAGTGGAAACTGAAATCAGAAAGTAGTAATTCTTTTGATGAAACAGACTGAGAAGCCAAATGGAGAATAGTGAGGCAAGTCAGCAATTAGTGAAAGCAGGAAGAGATAATAATTACCAGTACTAATTGACTATTTAATACGTTCTAGGTACCTAACTCATTTATCATTCTAACACTACAGTTAAGGATAAGTAATACTGTGCTTATTTTACTAATGAGGCTTAAGGCTTGACAGGTTATGTAAGCAGCACTGAAGTCTAGTCAAAACTTTTGGACTCTAAGGCCCATGTTCTTAACTAGTATGCTTACCATGTGTTGTTTTGCTAAACCAGACAAGTAAGTACCAATGGGTTAAAGCTACCATGAGGCAAAATTTGACTTGGTGTCAAGATAATCTTCCCAATGAAAGTTTAACTTTCTTATTGTCTAATCACTGCAAGGACTAATTCTGGAAGTAGGAGCTTCCATACGTAAGTGTATTTAACCAAAAGTTAGTTATCTAGCAGGTTACCAATATCAAGGAAAAAAAAATATTATTAAAGAGAAAAAGGGACATTTCATAATGATAGAAAAAAATCAATTCAGCAAGAAGATATAACAATCCTAAATGTATATACATCTAACCATATAGCTTCAAAGTGTATAAAACAAAATTTGACAGACCTAAAAGGAGAAATAAACTGATCCATAATCATATTTGGAGATTTCAACTCGTCTCTATTATAACTGGTAGAATATCCAAAAAGAAAACAAGAGAGTAGAACAGCATTAGCCATTTTCATTGACTTATATAAAACTCATGCCCAACAACTACAGAATACACATTGTTTCCAAGTGCATGTGAAACATTCAAGATAGTCATCTAGCAAAGCTGCTGGAGAAGATACTTTTTGTTGAGCAGGAAGTTGGACTAATTGAATTTTAAGATCACTGCCACCTCTGAAATTCTAAAATTTACTCATATTTTCCTAAGAATATCACCCCTGAGTCCAGCTTCCCCATTGTGTGTTGCTGATAATGATGTGTTTTTACCCACTTCCCAAATAAGATGGGGAGACTTCTTTAATGTTATGTAAATGAAGGATGTGGGCTCATGCCTCTCCCTCAGACCTTGCTCGTTCTTTTTAAAAAAATGTATTTTATTTTTTCATTGACGAATAGTTGATTTACAATGTTATGTTAGTTTTGTGTGTGATTCAGTTTTATATGTATGTATATATGTATATATATAGATATGTGGTGTATATATATATATATTCTTTTCCCAATTCTTTTCCATTATAGGTTATTACATATTTTGAATATAATTTCCTGTGCTATACAGTAACTATTTGTAGATCGTCTATTTTATATATAGTAGTGTATATCTGTGGAGAAGGAAACGGCAACCCACTCCAGTATTCTTGCCTGGGGAGTCCTGTGGACGGAGGAGCCTGGTGGGCTGCCGTCTATGGGGTCATACAGAGTCGGACACGACTGAAGCCACTTAGCAGCAGCAGCAGCAGCAGCAGCAGCAGCAGTGTATATCTAGGGCTCCCCAAGTGGCTCAGTGGTAAAGAATCCGCTTACCAATACAGGAGACATGAATTTGATCTCTGGGTTGGAAAGAGCCCCTGGAGAAGGACATATCAACCCACTCCAGTATTCTTGCCTGGGAAATCCCATGGACAGAGGGGCCTGGAAGGCTATAGTCCATGGGGTCGTAAAGAGTCAGACATGAATTAGCAACTAAACAGCAGCAGCAGCAGTGTGTATCTATTAATCCCAAACTCCTAAATTATCCCTTTGCCCCATCCCCCTATAGTAACCATAACTTTGTTTTCTATGTCTATGAATCTACTTCTGTTTTGTAAATAAATTCATTTGTATCATATTTTTAGATCCCACATATAAGTGATATCATGATATTTGTCTTTGACTTATTTCAATTAGTATGCTAATCTCTAGTTTCATCCAAGTTACTGCAAATGACATCATTTCATTGTTTTTTTTAATTTAAATTTTATTTCATTGTTTTTTATGGCTGAGTTATATTTTATACACACACACACACTTTGGCCTTGGAGTGCAAAATGAAGTAGGGAAAAGCTAACAGAGTTTTGCCAAGAGAACGCACTGGTCATAGCAAACACCCTCTTCCAACAACATAAGAGAAAACTCTACACATGGACATTACCAGATGGTCAATAGTGAAGTCAGATTGACTATATTCTTTGAAGCCAAAGATGGAGAAGCTCTATACAGTCAGCAAAAACAAGACCAGGAGCAGACTGTGGCTCAGATCATGAACTCCTTATTGCCAAATTCAGACTGAAATTGAAGAAAGGAAAACCACTTGACCATTCAGGTATGACCTAAATCAAAGTCCTTATGATCATACAGTGGAAGTGATAAATAGATTGAAGGGATTAGATCTGATAGAAAGAGTGCCTGAAGAACTATGGACGGAGGTTTGTGACATGGTACAGGAGGCATTGATCAAGACCATCCCCAAGAAAAAGAAATGCAAAAAGGCAAAATGGTTGTCTGAGGATGCCTTACAAATAGCAGGGATAAGAAGAGAAATGAAAGGCAAAGGAGAAAAGGGAAGGTATATCCATTTGAATGCAGAGTTCCAAAGAATAGCAAGGACAGATAAGAAAGCCTTCCTCAGTGATCAATGCAAAGAAATAGAGGAAAACAACAGAATGGGAAAGACTAGAGATCTCTTCAAGAAAATTAGAGATACCAAGAGAACATTTCATGCAAAGATGGGCTCGATAAAGGACAGAAATGGTATGGACCTAACAGAAGCAGAAGATATTAAGAAGAAGTGGGAAGAATACACAGAAGAACTATACAAAAAAGATCTTCATGACCCAGATAATCAGGATGGTATGATCGCTCACCTAGAGCCAGACGTCCTGGAATGTAAATTCAACTGGGCCTTAGGAAGCATCTCTATGAACAAAACTAATGAAGGTGATGAAATTGCAGTTGAGCTGTTTCAAATCCTAAAAGATGATGCTGTGAAAGTGCTACATACGGCAGAACTTTGGAAAACTCAATATGCCAGCAAACTTGGAAAACTCAGCCATGGCCACAGGACTGGAAAAGATCAATTTTCATTCTAATCCTGAAGAAGGGCAATGCTAAAGAATGTTCAAACTACTGCACAATTGCACTCATGGCTCAGACAGTAAAGCGTCTGCCTACAATGCGGGAGACCCGGGCTCAATCCCTGGGTCAGGCAGATCTCCTGGAGAAGGAAATGGCAACCCACTCCAGTATTCTTGCCTGGAAAATCCCATAGATGGAGAAGCCTGGTGGGTTACGGTCCATGGGGTCGCAAAGAGTCAGACACGACTGAGCGACTTCACTTTCACTTTCACAGGCTAGCAAAGTAATGCTAAAAATTCTCCAAGCCAGGCTTCAACAGTACATGAACTGTGAACTTCCAGATGTTCAAGCTGGATTTAGAAAAGGCAGAGAAAACAAAGATCAAATTGCCAACATCCATTGGATCATAGAAAAAGCAAGAGTTTTTCAGAAAAACATCTACTCCTGCTTTATTGATTACACCAAAGCCTTTAACTGTGTAGATCACAACAATCTGTGGAAAAGTTTTAAAGAGATGGAAATACCAGACCACCTTACCTGCCTCCTGAGAAATCTATATGCAGGTCAAGAAGCAACAGTTAGAACAAGACATGGAACAACTGGTTCCGAATTGGGAAAGGAGTACATCAAGACTGTGTATGGTCACCCTGCTTATTTAACTTATATGCAGAGTACATCATGCTGGGCTGGATGAAGCACAATCTGGAATCAAGATTGCTGGGAGAAATATCAATAACCTCACATATACAGATGACCACCGTTATGGCAGAAAATGAAGAGGAACTGAAGAGACTTCTGATGAAAGTGAAAGAGGAGAGTGAAAAGGTTGGCTTAAAACTCAACATTCAAGAAACTAAGATCATGGCATCCGGTCCCATCACTTCATGGCAAATAGATGAGGAAACAGTGGAAACGGTGACAGACTTTTTATTTTCTTGGTCTCCAAAATCACTACAGATTGTGATTGCAGCCATGAAATTAAAAGACTCTTGTTCCTTGGAAGGAACGCCACAACCAACCTAGATAGCATATTAAATAGCAGAGACATTACTTTGCCAACACTGATCCGTCTAGTCAGAGCTATGGTTTTTCCAGTAGTCATGTATGGATGTGAGAGGAGGACTATAAAGAAAGCTGAGCACCAAAGAAGTGATGCTTTTGAACTTGGTGTTGGAGAAGATTTTTGAGAATCCCTTGGGCTGCAAGGAGGTCCAACCTGTCAATCCTAAAGAAAAGCAGTCCTGAGTATTCTTTGGAAGGACTGATGCCGAAGCTGAAACTCCAGTACTTTGGCCACCTGATGTGAAGAATTGACTCATTGGAAAAGACCCTGCTGCTGGGAAAGATTGAAGGCAGGAGGAGAAGGGGATGACAGAGGATGAGATGGTTGGATGGCATCACTGACTCAATGGACATGGGTTTGAGCAAGCTCCAGGAGTTGGTGATAGACAGGGAAGTCTGGTGTGCTGCGCAGTCCATGGGTCACAAAGAGTCAGGCATGACTGAGCAACTGAACTGAACTGAACACACACATACACCACATCTTCTTTCTTTACCAATTCATCTGCCAATGAACATTTATATTCCTTCCATATCTTGGCAATTGTAAATAGTGCTGTAGTGAACATTGCAATGCATATATTTTTTCAAATTAGAGTTTTCATCTTTTCTGGATATATGCCCATGGGTGGGATTGCCGGATCATATGGTAATTCTGCTTTAAGGATCCTCTATCCTGTTCTCCATCATGACTATAGCAATTTACATTCCCACCAATAGTGTAGGACAGTTTAAGTGAGAGGAGGTATATTAAGGTGATGGAGTCAGGTTTAGAGCTACTCACCCCAGTTGTCTCTAAGTTCTTGACTAAGTGAGATATACCCAGAGTAATTAGTAGCCAAATGGGAAATGAGCTCCAGTTTTTAAAATAATAACTGGATTAACACATAATTTTTTCCTTTTGCCTCTCCCTACATTGAGCCTTCTCTTATAATCTGCACTGGAGAACATAACTCAGAATAGGGACTTCTGGTTTCTTGTTCCCTGGTCTTAAACTGAGTCCAGATTTGCAATCAGACCCTGAAGTCACTCATCCATCCAGCCTCAGAGATAAGAAAATCTGCCCCACCACTCAGCCACAAACAAAAGCTGGAGTAGTGTGAGTGAGGAAAATGTGAGAGCTTTTTGAGGCAGGCAGCCCAGCAGGCCTGACCAAGTATGCTTAGTGGCATGGAACAGAGAACTTCAAGAAAAGGCCACAGGTTATAAACAGCTCTTCGAGGTACAGTCATCCTGCTCTCTGGTGACCCATGACCAAGTGAGTGAAGCAGAAGATCCAGGTTCAATCCCTGGGTGGGAAAGATTCTCTGGAGAAGGGGTTATGCATTCCAGTATTCTTTCCTGAAGAATTCCAGGAACAGGGGAATGTGACAGGCTACAGTTAATGGAGTAGCAAAGAGTCAGAGACGACTGAGTGACTAACACAATCAAATTAGCAACTCATAACATAGAGACACACAAGGAAGGCTCTCAAAAGGCAAAAGTTGTGGAAAGGGGCTTGAATATTCCTTCCACCTCCACAGAATGTAAAAGTGCGGAACATGAACTCAGTACCTAGAAAACACTTAGTAAGTCATACATACTTGATGTTTTCCATGTGGCTGTTACCATTATTTTAGTAAAAAAATCACTTTTCACCATTTGTACTCATTTATACTCCTCCCAAAAATTTAAGAAAAAAATGTTTATTCATATGTGGGCCGTATATATGTCTTTACTTCAAAGATGGTATCAAAATTCTATTTCTTAAAGACTAGCCATTGAAAGCTAGTGCCCACCCTCTCTTCCTTTCACCAAAAATCAACAGGTTACTTTTTGCATTCCCTTGTGCTTGCATATGTAGTTAACATTTATTTTTAGCTATAGTCTGAAACAGTTGGACAATTTGTCCTTGTGTCTTCCTGGTGCTCTCAGTGTCACTTGTATCTATTTTAGATCTCAGTTTTCCAGAGGACAGGAAAGAATGTCTGGTTAATTCATTCAGCATCCACTGCACAGAATGGTGTGTGTGTATGTGTGTGCATGCACGCGTGTGTGCATATGTGCATGTGCGTGCATGTGTGGGGTGTTAGAGAGGAGAAATAACTAATAAATATACTGTATTCTTGAATATTTATAGACATAATCTAGGTCTTTAAAAAATAATAGCACTTATCATGTACCTGCTGTTCAGTTCAGTTCAGTTGCTCAGTCATGTCCAACTCTTTGCAACCCCATGAACCGCAACACGCCAGGCCTCCCTGTCCATCACCAACTCCCGGAGTTTACCCAAACTCATGTCAATCAGGTTGGTGATGTCATCCAGCCATCTCATCCTCTGTCGTCCCCTTCTCCTCCTGCCCTCAATCCCTCCCAGCATCAGGGTCTTTTCCAATGAGTCAACTCTTCCCATGAGGTAGCCAAAGTATTGGAGTTTCAGCTTCAGCATCAGTTCTTCCAATGAACACCCAGGACTGATCTCCTTTAGGATGGACTGGTTGGATCTCTTTGCAGTCTAAGGGACTCTCAAGAGTCTTCTTCACACCACAGTTCAAAAGCATCAATTCTTCAGCACTCAGCTTTCTTCACAGTCCAACTCTCACATCCATACATGATCACAGGAAAAACTATAGCCTTTACTAGACGGACCTTTGTTGGCAAAGTAATGTCTCTGCTTTTCAATATGCTATCTAGGTTGGTCATAACTTTCCTTCCAAAGAGTAAGCGTCTTTTAATTTCATGGCCACAATCACCATCTGCAGTGATTTTGGAGCCCCCAAAAATAAAGTCTGACACTGTTTCCACTGTTTCCCCATCTATTTCCCATGAAGTGATGGGACTGGATGCCATGATCTTCATTTTCTGAATGTTGAGCTTTCAGCCTACTTTTTCACTCTCCTCCTTCACTTTCATCAAGAGGCTTTTTAGTTCCTCTTCACTTTCTGCCATAAGGGTGGTGTCATCTGCATATCTGAGGTGATTGATATTTCTCCCAGCAACCTTGATTCCAGCTTGTGCTTCTTCCAGCCCAGCATTTCTCATGATGTACTCTGTATATAAGTTAAATAAGCCGGGTGACAATATACAGCCTTGGCGTACTTCTTTCAGGATTTGGAACCAGTCTGTTGTTCCATGTCCAGTTCTAACTGTTGCTTCCTGACCTGCATATAGGTTTCTCAAGAGGCAGATCAGGTGGTCTGGTATTCCCATCTCTTTCAGAATTTTCCACAGTTTATTGTGATCCACACTGTCAAAGGCTTTGGCATAGTCAATAAAGCAGAAATAGATGTTTTTCTGGAACTCTCTTGCTTTTTTGATGATCCAGCAGGTGTTGGCAATTTGATCTCTGGTTCCTCTTCCTCTTCTAAAACCAGCTTGAACATCTGGAAGGTCACAGTTCA
Source organism: Bos javanicus (assembly GCF_032452875.1). Lineage (NCBI taxonomy): Eukaryota > Metazoa > Chordata > Mammalia > Artiodactyla > Bovidae > Bos > Bos javanicus. The sequence goes on along the minus strand of NC_083875.1, from coordinate 39,766,628 downwards.
CATATTGCTGAGGCCTGGCTTGGAGAATTTTGAGCATTATTTTACCATATTTGCCCTTTCTGAACACTTTACATGTATTAACTCATTTCATCTTCAAAGTGTTGTCAGAGCTGCTCTAGGTCTTTGCTCAAAACTCATCAACCCCCACCTTCAGCAGGAGTGAACATAAATCTTTCCATTAAAAGGTCCAGAGATAAGAAAGGAAACTGCAAACAAAAGCAAACAAACAACACAAAAAACCCAAATCCAGATGAAACCAACGGGGGCCAAGATGGCAATGAATCTGACCTCCCACAGATGTCTAGGTCTTCATTTTTCTCTCCTCCGAATCTTGAAGAAGAAAGAAGAAAGGGGGAAGTGGAAATAAAATTTCCTCCTGAAGATGTTAGAAAATACTAAATAAAGTGGGATGTAGGGGTTATCTAATGATTTTGTTTATCCATCGTCTTTTTTTCCTCCAATCTCTGACTGTGAGATAATTTACAGCCACAGATTGTGATAGGATAAAGCACCACTGAGATTTGAAATCAAGCCTCGATTGTGCATAATTGGCTCCACCAGTTAATAACTCTGTATCTTAGAGTGAAATAAACCTCTCTAGCCTCAGTTACCTTCAACAAAAATTGGGAATATTGATGATGCTCTTTTGTTGTAAAAGTTAAATTATTCAGTGATGTAAAAGAGCATGATATCTGGGACACAGGAAATGTTTTAAAAGTTAAAACCATTTTTATTTAATATTGATAATGATAATTTATTTCATATGACATTAAGTACAGGGATCTATAGGAGTCAGAAACGAGAGACTTATTTCTTCATTTTTTTTTTTTTGTCCCAGCTTCCTACAAGAAAATAAACACTCGCCACCTCAAGGTCCCAGGGACAGATGAGGTAGAGCTCACCTGCCAAGCTGAAGGCTATCCCCTGGCAGAAGTGTCTTGGCCAAACATCAGTATTCCTACCAACACCAGCCACACCAAGACCTCTGAAGGCCTCTACCAGGTTACCAGTGTTCTGCGCCTAAAGCCACACCCCGGCAGGAATTTCAGCTGTGTGTTCTGGAATGCCAATGTGAAGGAACTCACTTCAGCCACCATTGTCCAAGGTAAGAGCTGCCCACACTTCCTAGCTCTACCAATCCGGGTTCAGGCAAGAAATGGATGACACAGTCAGAATGAATAACCTGAGAAGACTGTAATAAAGGGAATGATTAAGGTTTAGAGAAACTACTAAAAATAGGATAGGGCACCTGGGACTTCAAAAGTCATGGAGCTGTACTGCCCTTGCCTCCAGGAGAGGCTGCTGGAACCTGGAAGAGGGACCTGGGGCCTCCAGTACAGGGGTACTGCCAGCTGCGGCCACTCCCAAGAATAGAAAGTGATGAACAGATGCCCCAACCTTGTTCTCCCACCCTCCAGTCTCCTGCTGGAGTCTCCCACTGGCAGAATGCAGGTGAGGTCAGAGAACAAGGAAGTCCTCTGATATGTTCATAAGGTCAGCCTCTCAGAGCTTAGAATAGAGTGTTAGAGTGCAATGAATGGACCCAAAGAGGAAACTGAAAATACCCAGCACAAAGGCTGATCACTTTGATTCAGGCATAATGCCATGTGTCAGCAGTATAAATATTACTTTGCTGGCTTTTCTGCCAGCCAAGTGGTTTTAGAGTTTTCCAGGAAAACTGACCTCTTTAAAAAAATCACTTATAGACTTCTCTGGCTATGCCGAATCCTATACTTTAGAGCTTCATGCATCAGTAAAATTTATAACAGTTCTCATAGTCTGCTAATTTTTTATCTGCTAAGAACATTCATTTGACAAATAAGAGCAGCTAACATTTAGTATTAGGTCATTTAGTATCAGCTAACATTTAGTATCATAATCATTTTATAAGACAAGTCATTTTTTTGCAGAGGCATAAGTCTCCTATTGTTCCACAACCATCATGGGCTTTATTTTTTTTAAGAATTTTATTTATTTATTTAGCCATGTCAGGCCTTAGTTGTGGCATGCAGATCTTTCCTTGCAATGCATGGACTCTCTAGTGGCGCACAGGCTTAGTTGCCCCAGGATATGTAGAATCTTAGTTCCCTAACCAGGAATCAAACCCATATCCCTGCATTGCAAGGTGGATTTTTTAGCATTGGAACACCAGGGAAGTCCCCACTGTGGGCTTTAGACAACACAAATTTATTAGCTCACACTTCTGGAGGTCAAAATTCTGAAAAGAGCTTTACTGGGCTCAAATCAAGTTGTCCTGGGATTGTAGAGGCTCTAAGAGAGAATTCATTTTCTGGATTTCTCCACTTTTGGGAGGCTACCTCCATCCCTTGGCTCATGGCCTTTCTTTCCACCTCCAAAACCAGCATTAGATTTCTGCTTCTGTCATCACATCTCTTTCTTTAACTCTCTTGCCTCTGTCTTCTACCTCTTAAGGACCCTTGTGATTACATTAGATGCCCCTCCAATACATACCTCAACCTGATAATTCAGGATAGTTTTCCCATTTCAAGGTCCTTAATATAACCACATCTGCACAATCCTTTGTTATGTAGGATAATGCATTCATAGGTTTCAGAACATGGACATCTTTAAGAGGAGCCATTATTCTGCTATCTTACCAATAAAGGATATAATTTCAGAACAAAGACAGTCCTTAGTAGTGATTAAATTCGACTTTACAGAAGATTTGATATATTATCATTATATTCCACTATTTACTCTCTATCTTAGTTAGATAAAAGGGCTTATGATGAGGACTTGTGTGGCATGCAGGCATTTAGGTATTGACCCAAAGGGGCAGAAGTGAGATGTTCAAAAATTAAGACAGGAAAGAAGGAAGAGAAAATAGAAGGGTGCATTATTCCAATTGTTGGCATGAACAGTAGAAGCTGAAATACTCAAGAACCTCATGAGAAGTGTATAGATCATCTCCTAAAATGTTAACTCAAAGAGCTTCAGACTGAAGGACTAATCTTTTGCTTTCACCCCCAGTGGTGAGCAGTTGTCCCCAGGAGTATAACTTCCTTCTGCTGTGAGCTATGCACGCATGTGGGCTGAGAGAGCTCTCCCAGCATCTATGGCATCAAAGTCATTTCAGGGCAGAAAGCAAGTGTCCACCTGAGGGAGTCACTGACCATGAAGTGAGTTTAGGCCCACCCAGAATTCTACCCAATATGTGGCTAAACTCAGAAGAGAGGCTGAGAGAAAGTGAGGCAGGATGACAGTAGTCAATCCCTTGCACTGCTCAAGTCTGTCCCTTCATGCCCTGTATTCTAACTACTGTCTCCGAGCCTTTGGGCAGGGAAGTAGCTACTATCGCTGCACAAGATACATATACCAGAGTTCATGAAACAAGTTACAGTTTCTGCTGCTGCAACTGATCCCAAGCCATAGTTGATATTTGTCATCTCTCTCATCAGCATACATTCTAGCTTTCCCTCACTCAGCATTTCAGATGGAATAGTTTGTTTGCCTGGAGGGTGGAGGGAAGGAGGGGTATGGAGGTGACTCAGACTTTCAACACTGGGAAACCTGAGCCCTTAGTCCCCTCATCCTCAGCAGACTGCAGTTGTTGCAATTGCCTTTTCATTGTTATCACTGGGTATGGAAGTTACAAGACTCAGAGAATCAGTGGATCCCTGAGTTCCAGACAGTCTTCCCTGCCTCCATTGTGTAGCAGGATTGGAATTCTTCATGAGAACCATTACTTTGCCAACAAAGGTCCGTATAGTCAAAGCTATGGTTTTTTCAGCAGTTATGTATGGATGTGGGAGTTGGACCATAAAGAAGGCTGAGCACTAAAGAACTGATGCTTTTGAACTGTGGTGTTGGAAAAGATCTTGAGAGTCCCTTGGACTGCAAGGAGATCAAACCAGTCAATCCTAAAGGAAATCAATCCTGAATATTCATTGGAAGGCCTGATGCTGAAGCTCCAATACTTTGGCCACCTGATGTGAAGAACTGACTCATTAGAAAAGGCCCTGATGCTGGGAAAGATAGAAGGCAGGAGGAGAAGGGGATGACAGGATGAGATGGTTGGATGGCATCACTGACTCAATGGACATGAGTTTGAGTAAGCTCTGGGAGATGGTGAAGGACAGGGAAGCCTGACGTGCTGCAGTCCACGGGATTACAAAGAGTCAAATACAACTGAGACTGAACAGCAACAACGTGGGAATCAAGATCAGTTCCTCTACCAGTATTATTATTCTTTGCTTTGCCCGCTGGTCTGACGGTGGATAGAGCTCGAGTTGACTAGGGAGTAGCTATAACTTTACATGCGGTAGAACATGTCCCTTGGTACACAGCATCCTTGGTAGAAGTATTGGCCACTAGGGAGCTGGAATTTTAATCCAGGGCAACCTAAATTTGTGGATAGGAGAAGCAAAGACTCTACAAATAGGTCACTGGAAAAAGTGATGAGAGGAAACAACCCTCAGCACTGGGGAAGCCCTGGCACAAAAGCAGCACACTGTTGAGGCATGGCTGTCAGGGAGAAGTGAGTTAGAACCTGCACAGAACCATCCGTCATTCAGCCACATTGAGCCATGGCTGAAATCACATGGGACAGACAGAATATGAGTTGGGGCACCAGAGATACCTGCTCTATCTCAAATTAAATTTTGTCATGGACTGGCACTGATCCACAGGCCCACTGATCCACAGACTCAGTGCCTATCTCATCATTAATTTCCTAGCATTTTTTTTCTAGAAAATAAAATCCTCCCTGATACAGTTTTAGAGGCAGCCAGCTCCATTGTCATTCCAAACCCCCATTTCCCCATCTCCCCACACTTCACTACACAATTCCAACACTAAAGTTAGCCCAGCTTCTTTCTAAGTTATTATGATGAAGTGAGAAGGCAAAGAGAGGATTCATGCTAAGGATATGGACAGAAATGAAGACATTATAAGTGTACCATTTTGAGGACCAACTTTAAGTGAAAATAATGAATTAGGCAAGTTGACCTTTCAACATTCGCTACATCTTTTATCACAACTAAGACCACCAGACTTGTCACCTTATAGAAACTGAGCTATAACTAATTTGTACCAGAGCTCCACAGACTCAAATATTAATAATCCCAGGGGAATTAGTTTTTTCCAAGAATTGTTTAGTCAACTTTCCTTTGTTATGTAGAATTTTCTGTCTGGTTGAATGTTGGCCAATATTGGATGAAATGTGGTTTTCTAGAGTGACACTTACATAAGGATCTTCACTGGGAAACAAGGGCCTGGATAAGAAGAATTTGGAAATAACTACAACCTACCCTTGTCATCACTGATTACATCAGTATTTTTCTCTTCATAGTAGAGAGGTGGACGGGCAGACTGACCATTTGTCTAGAAGCATTAAAGCAGTGAGAAGTTAAGAATGAAGTAAGCTGGCCCTTCTCTCCATGGGAGAGACCTAATAGTAGAGTCAACAATTGTGGAGGTACCTGTGGGGTCTGCATCAGAGCTTGGGAGCTCCTAGGATATCGCTCATGAATGCAGCCAGCAGGGAGATGGAGGAATCTTTGTGCAGTTAGATTCTCTGAGTTGAGAGTCGCTCTCAGCTCTATATTCATCCTGCCCCCAGTCATGGATCCTCCGCTCCAAGTAGTACCCTTTCCTCACCCTGTACTCTCTGAACCTACTTGCACCTCTCTGGTCACCATGACTTCTTTCCTCAGGCAGTTTCTTCCACACAAAATATCATTCTTCATTGTCTTCACCAGCTCTCAGGGTAGTTCAGGTAACTCCAGAGTACAAGGCATCTTTCCCTCATCTCACTTCCTAAGACCTATTTCTTTGTTTGCCTGCAACTGTGCTTGTCTTTTCTCTTTCATTGCTCTTTTATTTTCAATGCATTTTAATTGTTCACATGAGTCTTCTTTATATCCAAACTAAAGCAAAACCTGAGTGCTCTGCCCATGGTGAGTGCTCTGCCCATGGTAAGTGCTCAGTAAATGTGAGATTAATGACTTGGAGACTTACTCTTGGACTACCCCAGTCCTATCATCCCAGCTGCCAGTCTGTATGGTACAAATGATTGCCTAGTTTGTGATACAAATACCGGTAACAAAATGACCAAAGTCACACATCCTCCCATGGATTCCTTGCTTCTATTTCTCAAAGACATTTTTAAGTTGTCTTATGACTGTGCCCTTTCTCATTAATTGGCTTCTCACTGCTGACTTCTGTGACCCACACATACTTCTTCAAAAGTCAATGAATAAAACACATAGAGCAGTGAGAGTCTGGGGTGGGAGGTGCTCCAGTAGCTCCAGAATAGATGACTGAACATCCTAATTTTCAATCAGAAATTAAGGAGCAGTGACACCATTTTCCTTTTGAAACAGGGTTCCTTCCACTCGGCCAGTGATGCGTTTTCATTAGGAAATATAATGAGATGGGAGCACAGGAAATAACTATAACAAGACCCTTGTAGGGCTGGCAGAGAAGCTCTCCCAGGAGACTTGGAGGTGACTCTCTGGCAGTGCTCAGGAGCACGGGCTCTGAGGTCAGATGGACTAGAATTTCAAATCCTCTCTCTGCTACCTCCTAGCTTTGAGAACATGAACATATGACTGAGCCACCCTAGAACTCAGCCTCTCATCTGTAGAATAGGGAAAAATAATAGTAGATACCTAATAGAGTTATCATGAGGATTAAATGAAATATGTAAAGTCCTTAGCAGTCAAAAAGGATAGATACAGGAAAAAAAAAAAAAAAAAAAACCATGGTTTGTCCAGCAAGAAGCCTGGTTTCCTTATAAGTGCATGAGACTGTAGATAAGAACAGATTCAATATTTTTCCCATCACATCAGGACACATACAATTGTTATAAAACAGTCTAGAATAATATGCATTAGGATTTAGGCTAAGAGGACTTGAAATATAGTAGCTTAAAGCAGGAGTATACTTCTCTCTGATGTCACATTCAGAGACAGAAGGTGGGTCAGAGCAGGTAAGTTGCTGTATTCTATATAGTCATTCAGTAATCTAGGTTCTTTCCATCTTATTGCTCTGGCACTCTCCAGGATGTTACCCTGTTGAACTGTCAAAGCTAGGTCACTGCCACATTCATGTTTCAGCCCACAGAAAGAAAAAAAATATACCCAGTGTTTGAAGGCCAAAACACACAAAAAAACCCATTCTCTAGTCCTGAACTTAGTTCACATGGCTGGCCATACCTAACTGCAGGGAAGGCTTAGACATGTAGTCTCAGCAAAACCATGTGTCCAGCTAACACCTAGCTAATACTAGAGAAGAAACAGAGAATGGATTTAGCAGTCTGTCACAGATTTAACTAATGATAAGAAAGATTGGGCAAGGTAGACTAGATGGACAGATAGTCAATTCAGTCCAGCAAATCCTTATTGACACCTTTCATGTAGCTGGTGCTTGCCTCTAGGGGATTCAGAGATGACTTTGCAAAAGTCTTTGTTATTTCATGTACTTATATTCTAAGCAGACTGATGTCTTATTGCATGTTCAGCATTAGAAAATCTTTAAGAATAAGTAGAATTTGTGTTTGGAAGGAACTATGAGGGAACCTTACAGGACAAGGGTTTGCATAAAGGCACTGAGGTAAGGACATCTCCTGCTATGGGGACAGTAAGAACTCCTTGACTTATGGTGCTATATGCAGCAAATACTTAATAAGCACTTCCTGTGCGTGTGTGTGCTCAGTTGCTCAATTGTGTCCAACTCTTTGCAACCCCATGGACTATAACCCATCAGGCTCCTCCATCCACAGAGTTTTCCAGGCAAGAATACTGAAATGGGTTGCCATTTCCTATTCCAGGGGATATTCCCAATCCAGGGATTGAACCTGCAGATTCTTTACCACTGCACCACCTGGGAAGCCCTAGTAAGCACTTCTAAGAAAACATTAGTTACTCTGGGTTATGCATGATAAGGGCTGTTAGCTAGATATATTGTGGTGATAACTCACAGTGTATACAAATATTAAATCGTTATGGTATATGCCTGAAACTAGTATGTTATATGACAATTATACCTCAATTAAAAATTTTAAATATGGATTATCCAACGTTTAGATGAAGCAAACTTCTTAATGCTTTTTATCTTTATGTTCACTACAATCTTGAACTTAGAGACAAATACCTGTGGGGCCTGAGCTTTGGATCAGACAGATCTGGGTTTGCAGTCCTGGTTTGGCCACTTACTTAGCACTGATGTGTGCATGTGTGCTCAGTCACTAAGTCTTGTCCGTCCCTTTGTGACCCCGTGGACTTCAACCCACCAGGCTCCTCTGTCCAAGGGATTTCCCAAGCAAGAATATTGGAATGGGTTGCCGTTTCCTTCTCCAGGGGATCTTCCCAATCCAGGAATCAAACCGGCGTCTCCTACTTGGCAAATGGATTCTTTACCACTGAGCCACCAGCCCACTAGCAGTGATGACCTTAGATCTTGGAGCCTTACTTCCTCAACTCTAAGATGAGTGCCTCAAATTAAATGACACCTAGTCTCTTCTTAGCTAAAACTCTCTGTGGTTCTCAGATAGCACTATGATGGGAGAAGGGGAAGACAGGGCAGGACTGAGCCCTTCCTCGAGAGCAGTTTTGGCAGACTTTTCCAGGACCAGGCTATGACACTTATTCTTTTTATGGCCGTGCCCAGGCCGTCAGCAGTGAGAGTGCAGACACCCAACCACTGAACAGCCAGGGAATTCCCTGTTATGTTTATTCTTTATGAGTTACTCCATAAGGCAAAATTCAGCCTGTTGGAAAGGGCACAGTTTACTTGAGTATGCTTCCATCTCCCTGTAGTGAACCCCCATCCAGGCCTGTCCTTGGTCAGTCTGGAGCCCTCATTCCAACCAGAGCATTCCTTTAAAAGGCTTTCCCCAGCCTCCAAACTTACTCTTCTCATCCACCTCTCTACTAAACTCATCTCTTCCTCAGTGCCAGACCTTGATTCCCTGAGAAAAGGAAAATGGCTAGCTGTAATGATTCACATTAAGATACGATATTCTGTTTTTTCAAAAGGATCCTCTTAATCCTAGAGGTTGAATAACTGATCAGATATATTCTAAGCATCATGAATGCTTGATAGTGGAGGGGGAGACATATTCGGGCTGAGGGACTATCCTACTGTAAAAAGAGAGATGATGAAGGAGAAACAGCAAGGAAAGAAGGAAGAAAAAGAAAGAAGGGAAGGAAAAGGAAGGAAGGGAGGGAGGAAGAAAGAAGAGAAAGAAAGAGAACATAATACAGTAGGTATATAAGACTGGTGAAAAACATGGAATGTGGAATCGGGCAGCCTGGACTATATCTCAGCTATGTCACTTAATGTGTAATTTTAGGAAGGTGTGCTAGGTCTCTGTGCCTCACTTTCTTCATCAATAAAATGAGAGTTATAGTACAGCCTGCCTCATAAAGTGGTCATGAAGAGTAAAGAAGCTGATACAGACGTCATTCATATAGATACAGCATTCATAGAAAAATACCTGGCATGGAGTAAACGCTCAATGCAAGTTGGCCGTGTTGGTTATAACTCACTTGGCTGCACTGTTGGTTTGCCTCTGAGTTACCATACAGTGGGATTCTGGTGCTTTTTCTTTCTGCCAGGTCCTCTGGAAGACCCCAAGATCCCTTCATCTTCACTGCTTCATGTTTTCATTCTCTCCCTCATCGTTGCTCCCATATTCATAGCCATAGTGGTAGCCCTAAGAAAACGACTCTGCCAGAAGTTGTATTCTGGAGAAGGTAAGTGAGTTTTATTCATGGTGACCAAGTAGACTGGGTGTCTGCAGTGTGAGGCCCTGTTTGGCCCCACTGACTTGTAGCTTCACACTGTGTCCACTCAGGGCTCATGAGTTTCTTGGGGCTTGTCTTGATGATTATTTCCCAGGAGAAAATGCCTGTGGTCTTCAGTAAGATACAATTTTTTTTGAATAAAAATATTGATAAAAGTAAAAATTAAAAAACTGAATATTTTTGAATGAGTGCTTAAATGGTTTGCTTTGTTCTCTGAGCCAAGAAGTGTCATCAGCCTCATGAGATCTGTGTTATTTGGGCAATGCGGATGGTTGTGCAGTCAGAGTTCACTGGTGGGAGGATGGCAGGATCCTTCATGAGGACTCCTTTAGTTCTCATTCCTCCTTTGCCCATTCTGGGTCTGAGCTGGGCTGAGCTGTCCTCTTCCCCACAGGAATCTGAATCTTCTGGTTGGGTAAGGAAAGGAAAGAAGTGTGAGGCCATCTGGTGTAGGGAAAGCACCTGACTGGTGGTACCCTGAGATCTTCCAGCAGCTCCCTCCTCAGCCCATCACAGGCTCGCCAGCCTATTCCCATTTCTCTGTGACAGTGAGGCAGAGCATGCCTCTGGTGTTTGAACCCAGGCCAGAATACCTGCAAGCCCATCTGGTGCTTTCCTAAACAGGGCCTTTCCTACACAGCACCCAGTGAGCCTCCTCCCAAGATCTCTACACAGCCTATAGAAAAGGAAATAGCAGCTAGGAATAATTCACTAAGAATTTGAAGTGGTCACTATTTGAGGACTGGGGGGCTTTTCAGTGATTGTTATCCTACATTTACAATCTAACTTCTATATTCTCATCTGCCATGAAATATTGTCATCATCTATTTGTCCGTTGACCTACGTGTGCATTAGCTTGGGTAGTAACCACAAACCCTCTACTGTAGAATCCAAGATCCACGAACTGTTGTCAAAAGAAAGAGGGGGTTTGGGGAGGAAGGAAGAAGGGAATAAGGGAGGGAGGAAAGGAGAAAAAATGGGATAGGGAGAAAGAATGGAAGTAGAGGAATTTTAGGGTCTTGCCCAAAAAATCTTGGACTAAACAGAATCACTTCTGAAAATCTGTGACTTCAGAGAGTCATGACAGATGCACCTCATCAGAACCTTATTTTCTGTATTCTTTTTCTTTTTTTGGCTGCACTGGGTTGTCGTTGCTGCATGGGCTTTCTCTGGTTGTGACAAGCAGGGGCTACTCTAGTTGCAGTGCATGGGCTTCTCATTGTGGTGACATTTGCTGTGGAGCACAGGCTCTAGAGCGTGTGGGTTTCAATAGTTGTGGCATGCGGGCTTAGTTGCTATGTAGCATGTGGAATCTTCCCGGGCCAGGGATCAGAAACCTGTCCCTTGCACTGGCAGGCAGATTCTTAACCACTGAACCACCAGGAAAGTCCTGCATTCCTCTAGTACTTCCCTCATGTGTACCCCTCAGAAGCATTTTATAACCAAGGTTCCAGGCTTGGGGCCTGAGAACCCATTAGGCACCTCATAAATGAGCAGCAGATTTTTTATCCTTACTCTCTGAGAAAATGAAGTAGAGCCACATTTCTTAAAGATAGAATGGAGAAAAGAAGTCTTCCCCTCATCCCTCATCCCAATTTCAAATGTAAGTAGCACCAAGTTGGGTGTGAGTCTCAGGCACCAACTAGAGTGGGAGAGATTTGTTACTAATAAGAGTTAAGTGAATACATTTTCAAGTGATTTATTTTTTAATAAACTAAAGTGAAATCACCATTGCTACGTAATAGCCCTCTGTAACTCTTGTGCTTTGGGATCTGCTCTCTTAGAAGGGAGTATACAAGTACACATGAATTCAAGGACTATGGTTTCTCATTTTCATCAGTATATGTCCAGTGTCTAAAACATTACCTGGCATATACAACAAAATTGTTCAATAAAATTTTAGACTTTGAACCTCTGATGTGCAGATATGTATGCTAACCTGCTCTATACTACATGGTCATATGTGGTTATTTAAATTAAACAAAAATTCAAGTTCTGGGTCATATTTTAAGTGCTCACATATTGTAAGTGTTCAACAGTCACATGGGGCTAGTAGCTACTGTATGGGATAGAGAAGTATTTCTAATTTCTATTGGATTTAATAAACATAATATGATATTTCAATAAATATGATCATAAAAAACCTAACATATTAGAAGAATTACTATAAAAATTTCTAATGTTTGCACTTTATTTCTATACCTATCTCATTGTGGACTGTTAATAATCAACTCGCCCACCAGTACTAGCCTGTGCACCACATTTTGCCCTAAAAGACTGAGCCAGAGCTTTGCAGAGATTTAAACCAAAGCCCAAATATATTGACTAATGTTTGCATGAGAATCACAGAGAATGACAGCACTGACCTCAGGAGTTAGAGTCCTTCACTGAATCTCCAACATTCAAGGGCAATTCCTATAGCTTAGCCATTGACCCCTTTCAAATACAAATGCTCTTGGAGGAGATTACAATGCTGGATAGAAGCCCTCTAAATCTGGGCCAAGGTCAAGATGGATACAAAGGAGTTACTAAGAAGCTGACATGCAGAACAAAAGCAGATTAGGGATGGACTGAGTTCAGGAACCCAAGCAACTGCAGCACATGGGTATTGAACCTTGTAAGAAAATCAGAATAAGAGGGAATGTGTGAAATCAGGGCTTGATAAAGAGATAAAGCCAGGGAAACAATGATGAGCAGCAACCAGTCTTGTGAACTTGTGTTTCTGCTCCCAAAGTTACTTTGAACCAGTATCAGTCAATTACACCTTAGTATAGATTTATTGATTAGACCTTCTGCTCTGTGTAGGGAAGACAGGACGGAAGTGGTATTCAAGACTAAAGTAGAACAGGGAGAGAGAATTTCAGAGGTATTTCCTGGGCTAAATACCCAAATTAGCAGTCCCTCAGCCTCTGAGGACCTGGGGGCCTGGGCAGACAAGGGAATGGGAAGTAAGCCGAGGCCTTCTTTCTTCACAATTTTCTCCTAAGAGTATGGTTTTAGTTTGTATCCAGCCTGAGGTCTCAAACCATGGTGGAAATTTATGCTTCTCTATGTGGATTTATTTGGATTTACTTTTTGTTCTGCCATTATTTCACCTATAAACAGAACAGTTTCCTTGTTAATCTTAACCACCCCTGGAATTTTTCTTTTTCAGATTCAACAAAAAGATCTGCCACCATGGTAAGGAGAGAAGTGGACAGAGCTGTGAGTAATCATGATTTTTCTTTTCTTTTTCACCTTCTCTTCTCTCCCAGATTAAATTAAGAAATAAAACCTCTGCTTTGTGGCACCAAGGGCAAATAGCCTGGGCAGAATCTTCCTGCTAAGTGGCATTTAGTTTCTCTTGCAATCCTGCATTGTTCCATACCTTTCTCGGAAAATAAAGATGGTGTCAGTTGAAAAGCCACAGAACAACTATATAGCCTTTAGTCTGTTTATATTCCTAAGCACTCCTAGAAGATAATGCACGGGACATCTGGGCTCAAATTAGAAACATGGTTAAATTTAACAGCAAAAGGAAGATAGTTTACTGTGACACAATCAGCAGCTGGGATTTTTGCAGTAGTCGTTAAGTCACTGTGGGTTGTGGGTTAAGGGTATTTCTGGAGATGTAGAAGTCTCTTCATGAGATTGAAAGGCTTGGAGCTGGAATTTGTGGAAGAGAGAGGATGTGATCTAGAGGTCAGGAGAGGTGGGGTTGCTGAAACCATTTAGCTTCATAGGATGGAAAGCATAGACACTGGGGAAGTGATCTGTTGGAGATCCACGGCTCTAGGTCACATAGTAAAATGGGTATTTCTGGCTCTCTTGGGAAAGCTTCCTTTGCCTGAAATCTAGGGATCATATGGTATCACACATGACGTTATGAGTTTACCACAATAATGATAGGCAATTCGTAGACATTTCTAAATAACTATGTATTATCAGCTGCTCAGAATATTAAGAAGTGTTTATTTTTGAATTCTTTTGAATATATTCCCCAGATTCCAGGGACACTGATTATGAAAATAACCCTAGAAAACCTTCAAATACCAGGGTCTGCATTTGGCTTATCTATCACACATGGCAGTTCATAAGCACAAAATATGACTTAAAAGAATGAAATGAAAAGAGGCTCTTGCACCCTCCCTGTCTCCACCACTTCCCTGAAAGAGATTCTTGAAAATATATCCTTTTGCTATAGACTCATTCCTGGACCCAGTGCCAGAGAAGAAATGCAGCCTAAGCTGGCTGTGCTTGACATCCCATTGCCTGAGCTTTTCTGAATCATGAGACAACTTTCAGATCAACACTGCAAGTTCTGATACAAACATTTGTTTCTTGGGAAACAAAAATCCTGTATTCCTATAAATTGATCTCCTTGGCCTCCAGGTGAGTTCCCATGAAAGAGGCCCAATATTTGCTGAATTTCATGAGGTCAAAATGTTTGAATAAGTGATTCCTTCAGCTGCTCAGCATAAGGAAGAAATAGTGCAAAACTTGAGCACAGAAGTAATAAACTCAGATGCCTATTGGGCCAGTGATGAAATGAGTAAAAACTGTCCCTAACCAAATAGGGAGTGGGGGAGGGGAGGGATTTTGACAAATTGGAGAGCACTTTCCCTGTCAGTTTAGCACTAGCCTTACATTGCCAGAGAAGAAATCCGGATTTATATATAAAATATCTTAATTATTAAATGCTAGCTGAAAGTATTTCAAATAGCAAACAAACTAAACAAAACATGCCTGTAGGTTAATTGAGCCTGTCGATCAGTTTTCAAATCTTTTCCTAGAAACATAATATTGTAAGGGAAGAGTTTAGAATCTGAGTAATGAAGGCAGAAACACCTATTTGAGGAACTGATTACTCAACAGCTTGCTGCCAACCTAAATGTCTCTCCTGTGACCTGCCACATGGTCTGAATATTGCAGTTATACAGTGAGGGTATCATAGTCATTTTTAACCAGTAGAGCTCCTTTATAAACAGAGAAATCTCACACTCTCTTTTAATGGTTGTCTGAAATTCAAAATAAAGTAACTATCTTGATCAAAAGGCAAATTAAAGAAATGGGATTCATTTTCTCCATCCCCTGCCCAACCCACTGCCCCTCCACAATTATTTACTCACACTCTCTACCTTTTAACCTGGAGGAAGGAAGAGTCAGGGAGGTGAAAGTGATGCTTCTCCTCTTCCTCCCTCACTCCTCCTTGACACTTACCTGAGAGTAGTAAGAGGTCAGGACCAGTTCTATATATAGAACTGGTATCTTAGTTCTATATATATATATATATCTTATATATATATAGTTCTATATATCTATATATATCTTATATATATATAGTTCTATATATCTATATCTATATATATATTCTATATATATAGAAGATACAGATAGGAATGTGCCTGGTACTATTACCTATAACAGCGACAAATTAGAAGTAATCAAATATGAATCAAAAAGAGAAAAGATGAATAAGAAGACTAGACAATAATTAAAATGAAAGCACCAAAACCAGATGTATTTTTGAGATGAATAAATCTGAACAATATAATTTTGAGAGGAAAGATAGATGCAGAAAGGCATAGATAGCATATTACCAATGACAGAAAGTTCAGAAACATGCAAACAACCTTAAGTAGTGTATATGGGAAACAGTCATATGTACAAAGTACAAAAGAAGTACAAAAATAGCATGGAAATGGTAAACATCAAATTTAACCTCCTGAATGAGTAGTGGATATATGGATGTTCATTACATTATTCTCTTTATTTTATACCTGAAATATCTATTTAAAGAGGTCACAATTAAAATTCAAGACAATTTAGATTTAAATTTTTCTGTGATCTAGCTACATAATCTTAGGTAAAATCTGCCTCTTCTCTGTGCTTCAGTTTTGTCATCTGTAAATTGAGAAAGTTAAATCAAGTCCAGGAGGGCAAACAAGCCTCATGTCAGGTGCGGGGAATGCCTGGAGCAGAGATGAAGATAGTTTGGGAGACCGTTTCAAGATGCAAATTGTAGTGATAGAAGGATGAATAATGTCTGCCTTGGGTGCAGGGTGGGAAGAGTTGAGGGCCTTGGCCATTTAATGACAAATGTGGAGGGGATGTTTTTCATTTTTTAAAAAAACTGTGTTTATCTGTATTTCTGTTCATCTTTATCATGTACATACGTACATGACATTATTTTATGGTCTATTAGTACTTGTTTTGATTGCATTCAAAGTTATTTTCAGATTGATTGAAGTCTTTCTAATCATGTTTAGAGCTGCATAAAATATAGAACTTGGTTGATGATCATTAGCAAAGTATTAAAGGAAAAATTATTTTTATTTAGTATAATGTATTATGGTTTTGTCAAAGCAGATACAAATGTGTTAGATTTTCAGTAGATGCTTTTTTTAAAGTTCTTCCCTAAAAAGTTGCTCATCAGTTATTAACTCTTTATTGAGAACTGATTTAACATTTGGAATAATATCCCCTGGGAAGAAGAGGGAACAGGACATGGAAATACTGATTTGAGGGATGGAAAGAGAATAGCTCTGGGGCCAAGTGTTTGGACAGCCAAGAAAACTTGAAATGTGTTTCTGGGGATGAGGGGGGCACTTCATGCTTCTCCGGAAGAACAGAACCACAGAACTACTTGTTGTTTAGTCACTAAGTCACATCCAACTCTTCTGTGATCCCGTGGACAGTAAGTAGCCTGCCAGGCTCCTCTGTCCATGGGATTTCCCAGGCAAGAATACTGGAGTGAGTTGCCATTTCTTTCTCCAGGGAATCTGCCCAACCCAAAGATCAAACCCATGATTCCTGCATTACAGGCAGATTCTTAGCCTGAAAAGTATGAAATCTGTAGGGCTGGCAGGTTGGGAACTCGGGTAGAATTTTTTATATTACAATCTTGAGGCAGAATTCCTCCTTCTCTGATTGCTGTTAAGGTCTTCAACTGATTGAATGAAGCCCACCCATATTATGGAAGGTAATCTACTTTATTTAAAGTCAGCTGATGGAAATAAATGTTAATTACATCTGTTATACAAAATACCTTCAGAGCAACATCTAGACTAACATTTCACCAAATAGCTGGGCACAGCAGTCTAGCCAAATTAACATAAAATAAACCATCACAGGCATCAAGAAATGAGGGGGACATTCTTGCCTGGAGTAAGTCAGTTTGCCAGACTTCCTAGAGCCTTTGAAAATACAAGTATGTGGCCATGTATTTTCTGGTCACTCCAGTTTTCCAAATGACCAGGGCTTTGTCTAATACCCGCTCATCCATGCAGCTGGCACTCCAGATTTGCATGTAGGCTATTTAGGGGTTTTTGTTTATTTCAGCAAGATGTTTTTCCCTCAACTCCCTGCCTGTCAACCATTCAGTAACAAAAGGGCATCTGTGACTTCAGAATCTACCACTTTGTATATTTTGAAGTAATGAATATCTGAGTAGATCTAGAGGGGGTAAAAAAAAAAACAAACCCAAACTTGTAGCCAAGAAATTATTTGATAAAATCAAACAAGTTTTTTGAAAAAATAACTTTTACTTCTCAGTAAAATGGACAAATTATAAGAGCTGGACTTGACTTAACTAATATCTTGTTTCATTGCCAACACCCAGTGAGAACTATAGATAGATATGTATACTATGTATAGATAGCTTTGGGAAGTCCCCTTGAGTGGAGCAGCACACCCCTACACTGTTTTCATCATCAGGCCAGTCTTCTGTCTCTTGACTAGATTTGAGCTCTTTTGCATGGCTTTTCAGGCCATCCTTCTCCCTTTCCTGTCCCCAAGTCATGCTCATTCCTACCTTTGCGCCTTTGTTCATGTTGTGTCTCCTGCCTGGAATGCCCTCTTCATTCCTTCTTGCTGACTCAAACTCAAACTTCTTGTAGGATCTGCCTTAGTATAGAATAATAAGTTAGCATTATTATTGTTTTAATGCCAGACCACTGTTCTAAACACTCTAGAGGTACATTTAATTTTCACAGTAGCCCTATATACTTCCTCCCACCATCTCCAGTCTCAGAGATGAGGAGATACTTGTGCAAGGTCATATGACTAGTGAATGCATGGGCCAGAAAATAGACCGAAGTATGCCAGTACAGAGCCCATGCCTGTACATTAAACTGTCCTCCCTCTCTTAGTCTGTAAGACTCTCTGCAGCTCGGCCCTCTTTGTTTTTCCCTCTGCATTGTACACACAGTCTATACCTCTCTTAAGTGCATGGTCACAGCATTATTTCCTGGCTTCTTCTAAGTGTACATGTTTTATATCTACTTAGTCAATGAAATGAAGTGAGATATTACTGTTAATTAAACTATTGGGTATTTGGTTTTGTCTGCTTTATTAGCTGTTTTTCTACACTTCTTTTAGCTTATTCTATGATCAGTTTAAAAGAAAGTGACTGATTTTGACCAAATTAAGCTTGCTACTAAAAAATCTTGTTTAATTTTAGTTGAGTTTGCCAATTCAAAAAAGAACAACTTATAATGATTTCTAGAACATTTGTCATACTTTAGTAGGCACCTATTAATGAGAATCAACCACAGTTAACACTCTCCTACCCACTGGTGTGTATTGATAAAAAAATAAGAGTAGGCAACCCATGGCCAGGGGGTCAAATCCCCACCTGTTTTTGTAAACAAAATTGTTATTAAAACTTAATCATGCTTTCCATTTTCATATTGTCCCTCCCCCCTAATTTCCCATCCGTTCCTCTGCTTCTTATGGTAGAGTTGAGTAATTGCCACAGAGACCATATAGCCCATACAAATCTAAATTTTTTATAATCTGGCCCTTTACAGAAAAAGTTTGCTGTCTCCTGACCTAGAGGTACTCCCAGGCTTTACACTTCCTTCCACACTAAATGTAATGGGTTGGTCAAAAAGTTCCTTCAGGGTTTTTTGTAAGATATGGAAAAACCTGAACGAACTTTTTGGTCAACCAAATACTTCTTCCTGAGCTAAGTGATACAATGTCACCCCCACTCCTTTGTCAGCTTCATGAAGTCTAAGGCCAGAGCCCACCGGAAGTTCTTAGGCCAAGCTAGCCTCTCACTCTCCGACACAGTCTCTGCTACCCTAGCTCTGCCTCACCCCCAAAAACCACCACTGGGGGACAGTGTTAGGTTCTCGGCTTTCCAGGAGCAATCCTGGGCCTTCATATTCTTACTCATTATCATTTCAGAAGATGAAGTCTTGGGACTTGCTCTGACCATGTTCTTTGGACATATTTCATTTCATTTCTTTAATTTTAATTCTTATTGAAGTATAGTTGATTTACAGTATTGTGCTAGTTTCAGTTGTACAACAAAATGATTCAATAATACATATATAGTCTTTTAGATTCTTTTCCATTATCAGTTCAGTTCAGTTGCTCAGTCATGTCTGACTCTTTGCAACCCCATGAACTGCAGCACACCAGGCCTCCCTGTCCATCACCAACTCCCGGAGTTTACCCAAACTCATGTCCATCGAGTTGGTGGTCATCCAGCCATCTCATCCTCTGTCATCCCCTTCTCCTCCTGCCCCCAATCCCTCCCAGCATCAGAGTCTTTTCCAATGAGTCAACTCTTTGCATGAGGTGGCCAAAGTACTGGAGTTTCAGCTTTAGCATCATTCCTTCCAAAGAAATCCCAGGGCTGATCTCCTTCAGAATGGACTGGTTGGATCTCCTTGCAGTCCAAGGGACTCTCAAGAGTCTTCTCCAACACCACAGTTCAAAAGCATCAATTCTTCGGCGCTCAGCTTTCTTCACAGTCCAACTCTGACATCCATACTTGACCACAGGAAAAACCATAGCCTCGACTAGACAGACCTTTGTTGGCAAAGTAATGTCTCTGCTTTTGAATATGCTATCTAGGTTGGTCATAACTTTCCTTCCAAGGAGTAAGCATCTTTTAATTTCATGGCTGCAATCACCATCTGCAGTGATTTTGGAGCCCAAAAAATAAAAGTCTGACACTGTTTCCACTCTTTCCCCATCTATTTGCCATGAAGTGATGGGACCAGATGCCATGATCTTCGTTTTCTGAATGTTGATCTTTAAGCCAACTTTTTCACTCTCCTCTTTCACTTTCATCAAGAGACTTTTTAGTTCCTCTTCACTTTCTGCCATAAGGGTGGTATCATCTGCATATCTGAGGTTATTGATATTTCTCCATTACAGGTTATTATAAGACACTGAATATAGTTCCCTGTGCTCTGCAGTAAATCCTTGTTGTTTGTTTTATATATGGTAGTATTTCTTCATCCCATACTCTTAACTTAAACCTCATTCCTGCCCCTTTGGTAATCATGTTTGTTTTCTATGTCTGTAAGTCTGTCTTGTAAATAAGTTCATTTGTATTTTTTTTTTGGATTCCACATGTAAGTGATATCATAAGATATTTGTCTTTCTTTGACTTACTTTGTTAAGTATAATATTCTCTGGGTCCCTCCATGTTGCTGCAAATGGCAATATTTCATTCTTTTTATGGCTAATATTCCATTGTGTGTGTGTATACACACACTCACATACACTATATCTTCTTAATCCATTCATCTATTAATGGACACTTAGGTTGTTTCCATGTTTGGCTGTTGTAAATAGTGCTACTGTGAACATTGAGATATGTGTCACACATACTTCTGGCAAGACTCTTATTCAAATAACTATTCTTGCTTCCCACCTAAGAAAGGAAGAGCTTGCTGGTTTTGCCTCACTGACCAGTGACTGAAGTGAGGCCTGATTACTGTGAGAGTGCCCAGAAGGGCTCAGTAATTCAATTAACAGCTGCTCTGGGGTGGGTTTTCCACTCCATGTTTCTACCCCTAACTTTCTAGGGAGCTCTGGGAAAGGTAGTGCCTGTTCCTGTTATTGTGAAAATCCAGACTTCTCAATCACCCAAGACGGGCCTTCAAGGCCTTAACCTTAATATTATAAAATTAAAAACTCATATAAAACTAAATGTAGCCAAGGAGATGGCCCTTTCCCATCCTTCTCCATGATGAATGTGGTAGTCATTAGTGTTATTTCACACAATTCTAGATCTCTTGCTCTTGTGTACACAATAGGATTGCACTTCTCTGTGATTAATTAGGTCATAAGTGTGGTCATATGACTTGCTGTGATCAACTAAATGTAAGCATAAGTGATGTCTGTTACTTTGGGGTAGAATATATAATAGCTAGCCTGTGCTTTGCTGTATTTTCTGTTTTCATCTGCAACATTCAAGGTAGTGATTTCTACATCAGCCTGGGCTTCTGAGTAACAACAAATAACAGGGCTCCCGGCTGACCGTCGGTGGGCATGGAGCATGAGCAAGAATAAACCTTTATTTATTATATTGAGATTTAAGAGTTGTTTGTTACTGCAGCATAATCTAGTCTATCCTGACTGATACAACAGGGAAACAATAGACCGTATGTTACCATTTAACATTCTGTTTCTGAGGAAAAATGCTTTCTATATAAAAAAGAAAAAAGGATAAAGCATAAGAATATATTCATCATATAATTAGTTCTCTATTTAAAGAAAGTATTTAATATACCCACCATACCTGCTTTCTCCCCCCAAAATGAAGACATTAAAATGCCAATAAAAAACATTAAACTGCTCATAATCATAAAAAATGTCCATAATAATTGTCATTGTGTGATGGAACCTCATATTATTTTCTTCATGTTTCCTGAATTCTGTTTGTACTTTAGTACATTTTTAAATTCCCCAATGTGTCACTGTTTTAAGTACCCAGGGGTGCCTGTTAGATGAAGAAAGGAGTTTTTTAAGCCCTGTTAACTATCCCGCACTCATCTCTCTATATCTCAGTAGTCAAATGCATTATGTAGGGTTCTTCCTAGGATCGTCTTCAACTTTTGGGAGGGAAACGCTTTTACTCCCTTTCAAGGACATGTATCAGTGTCTTAGTTGCCTCTCACAGATTCCTAGCTCAGGCAACTGAGGAGTGGACACATACTGCAGGGATGTAACAGACAAGGTAACTTGCACAAGGTTATGTTATAACTTTATGATGGAACTCCTAGTCCAGAATTCCTGAATCCTTTTCTGTGGTACACTACCCTTTCCATTTGTGGAAGTTCTCCTTGCAGCTAACTTGCCTCACTTGTGGGGCTATTCAGGCTCTTGGCTTCTTGTTGTTATGCAGGCAAACAAGCTTTCAACCAGTATAAATTTAGGAGTGGATTCTGATTCCTAGACATCATATTAAAAAGCAGAGACATTACTTTTCCAACAAAGGTCCATCTAGTCAAAGCTATGATTTTTCCAGTAGTCATGTGTGAATGTCAGAGTTGGACCATAAAGAAAGCTGAGTGCCGAAGAATTAATACTTTTGAACTGTGGTGTTGGAGAAGACTCTTGAGAGTCCCTTTGACAGCAAGGAGATCAAACCAGTCCATCCTAAAGAAAATCAGTCCTGAATATTCATCAGATGGACTGATGCTGAAGCTGAAGCTCCAATACTTTGGCAACCTGAGGCGAAGAACTGACTCATTGGAAAAGACCCTGATGCTGGGAAAGATGGAAGGCAGGAGGAGAAGGGGAAAACAGGATGAGATGGTTGGATGGCATCACTGACTCAATGGACATGAGTTTGAGGAAGCTCCAGGAGTTGGTGACCCACAGGGAAGCCTGGCGTGCTACAGTCCATGGGGTTGCAAAGAATCGGATATGGCTGGTCGACTAGAACTGAATTCTGATACCATAGATATGTATCAATTCAGTTCAGTTCAGTTCAGTCACTCAGTTGTGTCCGACTTTTGCGACCCCATGGACTGCAGCACACCAGGGCTCCCTGTCCGTCACCAATTCCTGGAGCTTCCTTAAACTCATGTCTATTGAGTCAGTGATGCCATCCAACCATCTCATCCTCTGTTTTCCCCTTCTCCTCCTGCCTTCCATCTTTCCCAGCATCAGGGTCTTTTCCAATGAGTCAGTTCTTCGCCTCAGGTGGCCAAAGTATTGGAGCTTCAGCTTCAGCATCAGTCCGTCCAAAGAATATTCAGGACTGATTTCCTATGGGATGGACTGGTTGGACCTCCTTGCTATCAAAGGGACTCTCAAGAGTCTTCTCCAACAGCACAGTTTAAAAACATCAATTCTTTGGCTATCAGTTTTCTTTTTGGTTCAACTCTCACTTCCATACATGATTACTGGAAAAACCAAAGCTTTGACTAGATGGACCTTTGTTGGAAAAGTAATGTCTCTGCTTTTTAATATACTGTCTAGGTTGGTCATAACTTCTCTTCCAAGAAGCAAGCGTCTTTTCATTTCATGGTTGCAATCATGATCTGCAGTGATTTTGGAGCCCCCAAAAATAAAGTCTGTCACTGTTTCCATTGATTCCTCATCTATTTGCCATGAAGTGATGGGATCAGATGCCATGATCTTAGTTTTCTGAATGTTGAGTTTTAAGCCAATTTTTTCACTCTTTCACTTTCATCGAGAGGCACTTTAGTTCTTCTTTGCTTTCTGCCATAAGTATGGTGTCATCTCCATATCTGAGGTTATTAATATTTCTCCTGGCAGTCTTGATTACAGCTTGTGCTTCATCCAGTCCAGCATTTCTCATAATGTACTCTGCATGTAAGTTAAATAAGCAGGGTAACATTATACACCGTTGATATACTCCTTTCCGATTTGGAACCACTCTGTTGTTCCATGTCCAGTTCTAACTGTTACTTCTTGACCTGCATGCAAATTTCTCAGGAGGCAGGTCAGGTGGTCTGGTATTCCCATCTCTTGAAGAATTTTCCACAGTCTGTTGTGATTAGGCTTTGGCATAGTTGATAAAGCAGAAGTAGATGTTTTTCTGAAACTCTCTCCCTTTTTTGATGATCCAACACATCTTGGCAATTTGATCTCTGGTTCCTCTGCCTTTTGTAAATCCAGCTTGAACATCTGCAAGTTCACGATTCACGTACTGTTAAAGCCTGGCTTGGAGAGTTTTGAGCATTACTTTGGTAGTGTGTGCTGCTGCTGCTGCTAAGTCGCTTCAGTCGTGTCCGACTCTGTGCAACCCCATAGACAGCAGCCCACCAGGCTCCCCCGTCTCTGGGATTCTCCAGGCAAGAACACTGGAGTGGGTTGCCATTTCCTTCTCCAATGCATGAAAGTGAAAAGTGAAAGGAAAGTCGCTCTGTCGTGTCTGACTCTTAGTGACCCCATGGACTGCAGCCTACCAGGCTCCTCCATCCATGGGATTTTCCAGGCAAGAGTACCGGAGTGGGGTGCCATTGCCTTCTCCGTGGTAGTGTGTGAAATGAGTGCAATTGTACATTAGTTTGAGCTTTCTTTTGCATTGCCTTTCTTTGGGACTGGAATGAAAACTGACCTTTTCCAGTCCCATGGCCACTGCTGAGTTTTCCAAATTTGCTGGTATATTGAGTGCAGCACTTTCACAACATCATCTTTTAGGATTTGAAGTTGCTCAACTGGAATTCCATCACCTCCACTAGCTTTGTTCTTAGTGATGCTTCCTAAGGCCCATTTGACTTCACATTCAAGGATGTCTGGCTCTAGGTGAGTGATCACACCATTGTGATTATCTGGGTCATTCCGTGTATTCTTGCACCTCCTCTTAGTAGTGTGTGCTTCTGTTAGGCCCATACCATTTCTGTCCTTTATTGTGCCCATCTTTGCATGAAATGTTCCCTTGATATCTCTAATTTTCTTGAAAAGATCTCTAGTCTTTTCCATTCTGTTGTTTTCCTCTATTTCTTTGCATTGATCACTAAGGAAGGCTTGCTTATCTCTCCTTGCTATTCTTTGGAACTCTATTCAAATGGGTATATCTTTCCTTTTCTCCTTTGCCTTTAACTTCTCTTCTTTTCACAGCTATTTGTAAGGCCTCATCAGACAGTCATTTTGCCTTTTTGCATTTCTTTTTCTTGGAGATGGTCTTGATAACTGCTTCCTGTACCATGTCATGAACCTCCATCCAAAGTTATTCAGGCACTCTGTCTATCAGATCTAATCCCTTGAATCTACTGTCACTTCCACTATATAATCATAAGGGGTTTGATATATGGCATACATAAAAGTCTAGTGGTTTTCCCTACTTTCTTCAATTTAAGTCTGAATTTGGCAATATGGAGTTCATGATTTGAGCCACAGTCAGCTCCCAGTCTTGTTCTTGTGATGACTGTATATAGCTTCTCCAACTTGGCTGCAAAGAATATAGTCAATCTGATTTTAGTTTTGACCATCTGGTGATGTCCATGTGTAGAGTCTTCTCTTGTGTTGTTGGAAGAGGGTGTTTGCTATGGCCAGATATGTGTTATGCTTCCTTAAAAAAAAAAGTTATTCTAGTCATCCAAGTCATACTTTATTAGAGCTTCCAGACCTAATAAAGCAGCCTGACTTCTCTACTTTAGAGATCATGAGATTGAGTTTAAGGCATGTTAAGTGACACTTGATGAAATAATGACAAAAAAAATTGAAAGATCTTGTGATCCCCAGTATAACACTATTTATTTATCCATTCACTCTCAAACATGTATTGTGTTTTTATTTGCAAGACTCTGTGTCAGGTAGGCCATGGGAGAATTTTGAAAATAACTTAAGCGCATTAGTCATCTAAGAGTCTTACAATGAAGTATTAGAGATGAGGCACTCAAAAAACTGCTCTCATGGCCATAGTTTAGGTTAAGGTTAAAATATAAGAGGCCAGCTTTCTAAATACCTCTGTATACCTCTTTCTGTATACTTCTGTGTACCTCTATATATTTCTGTATACCTTATATTAAAATATGAGGCCAGCTTTCTATGTATACCTATACTGTAGTTGGTCCAATATCTTCATTTTGTTTTGCTTTGTTTACTTGATTCTCTTGTCTTTCCTCTAAGAACTTCCACCAGAGAACCAACCACAGCTTTGGCATTCTATTATAGCAACATTGGAGAAGGCAATGGCACCCCACTCCAGTACTCTTGCCTGGAAAATCCCATGGATGGAGGAGCCTGGAAGGCTGCAGTCCCTGGGGTCGCTGAGGGTCGGACACGACTGAGCGACTTCACTTTCACTTTTCACTTTCCTGCATTGGAGAAGGAAATGGCAACCCACTCCAGTGTTATTGCCTGGAGAATCCCAGGGACTGGGAAGCCTGGTGGGCTGCCGTCTCAGGGGTTGCACAGAGTCGGACACGACTGAAGTGACTTAGCAATAGCAATAGCAATATAGCAACATGGACATATCTCTTTTTCTTTTTCCTATGCCAATGGTTCTAATTTTTTTTCTTCTTTTCTCTTATAACCCTTTATATATATACACATATATATTTTGAGTAGGAAAAAATTTGAGTTTCCTCCTATATTCCTCTTTTACTCTCATACTACTATCAAACTCAAGCATATCTGACACCAGATGTGTGGAAGTTTTCCCCACATCAAGCCATTCTCTGCATCACAAGGTAAGTGTCCTACAATGTAACTCAGTTCTGACACTAACTGGTGATAGTGTGAGATTCCACAGGTTAAGGGCTCAGTTCCCAAGAGTGTTCCCCCTCCACTTCAGATGCCAGTCACACATTCAGGCTGTCACCTGTACTTCTGACCAATCAGCTATAAATCTGAGGTCCTTGGGTTCAACTAATTTGCTAGAACTGTTCACAGGGCTCAGGAAAATAGTTTACATGTTTTATCAATTCATTATAAAAGGATATGATAGAGGATACAGATGGACACTGGTCCCTGCTCTTGCTAGTCTCAGGGGGCCCAGTATCCTCAGACTGAAGGGGAAAGGGAAGGGAGCAGTTTCAGAAGCCTGGTGAGAACTGCAGGAGGAAAGGGCAGACCACAGAGCTGTAGGCTTTAAGAGAGGGATAAAACGGACCTGCAGCCTGTCCAGTAGGGACTGAGGAAGAGATCTCCCAACCTTACTCTCCTATCCCATGCAATCTCCTCTCTCTCTGATACTTGAGGGGAAAAATGGAATGGAAACCAGAGGAAAGAGAGGCTAGTGATGCAGTCCTAGGACGTGCACAAGCTGAGCAGGGTGGAGGAAAATGCATCTCCAGGAATAAACAGAAATATCTGACACAATGAAAGGTCTGAATAGGTAAGCCCCTTGAACTTTGCTCCAGTATTTCTCAGCTGCCTGCAGCTCAGAGAACAGAGGAGAGAGCTTCTTGCCATCAGCCTGGGGAGAGAAACTAAAGATTTGGACTAGGGCAAATTGTCGAGGGGGTGAAAAGAAAGCTTTAAGCCCTGCTGCCTTTGAGCTTTTTTTTTGTTTTTAACTCCAATTTTCTCACTCCAATCAGACTTTGAGAGTTTGTGTATTTTCCAGTCAGAAAAATGATTTTTCTGTTTGTGAACTTTTCTCTCCAGATTTGAACCTGTGGTCTCAGGAGCTGGGGTGACCTGATAGGACATCCTCAAGAAACTTCTAGACTCTGAACAAGAATCCCCTGGCCTGCAGAGCTTGTTGTTTGTACTTTTCAATTGTCTTTGTATAAATCAGCACTTTATTCTGGAGACTGCAGCACGACTAGGCAGCACCCACCACCGTGTAATGGAAAGTCAGGCGACTGCCCCTCCACTGACCTGGGCTCTCTCCCCCACAGCCCGTGGCTCCACGCACACACTACTGCACTTTAGAAAACAACCAAAGTGGATCCTGGACCCCCCTGAGGGTCCTCTGGCTCTTTTTTCTTCCAGACTGGAAACAGAGGGAATTATTTCTCCTTAAGTTTCCAAAGTGGTTTCCAGAAGCAGAGACAAGTAGAAGTTTCCAGTTACAGAAATGGACAGAAGATTGCCAGTGGAGTTATTTTTATGTGTAGTTTCCTCTGGATACTGAACAAGCCTATTGAGACTGTGAGTTCACAGACAGGACTTTATACAAAGTCAAGCCATAATTGACATGTTTTATGGTTTACAGGAAGCTAGAAAACATCTGTGTTGTTTTAATGAAATGTTTAAGCATTGAAGTACACAGAGTGGTCAACTACAGATTGTGGAGAAAAGCCATTGAGTATTTTTCTGAGATCTAAATCACAAAGCATTGATTTTAACTTGTAATGGAACTGTGTTGAATGGTATTTTAAAAGCAAAAGCAAACTACATCTTCCCTTCAAAAAATCCTGTCTTCTTAACCTCAGAAGCCAATCATACACATTTTAAGTTTTGTCATACTAATATGCTATTTCTGCAAAAATTTCAGATGAGTAGCTATAATGGTCAAAGCACCAAACTAAGGGTCCTTTCCTAGTCTTCTCTTTGACTTTAAACTTAACCTTTCAGTAGCTCAGTTTCCAGGTCTGTGATAGAGTGATGGTCACTAGCCATGACCTCTGATGGTCAGTACTAGAAAACCTGTGGGACTCCATTATCATGTGTCAAGGAGGAGGGTAACTGGGTGTGGTCCATCAGGCTGATCATGCTCAATTTGGTCTCTGTGCTAGTACATTCAAGGCATTAGCTGACCTATAAACTATCCAAATGTAAACATTATCAAGTATAACAGATGATGAACGTGCTTCAAGCAAACTCTTTTAACTGATGCACAGACAAAGAATAATTTTAGGTTGATGAGAATGAAGGGGGGTGAAAGTGGATAATAGACAATTATGTAATATCTCAGTTTCTTCTGTTAAAAATCAAAGAATGCCATTGAAGAATAAAACTCAGTTCTTCAAAATGTTCCAGATGTTCTGCTTTTGGCTAAGTGGTTTCCTCAGGGACCATCCAGATCAGTAAGTTTAATGTTCCATAAGGCCAATTGGCTCCCATAGGTTTAAAAGCCTTTGCAGCACACTCAAATGCCTCTTTAGAAGGGCAGGGTCCCACAGCTGTCTCCCAGGTC
This sequence comes from Bos javanicus, assembly GCF_032452875.1. NCBI lineage: Eukaryota > Metazoa > Chordata > Mammalia > Artiodactyla > Bovidae > Bos > Bos javanicus. The sequence goes on along the minus strand of NC_083875.1, from coordinate 39,738,068 downwards.
CCATGTGTTGGTCTGGGGCCCCTGCTGGGGAAGGAAGCACCTCCTAATCGTGCAGAGGTCAGAGCAGGCAGACAGGACCTTCTCCCCGAGGAAGCAGGTCTGTCCATGTGGGCTGCACATCTCCACTGATACGTGATTGGCATGCTGCATCCTTGGGTGGTAATATTTAACTCTGTAGGAACCTGGTGGAATAATGGCTTCTGTCAAAATACCACCATCTTTAGTCCTAGATCAGGGTTATTTTCTTAAACACCAAATTGGGACAGGGCTCCCTAGCTCCAGTATCCCAAAATTCAGGGTTCTTTGGGGAAGAAGAGCACTAAGCATTGTGTCCTAGTGTGAGAAATGTTCTACAGTACAGCCTAACAACCATAATGATTAACATTTACCAAGTACTTCCCACCTGATGTTGTCTAGCATTTTATACATATTATTACAATGAATTCTCTCAAAACCCTCTAAGAAAGGCACTATTCATGTCTCCATTTTAAAGATAAGGAAACTGAGGCACAGAGAGGTTAAGAAATTTGGTTAAGGCTGCCTGGTTAGCTTGGAAAGGATAGAACTAGAACAATGAAACCATATTCATGACACCCCACCATGTGTCCTTTACTGGTTACATACACCCTGTAGTCCTTTTTCCTGGTCTAGAATTAATTTCACTCTTACTGTTTCCAAAGAGGCACTACAGGAAGTAGAAGACAGGCTCTGATGTCAGAGATTCCAACCCCACCTCAACTGTATATGAATTACACAACTTTGTACATATCATCTGATCTCTAAGCATCAGTTTCCTTATCTAAAAGATGAATACAATCCTCCCTTGGTATCTCAGGGAACTGGCTCCAGGACCCCCTCGGATACCAAATCTGTGGATGCTCAAGTCCCTTATACAAAATGGTGCCATATTTTTGTGTAATCTATTCATGTTCTCCCATATACTTTAAATCATCTGCAGATTACTTATAAGACCCAATCAGTGTAAGTGCTTAAGTAAAATAGTTGTAACTACAATATAAATGCTGTGTAATAGTTGAAGAGCATATTTAGGTTTTGCTTTTTGGAATTTTCTGCAATTCTTTTCTAATATTTTCAATCCTTAGCTGGATGTGGAAACTCAATATGAAGGCCCAGCTGTAATATAAAAAAGACAGTTAGCATCTTCCTTTATCAGGCACTTAGCATGTACAGCACATGGTAAGTACCTGTTAAATGACAAGTACCACTGGTAATCCCCCTATGTATCAGCCACTACTGTTCGCTAAATGGGCAATGTCTGGACACTATTAAGCTAGTCTGTCTGCAGGATATTTCTCCTAAATCCTAACCCTAAGGGAGAAGTGAGCTTCCAAGGATTTCCAGCCAAGGGGTTTTGTCCCCAGGCTCTCCTATACATGCCGCATTCCCCAGCTAAGTCAAGGGGCTCTTCAGTCCTCCAGTATGCCTTGTGCTGTCCCCTGCACCCAGAACACCTCTTTTCTGGGGCCTCGATTTGCCTTCACAAAACCCTATGCTTTCTTTAGATGCCAGTTCTGCCAGTGAATATTTTCTGTTTTTTTTTTTTTCCCCCTACTGAATATGAGCTCTCTTTACTTTGGGTGGAGCAGTGTTTTCTTTGTCCCTCTCTGAAACAGTTATCTATTTTCAGTTTTGAATCATGAGGATTTGAGCACATTTTATATCGTCCCCTTAGCTATATGCTCCTAGAGGGTGGGAAAAGAGTGAGATTTTGTCATTCCTGCAGTATCTTGTATGTGAGCAATGCCTCATGCATGACTGGCTCTGAGACTCATTACAGCACTGGACAGAGTGGCTACACTTAATGTTCTTACTTACCATGACCTTAATATGATTGGCCAGAAAGTTGTGCAATGGTAATCCTCAAAGAAGAAGAGCTAAATGAGTTCCAAGTATTAAAAAAAAAAAAAAGTCCCTTTTACAAAGAAAGCAAAAACAGCATTTGGGAGAGTTTGAGGACTTGAGAAAGCCAAACAAGCAAAAATCACCTATGACGCCATCATCCAAACACAAGTATTTTCATTTTTGCTGTTAGCAGTTGCTTTGTCCAGACTCGTACAGCATCTTGGTATAGTTGTTAACATGTCATTTTCTGTCCTTTTTTCAAGTTAGTCGTTGTACATAAGTTCACAGATGAGCTTCCCAAGTGGTGCTAGTGGTAAAGAACCTGCCTGCAAATGCAGGAGACATAAGAGATGTTCAGTCCCTGGGTCGAGAAGATTACCCTGAGGGGGGCATGGCTACCCTCTCGAGTATTTTTGCCTGGAGAATCCCATGAGCAGAGGAACCTGGCAGGCTATACCCCATAGGGTCTCAGAGAGTCAGACATGACTGAAGCGACTGAGCACACATGAGTAAATCCACAAATATGTTGCTGACTAGGCTTCCTAATTCTCATTTTTAATGGATGCATGGGTCACAGATCCATGATAAGCTGGAATTGGACCCAAACTTTGTTTATCACCTGATCACTCTAAGCCCCTATTTTGACCATTAGATCACAGTGTTATTTGGGGTTCCTAAGGATTAGTGGCACCCCACTCCAGTACTCTTGTCTGGAAAATCCCATGGACGGAGGAGCCTGGTAGGCTGCAGTCCATGGGGTCGCTGAGGGTCGGACACGACTGAGCGACTTCACTTTCGCTTTTCACTTTCATGCACTGGAGAAGGAAATGGCAACCCACTCCAGTGTTCTTGCCTGGAGAATCCCAGGGACGAGGGAGCCTGGTGGGCTGCCGTCTATAGGGTCACACAGAGTCGGACACGACTGAAGTAACTTAGCAGCAGCAGCAGGATTAGTGTGATTTCAGAGCAGTATTTTGGAATCCCTGAAAAGTTTGGATATTTTCATTTCTCCCAATGCACAGACACCTTAGTAAATGACTATGTCCCTTTAGGGATAGCTTGGAGGAAGACCTCCACTAAGTATTTGCAGCATTGTTGCACAGTCCTTTCTTAAGGGTCCAATTTTCCTCCTCAACCAGGAGCTTCAGATCTGTGAACTGGTCGGGTCTAGGAACGGGGCAAGAAGCTGACTCTTAACTGTGATAAGTCAAATTTCTGTCATATGGGTCAAGTAGTGTTTTGGTAGGCCAGCCACCCACCGCTGCCCCCCGTCCCCCACCCCCACTCTGGGATCCAGTCATCTCCACTGAAATCAGGAAGCCCATCTCAGTGGCAGCATTATCCAGCATCAACTTTGGGCTACAGAAAACAGCTCCCTGGAGGTATTCAAGATTGCTGGGTCTCCCTAACTAATGCATTTCTCAATGCTTTAATGAGGGAAACATCCCTTGGACCCTTTCAAAGTGAGGAAAGACACATAGGTTACATGATAAATTACTCCATTATTCCTATCTCCCTAAGCCATTAACTCCTTTCTATACATTATTCCAGAGAAATTCTATCAAGTCAATATCATTGAATGTATTGTTGAACATAGGTTTCTGAGACAAGCAAACTGAGCCACTCCCAGCTGCTCAAACTACATTTGTTTTACCTAGCTTTTGCTGTATAACAAAACTTAGTGGCTTATATTTATCATATGTTTTTATGATTTTGTAGGTTAGCAATTGGGGTTAGGCTCAACTGGGGCATTTCTTCCTTACGTGTCAGCTGGGCTCATTCATGTGTTTGCAGTCAGTCTGGCAGTTTGACAGATAGGCTGAAAGATGCTGGTCTCAGCTGATCTTACATGTCTTGGAGTTGCTGCTGATTGCTAGTGGGCCATGTGTCTCCAGCAGGTTAGTCAGGCTTCATCAACATGGAAGCTGGTCCAGAACAGGAAACAAGAAGGCAAACCCCAACATGCAAGGGCTTTACAGGTTTCTGTTTGCATCACATTTGTTCCAGTCTCATTGGCCAAAGCAAGTCAGACAGCTATGCCAAAACCCTTTGTGGAAGGGGTTACATAAGGGCACAATATACAGAGTGGCATGATTCTCTGGGGCCTATTATTGTAACAGTTTACCATAGCATTAAGTCCAAAAATCTATGGAATGTGTATTATATCAGGGCTACCTAAATTAAGCCCCAACCCAATGTTATGTTCTGTTCACCTTGGTCTGATAACTTGGAATCCACCCTCTATTATATTAGATATGTTTCTTCTAATATAAACTTAACCAAATCTTGTCATTCTTCTGGAGTATAACCCTCTTCCTCCTGAACAAGACTGTGCCCTTCTCTCCCTAAGCAGGCTGGGATCTGACTCCAAATAAAAGATTGAAGGCCATGAAAGTTGGGAGCAAAGGAGTTTAAAATGAATAGGGATCTCCATGCAAGGCAACTGCTCCATATAGAGTCATTACAGGTTTTCAAGCAAAGGAAGGCTAGTATCATCAAATAGGAAATAGAGGCTTATTCAAAGGAAGCTCAAGGATACTTGAGAGATTCAAGATTCTCAGCTTCATCCAAGTCCACTCAAATGTTTCCATTCCTCAGAGTCCTATGCCTTCCAAATTACTGCCTAAACTTTGACATTTGAGATTTGGCCAGTCTGTGGATGCTTAGTTTGGGTCTGAATGTTTTAGGTATGTCTCCTATATGTAGAGGGAATAAGAGATACTCTGAGGAGCAGCCTTAGGAGCCCTCTGATGCCCTGAAGATGGTTTGAGTTAAAAGATATGAGCTTGTAATTTTTTTCCTGCAAGCACTCTATCACCATCAGAAGTAGCCATCTCATCTTACTTTCCTTATAGTCATCTTCTCTACCATAATGATCACATACAGCAGTTACTTGATCTCCAAAAGCCAGCTGACCAGTGGCATTAAACCTGAGAAGAACAGATGATGATGTCATCTGTCATCAATAAATCATGATGTCATCACATTCCATAAATTACCACTTGCCATCATCCATTGGTGAAGAGCTTAGCTCTGAGTGCAAAGCAAATGAATCCAGATTCCTGATTTGAAAGTCTGTTTCCTGAAACCACTCCTAGTATCAAATACTGTATCATCCAGGGTTCAGTCAGAAAAACAGTGTATTTAATATAAGGAATTGGTTATAAAAATATTAGAAGGCAGAAAGAGTAAAAAGTGATACCAAGGAAATCCAGATATTAGAACTGCAAAGAACAGTTCCCTTTCTGCCGTCTACTGCTACGACACATTCAGGAACTAGAAATAGGAAGAAATTCTCCCCTTCCCACATTCCAGTCCCTAAGGCTTCCCATTTATTAAACAGGAAGTCAGCAGGCAAAGAAGGCTGGTAAAGGAGGTTTGCTGAATCAGAGCCCTACCACCAGCAGGTCAGAGTAGAGGAAGGTAGGCTTAGAACCAAGAACAGTTCAAAGGATCTCGTTGCTGGATCAAAACTTATTTGAGTAAAGGAGATGTATTCCTTGTGAGAGGAAAAATACAGAGATGATGAATTCCAATTGAACTGTAGGACAAGGAACTTGCTTAAACTTTGTGACATCTCACCACATAACAAGAGCCTATTAGGTATTTCTTGATTCAGTCAGTTCAATTCAGTGGCTCAGTCGTGTCTGACTCTTTGCAACCCCATGGACTGCAGCACACCAGGCCTCCCTGTCCATCACCAACTCCCAGAGTTCACTCAGACTCATGTCCATTGAGTCAGTGATGCCATCCAACCATCTCATCCTCTATTGTCCCCTTCTCCTCCTGCCTTCAATCTTTCCCAGCATCAGGGTCTTTTCCAATGAGTCAGCTCTCTGCATCAGGTGGCCAAAGTACTGGAGTTTCAGCTTCAACATCAGTCCTTCCAATGAATATTCAGGACTGATTTCCTTTAGGATGGACTGGTTAGATTTCCTTGCAGTCCAAGGGACTCTCAAGAGTCTTCTCCAATACCACAGTTCAAAAGCATCAATTCTTCAGCTCTCAGCTTTCTTTATAGTCCAACTCTCACATCTATACATGACTACTGGAAAAACCATTTCTTGATTAACTGAGTAAAAAAAATAACAACTAGGAACGGCTTTGGCCATGAGTATAGAACAAAATTAACTTATTTTAACATGCACTTTGCAGAATAAGTTATATCACTTGGTTGCAAGCAAAAGAATATCTGATGTAAACTGGCTTAAATTAAAAAGCAGAACGTGTCAGCTTATGTTAACCGAAGAGTCAAAGGTGCCACCAGAGGTACAGTTGGGCAGAGGTGTCTAACAGTATTTTCTGTATCTCTGTCGAAGTTCTCTCCACTATCTCTTCATTCTGTTGCCTTTTTGTTGACTCTACATTTGAAAATCATCTCCCTTTGTGATCACAAGGTGGTTGCAGTAGTTATTAAACCTTCCATGTTCAAATCTACACACACACAAAAAGCCATTTTGCCAGCATTTGCAGCAATTCATATATTAACTCTAGATAAGTTTATGTCATGTGCCCTCTCCTAAACCTATCACTAGAAGAAAAAGAATATGTGAGTTATGTCTTAAGTTTGGAGCTCCACTCAACTGTTGTTTTTGTTGAGTCACTATGTCATGTCTGACTCTTTGTGATCCCATGGACTGTTGCAGCACACCAGACTCCTCTGTTCTCCACAATCTCCCAGAGTTTGCTCAGATTCATGTCCATTGAGTCAGTGATGCTATCTAACTGTCTTATCTTCTGCCACCCCATTCTCCTTTGGCCTTTGATCTTTCCCAGCATCAGGGTCTTTTTCAATGAGTCAGCTCTTTGAATCAAGTGGCCAAAGTATTGGAGCTTCAGCATCAGTCCTTTCAATGAATATTCAGGATTAACTTCCTTTAGGATTGACTGGTTTGATCTCTTTGCAGTCCAAGGGACTCTCAAGAGTCTTTTCCAGCACCATAATTCGAAAGTATCAATTTTTTGAAGTTCAGCCTTCTTTATGGTCCAACCCTCACATCTATACATGACTACTGGAAAAACCAAAGCTTTGACTATATAGACATTTGTCAGCAAAATGATGTCCCTGCTTTTTAATATGCTATCTGGGTTTGTCATAGCTTTCCTTCAAAGGAGCAAGCATCTTTTCATTTCATGGCTTCACTCATCATCCACAGTGATTTGGGAGCCCAAGAAAATAATATCTGTCACTGCTTCCACGTTTTCCCCATCTATTTGGCATGAAGTGATGGGACTGGATGCCATGATCTTAGTTTTTTTAATGTTGCATGTAAAGCCAGCTTCTTCAGTCTCCTCTTTCACTTTCATCAAAAGGATATTTAGTTCCTCTTTACTTTCTGCCATTAGAGTGGTATCATCTGCGTATTTGAGTTTGTTAATATTTCTCCCAACAATCTTGATTCCAGCTTGTGATTCATTCAGCCCAGCATTTTGCATTATGTACTCTGTATATAAGTTAAATAAATAAGGTGACAATATTCAGCCTTGACATACTCCTTTCCCAGTTTTGAACCAGTCAGTTGTTCCACCTCCAATCCTAACTCTTGCCAATTGACTCACATACAAGTTTCTCAGGAGACAAGTAAAGTGATTTGGTACTCCCATTTCTTTAAGAACTTTTTACAGTTTGTTGTGATCCACACAGTCAAGGGTTTTGGTGTAATCAGTGAAGCAGAAGTAGATATTTTTCTAGAACTCCCTTGCTTTCCCCATGATCCAATGAATGTTGGCAATTTGATCTCTGGTTCCTCTGTCTCTTCAAAGCCTTGCTTGTACATCTGGAAATTCTTGGTCCACATACTGCTAAAGCCTAGCTTGAAGGATCTTGAGTATAACCTTGTTGGCATGTGAAATGAGCACAATTATAATGTAGTTTGAACATTCTTTGGCATTACCCTTTTTTTCCACTTAGTACATGTGAACTTAAAATGTAGAATACGGTAGGACCCCAAATTATAAATGGATGCTGGAGAGGAAAACCAATGTTTACCATCAAAGCCAGTTATTTAATCAGTCAACAGTTGATGAGCTCTTACTATCCACAAGGCTCTGGTGATTTAAGATGGCTAAATTACGGTCTTTGTCACTCACCACTAGGCTGAGAAGACAAAGATGAATGTAACCCTGATATCTGCCAGATATTGGGATAGATGGATAAGAATCCTAGTGATGTCATTTGTGCTGAGATGTTGGAAGAGCCCAGATGTTTCTGTGGGCTTCTCCTAGAATATATAGCACAAGATGTCAGAAGCCTATTCTAAGAAAAGTATTGCTCTCACATAATACCCTGAGGAAAAATACTTCTAAAATATCACATTTTTGAAAGTTGATCATCCTGCCTTTTCTGATGATGTATTTCTTACCTCTATGGCATTTAGATGTGTTAAAGTGCCAGATTTGGACTATACATTATTCCTTTTGTTGAGCTTGAAACAATAGATAACCAATGTTATGGTGTCAGTAGCCATCATGAGGTTAATTGTTTATCATTGTAGCTAACTTTCATACCATGTGCCAGACATAGTTCTAATGGCTTTACATGTATCACATTATTTAGCCTTTACAGTTCAATGAAACAGAGGCTATTCTTATCTCCATTTTACATGTAAGCCAAGTAAAGTCCACAATAAAAGCTCACATCACATAGCAGAACAAGACCTCAAGATTCTGCAGGTCGCCCTTGGTCCTAGGGCATGTAATACAGTCAAGCTTACACCACATGGTACTTTGTAATTACGTATGTGTTTGGTTTTCTCCAAAAGCCTGCATCATACCCACGAATAGGAGCTGGATGTTTATTCATTTACAAAGTCCTAGAACCCAAACCCAAATGCAATACCACTTCAGTATTCTTGCCTTGAGAATCCCATGAACAGTATGAAAAGAGAAGAGGATAGAACACTGAAAGATAAACTCCCCAGGTCTGGAGGTGCCCGATATGCTACTGGAGAACAGTGGAGAAATAACTGAGGAAAGAATGAAGTTCAGTTCATTTCACTTCAATCACTCAGTCATGTTCGACTCTTTGCGACCCCATGGACTGTAGCACACCAGACTTCCCTGTCCATCACCAACTCCCAGAGTTTACTCAAACTCATGTCCATTGAGTCGGTGATGCCATCCAACCGTCTCATCCTCTGTCTTCCACTTCTCCTCCCTTCTTCAATCCTTCCCAGCATCAGAGTCTTTTCAAATGAGTCAGTTCCTCACCTCAGATGGCCAAAGTATTGGAGCTCCAGCTTCAGCATCAATCCTTCCAGTGAATATTCAGGACTGATTTCCTTTAGGATGGACTGGTGGGATCTCCTTGCAGTCCAAGCGACTCTCAAGAGTCTTACCCAACACCACAGTTCAAAAGCATCAGTTCTTTGGCTCTCAGCTTTCTTTATAGTCCAAGTCTCACATCCATACATGAATATTGGAAAAACCATAGCTTTGATGAGATGGACCTTTTTTGGCAAAGTAATGTCTCTGCTTTCTAATATGCTGTCTAGGTTGGTCATAACTTTTCTTCCAAGGAGCAAGCATCTTTTAATTTCATGGCTGAAGTGACCATCTGCAGTGATTTTGGAGCCCTCAAAAATAAAGTCTGTCACTGTTTCCATTGATTCCTCATCTATTTGCCATGAAGTAATGGGACCAGATGCCATGATTTTAGTTTTCTGAATGCTGAGTTTTAAGTCAACTTTTTCACTCTCCTCTTTCACTTTCATCAAGAGGCTCTCTAATTCTTCTTCACTTTCTCCCGTAAGTGTGGTGTCATCTGAATATGAGGTTATTGATATTTCTTCCAGCAATTTTGATTCCAGCTGTTGCTTCATCCATCCCAGCGTTTCTCATAATGTACTCTGCATATGAGTTAAATAAGCAGGGTGACAATATACACCATTGATGTACTCCTTTCCCGATTTGGAATCAGTCTGTTGTTCCATGTCCAGTTCTAACTGTTGCTTCCTGACCTGCATACTGATTTCTCAGGAGGCAGGTCAGGTGATCTGGTATTCCCATCTCTTTAAGAATTTTTCACAGTTTTTTGTGATCCACACAGTCAAAGACTTTGGCATAGTCAATAAAGCAGAAGTAGATGTTTTTCTGGAACTCTCTTGCTTTGTCGATGATCCAATGGATGTTGGCAATTTGATCTCTGGTTCCTCTGCCTTTTCTATTTTTTAAAATTTATTTATTTATTTTAATTGGAGGGTAATTACTTTACACTATTGTAGTGGTTTTTGCCATACATTGACATGAATCAGCCATGGGTGTACATGTGTCCCCCATCCTGAACCCCCTTACCAACTCCTTCCCCATCCCATCCCTCAGCGTCATCCCAGTGCACAGGCTTTGAATACCCTATTTCATGCATCAAAGTTGGACTGGTGATCTATTTCACATATGGTAATATACATGTTTCAATGTATTCTCTCAAATCATCCCACCCTCGCCTTCTCCCACTGAGTCCAAAAGTCTGTTATTTATATCTGTGTCTCTTTTACTGTCTTGCATATAGGGTCATTGTTACCATCTTTCTAAATTGCATATATATGCCATAATATACTGTATTGGTGTGTTTTTTTTTCTGACTTACTTCACTCTGTATAATAGGCTTCAGTTTCAACCACCTCATTAGAACTGGTTCAAATGTGTTCTTTTTAAAAGCTGAGTAGTATTTCATTGTGTATATGTACCACAGCTTTCTTTATCCATTCATCTGCTAATGGATATCTAGGTTGTTTCCATGACCTAGCTATTGTAAACAGTGCTGTGATGAACACTGGCCTACACGTGTCTCTTTCCATTCTGGTTTCCTCGGTGTGTATGCCCAGCAGTGGGATTGCTAAGTCGTATGGCAGTTCTATTTCCAGTTTTTTAAGGGATCTCCACACTGTTCTCCATAATGGCTGTACTAGTCTGCATTCCCACCAACAGTGTAAGAGGGTTCCCTTTTCTCCACACCCTCTCCAGAATTTATTGTTTGGAGACTTTTTGATAGCAGCCATTCTGACTGGCGTGAGATGGTACCTCACTGTGGTTTTGATTTGCATTTCTCTGATAATGCATGATGTTGAGCATATTTTCATGTGTTTGTTAGTCATCTGTATGTCTTCTTTGGAGAAATGTCTGTATAGTTCTTTGGCCCATTTTTTGATTGGATTGTTTATTTTTTTGGTATTGAGCTGCATGAGCTGCTTGTATATTTTTGAGATTAATCCTTTGTCAGTTGCTTATTTCCTATTGTTTTTCCCATTCTGAAGACTGTCTTTTTACCTTGCTTATAGTTTCTCTCGTTGTGAAAAAGCTTTTAAGTTTAATTAGGTCAATTAGTTTATTTTTGCTTGTATTTCCGTTACTCTGGGAGGTAGGTCATAAAGGATCCTGCTGTGATTTATGTCAGAGAGTGTTTTGCCTATTCCTTGAGTGTTTTCTGCCTCTTGAGAAATTTGTATGCAGGTCAGGAAGCAACAGTTAGAACTGGACATGGAACAACAGACTGGTTCCAAATAGGAAAAGGAGTTCGTCAAGGCTGTATATTGTCATCCTGTTTATTTAACTTATATGCAGAGTACATCATGAGAAACGCTGTACTGGAAGAAACACAAGCTGGAATCAAGATTGCCAGGAGAAATATCAATAACCTCAGACATGCAGATGACACCACCCTTATGACAGAAAGTGAAGAGGAACTCAAAAGCCTCTTGATGAAAGTGAAAGAGGAGAGTGAAAAAGTTGGCTTAAAGCTCAACATTCAGAAAACGAAGGTCATGGCATCCAGTCCCACCACTTCATGGAAATAGATGGGGAAACAGTGGAAACAGTGTCAAACTTTATTTTTCTGGGCTCCACAATCACTACAGGTGGTGACTGCAGTCATGAAATTAAAAGACGCTTACTCCTTGGAAGAAAAGCTATGACCAACCTAGACAGCATATTAAAAAGCAGAGACATTACTTTGCCAACAAAGGTCCATCAAGTCAAAGCTATGGTTTTTCCACTAGTCATGTATGGATCTGAGAGTTGGATTATAAAAAAGCTGAGTGCTGAAGAATTAATGTTTTTGAACTATGGTGTTGGAGAAGAATTTTGAGAGTCCTTGGACTACAAGGAGATCCAGCCAGTCCATCCTAAAGGAAATCAGTCCTGAATATTCATTGGAAGGACTGATGCTGAAGCTGAAACTCCAATACTTTGGCCACCTGAGGCGAAGAACTGACTCATTGGAAAAGACCCTGGTGCTGGGAAGGATTGAAGGTGGGAGGAGAAGGGGACGACAGAGGATGAGAGAGCTGGATGGCATCCCTGACTCATTGGACATGAGGTTGAGTAAACTCTGGGAGTTGGTGATGGATAGGGAAGCCTGGCATGCTGGAGTCCATGAGGTTTCAAAGAGTTAGACATGACTGAGCAACTGAACTAACCTGAGATCTCAAACCAATATTGGCTCATAGATCTTAACAAAATACTGTGGAATTGAATTGAGGACAAAAGCAGAGAGTCTAGGGAAAAGAGACCAATGAGGAAAATTGTAATAATGAATCTTGAGCACATCCGGTGGCAAGGGGTCCCTGTCCCTCCAGCACATGCATTCCTACCACCTGTGTGGTCTGTCCCTCCAGTGGTGATGGATGCATTGGATTCATATAGCTTGATGACCAGCCATTATTAACATTATTCCAACCACCATCCTCTCTTCCCACCCCATCCTAATTCTATAGCTCCTGAACAAACTGATTACAACTTGACTTTTCATACAGATTTTTCTATGGGAATAGAATATTGTGAACCAATTTCTGATATGCACATTGATGATATTTCTTACTATACTAAAGTCCTAGGAATTTGGTTAGCATGGTCCAATTTTTTAGTTTAATTCTGAGTGTACTGACAGAATCAATTTTCTGGACCTTTAAGGTAAGACCTTGGTGATGTCAACTTTCCTGTTAGGACACTTAGGGTGGTCATCATCTGCCTCCTACAACACATGTTGTCTATAACTGTGTATTCTCAAAAGCAGGCTCCACTTAGGAGAGGCAAACTCAAAGAGAGCAGCATGGTTTCTGCTCAGTTCTATTTGTTCTATAAAAACAGAATTCCATTTTAAAACAGAACAGCTGCAAGAAGTACAGAGGAAGCAACCAATGCCTGAAATTTTGTGTTGTATGGATCAAAGAGGAATATAATCAGGCTGCTAGTCAAGTCAGGCAACATCCCAGTGCCTCAGTTCCCCTTGCTTTAAAATTCAAAAAAATGAAAGGCTTTATAAGTCATTTAACATTCAAAGCAAAACAAAACTTAAGTAGGCCTTTTAAATCATTACATTGGCAAAAACCTTTTTAAATTTTAACACATAATGCTCAAAATACGGTGAAGGCAATGGCAACCCACTCCAGTACTCTTGCCTGGAAAATCCCATGGACAGAGGAGCCTGGTAGGCTGCAGTCCATAGGGTCGCTAAGAGTCAGACACGACTGATCGACTTCATTTTCACTTTTCACTTTCATGCATTGGAGAAGGAAATGGCAACCCACTCCAGTATTCTTGCCTGGAGAATCCCAGGGACAGAGGAGCCTAGTGGGCTGCCATCTATGAGGTCGCACAGAGTCGGACACGACTGAAGCGATTTAGCAGCAGCAGCTCCAGAATATGTTGTTAAATTGATAGAAGTTGAGTCTGGCAGGATATAGTCTATAAGTATAGTCTATAGACAAGGAGTCGCACACGACTGAAGTGACTTAACACAGACACACACACAGTCTTAAGTTGTTAGTGGTCATATAAATCAGTACAAATTTGGAGGAAGGTGATTTGTCTATAGATCAGGGCTCTTAAAGTTTTTCTACCATTTGCTTGAGGAATTCTACATATTTAAATCTGAGGAAATAATAAAAAAAAAAAACAGAAAAAGCAATAAACATGGAGATGTTCATTACAAATGTAAATATATATATATATGATTTTTTAAAAGCTTTGCCATAACACTGAAAGAAAAAAAATGTACAAAACTCTATACTTTGATTACTCAAGTTTTTAAAAAATGAACTAGAAAAAATTATTGAATAAATAGCAAGAATCATGTCGAGGTTCATACTTTTATCCAAAATACCATTCCAAGGGTTTTTTAAAAAAGGAAATCCATAGACTGAAGTGGAATACATTATTATATTAAAACACACATTACAGTGTTACCTGTTGTTGTTTAGTCGCTAAGTCGTGTCCACCTCCTCTTCGATTCCATGGACTATAGCCTGCCAGGCTTCTCTGTCCATGAGACTTTCCCGGCAAGAATATTGCAGTGGGTTGGCATTTCCTCCTCCAGGGGATCTTCCCAACCCAGGTATCAAACCCGGGTCTCCTGCATTGGCTGGTGAATTCATTACCACTGAAGCACCCGGAAAGCCCATACAGTGTTATTTGCTGCTGCTGCGCTAAGTCGCTTCAGTCCTTTCCGACTCTGTGCAACCCCTGAGACGGCAGCCCACCAGGCTCCCCCATCCCTGGGATTCTCCAAGTAAGAATACTGGAGTGGGTTGCCATTTCCTTCTCCAATGCATGAAAGAGAAAAGTGAAAGTGAAGTCGCTCAGTCGTGTCCGACTCTTAGCGACCCCATGGACTGCAGCGCACCAGACTCCTCCGTCCATGGGATTTTCCAGGCAAGAGTACTGGAGTGGGGTGCCATTGCCTTCTCTGACAGTGTTATCTAGATGGCCCCAAACTGGAAATAATGTCAAACAAAACAGAAGCAAATTAGTCATAGTGATATATATTTGCATTACAGATCACTATCTAGTTATAAAGATTATGTAGAAATATGAAATAACTATGATATAATTTTAAGTAGAGAAATAGTTTCTATATATTGAACGCTTACCATGAGCCTGTCATTCTGTTACTCAATTTATATACTTTATCGCTTTTTGTGCTGGCAGAACCTGGTAAGTAGGTAGAGTGCTATCCTCAGTGACAGTAAGACAATTGTAACAAGGTTGCTTAATAACTTTCCTGAGTTCACACAGCTAGTAGTCAGACCTGCTACTGCCGCTGCTAAGTCGCTTCAGTCGTGTCCGACTCTGTGTGACCCCATAGACGGCAGCCCACCAGGCTCCGCCGTCCCTGGGATTCTCCAGGCAAGAACACTGGAGTGGGTTGCCATTTCCTTCTCCAATGCAGGAAAGTGAAAAGTGAAAGTGAAGTCGCTCAGTCATGTCCGACTCTTAGCGACCCCATGGACTGCAGCCTACCAGGTTCCTCCGTCCATGGGATTTTCCAGGCAAGAGTACTGGAGTGGGGTGCCATTGCCTTCTCCGAGACCCAAAGCTAACTGATATCAAAGCCGTTTCTCCTTAACTAAAATGCTATAAAAGCCCTAGACACCTAAGGTAGTAAACAAAGGTAAATGTAATATACATATATGTAGAAAAAGAGAAAATCGGACTGGAGCAATGGTGTTCAGTTCAGTTCAGGCACCTCAGCCGTGTCCGACTCTTTGCGACCCCATGAACTGCAGCACACCAGGCCTCCCTGTCCATCACCAACTCACGGAGCCAACCCAAACTTATGTCCATTGAGGCGGTGATGCCATCCAACCATCTTATCCTCTGTCGTCCCCTTCTCCTCCTGCCCTCAATCTTTCCCACCATCAGGGTCTTTTCAGAAGAGTCAGCTCTTCACACCAGGTGGCCAAAGTATTGGAGTTTCAACTTCAACATCAGTCCTTCCAATGAACACCCAGGTGCAATGGTATAAATAGTCTCATAGTAACTGTTTCCCTTCTATTACAATGTTGAGTACAAAGAAACTAGCAAATAAAATGTTAACAGTGAGAATCAGACAAAAGTCTGGAAAGAAGTATACTAAAGTATTAATAGAGTTTTGTTAAAGTGGTAGAGTTCAGTGTAATTTTCTCCTTTTCTCTATTTTACAAGGTTTTTTGATAACATATATTGCTTCCCTGGTAGCTCAACTGGTAAAGAAGCTGCCTGCAATGCAGGAGCCACAGGTTTGATTCCTAGGTTGGGAAGATCGCCTGGAGAAGGCATAGGTTACCCATTCCAGTATTCTTGGGCTTCCCTGGTGGCTCAGATGGTAAAGAATCTGTCTGTGATGGCTAAGACCGGGGATCGATCCCTGAGTTGGGAAGATCCCCTGGAGAAGGGAACAGCTACCCACTCCATGGGTAGAGTTCCATGGACTCCATGGACAGAGGAACCTGGCAGGCTACAGTTCATGGGGTCACAAAGAGTCAGACACGACTGAGTGACTTTCACACTTCACATAAGACTTTTGAAAAATATTTTAAATGCTTCAGCAACATATATGCTAAAATTGGAAAGATACTGAGAAAGATAGTATGGCCCCTGCACAGGGATGACACACAATTTCATGAAGCATCACACACAAACACATACACACACACACACACACACACACACACACATGTACATCTGTCCTCTGTGATACAGAAACCAGAGCTCTGTAATACAGAAACCAGAGCTCTGTAAAACTTATTGATCATTGAAACACTGTGATGTTCAGAAACAGCAATGGTACTCCTGGTGATATAAGTGTTATTAAGAATACAGTATATCTGTCATTTCTTTCAAAATTCTTGAGGTTACTTTCCATAGAGTCCTATTTTTTAAAACAGGTTTGAGAAGAAAATCTAAAAGCTGATATTCCTTCCTTTTTTTTACTCCCTTCCTCTCCTTTCCTTTGCTTTTTTAACTGTACAATTTGTGTGGTATGGTGATAACAGTAACTTTCTCTGTTTATGTGATAAGTACAAGGGCCAATTTTATTTTCGTTATATTCTTCCTGTATTTGAAAGGTTTTGAAAAACACATTTAACAATTTAAATCTGAAAAATTATCTTTAAATTTAACATTCTAAATTATTAAATTTGAAAGTGTTTAAAAGTATTTTTGAAATTTTAGAAGTTCTGTATTTATTGAAAATCAAAACATGGCACACATACCAAGTATAATGATATGTTTGGCAAAATTCTTGTATGCACAACTCGTGTTTTTTCCCTTTCTGATGCAAACTTTTACTTGTGTTTTGAAGAGACTCTAAACAGAAACTAAAAGGAAAATTTGCTAAGTGAAAGTTTGAGAAGGTTCTGGGGTTGCCAGCGTCCTGCCTGCTTAGCTGAACGCCGCAGTGGCCGCTGCACGCACCGCTCGGCTGGGCTGCAGCTCAGCACTTGACACGCATGTGACAGCACGAGCGTCTCGCGTTCTTTCCGAGTGGTGCTCTGGGGAGTCATCCTCAAGAACCACCCTCCTAAAGGCAGAAAACTCGGGGCTGGGGAGCGAGAGGGGTCTTTCCAAAACACAAAAACTCTTCTGAGTGTTCTAAAAATGAAGAGGAGGAAAGAACAGTGACTACTAGATGCTAAAATGTGACATTTGAAAGTGTTAGGAAAAATGCCAGACTGACAACTCCAGCTATAACCCCCCAAGTCAAAATGAAAGTTCAAGCTCAGGCTGATAGAGGCCCTACTTTTCTGAATGTTCATCAGCAAGGTGGGAAATTCATCAGACTACCCGGACGGCATGTCCTCCCTTTCTGAGCTGCTGGGAGGAAAGGTTTAGTTCCCAGGATCTATCCAGTTCTGTCTTGAAAGTCTGAACCTCAATCAGCATTGTGTGAGATACAAAGTCTATATTAGATATGCTTCACCCTGGGGAATTTATAGGAAGTGGGAGGAATACATCATATATAGGAAAAGTTGTATAAAAACAAGGCCACATAAAATTGTCTGATGTGTGGAACAGACCATAAAGCAAAGAAATTCAGAGTGGATGGGAGCTTCTATGGGAGGGAGAAACACTAGAGACCTGGGGGAAGATGAGAAATTCACTGGCCCTGGAGGATTTTCCATGATGAGTGGGGAGTAATGGGGGCAAGGCTGATATTTAAAAAAATCACCAGGCATTACAAACAGGAGTAAGAAGGGAGCAAATAAAACAAACTAATTCTATCAGCATTAGTGACAATCATCATCATTCTAAGTTAGATTCCTGTGACAAGTTAAAATTTGCAAAGGATTTTAAAAATGTATTTATTTTTGGCTACACTGGGTGTTTGTTGCTGTGTATGGGCTTTCTTTAGTTGCGGTGCTCAGGCTTCTCATCACCATGTCTTCCCTTGTTGCAGAGGACTGGCTCCAGGGTGCGCAGGCTTCAGCAGTTGCGGACGGTGGGCTCTAGAATTCTGATTCAGCAGTTGTGGCATTCAGGCTTAGTTGCCCTGCAGCATGTGGAATCATCCCAGACCAGGGATCAAATCCATGTCCCCTGCTTTAGCAGGCAGATTCTTAGCCACTGGACCACCACTGGACTCCCTGACAAGCGTTTTTAAATGTCTATATTCTGGTTGAGCTGCTAAGTCATGTCTGACTCTTTTGTGACTCCATGGGCTATAGCCCATGGGATTTCCCAGGCAAGAGGACTGCAGTGGGTTGCCATTTCCTCCTCCAGGGGATCTTCCCAACCCAGGGATCAAACATGTGTCTCCTACATTGGCAGGTGGGTTCTTTACCACTAAGCCACCTGGGAAGCAGCCTTCCTAACAGCTAAGGGAGTAGGGCAACTACTCCTAAATCAGAGATAAGGAAACTTGGTTCAGAGAAGTTAAATAACTTGCCTAATTTACTCCATTTCTACTTTTAGTAACATTACCAGTTTGGTAATTCAGAGAGGTGCCAAGGACACAGAATATCTTTATTTGTAGCATAGCATAGCATATAATAAAGTGTTACATTTACATGCATGTGAATAAATTAGTATGATTGGAGAAGAAGTCAGGCTGACAAAGTAACTGGTAAGAAATTGACTTCTTTCTGGGGGCTTAATATGAAAAAATATGACTGATACCATCCTTGTAAATTATAACTGTGCCACAGCTACAAATGCAAGCTGAATTGAAATCCAGTTGCCAAAAACTAAGGAGAACTTCAGAACCACCAATAGCAGGATATTGTTCAAAGCTGGGAGCAGATAGTCTTGCCGTCTTCCTACTATATCTAGACCAGACTGCATCTAGAATATTTGGTCTATTCTGGGCTCTATCTATTAACTGGAACACTGATATGTGGGAATAAATCTGGAGGAAGCACCGAAGATGGTGATGGGGCTGGAAACCACCATAACCTAGTAATACCTTAAAAGTTGGGTGTATTTCTCCTGAAGAAGGTTTATTAAGGGAAGACATGAAAGTCAAGTTCAATGGGTACAAGTTACATTTAAGTAGAGTTTCACCCAGAACTGAAAAGGACTTGCTTACAACTTGAAATATTCATCAAAAGTTAACCTCCCAGTTCTTGGAAATAGTCTCATAGCCTGGAAATGCCATTTTTCATGATGCTCTAGAAGGTACTCTTCTTTTAGGAGGTAAATTTATAAGGTCTCCTTCTTGCCCTAAAACCCTATGATTTCTCAAACTAGCTACTTTACTTCTCTTGTGGGAGTCGAGTTAGAATGAAACAGTTCTTAAATTCCCTTCTTGCTCTCTCCTTCTATGAAGTATCTCATTCTAAAGTTCAGCCTTACTTGTGTTTCACAGTAATATCAGAGACAGGAATCTTTCATTTCAGCTTGACTCTCAAGATCTTATCCTCAAATGAACTTTTACCACTACCAACTGAAATAAGTTCTTAAAATCTTCTAGTCAATGAATCATCAAATGAGTCAGCTTTTCAAGCTTAATTGGCTTGGTTCCTTGATAACTATGTCACCTTGCCATATTTCTTTTTCAGTATTATTTTTTTTTTCCTAAACTGTTTTTAAACTCAAACATCCTGCTTTCAACACTCTTTGTATCTAAGAATATAGTGGGGCTGATGACACAGGATGAGAAACTTGTAGAGGGTAACAAATATCTTCCTTTTGACTGGTAGATGTTGTCAGGAGTAGAGAAGGACTGATGTGAAATTCTGGGCTTGACCTTACGGCAGTAACTAGAAGTCTTAGGAGTATCTTTTGAAAGACTTGCCTCCAGACAGGATCAGTCACCATAGGAAAAGTAGGTGGCTGTGTTTGCATGTGTTCTGAGGGATTCTGGGAAGTCCCTACCCTTTCCCCTATATGTATACCCACCCATTGCTCCATCCTTCCATCTTTAGAAATAATTTCATTTAGGCCACAAAGTCTTTTAAGACTTTAAAAAGCTCCTTGTTCGTGCTAGGTCACTTCAGTCGTGTCTGACTCTTTTGAACACTATGGACCATAGTCCTCCAGGCTTCTCTGTCCATGGGATTCTCCAGGCAAGAATACTGGAGTGGGTATTCTGCCGTGCCCTCCTCCAGGGGATCTTCCCAACCCAGGGATCGAACCCACATCTCTTACGTCTCCTGCATTGTCAGGCAGGTTCTTTACACTAGCACTACCTGGAAGCCCAATAAGCTCGGGGCAGAATACTGTGGAGAAGCAGGAAACGGGGAGTAATTTCATAAAGTTGCCTAGTTGAGTCTGTCTGTTCCTTTACAACCAGCCTTAAGGCGAAGAGAAGGTGTAGGCCTGGGTTGAAGGCAACTCTGCCACTAACCAGCTACATCACCAGAGGCAGCTGATGCTCTCTTAGCCTTAGTTTCTTTATATGTAAAACAGTGAATCTTATCTGGCTGTATTTTGAAGGAATTAAAGATAATACACTGAATTTCCTATCACAGTTAGTATATAACCATAGAGCCAGAACTTAAGGAACCCTTAGCTACTAGTATAAGTAATTTGTCTTAAAAGCCGGATTTGGGGATAACAAAGTCTGCTCAGCCAGACTTCATGCAGAAATGAAAATCCTGGGATTTGCAGAAAATATTCTCTTAACAATAAATGCCCTCTATTATGAGGTATGACAGCTTAGGCTGGGAGCAAATATTTCATGAAATCTTAATTGCTAGAAATAAGAAGTTGAGGTGCAGAGATGAGGAGAAGCTACTTGTGTTTTTAGTTTTCTGGGTTTTTTTTTTTTTTTTTTAGTTTTTCTAGAAGAAAGATATTAAATTTACATTTAAGGTGGATTATTTCAGGGTAAAAAGATTAATAATTTTTTTAAATCACATAAAGGTAAAGCCAAGATCCTAATCTGGAACAGAAAGTTTGAGACCATTCATTCCTTTATTCCCGCAGTCCCAACCTTTTTGACACCAGGGACTGGCTTCATGGAAGACAGTTTTTCCAGACCTGGGGGGCAAAGGTGGTGGGGGGACAGAATGGTTTAGGCTATAATGCAAACGGTGGGGAGTGGCAGAGGAAGCTTCATTTGCTCGCCTCCTGCTGTGCAGCCAGGTTCCTAACAGGGCTGGGGGTTGGAGACCCCTGCTTTATTCGCTCAGCAAATATTTGAGTACTTGCTACATATATTACACAAGGTAGTGAACATAAAAAGCACTGATTATGCAAAAAGGTTGTCTTTGCAGTGAGTAGAATTACAGTCTTGAACCTGTGTTTCCTTGGGGTCTGGAAGGAGAAGCTTGGTTAATGGACTCTGGTCTATAGGAAACTTGATCCCTTCGCCATGGCAGCAGGATAGGGACAGAGGGAGAGAAACCCTTCCTTGGAGAGGAGAATAGGAAATGGTTTGGGCCTCCCCAGTGGCTCAGAAGTAAAGAATCTGCCTGGAATGAAGGAGCCGCAGGAGACATGGGTTCGATCCCCTGGGTCAGAAAGATCCCTTGGAGGAAAGCATGGCAACCCACTCCAGTACTCTTGCCTGGAGAATCCCATGGACAGAGCAGCCTGGTGACCTACAGTCCATGGGGTCACAAAGAGTCAGACACGACTGAAGCAACTTAGCAAGCACTCAGGAGATATTTTGGAGGATCCAGATATTTTTACTTTTATGCATCATTTTTTCTTTCTCCTTAAGTAAAGTTAGGCTAAATGTTGCAGTCTGTTCCCCGTTGAGAAGGGTTACCCTTGAGGCTCCAAGTAGTTGACTGAAATAAGCACTCCCTAGGAATTCCCAGAAGTTTGGGGGAGAAGTCAGATATTGACTTCTGCAGTCAGGTGAGAGGTGACTCTCAGAGTTATTTGGGCATTAACTAGAATTGGTATTCTTTGAAGGCAGGACTCCTCAGTTATACATTTGTCCTTGTGGGCAGTTTGAATAATCCTCACAAAGTGCCTGGAGACACACTCCCATGATAGCAAGCCACTGGGCACAGTTTCCAAGAGTATCAAGTCAGAGCAGCTCACTCTCCACAAACTCACAAACTCAAATAACATGAAACGTGCAAGTTATTTTACATGCTGGGGTACAGATGTGCTGAGCATGTGGACTCAGTTCAGTCCAGTCGCTCAGTCGTGTCCGACTCTTTGCGACCCCACGAATCGCAGCCAAAGTACTGGAGTTTTAGCTTCAGCATCATTCCCTCCAAAGAAATCCCAGGGCATGTGGACTAGAGCTTGCCAATCCAAGGTTATTTCCTTTTATTCCTCTTCTCTTTTCTTACCTATCATCCATGCTTCTCCCAAGCTCCCTCTTGGGCCCTGTTTCCTTAGTTCAGTTCAGTCGCTCAGTCGTGTAGGACTCTGCGACCCCATGAATTGCAGCATGCCAGGCCTCCCTGTCCATCACCAATTCCCAGAGTTCACCCAGACTCATGTCCATCGAGTCACTGATGCCATCCAGCCATCTCATCCTCTGTCGTCCCCTTCTCCTCCTGCCCCTAATCTCTCCCAGCATCAGAGTCTTTTCCAATAAGTTAACTCTTCGCATGAGGTGGCCAAAGTATTGGAGTTTCAGCTTCAGCATCAGTCTTTCCAATGAACACCCAGGACTGAACTCCTTTAGGATGGACTGGTTGGATCTCCTTGCAGTCCAAGGGACTCTCAAGAGTCTTCTCCAACACCACAGTTCAAAAGCATCAATTCTTCAGCACTCAGCTTTCTTCACAGTCCAACTCTTACATCCATACATGACCACTGGAAAAACCATAGCCTTGACTAGACGGACCTTTGTTGGCAAAGTAATATCTCTGCTTTTCAATATGCTATCTAGGTTGGTCATAACTTTACTTCCAAAGAGTAAGTGTCTTTTATTTTCATGGCTGCAATCACCATCTGCAGTGATTTTGGAGCCCCCAAAAATAAAGTCTGACACTGTTTCCACTGTTTCCCCATCTATCTGCCATGAAGTAATGGGACCAGATGCCATGATCTTTGTTTTCTGAATGTTGAGTTTTAAGCCAACTTTTTCACTCTCCTCTTTCACTTTCATCAAGAAGCTTTTTAGTTCCTCTTCACTTTCTGCCATAAGAGTGGTGTCATCTGCATATCTGAGGTTATTGACATTTCTCCCGGCAATCTGGATTCCAGCTTGTGCTTCTTCCAGCCCAGCGTTTCTCATGATGTACTTTGCATATAAGTTAAATAAGCAGAGTGACAATATACAGCCTTGACGTACTCCTTTTCTTATTTGGAACCAGTCTGTTGTTCCATGTCCAGTTCTAACTGTTGCTTCCTGACCTGCATATAGGTTTCTCAAGAGGCAGATCAGGTGGTCTGGTATTCCCATCTCTTTCAGAATTTCCCACAGTTTATTGTGGT
Organism: Bos javanicus; assembly: GCF_032452875.1. Classification (NCBI taxonomy): domain Eukaryota; kingdom Metazoa; phylum Chordata; class Mammalia; order Artiodactyla; family Bovidae; genus Bos; species Bos javanicus. The sequence goes on along the minus strand of NC_083875.1, from coordinate 39,714,665 downwards.
CTACACAGTCAAAGGCTTTGGCATAGTCAATAAAGCAGAAATAGATGTTTTTCTGGAACTCTCTTGCTTTTTCCATGATCCAGCGGATGTTGGCAATTTGATCTCTGGTTCCTCTGCCTTTTCTAAAACCAGCTTGAACATCTGGAAGTTCATGGTTCACGTACTGCTGAAGCCTGGCTTGGAGAATGTTGAGTGTTACTTTACTAGCCTGTGAGATGAGTGCAATTGTGTAGTAGTTTGATCATTCTCTGGCATTGCCTTTCTTTGGGATTGGAATGAACACTGACCTTTTCCAGTCCTGTGGCCACTGCTGAGTTTTCCAAATTTGCTGGCATATTGAGTGAAGCACTTTCACAGAATCATCTTTCAGGATTTGAAATAGCTCAACTGGAATTCCATCACCTCCACTAGCTTTGTTTGTAGTGATGCTTTCTAAGGCCCACTTGACTTCACGTTCTAGGATGTCTGGCTCTAGGTGAGTGGTCACACCGTCGTGATTATCTGGGTCGTGAAGCTCTTTTTTGTACAGTTCTTCTGTGTATTCTTACCACCTCTTCTTAATATCTTCTGCTTTTGTTAGGTCCATACCATTTCTGTCCTTTATCGAGCCCATCTTTGCATGAAATGTTCCCTTGGTATCTCTAATTTTCTTGAAGAGATCTCTAGTCTTTCCCATTCTGTTGTTTTCTTCTATTTCTTTGAATTGATCATAAATAAAAGCAAAGAAGAAATTAACATGTAGGGAAATCTGCCATGCTAAACACTGTGTGGGCTGTTCCACATAAATTATATCATTTAATCCTTTACAGGGTTTTCCCTGGTGGCTCAGCCGTAAAGAATCTGCCTGCAATGCAGGAGACGCAGGTTCAATATCTGGGTCAGGAAGATCCCCTGGAGGAGGGCATGGCAACCCACCCCAGAATTCTTGCCTGGAGAATTCCATAGACAGAGGAACGTAGCAGGCTACATTCCAAGAGGTCACAAAGAGTCAGACATTACTGAGCACAAACACATGCACAAGCCCTTACAACAATTTGGCAAAATAGGTAAGGTTATCGCCTTTCTCTGATAAGAAATGGAAGCTGAGAGTCCTATGTCCAAAGTACGACAACCAGCAAGAAGGTAGCAGTCCTGGGGTCCAAATACAGGTTTATGTAACAACAAAGTTCTTTACACCAAACCACAGAGGAAAGTGTATGTTGGGAAAGAAACATAATTAAAAAGGAAAACATATTGGGAGATATGTTTCTGCTTCCAAGCAAACATAAGTAATTACCCATCAGTAGACACTGACCTCCAATTGTAACTAAAACCCAAGACACAGGGGGCACAGGTTCAGACATTTCCTCTCCACCTAGAAAACTGCCACAGAGGAAAGAGAAGTAAAATGCAGTTTCAGGTAGATCATGACAAAGTCAACTAATCTTTCTTGGGTGATAGGAGTAAAGGAGCCGTATTGGTCTGTCCTGGGGAGTCAAACAGTTACCTCAAAGGTTAATGTAAATCTGTTTTTTTTTTTTAATTTAATTTTATTTTATTTTTAAACTTTACATAATTGTATTAGTTTTGCCAAATATCAAAATGGATCCACCACAGGTATACATGTGTTCCCCATCCTGAACCCTCCTCCCTCCTCCCTGGGATGACCCAGAGGGATGGTAAATCTGTTTTTTAAAACACAGGTTTTTTTATATATACAGCCCCAAAAGTTAAAGCTTAAAAAAAAAATCCCTCATTCATGCAAAATCATGTTGACATATAAAGACACATCTGTGGTCCACAGCTTGATCATTTGTAGTCCTCTTATAAAGCACCAACCACACGGGGCTTTGTAGACCAGTAACAGTTGGTGGGTTGGCACAGATGCATGAACCACACTTTGACAGCAATGACACTTTCAATTACAACACTCTTAGCGTGGGTTATTCTAAGAAAAATCCAGCCATTTAAACCTCAACATGGTCTCCACATATCAAATTACAGCAAATTCTTTCTTTCTTCTTTTTGTCTCTCTTTTTTTTAAACTCAAGCAATCTCTGGGGCTGCTTAAAAGAAGTCTTTAGTACCTATAGACTTCCCGAAGGAAATGAGAGACATTAGGAGGTCTCAATTATATTTTTTTTCCACATAAATCTGAGCAAGACTGTTATTTTTATCATCTCAAAGATTAAAGTTGCCACAGGCAGCACGAGGGTAGAATCTTGATGTTTGCGTATTTCTTCCCTGTTTTCCCTGTCTCCTGATCCTGAACCCACACACAGAGAGCACACATAAGCTGAGCGACTTACTCATGGCAAGCATTTTAACTGGTCTTTTTTAAGTCATATTGTGAAATCTGTTTAAAAAGCCACACCAGACACCACCATGCCATCCACTTCACCTTTCTTTTGTCATCCATGTTTTGTGGTAACATGGTTTTCTATCACAGAACGATGACACTCTTGCCTTAAGTGGTTTCTGTGATGAATTCCCAGACAGAGTTTGGGGGAAAAGCGTTATTTCTCTTTTGCTTCCCCTACCCCAAAGGTCCCTTAAGTGTACCTCAAACGTTTCAGCCTAGTCTCCTTTTGAGGGGAAATTAGTCAGTGGCTCATAGAAATATACCCCAGCTCTTACCTTAGTGGCTTACCAAAACCAGAACTGGCCCCTCACTCAGTCAGGTCCAATCATGATCTTCCACAGACCCTGAAGCCATACTTGAACCTGGATTTTTTCCCCCATTTAGGATTCCCCTTGGAGAAAAAGAATCAGGGAAACCACATACAGAGGATTGAGCAAAGAACAGAAACCACCAGAGCCTCCCAGCTTCAACTGTTCCTACTGTCCTGATGACCCTCCCAGGGCTAGTGAGGAAGAAGGTCTAGCACAGGGAAGAGAGTGGCTTTTAGATCCCTTGGGGAAGGGATCTCTTGTGAGATCTGAAAGTGTGTGGAAATCCCTGCAGTTACTAGGAAAATGCAGATATCCGTGCCTGACAAATAGTTGGTGCTCAATATATACAGTAAATAGTTGAATGAATAAATGGGCAAAAAGAAGCAGAAGAGAAGAGGATGAAGCAGAGCTTCACAGATAACTTTCATTTGCCTTCCTTCCTGGGCTCTTTTTTTTTTTTTTTTTAAGATTTTTATTTACTTATTTTATTGTTTGGCTGTGCTGGGTCTTCATCGAGGCATGCGCACTTTCTCTAGTTGCGGCGAGGAGGGGCTACTCTCTACTTGCAGTGCGAGGGCTTCTCATTGCAGTGGATTTTCTTGTTGGGGAGCACTGGCTCTAGGCTCGCAGGCTTCAGCAGTTGGATCCTGTGGGCTCAGTAGCTGCGGCTCGCAGACTTAGCTGCCGTGAGGGATGTGAAATCTTCCCAGACCAGTGACTGAAAGTGTGTCCCTTGTATTGCAAGGCAGATTCTTATCCATTGGGCCACCAGGGAAGCACAGCAGTTACCCTTTTTCTTTTTTGCTCTTCATCCTTAAGAATAGCCATGCCACTTTGCTTTTCTTATTTCCTAATTACTCTCTTAATTTTTCCCCCAGATGTTTCATGTACATTGGTTTAAAAAGCGAGATCACACAGAAGAGCTAACAATGAAAATCCAGTTACAAGGAAAAGCTCTATTCTTTCAGCTTTAATCCTTTTCTCCAGAGGGAGACAGTTTTAACTGTGCTAACTTCTGCTTGTTAGAATGTAGGTTCAGATTCAATAGGTCTTGATGAGGCCCAAGATTCTGCACTTCTATCATTTGCCTGGTAATGCCAAAGCTGCCCTATGGAGGAGTCTAGAACTTTGAGTAGCAAGGACCTAGACCATGCTATAGTGTCTTCCAGCTTCAATTCTTGTCAAATCTCTTCCACTCTCACCCCCAACTTGGCACTCGACCATCATCAGTGACTCATAAAGCCTCAAACGTGCTGTGCTCTTCAAACCTGCATGGCTTTGTACATCTTCCCTCTGCTCCTCAGCCCCTTCACTGAATGAGCTTCTTTGTGTCTCAGCTCATGCTTAATCTCTTCTATGAAACCTCCCCCAGATTCCCATCCTACCAGAGGTTCAGGCCCTCTCTTCTCTGTGCTCATCACACTGTACTACAACGTGCTGTTTCCATGTCCAGGGCTATTGCATAGGATTGCTCAGCTTGTGCCCAAGGACAAGGATCCCTGGTCAAGAAAGCAAGAGGGGCTGAAGTCCATCCTGTTCTCTGCTTGCTGCATCAGTGGAGGCCTAGTGCACAGCTGCCTCTGCTAGGAGGCAGAGATGATTTTTCTGTTTCACACAAAGTTACCATATGGGCTGATTTTCTGTCTTTTCTACCAGATGTGGTGTCCTTGAGGAAGGAATCAAGTCTCTTTCACCTTTATGTTTTTATTTACTAGTATAGTGCCTGTCACAGTTCAGTGTTCAATGAAATGTTTGTTGAATGGATAAATGATAAGAAAAAGAAATGAAGCACAAAAGCAAAGCACAGACAATAATTTCACTCAGTTCTAAAATTAACTGAATTGTAAGCAAGAGGTCTGGAATTTGCTAATTGCTGATAAAAAGGCAAGGACTTCAAAACTCCACTTTGCTAAAAAGGATGGTAATAAGTATTGGTGAAAAGATATAAAGGCTACAGTCAGCACCTTTAGAAGACTCATCAGAACCAGTAAAGAAATAGGCCGCCCAGAATCAGTGCTAAATGGTCATGTCTTTTCAGATCTAGGGAAATATGAGGAAGATTCTGAGGATATTATTTGGTCATAAGATTTAGAGGCTCCTAAAATCAGCAAGAAGGTCCTGAGAACAAGAAGAAGTGATGACAAAAAACCATGCATTTATATAGAGAGGCTGAAGTCAGAAACAAAACAGAGAATGCATTAGATTGTGAAAATGAGATTCCCATGACTGCTAGGAGCCCTGGGCTTTATTGAGAGAGGCACAACCCGGATAAAGAAGCATCTTCATACGGATCTTTTAAATGGGGTCCATTCAATCTGCTTTGCATGAGCTCCTTGGGTGTTTCCACAGAATGTCTCTCCAGTAAGACTGGAAGCTTCTGGAAGTTGGGACCAAGGCTTGGACACTTTTTATCTTCCTGAGACTGTGTGATACTCTGAAATGAAGTAGGTGCCAGATATGCGTGGAGTTCACAGCTGTCAATGACCATAAAGTAAGGGAGTGCTGAAGTGCTAGTCATCCTCCGCCGAAATCGCAATTTCACCTCAGCACTGAGAAAGAGATTCCTCTGAGAAACATCCTGATACCTTGCAAAAACCCAACCTGGGCTTTGCTTTCTTACATCGTCTTATTCTCATTAAGGCCAGTTTCTGAAGATACAACTGGTTCCCCCAACTGGTAGTAAGAGGAACCGAGAATCTTAAATACTGTATGCTACCATGTGACTTCAGGATAAAATGTTATTCAAAACAAAACCTAAATTAAACACACACACACACAAAGGAAAATAGAATAAGATCATCAAACTTACATTTACCTCTCACCAAGATTTGACCCGAGATCTCCAACAAACAAATTGGGAGGTGTTTGACAGCATCTGGGGCCTTATCTTTTCATCTAAGGGGTTTTCTGGTCTAGTTATCTAGCACCAGCACTTGTGATCAGTGTGATAAAGAGTCACTAGCAAAAATAGTAGAAATGAGGTCTTTCTGACACATCACTATCATGAGACATACCGCTGATTACTGCCCAGGACCCATAGACTCTGCTGAAATTGAGAATTGGGCAACTGCAAAGTTTCCTCTTTTTAAGGCATAAAAAGTGCTAACTTCATGTATTTATTCCCTGGGTCATTTCTAAAAGGAAGGCAAACTAATTAACTTTTTTTTTTTTTTTTAAGAAAATCGGCCAAACAGCAAATACTCATTTTAAAAAGGCTTTCAGTTATTTAAAAAACTCATTATCATTTTAGGAAAAAAAATTAAAATTTAAAGAAGTCCAAAAAAAAAAAAAGAGAGAGAGAGAGAGAGAGAGGTTATGGTAATCCACCTGTTGTCACCAACTAGGTGAATTCTTTACGGAGTCACCACAGAAGCCCAGCACAACTTTATCAATGTCTTACTGTAACTTTTCAAGCCATAGAGAAAATCAGCACCTGAAAACTGTTCTCACACTCAGTGGGTAAACCAAATGTAGGCTATGCTCTTACACTCTGAGGTTCAGTGAAATTGTGCAAGTAAAAAATATTCGGGAAATCTTAAATGTCAAATGCAAATATTAAGAAAATATGTGACTGTTGATCACTTCTTTCAGTGGATGACTGTGCAGATTTCCTGATCTGTCACATAGCTTTCTTTTTAACCAAACAGGAAAGGTTTTGACATCCTTGTTTGCTGTTTCTACATCTTGAAGAAAAGCTGAAAGCACCTTTCTAGATACTGGCTGCTACTGCTGCTGCTGCTAAGTCTCTTCAGTCGTGTCCGACTCTTCGCGACCCCATGGACTACAGCCCACCAGGCTCCTCTGCCCATGGGATTCTCCAGGCAAGAGTACTGGAGTGGGGTCCCATTGCCTTCGCCTAGATACTGGCTGCTGCTGCTGCTGCTAAGTCACTTCAGTCGTGTCCGACTCTGTGTGACCCCATAAACTGCAGCCCACCAGGCCCCCCCGTTGCTGGGATTCTCCAGGCTGGCACACACCAAAAAACTCCTTTCAGGAAAGTTAGAGAAATCTCAGAATGTTATTTATCAAGCAGTTCAGGTGTATCCTTTTGAAAAAGATTGACTCTGCAGATTTTATTACTTAGACTGTCACCTATAAGACAGTTCTTCTGAGTGTCCATAACATTTTTACTTATATAGCTCTTTGGCGGGGGCGGGGTGGGGGGCGAGGGTTGTTTTTCACCCACTTCTCAGAGGAACTCTGAGGTGATCTAACACCTTTGGAAACCACACCTTTGGAAACAGTAGGCTGTTAAATTTCTTACTCAGTGATACAGAATTGCTTTTAAGCTGAGTTTTGAAGCTGTAAACTTCAAACTCTGATTTAAGCACCAAAGATGTTTTGGGCAAACTGTGTTGCTTGGCATGTAAAAAACAACAGTAGCAAGCACAAAGTTCTTACAGTGTGTCAGGACCTATTCTTTGTGCTTTACAACTATAACTAACTCACACTTAAGCTTCATAATAAAATCCTCACAATCATCCTATGAATCAGATACTGTTATTGTTCCCATTTTATATATGAGGAACAGAAAGCAATTTGCCCAAAGTCACAGAGCTGTTAAGTGGCCAAGCCGGTGATAGGAACTGGCCATCTGTCTCGGAGTCTGTGTCTCTAAGTCTCATCTAGCAATCTACCCCACTACCAGTTGAAAATTACATTGACTCCTTTTAGCCACCCTCCTCCAACATTAAACCCACTTGAGTAATTGAATGCCAAGTTCAGTAAAGCTGCATTCTCTTAACAACCCCTTTTCCCAAGGTCCATGGGAGAAGCTGGCTATTTGCCCGGGGAAGCCTGTCTGAAGGGGTTTGTGTGTGTGCACGCCTGCTCAGTCGTGTCTGACTCTATGTGGCCCCATGGACTGTAGTCCGCCAGACTTCTCTGTCCATGGAATTTTCCAGGCAAGAATCCTGGAGTGAGTTGCTGTGCCCTCTTCCAGGCGACCTTCCTGACCCAGGGATTAAACCTTCGTCTCTTATGTCTCCTGCGCTGGCAGCTGGATTCTTTAGCACTAGCACCACCTGGGAAGCCCCTGAAGGGCTTTAATAGAAACTAACTCTGTCACCGGGGAGAGAAAAGTGAGTTTTCTTGTTCATTTAGCGTGAAAAACCTCTTAAACTGACTGATTTCTTTCCCCTTCTCTGCTGCCAACAGCTACAGGTGAGAAGGTCTCCTGGGTATATTTCACATGATCTGCCTCAAGTAAAGAAAGGTCATGTGCCCTCAAAGAAGACAGCAACTTCTCACCTCAGCTTTACTGCCTCAAGTAAAGAAGGGTCATGTGCCCTCAAAGAAGACAGCAACTTCTCACCTCAGCTTTACTGCCTCAAGTAAAGAAGGGTCATGTGCCCTCAAAGAAGACAGCAACTTCTCACCTCACCTTTACTGCTAACTGCAGACTTCACCTACAGGAAGAGTATAAGGGGAACGAGCAGGAATTATAAAAATTCTGTTGATGACGTAAATAAACCTCATCAGCTTTCATTTTCTCAGCTGGGAGGGCAACCCACATGGTTAAAGCCAAGAAAGAAACTCTCAAGTTATTGTATTAACAATTCTGTTCTTTGGAGGAGACATCATAAAAAACCTTGGGATGGTAGAGCTGGAACTCTTTTAGCATCATCCCCCACATTTTAAAGATAGGGAAACTGAGACCCACAGGGGACTCCTGGCCTGCTCATGATAACACAACTAATTTGTGATTTAAAAAAATATATATATTCCTTTTTTGGATTATTTTCTTTTGAAGAAAGAACAAATTAATTAGCCTGTTTGGCCTTCTAGAAATGGCTTATGGCATAAGGCTCATGACATGAAGTCAGCATTTTATTGCCTTACACGGAGGAAACTGCAGTTATTACCTCCAATCCCCAAATGGGTCATTTTAGACCCTAGGGCCTATGTATTGGCATGAAATGGAGAAGTGTCTTGGTCTTTGGTCACGTAACTACTATGCTTCTTACTCTCTGTTGCTGGCTGGTCCTGTAGCCTCTGTTGGGCTCTTTTGCCCTCGGCAGTTTGCAGAGATACTCCCACAACGGTCCTCTCTTTTGATCACAGGTCTGCCACAAGGGATTTCTGCCACTGCCCTTGAGACTGAAGGGCTCAGGCCAGGCTCCCACAGGCATGCATTCAGGCTTCCCCCACCAGAGGTCTCAATCCCTTTGGAGTACTGTGCACAATTGCAATCAGATCCCCAGCTCTGATAGAACCTCCTGCACATCTGCTCCTCCCAGTAGCCTATCCATGCCAGTCTCATGCCTTCTCCCTTCTCCTTAGGGTCTGGCCACTTCCTTTCCCCTCCTCTTGCACAACTGCAGTTCTTACTATCCCAGACATTTTCCAAAGTAAGGGTTATAATGCAACCCTCAGACTAGGAAGCCCTGACCTTCTGGAATAGAAAGCAAGATCCCTGTTATCCTGAACCAATTATTTATCTGTTTAATGTCTGACTGTCTTCAGATTATGAAGAGAGAATGAAATTGAGGATTAGGATCAGGTTAAAGTTAGAGTGAGATTTAGGATCCTTCTGTCTGTTCACTTTTGCCTCCCCTCTGCCAGCTCAGGGCCTGATAAATAATAGTCACTCAATACATATTTTCAGAGGTAAGAAAGGGAGGAAGGAGAAAGGGAGGAAGCTATTACAGTGGTATTGAAATAACAGCAATACTGAAATAACAAGTGTCTGATTTAAGGTAGTCTTAGAGGACATAAAGAGAAAAGAGTGGGAATGAAGTGGAAAACTATTAGGAAGAAATAATGTACAGGGTTTGATAACAAATTTGCCATGAAATATGTGAAATACAGCAGTCATGGGTGATTCAGAGATTTTATTTACTTATTTTGCTGCACTGGGGCTTCATTGTAGCACATTAAAATATGGGATCTTAGTCTCCAACCAGGGATTAAACCCATGTCCTTTGCATTGAAAGGCAGATTTTTAACCAATGGACCACCAGAGAAGGTGCTCTGGGACTGTGGGAGAACAACTGGGTTGGTTTTGCTGGTAAAGAATGGAGGTTGGTGAAGGGCTTGTGAACACCGGGTCTAGTTTGGAAACTGTAAGTTATCTGGGGAGCATGTCCAGCAGGCAGATATATCTGTGGGTCTCACTGTTTTAAATACATGTGAACAGGAAAACCAAAATCAAATTGTGAGGTGGGAAGAGTTGTCTTTAGAAAGTCCCTTCTCTTTTAGGACCCATTTCAAGGCCCCAAGTTCCCTAATTTTTTGCCTGTTTTTCTTCATCTAGATCTGTTTTTAAGAAGTGATCTGATCATCTCGATGATCTCAGTTTAGAAGACAAACTGTTGATGAAACACAATGAGTTAGTTCCTCGGGTTGTACTGGAATGCTCAAATGGGAGCACAGCCTCAAACCAAAGAAATGATAGTAACACCACCAGTAAGAGGCAGTGCTCATGTGCCTCTTCGTGTACCCCAGGCACTGCACCAAGCACCTGCTGCTCTCTGCAACACCAAGAGGCAAGAATCATTTCAGAGAAAACTGAGGCACCAAGAGGCTAAGTGACTTGTCCAAGGTCCCATGGCCTACTAATAATAAAGCAGGAAACTACCCTGGTGTTGGGGCTCTGGAATCCATTCCTGTAACCAGTATACTGGGAATGAAAGTATAATGGTGGAAGTTTAAGAAGAGTGGAAATGTACAGTAAATTTTTCAGGGGAGGGACCCTAGTAAGATTCAGATCCCGTTGTGCAGCTCACTGCAGTTTCATCTTTCAAGCGGATGACCACGATGACATGGACTCTGCTGAGAATTAACCTTAGGCAATGTACATGGACTCTGCTGAGAATTAACGTTAGGCAATGTACTTAATCTCTTTCAGTTTCGTTTTCCTCACAGGAGAAATGACCTATGTAAAAGGTTATTCCTTATAGCAACATATAGGGATGCTGGAAACAACCTAAATATCTATTTAGAGGGGACTGGCTTAAAAAAAAAAAAAAAAGGATTGTATACCTATAAATAGAATATAATGCAGACATTAAAAAGAGTAAGGTAGAGGTCTATAAGCTGTTATAGAGTGATTTCTAGAATATATTGTTGTAGAACAATACAGTATGCCAGCAGTCCCCAACCTTTTTGGCACCAGGGACTGGTTTCGTGGAAGACAATTTTTCCATGACCAGTAGGTGGATGGGATGGTTTGGGGATGATTCAAGTGCATTACATGTATTATGTACCTCAGATCATCAGGCATTAGATCCAGAGGTCGTGTACTCCTGGAGTATGCTACAATTTAAATATACAATTTAAGCTTATAGACCTCTACCTTACTCTTTGTTATGGCTGCATTATATTCCATTTATAGATGTACGATCCTTTTTTTTTTTAAAGCCAGTCCCCTCTCAATAGACATTTAGGTTGTTTCCAGCATCCCTATATGCTGCTATAAGGAATAACCTTTTACATAGGTCATTTCTCCTGTGAGGAGAATGAAACTGAAAGAGATTAAGTACCTATTGGAGTGGGTAGCTGTTCCCTTCTCCAGGGGATCTTCTCAACCCAGGGATCAAACCAGGTCTCCCACATTGCAGGTGGATTGTTTACCAGCTGAACCACAGGGAAGCCCATACATACAGGAAACCTGTAGGATTGATTGCTTCAGGAGAACTGGGTGGCTGGGGGACAGAGATGTGAAGAGGAAGCTTGTACCTATCAGGATACCAGCAGAAGTACACTCAAAAGGGAGTTTAATGAAAGAATGAGTTACAAACGTGTGGACGGGGATAAGCACCCAACAAAGGATGGTGGTGTGTCCACCCTTGGACTAGCTACAGAAGAAAAGTCATTACCATGCCTGGGCCCTAAGGGACAGGGGGGATAATGCTTACCTGAATCCAGAGAGAGAGAGAGAGCTGTAGGTATAGAAGAAGCCAGGGCACAGAAGCCACAGACTTCGAACCCACAGCCCAGCAGAGAAAGTGCTAGGGTTTAAATAAAGACCCTGACTCCATTCTTCTCCTGTCCTCCTATCTCTTGCCAGTGCAAACCCTACCAGCAACCCAAGGGAAGAGAATGCTGTAAGTGCACCCTCACAGAAGAGCCTCTCAGGGGTGGAGGCAGGTGGCAGTGGGTCTGGAGGGCAGAGCCTATCCACCACAGAAAGGGCATGTATAGCCTTTGACCTCGTATGTTTAGAACCAAGTGAATATATAACTTGTTTGAAAAGTAATAAATTTTGCACACATTAAAAAATAAATTAAAAATAAAACATAAGATTAGGGATTAGAGTAGATGGTTGCAATGTCTCTCCCCCCACCTCCACCTTCTATTTATTTGATGTGTGTTTTTCACCTAATGACAATCCAGGGCTCCACCTAGTGTCAGAGCAGTGCTTCACTGCATTCTGAGCACAGTCTCACTAGGACGGTTCTGGGGCAGACATGCTGGCTGCCCCCAGTCACTGGTGTGTAAGTAGTCTTCACTGTGAGTTATACCCACTTGGTGAATGATCTTATCCCCTGAAAGTAGAAAGTAATTATTTTGAGACACAGAACATTTGTTGTTATTTCTCTTAAAGAGATAGTGAAGCTTGAATTTTAATTCAATTTTAAACTAAATAGTTAAGATTCCCCTCCCTCATATTTCAAACTGATAAATAAAATTAGAGGTAAACAGCATGTGATCTAAGATAGTAAACCTTCCCTAAGCCCACTTCTGAGCTTGTCGCTTCTCTGTTCAATGTCCTTAGTGCAGGAATTCTTAACCCTGGCTACAAAAAAAAAAAAAAAAAAATGTATTTCTTAGGGAGTTTAGAAAGATCTTACTGGAAATTCCAATTTAACTGGTTTGAGGTCTGGGACTCAGGCATTGATTTTTTGTTTGTTTCCAAAATCCACAGTGGGTGTAATGGGCCACCAGGCTGGGAGTCCTGGCTTTAAGGATTCATTGCTGTCTATGAGGTGTGTTTCCCTCACTAACCAGAATGTGCTCCTTTCACTTTAGGCAAACTAGGTTACATGTAAGACAATTTTCCACTCTCCATGTTTTGCTCATGTCACCCACTCTGCACTGTTCACGCCTTGAATGTTTCGCCACCCCTGCCTGCATCTACTGCCACAGTTTTACCTATTATCCCTGACACTGCTTAAGGGCTACCTCCTCTGAGATTTCCCCTGCCCCTCATTTCCAAACAGCTATCTCTCCCTCCTTTGAATCCTTGAAGATTTTTAAAATAACGTCTATTATTTTTTTCCTTAGTAGAAAATGAATATATTTATACAGTATTCTTTTTACTTATCAAATTGGCAACAATCAAAAAGTCTGATACAGTAGTCCCCTCTTACCCATGGTTTCACTTCCCATGCTATCAATTACCTGCAGGCAACCACAGTCTGAAAACATTAATGGAAAAATCCAGAAACAAACAATTGTTAAGTTTTAAATTATGCACCCTTTTGAGTAGTGTGATGAAATCGTGTACCACCCGCTCCATCCCACCTGGAAAGTGAATCATCCCTTTGTCCGGTATATCACCCCAAATGCTAATTTTAAGAGTTTATTTTAAAAAGATAAAATATCTAGAGCAATTTTGGGTTTATCCAGAAATGCAACTGAAGTTAAATACTAGAAAATAAATATAATTCACCACATTAACATTAAACAGGAAAAAACATATGCTCATCCTAAATATGCAACAAGTAATATCCCTAATGATAGAAAAATGAGAAGCAAACCCTAAAAAGTTCAGGAGCAAGGAAAGTCTATTTACCTCTATTTGGTATTATAGTGTATTTCTTAACTAGTGTGGTAAGACAAGAAATAACAGAGCACAAAGGTAGGAGAAGCGGTAGCTGGTGAAAGTATTGGAGTGGTCTTTTTTCATAAAAATATAGTTGTCTACATTCCAGTGAATCTTCAGGCAAATGATTAGTAATGAATGCAGAGCTCAGTAACATGGCTGAATAGAAGACCAATACACAAAATCAAATATACTTCTAAGCACTGGCAAAAAAGAGTTAGAAAATACAATTTTGAAAAAAAAAATGCAGTTTACCATAACAATTAAAAAAACATAAGCTACCTCTTTCATAAGGCCTATATGCAATAAATTCCAAAACTCTATTTGATGAACATCAAGGAAGACCTATCACAGAAATACATGGTGGAAGATGTTCAATAGGAAGACTCTTTTGTGAAGTTGCCAGTTCTCCCCAATTTGATCTATAGATTCAATGTAATCTAATTCCAAATCCCATGGGATTCCCGTCCCCCAACCCCGACTAAAACTGATAAGCTGATTCTAAAATTTGTACAGATAAAACAAAAGTTGATATATAACAAACACTCTTTTGGAGAATAAGGTAGGAAGACTTGTTGTATTAGATTTTAAGAATTTAATTATAAAGTCATAAGAATGAAGAGAGTGTGGTACTGATGCTGCAGTAGACAAGTGGATTCATGGAATAGTAGAGATTCCAGAGGCAGATTTATGTATTTATGGACATAATATAAAAGAGGAGTGGTGGACTTACCTGGTGGTGCAATGGATAGGAATCAGCCTGCCACTGCAGGGGACACAGGTTCAATCTCTGGTCCAGGAAGATTCCACAAGCTGTGGAGCAGCTAAGTCCTCACACCACAACCACTGAGCCTGCGCTCTAGAGCTTGCGAGTCTCAACTACTGATCTTGAATGCTGCAACTACTGACGCCCACATGCCTAGAGCCAGTGCTCTGCAACAAGAGAAGCTACCATAATGAGAAGCTCACACACCACAACTAGAGAAAGCCTGTGCACAGCACCAAAGACCCAGCACAACCAAAAATAAATAAATAAAAAGAGAAGTGGTATGGAACATACTATGGAAAGGAAGAATTAGTCAATAAGTGGTGCTAAGGAAATACAGGGGGAAAAAGCAGATTCCTACCCCATGGGTATATAGGAAATGAATTCTAGTTGTATTAAAGACTTGGATGGAAAAGCTGATTTTTAAACATCTAAGAGGAAAATAAAGAATAGTATCTTTATGTGTTTGGGATAGAGAAGAATTTCTTAAAACACACACACAATCTTATCCAAAACTGACAACTGAAAACATCAACAAATTTGACTCTACTAAAATTAAAAGATTTATGTTCTTCAAAAGACCCCACAAAAAATTTGTAGACAAACCACAAACCAAGAATAGATATTTGCAAAATATATAACTAATGATGTGCTTGTCATGATTTGTAGGGTTTGATTTTACCATGGAGGAAATAATCCCACCATAGCTTATTTCAAACTACCAAAATGATGTCTTACACACAGTTTGGAAGAGATGCACAAAATTACTCTTATGAGACCAGGCAAGCCAGTTCCAGTGCACCACTGCATATTACATTAAGGATTTGTTTCCAGAATATATGAAGAACTCTTTCTGAATATCAATAATTAAACATGAAGCAATGTCATAGAAAAATGTGTAAAAGACATAAATAGTCATTTTACAAAAGAGAAAATGTGGAGAATAGAAATATACAAAGATTCTCCACCTTCATTAATAATCACACAAATGTTATAATTAAGATTACAATAAGAAACCATATATACTCTATAGGTGGGTTAAAATTAAGAAGTATATTAATACTAAGAAATTGCAAAGACTTGGATCAAGAGAAACTCTTTTTCTTAAAACTTTTTATTTTGTATTGGGGTATAGCTGATTTATGTTGTGATAGTTTCAGACGAACAGAGAAGGGACTCAGCCATACATATACATGTATCTATTCTCCCCCAGACTCCTGTCCCATCTAGACTGCCACATAACAATGAGCCAAGTTCCATGTGCTATACAGTAGGTCCTTGTTGTTTATTCATTTTAAATATAGCAGAGTGTATATGTCTACCCCAAACTCCCTAAATATCCCTTCCCCGCATACCTCCTACTGGCAACCACAGGTTTTTTCTCCAAGTCTGTGAGTCCAAGAGGAACTCTTAAACAATGCTTCTGTGAGTATTAACTGGCACAACTACTCAAGAATTTAAAATTTTTATTATCTTAAAAGTTGAATATTTGAATACCCTACAATCCAGAAATATGTACTCTTTAGGTATCTATTTTAGAGGGATTTTAGCACAAGTATACCAGAAAGCACAAACATGAATGTTCATGGTAGCATTTCTATAATAGTAAAAAACAAACAAATAAAATTCAGCCCAAATGTATCAGTCAGGGTTTGTTCGAAGAAGCAGAACCACTGTGAGAAATTAATGCAATAAGGGATTTATTATAGGGGATTTAACTGTACGCAATTCCAGAAGCTGGCAGCACTGTCTATGTGAAGCTGTTGTTCCTGTATCTGATACTAGAGCTAAAGTCCACAGGACGGGAAGACAGGATGTGAAGTGGGGGGAGCAAGGACATACCGGAACCCACAAGGGTAGACTGGAATCCGCACTAGTCTTTCCCTCCTCCCAAACCCCTGGTGACATTCATTGTGGAGTTAAACACACACCTGGCCCAAGAGTTGGAGAAGCTGAAGCTGACAATATGAAGGAATTGGGGAGCTATGGGCCTGCAGGGACTTCCTCCATATAAGGAAATAGGGCCACTCCTTCACTGCTGCCTTCTTTACTGAGCACAAAATGTCTCTTTGTCTTTTCACATAACCCTGAGAGGCCCAGAGAAGTGAAGTGACCTGTGACCTATAGAACCCTATTTTAAGCAGTGTCTTTCTGCATCTTTCTGCATTTCTTCTCAAGAGAGCTCATTGCAATATTTTGGATCTGAGTATCTGCTATTCCTCCTCTCCAAAGGACATTCCTGACACAGGTACTTGTGCCTGTTGCCTCTCATGATACCGTATAAGCAGGCTTAGGTAGCTTTGTAATAACAGATCTTCTTACATGATTAGCCGCCAAGGAAGTTCCTCATTCCACTGTAAACAGATGTCATCTTAGGACTGATTTCCTCCCAAATAACATAATCTTATCTAAATTTGAGCAGTGCATCCAAATGTACATTTTATTTAAATGGGAATTGCTGGCTTTCAGCTAAAGACAAATTCTCAAACCTCTGTCCAAGTTTGGTACCAAATTATCCATGGTTACTCTGCAACTACTAATCTAGTGGGGGAAACACTCTTTGGCAGAAGAGGAAGTCAGTTCCCAACCTTCATTTCTCTATTCTCAGAGACATTGGGATGAAGTTTAAATCCATTACCAAAACATAACAATAGAATTAAAATTATTTAAGAGAGAGACTAAGTCTTTGCCAATTCATTTATTTTGAGCAAAAATAATACAATAAAGTTCCAGTACTGGAAAAGAATTTGGCTAATATTCTTAAGAACAATATCACAATATGTAACTTGAAGTGACTTTTTCCCCCTCTGTATCTAAAAGTGTTGGGCCAGAGGTAATTAATCAGAAGTGAAGCAATTTTATATTAGATGTTTTGCTGTGGCTTTAGATTTTAAATAACAAACACTTTAGTTTAAATCATTTCAGTGAGTGAAAATCTGATTCTGTAAAGTAACTAATTGGAAGTTAGTGATTTTAATTTGCAATTCTTTTCTCTGTAGAACTGTTTGTCATAAAAGTCTTCACATGGTGAGTTCTGCTACTGACTTTAAAATATAATTTAACTCACCAAAATATGATTCATAGTCCAGTTTTTCAGAGATGTATTTTTTTGTACAAAGTGAGATATGTTAGTATTTCTTTCATTTCTAAATCTCTTTCTTTATTCTTTTTTGTTAATTTATTTCACTGTAAGATAATTTTTTGTAAATATGGTACTTACTGAGTTATATTCTAGTATGGTTATTATTCAGAAACATCAAAAGAGAGACAGAGACAAAGTTCCTCCTGCAAGGGAGCCGTCAGTCACTAAAACCACCGGTCGACTGAGCATAAGACAGTTCTACATACAAGCAATAACTGGCTGCTTTGACTTTCTTTCTTTACTCCTTTGGGTCTATACTTGAGGAGTTAAGGTATCTAGATATTTGTACCTGGGCTCTGAGTACCTGCCATGAGAACTAGATTCAAGACAGAGATTAAGGTAAGGAAGTTTATTAGGACGTGCTTTTGGAATCAAACCAATCTATTGCTCTGGACTAGACCAATACTATTGTTTTGTTTATTTATTAATTTATTTTTGGCTGCACTGGGTCTTCATTGCTATGTGCTGGCTCTCTCTAGTCGCTGAGAGGGGGCCTACTCTCCAGTTGCAATACATGGGCTTTTCACTGCAGTGGCTTCTCTTGCTGCGGAGCATGGGTGGTAGATGCAGGGGGATATAAGATCCAGCTGTTCCTTTCCATGTGGATATTCTCTTTGGAATATTGATTTTGGAGGATATGTGTTTAATTAAAGAAGGCAACATTTTTTAAATCAAGGGCCTATAAATATTAGTGGCTAAACATTTTCAAAAAATTGAAATTCAATCACAATCTTCATTATCAATGAGCAATTTAGAACATAGCATTGTTACTGAAACAAATTTACTATATTTTCCAGACACTATCTTAAGAATTGAAAAACTGGTGGTTTTGCTTTTTGGAAAATATGATACATTTTCTTCTCAAAGTTTCCTTTTGTTTTTGCCTTATGTGGCCTCATAGCTCTCTCCATGCCCTGTGCATTGCTTTCCAAAATCTGTTCTTGCTGTCAGGTAGAGAAATTTAGCAACAAAGAAAAATCTAAGCAGGACCCACCCAGCTTTTATATCCTGCATGGCTGAACTTTAATGAAAGTTTGAGTTTTTCCAAAATCTGGTCTTCACTGACTGGGGAGGAAAACCAGCTTGGGGGAAAAAAAAAAATGCCTTCAGCATGTGAACCATGTAATTTTATTTGAACTCAGGAATTCCAAAAATACTTGCTTATTGAAAACACAGTTATGTTTTTGTGTTGAAACTTGTTATGGAGAAGGATAAGTGCTAGTTCTTTCCTCCACTTTTTCTCATAAACATAAAAAAAAATTAAAGACTGAGTGGCTGGGCAGAAAAATAATATGGAGGGGATGAGTCGGACCATGTTCTGTCCTGAAACCTATGCCTTCCTTGGGAGATCTGTATCTATTTTGTGGGATCTACTAAGCCCCACTCAGCTTCAGATAACCCTTTCCCCCTCTGATGAGAATTCAGGGTTCCCTCTGGCCTGATCTTCAAGACCAGTTGGCTCACTGTTCTACTTGCTGACGTCAGTGTAAATGCTGTGCCAGTAGCAAGACTAGAACTTCTGGGTTCCTGCAGGGAAAACTGGCCAAGCAGAACATTTTAAGGTCTGGTCAGGTTTAAGGGGATCCAGTGTTAAGAATAACATTAATAACTAGCATTTGGGGGAATATATACTATGTGTCAGTCGCAATACTGGGTGTTTGTTGTTGTTGTTTTTTTAATGTGAATTACCTTATTTAATCCCCACAACAATCCTTTGTGGTATTTGATGCTTAGGGAAGTTTAAGAACCCAGAGTTTGAAACCAATCAGCCTGTCTCCAGAGCTCTTGATCTTCTTCCCTATTCTGCGAGCCCTGACATTTATTAATGGGTCTCCATGTAGTAGATTGGAATCTCAGGCACCAGGGTAGCAGATGCTTGTTGGTGCCCTGCCCATGTCTCCTTGAGGCTGTACCAACTGCCAGCAACTGCACCACCGATCAGTGACTTTCTCTAGTGCTTAGAGGTCCAGCTGTGAGTATGGAGGTTGGGTGTGGGGAGATTTAATGCCTCCCAGGAGCAGCCCTTAACTACTGATTGGTAGGAGCTGGTTTATAAATCTCCAGTGCCCTTGCTTCTCAGATGCAGTAATTCAGAAGTATGGGATCTATACCGGTTCCCAGAATTCCCCAGAGGGACTAAGCACCCATTACCCATAGTGCTCACGTGCTTGAAAACACTCTCCTCATTGGTTGTCTTCCCATTCTTGCATATTTCCCTGCTGGCATTTCCTGATACCAACACCGAAGTGAACTATTGGCATGTGTATTCTTGTTGGCTTCTAGGAGAACCAAAACAAAGACAAAGAGTAAAGGAAAGGAGGGTCTGTGAAGAAGGAGAAGACAGGTGGAGGAGCTGCTGCATTTCTGGAAGGAGCACGGGGTTGCTTCTGTAGAAAGTAGCCTCATAGGTGGTTCCCTACTCTTGAAGGCGACAGTGTCTTTGTGAGACATGAGAGAAAGGTTTCAAAGGATTATTGAATACTGACACACTGGATGGCTCTTTTATGGCTCACTTGGTGGAATGTTTGTCAGAGGTCTCTTTTGCTCCACTGTTTTTAAGTGTACTTTTGCCTAGCGTTTTAGTTGGAAGTAAGAGAAGCTTCCCTGGTGGCTCAGACAGTAAAAGAATCTGCCTGCAATGCAGGAGACCTGGGTTTGATCCCTGGGTTGGGAGGATCCCCTGGAGAAGGGAACAGCAACCCACTCCAGTATTCTTGCCTGGAGAAAGAGGAGCCTGGGGGCTACAGTCCGTGGGGTCACAGAGTTGAACACAACTGAAGCGACTTAGCACAAACGCACAACAGGTAAACTGTTTTTTATTTCCTTGATCATGGAAGGACGTGGGCTTAATAACAAATATATACAGGCAGTGGCCAGCTTCTTCCAATACACCTGGCTGATAGAAGATGTTTCCTTCTACCTGGTTAAGGTAAAAACCTGGAGGGAGCTCTTGCCACCTTTGTCAGTTTTCTTGTCTTTATTACAGAGGGGAAAACCTCTGAGAACTGTAATCTTGCTTGGGATTGGGAAAGTGTAGGTTGAGGGGAGAAATTGTAATGCTCCCTTCCTCAGGGTCCTGCAGAAATTGCTCTCTGATGGGAAGCAACAGACAGTGCAGCACACAATCAAACCCCAAGGGCCTTTCACAGGAAACAGCCTGCATTTGCTCACTTTCTAAAAATGCCCACTGAGTAGGGGAGAGTCTTCCTTGGTGAATCATGTATTAAATGATGTGATGCATTAATGTTGTTGAAATACTATCCAACTGCTAAAAGGCTAATTTCTTGATTCACTTTATAGATTCAACATCCTACTTAAGTGATGTAATTCCTTCTTCCCTCTCTTCCTTCCACAGCTTATTAATATTTTCACATGACCTTTTGGATAGATTATCATTTCATTTTTGCTTAAGATATAAAGGATGTTATTTGCTAGGTGAATATGAAAATGCCAATTTCATTCATTTTCTTAGCAAAGCAATTTTTCTGCATGAAGGATTCATAAAAAATATTTTTAGGAATTGAAAAAAATAGTTAAGTCTGCCTGATACAAAATATGTATATTTTATTAGTGAGAAAATAAGTTTGTAGAGAGAGACTGTATTCAAGTTGTTAAGTGTTAGTGTTCTGGGTTCAAGTTTTGACTCCACCACTTCCTTCTTTACTCTGAACCTTGAGCCTCTCTGAGCCTTAGTTTCTTCACCTGTAAAGTAAGGATAATAATAGCTACCTCATATGGTTGTTTGGAGAAGGCAATGGCACCCCACTCCAGTACTCTTGCCTGGAAAATCCCACGGATGGAGGAGCCTGGTAGGCTGCAGTCCATGGGGTCGATAAGAGTCGGACACGACTGAGCGACTTCACTTTCACTTTTCACTTTCATGTATCGGAGGAGGAAATGGCAACCCACTCCAGTGTTCTTGCCTGGAGAATCCCAGGGACGGCAGGGCCTGGTGGGCTGCCGTCTATGGGGTTGCACAGAGTCGGACACGACTGAAGTGACTTAGCAGCAGCAGCAGCAGCATATGGTTGTTAGGATGATAAACATTAAGCGGTATAAAGTGCTTAGAGCAGTATCTAGCACATGATGAGAGCTGAATACTTATTATTATTATTATCATTTGTGTAATAGCACTCATCATTAGGAAGTTCTTTGTGTCTAATTCAAAATATGCTTCTAAGGGCATAGATTACTCTGACCTTTCAGTCTCCGGCATCATTAAAAAAAAAGAATCTGACAAGATAGGTATTAGCATCTCCACTCCACAGACAAGGAATAGTTAAAGGTAGTTTAGAGGGCTAACAAGGCAACACAAAGGTGATGAACAAGGCCAAGTAGTCCATAAGCGTGGGCTCCACTCACTCATGAGGACCGCTATTGAATGACCTAAAGTTACTTCAACCCCTTGGTATCCTCTGGTCTCTACAGTGGAGTTGTTACACCCTTTGGATAGCTCTTTCACCAGGAAATTAAGAAAATTCAGATTTTCTGGAACAGAATTCATGCCCACACTTCCTCAGAATCCAGTGTACCAGGATTTTGACTTGTTTGCATGCTGATAGGAGAACTGTATAGAGATTCTAGCCTACATACAGAGTACAGACAGAAGGCACTTTAGCTTTTAACTCCTAATCAACTCTTTATTAGCTCTTATTAATATGCATGAGAATCTTGTAGGTATTTGTTTAAAATGTTAATTCTTGGGCCACACCATGAAGGGATTCTGACTCAGGAAGCCTGGGATTCGGTCATGGAAGCTGCATTTTATTTTATATTGTTTTGTGTGTGGCAGATTCTCTTTTCTTTTTTAAATTGAAGTATAATTATATACAATATTACATGTTATAGGTGTATAATACAGTGATTCACTATTTTAAAGGTTATACTCCATTTGTGGTTATCATAAAATACTGGCTATATTCCTTATGCTATACAATATATCCTTGTAGCTTATTTTATATACAATAGCTTATAGATATCTGCATTTTAAGTGTATCTCCAGACAGTTCTGATGCAGGTGATAAGTGGACCACAATTTGGGAAAATTGATCTCTTCAATAACAAATTAACATACAAAATAGCTATTTTTTCTGATTAAAAGAGAAAAATATTACCATTTTTCTGCTTATAAAAGGAAAAAAAAAAGAAAATGCCAGGAATGAAAAAGAAAAGAAAACTATGCATAATTATATTTTCTAGAGATGAGTACTGCAAATATTTTGATGGCTTTCCCTTTAGTTTTATTTTTTAATGTGTAGCCACTTTTTCATATCCTTTAGTACTTATAATCAAACGTATTAAATGTGGTTTCATAGATATGTTCCTTTTATATTAAGTCTTTAGTGGTTTTATAAATTAATTTTGTGTTTTAAATATATGTAAACTTACTCTATGAAATCTACTTATATTTTTGTCGAGGCTGGAGATTGGACTAGGTAATATTTCAGGCCCATTCTGATTAAGATCTCATACTTGTAAGATTCATGTAATTCTTTGAGTGTAAGAATTAACCCCATTCAAACCTGATACAGAATCTAAAATTACATTCTCCAAAACTTAAGCTCAAAGATTTGCTGTTGGGCTTTGTCTTTCTCTACAGATCTGCTGATGTGACATTATATCAAAGGTAATAATAACATTTGTTCAAAGATGATATACACTTGGCCAACAACTATGTAAAAAGCTGTTCAATATCACTAATCATCAGAGAAATTAAAATCAAAACCCAAAATGGATATTATCTCACATCCATGAAGACAGCTACTATTAAAGAAGCAGAAAATAACAAGTGTTGGTGAGGATGTGGAGAAATTAAAACCCTGTGCACTGTTGCCTGGGTTGAAAAATGGTTCAACCTCTATGAAAAACAGTATTGGATGTTCCTCAAAAAATTAAAAATGGCACTACCATATGATCCAGTCATCCCCTTTCTGGGTGTATTTCTAAAGGAATTGAAAGCCGGGACTTGAACAGATGTTTGTGCACCAAAGTTCCCAGCAGCTTTATTCACAGTAGCCAAAGTGTAGAAACAACCCAAGCATCCACATATGGATGAATGGATAAACAGAATGTGTAATATATTTATACAATGGGCTATTTGCCTTAAAAAAGAATGACATACTATCACATGCTACATACAACATGGATGAATCTTAAGGACATTATACTAAGTGAAACAAGCCAGTTGCAAAAAAGACAATTATTGTATGATTCCACTTATATGAGGTGCAAACTAAACTAGTCAAACTCACAGAAACAGAAAGTAGAATGGTGGTTATTAGGCACTGGGAGGCAGGGGGAAAAAGAAGCTATTGTTGACAAGATATATAGTTTCAGTTTTACAAAATGGAAAGTTCTGGTGATCTGTTTCAGACAGGGTGAATATACTAAAAATAGTTCAGTGCAGTTGCTCAGTCATGTCTGACTCTTTGTGACCCCATAGACTGCAGCACTCCAGGCTTCCCTGGCATCACGAACTCCCAGAGCTTAGAACTCCCGGAGCTTACCCAAACTCATGTCCTTCGAGTCGGTGATGCCATCCAACCATCTCATCCTCTTTCGTCCCCTTATCCTCCTGCCTTCGATCTTTCCCAGCATCAGGGTCTTTTCCAATGAGTCAATTCTTCACATCAAGTGGCCAAAGTATTGGAGTTTCAGCTTCAGCATCAGTCCTTCCAATGAATATTCAGGACTGATTTCCTTTAGGATTGACTGGTTGGATCTCCTTGCAGTCCAAGGTACACTCAAGAGTCTTTTCCAATACCACAGTTCAAAAGCATCAGTTCTTTGGCACTCAGTCTTCTTTCTGGTCCAACTTACACCCATACATGACTACTGGAAAAACCATAACTTTGACTAGATGGATCTTTGTTGGCAAAGTAATGTTTCTGCTTTTTAATATGCTGTCTAGATTTGTCATAGCTTTTCTTCCAAGGAGCAAGTGTCTTTTAATTTCATGGCTGCAGTCACCATCTGCAGTGATTTTGGAGCCCAAGAAAATAAAGTCTGTCACTGTTTCCATTGTTTCTGAATCTATTTGCCATGAAGTGATTGGTCTGGATGCCATGATCTTAGTTTTTTGAATGTTGAGTTTTAAGCCAGCTTTTTCACTCTCCTCTTTCACTTTCATCAAGAGGCTCTTTAGTTCCTCTTCACTTTCTGCCATAAGAGTGGTGTCACCTGCATATCTGAGGTTATTGATATTTCTCCTGGCAATCTTGATTCCACCTTGTGGTTCATCCAGCCCGGCATTTTGCATGATGTACTCTGCACATAAGTTAAGTAAGCAGCATGACAATATACAGCCTTGATGTACTCCCTTCCCAATTTGGAACTAGTCTGTTGTTCCATGTCTGGTTCTAACTGTTGCTTCTTGACCTGCATACAGGTTTCTCAGGAGGCAGGTAAGGTGGTCTGGTATTCCCATCTTTTTAAGAATTTTCCACAGTTTGTTGTGATCTACACTGTCAATGATGCAGAAGTAGATATTTTTCTGGAATCTCTTGCTTTTTCTATGATCCAACAGATGATGGCAATTTGACCTCTGGTTCCTCTGCAATTTTCAAATCCAGCTTGAACATCTGGAAATTCTCGGTTCATGCATTGTTGAAGCCTAGCTTGGAGAGTCTCATTTTCATCCATTAAGGGTTATTAATAATAAGCCATTCTGGCTTTATGGTTAATTAAATGATTCTTAGTAAAATTTAGCACTATTTACCATGAAGAGGACTTTGGACAAGGTAGACTGGTTAATCACATTTTCATTTACTGAAATTTAAAAAAAATTTAAATGTTTGTACTTTTTAAATAAAATTTTCAACCATATGGAAAAGTTGAGTGAATAACATGTTGAGTTCCCTAGTAGCCATCACTTAGCTTTGAATATAATCAACTCATGGCCAACTTTGTTTCATACATACTTCCACCTTCTCCACTCACCCCTAGATTATCTTGAAGCACAACCCAGACATCGTATTATTTCAGCTGAGATATTATCAATCTTCAGGAGGGCATAAATGCTAATCAAGAATCCATCCCAGAAGCAAATACATTAGCAAATATAAATACAAAAGCATCATACAAAAAATACAAAAAAGCAATACAAAAATATCATAAAGTTGAATGTTTAAAGCATATTAAACAATCCAAAACTAAAGCAGTATCATATTCAGTGAATATTGTGATAGGCTCTTATAGAGGTCCCCCCAAGTTGGAAGTGGTGTGTGCAGAATCAGAATCCAGTCAGTTTGTACCGTCATAAGAAGTCTTTTGGACTCTGTGGGAGAGGGCGAGAGTGGGATGGTTTGGGAGAATGGCATTGAAACACATATATTATCATATGTGAAACGGATTGCAGTCCAGGGTTCCATGCATGATACAGGGTGCTTGGGGCTGGTGAACTGGGATGACCCAGAGAGATGGGATGGGAAGGAGGTGGGAGGGGGTTCAGGATGGGGAACACATGTACACCCGTGGCAGATTCATGTCAATGTATGACAAAACCAATACAATATTGTAAAGTAATTAGCCTCCAAAATAAGGAAAGAAAGAAAGAAGTCTGTGAATGTGTGAAGGGCAGAGAGCTTACTTTTAGTTTGATGACTCAGAGTGCTTTTCCTCCTAATCCTTCTCTCTCCAGTCTTGCAACAGTGCCTGAAGCTCCACATTACTACATTCCTCTCTTTGATTTGCCTGCACTGTAGGCCTCATTTAAAGCAGAAAAGTGGGGCATTATCAATCATTAGTAACTTTGTCTTATGGAATTTTTTTTCATTACAAAAGTAACATGTATTCATTATAGACAATTTGGAAAACACAAAAAACCCTCCCAAAGAACACAAAAAAGCACCCATCAGATCAGATCAGATCCGATCAGTCGCCCAGTCGTGTCTGACTCTTTGCGACCCCATGAATCGCAGCACGCCAGGCCTCCCTGTCCATCACCAACTCCTGGAGTTCACTCAGACTCACGTCCATCGAGTCAGTGATGCCATCCAGCCATCTCATCCTCTGTCTTCCCCTTCTCCTCCTGTCCACAATCCCTCCCAGCATCAGAATCTTTTCCAATGAGTCAACTCTTCGCATGAAGTGGCCAAAGTACTGGAGTTTCAGCTTTAGCATCATTCCTTCCAAAGAAATCCCAGGGCTGATCTTCAGAATGGACTGGTTGGATCTCCTTGCAGTCCAAGGGACTCTCAAGAGTCTTCTCCAACACCACAGTTCAAAACCATCAATTCTTCAGCGCTCAGCCTTCTTCACAGTCCAACTCTCACATCCATACATGACCACTGGAAAAACCATAGCCTTGACTAGACAGACCTTTGTTGGCAAAGTAATGTCTCTGCTTTTGAATATGCTATCTAGGTTGGTCATAACTTTCCTTCCAAGGAGTAAGCATCTTTTAATTTCATGGCTGCAGTCACCACCTGTAGTGATTTTGGAGCCCCAAAAAATAAAGTCTGACACTGTTTCCACTGTTTCCCCATCTATTTCCCATGAAGTGATGGGACCGGATGCCGTGATCTTTGTTTTCTGAATGTTGAGCTTTAAGCCAACTTTTTCACTCTCCTCTTTCACTTTCATCAAGAAGCTTTTTAGTTCCTCTTCACTTTCTGCCATAAGAGTGGTGTCATCTGCATATCTGAGGTTATTGATATTTCTCCCAGCAATCTTGATTCCAGCTTGTGTTTCTTCCAGTCCAGTGTTTCTCATGATGTACTCTGCATATAAGTTAAATAAGCAGAGTGACAATATATAGCCTTGACGTACTCCTTTTCTTATTTGGAACCAGTCTGTTGTTCCATGTCCAGTTCTAACTGTTGCTTCCTGACCTGCATACAGATTTCTCAAGAGGCAGGTCAGGTGGTCTGGTATTCCCATCTCTTTCAGAATTTTCCACAGTTTATTGTGATCCACACAGTCAAAGGCTTTGGCATAGTCAATAAAGCAGAAATAGATGTTTTTCTGAAACTCTCTTGCTTTTTCCATGATCCAGAAGATGTTGGCAATTTGATCTCTGGTTCCTCTGCCTTTTCTAAAACCAGCATGAACATCAGGAAGTTCACGGTTTACATACTGCTGAAGCCTGGCTTGGAGAATTTTGAGCATTACTTTACTAGTGTGTGAGATGAGTGCACTTGTGTAGTAGTTTGAGCATTCTCTGGCATTGCCTTTCTTTGGGATTGGAATGAAAACTGACCTTTTCCAGTCCTGCGGCCACTGCTGAGTTTTCCAAATTTGCTGGCATATTGAGTGAAGCACTTTCACAGCATCGTCTTTCAGGATTTGGAATAGCTCAACCGCAATTCCATCACTTCCACTAGCTTTGTTCTTAGTGATGCTTTCTAAGGCCTACTTGACTTCACATTCTAGGATGTCTGGCTCTAGGTCAGTGATCACACCATCGTGATTATCTGGGTCATGAAGATCTTTTTTGTACAGTTCTTCTGTGTATTCTTACCATCTCTTCTTAATATCTTCTGCTTCTGTTAGGTCCATACCATTTCTGTCCTTTATTTATTTATTTTTTCATTTCTGTCCTTTAAAACACCAATATTTTAGTGAATTTTCTTCCATTTTCTCCTAGGCATTTTTATACTTTTTTTTTTCATGAACACGGGATATTTTACATACCACCTTTTTTGTGCTTTCATTCAGTTCAGTTCTGTCGCTCAGTCATGTCCGACTCTTTGCGACCCCATGAATCGCAGCACGCCAGGCCTCCCTGTCCATCACCAACTCCCGGAGTTCACTGAGACTCAAGTCCATTGAGTCAGTGATGCCATCTTATCCTCTGTTGTCCCCTTCTCCTCTTGCCCCCAATCCCTCCCAGCATTAGAGTCTTTTCCAATGAGTCAACTCTTCACATGAGGTGGCCAAAGTACTGGAGTTTCAGCTTTAGCATCATTCCTTCCAAAGAACACCCAGGACTGATCTCCTTTAGAATGGACTGGTTGGATCTCCTTGCAGTCCAAGGGACTCTCAAGAGTCTTCTCCAACACCACAGTTTAAAAGCATCAATTCTTCAGCACTCAGCTTTCTTCACAGTCCAACTCTCACAGCTGTACATGACGACTGGAAAAACTATAGCCTTGACTAGATGGACCTTTGTTGGCAAAGTAATGTCTCTGCTTTTGAATATGCTGTCTAGGTTGGTCATAACTTTCCTTCCAAGGAGTAAGCATCTTTTAATTTCACGGCTGCAGTCACCACCTGTAGTGATTTTGGAGCCCAAAAAAATAAAGTCTGACAGTGTTTCCACTGTTTCCCCATCTATTTCCCATGAAGTGATGGGACCAGATGCCATGATCTTCGTTTTCTGAATGTTGAGTTTTAAGCCAACTTTTTCACTCTCCTCTTTCACCTTCATCAAGAGGCTTTTTAGTTCCTCTTCACTTTTATTACTTCATAATATATACTGAATATACTTCTATGTGATTAAATTTTCTTCCCCAGAACTTTTATTTTTGCAAAATATTTAATTGTAAGGAAGGACTATAACTAATGTCTTTTGAAGGACATTTAGATTATTTCCTCTTAGCTATCTTCGTGGGGTACATTCTTAAAGCTAAACTCTGTGCATACTAGTGTTTATTTCTTAAAAAAATCACTAAAGGAAAAGAAATTGTTGGTTCCAAAGGTAACATATCTTTAAGCTCTCTCTCTCTTTTTAAAAATGTAATACCAGCTACTCTTTGAGCTTCCCTGGTGGCTCAGACCATAAAGAATCTGCCTGCTATGTGGGAGACCTGGGCTCTATCCCTGGTTTGGGAAGATCCTCTGGAGAAAGGTATGACAACACACTCCAGTGTTCTTGACTGGAGAATCTTAATGGACAGAGAAGCCTGGCAGGCTACAGTCCATGGGGTTGCAGAGTAGGACACAGCTGAGCGACTAAGCACACAGCACACCAGCTACTCTTTAGAAAAATTTCACCAACTATTCTTCCAGCAACAATTTATAAATGTACCTCTGTTCCTGTGCCCCAACACTATTGCTTGTAATTAAAAAGAGTCCATTAGTTTGATACATGAAACCTTGTACCTATTAGATTTCCCTTACACTTTAGTCTTAGCTCAGAATAGAGTTCAATAAGTTTGACTTGAAAGTGACGGTGATGTGCAGAATGGAAGAGAAGGTATATCCAGAGCATAGGAATTGCTAGTGTATTTTACAGATTAATGTTAGACTATGATATCTGAAAGTTTGAAAATCCCATTCATAGGGTTTCTATCACAATGGAGGGGGGGACTCTTAAGTAAGGGGTTGTGGAGAGAGTCAGATATTTTACTTCTCCCTGGACAGGGAGAAAGGTCTACAGGATCTCACTGCCTGGAGCAACTACCACAGGTCAGTTCAATCTAGAAATCAATAGATCTGTAGAAGGAAGACCAGTTCTTTTCAGAACTGGTGACTTTAGGCATGTCCACCACTCTGGTCCTGTTAACATCACACCAATATTACCTACCTTGAAGACTGGCTACAGAACAAATCAAGTCATGCATTTGAAAATATTTTCAAACCTTAAATGCTACAAAGGAGTGTGTTAGGGAAATTAGATTATAAATCAGCTAGTAAAGTTAAAACTGAGTGCAATGAAAAGTACTTACAAATTCTTTAAACTGTGTGTGAGTGCAGTTAAATGCTGACATTTTGGAGGCACGTGAGAACAAAGACCCTCTGAAGGAGAGCTGGGAGAAATACACCCTCAGGAAATTTTCAAGTGGAACTGGTGCCCTGTAACTTAACTTTAATTTCCTCTCTCTCTCTGCCAAATGCATAACTGAATCTGAGAATGTTAGATGACTGTATGATGCAACTGTTATTTTTCTACAATTTTATATTAGCAAGTCAAGAAACTGCGCTGGGCCTCTTTATTTGTCTAATGGTGCAGTTTAGTTGGATCAGGGTTTCATCCAAATCTTCCTTTGACAAATATTTTCAGTTTACTATCCTTACTATTTAATATGTTCCAGACTGCTATGCTGTTTGTCGGGAAAAAAACACCAGGAAGGAGACACAGTCTGGCCACAAGAGGCTGGTGAGTGGTGAGGCAGTTTAAACTTTGCTTTGAGGAATCCTGGATTCTTTGATCACCTTCTGGGGAATGCAGTGAATGTTTAGGAAAATTATGGAAAGTTACATATTTTGCTATGAGTACCAGCTACAATACTACATCTGATATGGATTAAGTTAGTTTCCTTTCTTGCTGTTTATTTATTCATGTGAGTTAACTTAAAAAAAAAAAACAAAAACTTGGGCTCTTAAAAAAAAACTTTTAATTGAAACACAGGGAAAATTTCAGACCGTACAAAGACACAGATAATGAGAGGAAAGTCTTTTAATCCAGAACCCCTTTCCCCTACTCAACATTCCCTCGCCACTCCTGCATCCTTCTTTTCAGAGGTAATCCCAGGGTCAACGCTTAAATAAACTCTTATTGTTAAGGTGATCCCTGGGGTCCAAAAAGTTAAACATCGAACTACAGAATCGCTACAGTCGGTTCCAGTTCCAAAATTAAATCACATACTCTACTGAGAGTGCAAAAGAGAAAGCCTTGCCTTGTCTAACATTATGGCTGGTAAATGCACACAAGATTGCAAACCGAATTAAAAAATATACACTATATTTAGGATTCCTTTAGGATAGAGAACAGGATTAAGGCACTTTCACGGCAAGTGG
This sequence comes from Bos javanicus, assembly GCF_032452875.1. Taxonomy (NCBI): domain Eukaryota; kingdom Metazoa; phylum Chordata; class Mammalia; order Artiodactyla; family Bovidae; genus Bos; species Bos javanicus. Next base: position 39,683,657 of record NC_083875.1, on the reverse strand, counting down.
TTTATTTATGAATTGAAATAAAGGCCCCCTCTAGCGTGTAAACTCCATGAGGGCAGGGACTTCACCACCAGCTTTCACTGCAGACCTTGGCATACAACAAGGGTTCACTGGACAAGGGACCCCACAACCCTGCACAGAGACCGCGGCCCACAGGCCAGGACAGGAATTGGAGCACCAAACGTCACGTGAGTCGCCCTCCCCTGCACGTGCCCCGCGACCCAGACGATGCAGCTCCGGACCCACCCCCACCAGAGACTTCACCAATCAGGGAAGGAAAGTTAAATTTGGCCAGACAAGGGGCGGTCCCAGCTACTAGTCTCCGAGTAGCTGCGTCTTGCCGGCTCGGCCCACTTGTCGCCGAGTCTCAGGCATTAGTCCTGCCTGCTAGCCTTGACTATACAGCCTACTTAGCAACTGTGAGGCGCAGAGGAGCCAGAGCAGGGCTAGGCGCATGCGTGTTGAGCTGAAGCCCAAGGCGGAGTTTCAGACAGCAGAGGGGAGTGAAAATTATCTCCAGTACGCACGCGCGCAGCAGCCCTCACAGGCAAGACACACGCGGCGCTGCGTGGTGACGCCAGTGCGGCCCGAGGAAGGGGCGGGGCCAGGGCCGGGGCGGGACTTCCAGCTCCTCCCGCCCCCTCTCCATCCAGACTCTCCCTCCCCCTCCTACCCCCACACTGGGCCCCGTCTGCGCTGGGGTGCCTTCGTCACTTAGCGTTGTGTCGGCCTGGCCCGGCCCGGCCAGAGGGCAGATGCCCGGAGCTGCCACCGGCGCCGCCGCCGACTCGGCCGGTGGCGGTGTGGGAGACGGGCGTCCGACCCTGGGCCGCTGAGTGTGACGGACGGGGCCGGGGGCCGCCTGGCGCCGCGGCGTCTGAGGCTCCGCGCGGACCATGTATTTCCTGAGCGGCTGGCCCAAGAGGCTGCTCTGCCCTTTGGGGAGCCCGGCCGAGGCGCCTTTCCACGTTCAGTCCGACCCCCAGAGGACTTTCTTCGCCGTACTGGCCCCAGCTCGCCTCAGCATCTGGTACAGTCGGGTAAGTAGAGCCTCTCGCCTCTTCCTCCCGGCTTCCCGGCACCATCCCGCCCCCAACTTCCACCCAGAGCCTGGGACCCCTGCCCCTTCGCACCAGACCCACTCGTCTTCGCCCTCCTTGTTCCACCTCCTTGGTTGCGCGAACCCCCGGATCTGGACACGTCCTTTGGCCAGGGCTCCGGGGGGGATGCCGTCGCTGCTGCCCCAAATCCCTGCACCTCCCTGCGTTGGGCCGGCGGCCGCGCACAGTGCGGACCCCACGCGCTCCTTCGGCCGAGCCCAGATTTTCCTTCCTCTCTCTTCCCCCTTTCGCCGAGGAACAAATTTGGTTAAACTTTCCACAACTAGGAATCTGGCCGCTGTTGTGTTCCTAGTCCTACCTTGCTTTAAAGACCATTGTTTTGAAGTTGGGGAAAGCCTGTTGGGCTTTACCCAGTCAGTGCCAGACTTGACATGCGGTGATAACATTTCTACAACTACAGCCAGAGTTTTTTTTTTTTTTTTTTTTTAATACTGAAGGTCTGGTAACCCAATTCCTCGCCTTACCCTAACATCTCTCCACTTTCAGGTCAGTTATTTTCTCTGCAGCTCTTGGACTCTTCTGTAGAGAGTTATAGAGGGGTTAGTAGGAGCGGAAGTGGGACTCAATCTCTCCGCTCGCCTCTTGGTATTCGCACCTGGAAGTAATAAGATTTGGGAAGCGCTTGAACCAGTGTTCTGTTTTTGCTTTCTGTGAATCGTGCTTTTTTATTTCTTATATCTAATTAGTGAGTGGTTGAAAGAATAACTTAAAAAATAGCTGGTGGGTTTCCTTATTTTCCTTGAACGCTGCTACAGGTCTGTTTATAAGCAACAGAATAGAGTATAAAAATTTTCCCCCACCTTCCCAAGAGAAGGCGGTGCTAGTGTATGTCAGAGTGAAGTTGTTATGCCTTGAAAGCTGATTTTTACCAGGTGGAAATAGGTTTCGATCTTAGCTTTGTTAGATACATGTGAAATACTGGGTTTAATCAAATTAGTTAAAACTGTCACATCTGTGTGACTATTTGAATGCCTGTCTATGCTTTGACTATCCTCACACACAGCCCTGGTAAAAGTAATGATGAGATTTAGGTATTTCTGGTATCTTTTATATGACTGTAATAATTAGGTTTTAAATTATAGTGTTTGCCATTAAGTTTTGGTTAATTTTTAAATACGTCTCAGAACAAAACAGGGCTTTGTGTTGTTTTGTTGTCACAAAACAGCAATGTGACACTTCTGTCTGGTGCTTGATTGCATGTTTTTATGTATTGCATATCATCTGGTTCTTAAATGAGATACTAATTCATTTACATCATGTATACCACTTGAGTAATTTCTTTTTTTGTTTGTATATATTATTTTTAAGGCATATAAAAAAATTAGGTGAATTTTAAATTGCCTTCTTAACTTTAGTTCATAATTTCACTCTAACAAACTGTAAAGCCTGAAATACAACTTTCCTTAACTTCATAAAGGACAGGCCTAACTTAATTTTATCACCCAACGCCTGGTGGCTTAGACGGTGAAGAATCTGCCTGCAATGCAGGAGACTTGGATTGGATCCCTGGGTCAGGAAGATCCCCTGGAGGAGGGAATGGCTACCCACTCCACTATTCTTGCCTGGAGGATTCCATGGACAGTAGAGCCTGGCAGACTGTAGTTCATTGAGTCACAGAGAGTCAGACAGGACTGAGCGACTAACACAACTTAATTTTAGGTGATTGCAGCCGTGAAATTAAAAGACGCTTACTCCTTGGAAGGAAAGTTATGACCAACTTAGATAGCATATTCAAAAACAGAGACATTACTTTGCCAACAAAGGTCTGTCTAGTCAAGGCTGTGGTTTTTCCATTGGTCATGTATGGATATGAGAGTTGGACTGTGAAGAAAGCTGAGCGCCGAAGAATTGATGCTTTTGAACTGTGGTGTTGGAGAAGACTCTTGAGAGTCCCTTGGACTGCAAGGAGATCCAACCAGTCCATTCTAAAGGAGATCAGTCCTGGGTGTTCTTTGGAGGGAATGATGCTAAAGCTGAAACTCCAGTACTTTGGCCACCTCATGTGAAGAGTTGACTCATTGGAAAAGACTCTGATGCTGGGAAGGATTGGGAGTAGGAGGAGAAGGGGATGACAGAGGATGAGATGGCTGGATGGCATCACTGACTCGATGGATGTGAGTCTCAGTGAACTCCGGGAGTTGGTGATGGACAGGGAGGCCTGGCGTGCTGTAATTCATGGGGTCGCTAAGAGTCTGACTCGACTGAGTGGCTGAACTAAACTGAAACTTAATATGGGCTTCCCTCATAGCTCAGTTGGTAGAGAATCATCTGGCAATGCTGGAGACCCCGGTTCGATTCCTGGGTTGGGAAGATCACCTGGGGAAGGGAAAGGCTACCCACATTAGTATTCTTGGGCTTCCCAGGTGGCTCAGTTGGTAAAGAATCCACCTGCAATGCAGGAGATGTGGGTGTGATCCCTAGGTTGGGAAAATCCCCTGGAGGAGGGCATGGCAACCCATTCTTAATATTCTTGCCTGGAGAATCCCCATGGACAGAAAAGCCTGGTGGGCTGCAGTCCATGGGGTCACTGTCAGACATGACAGTGACTAAGTGCAGTACACAGCATAAACTTAATATGAAGGAAGAATAGACCAGAAGCCTGTAGACTACTTTATTTATCTGTAAAAGAAACAAAAATGTTCCTTGACTGTCTTAGGGATATTGTGAATATTGAGAATATCAGGGTTTTTTGTGTGTGTTTTGTTTTGCTTTTGGACTTAGATACTAAACAAATCTACGGCAGTCCTGGTCAACGTAAAACTGGTCATACCCCTTTCCTTCAAATTCCAATGGTGCTCATAGATTGCCGGGGCCACTATCATTAAGATTGTGCAAAAATTTAGGTTGTACAGAGTGTATGGGTTCAGAAGTATGTGAAAGGAAATTCAGGAATACGTTCGAGGAGGCTCCATGGTACTGTAAGTTGACTTATGGTTAGCTTTGAACTCTTGACATCACCGTCACTTTAGAAATCAAGTATCGGATGAGATGATTTTAAAGTTTATAACTGGGTGAATGGGGAAACAGGTGCCAGACTCCAGTGTTTGTTTTGATTTTTTAAATTTCTAAACTTAAACTATGTAAGTTAAACCTATGTAAGTTAAGTTAACAAACTTCTTTTAAAGTGAAAATACCTGTAGCTAAATTGAGTAGCTATCAGTCGTTCCTATGTAATTTAGAGTGAATGGGTTTAAAATGTTTGCATGAGAACATGAAAGCTTTGATTTTGGAGACATTGTATATGCAAGTAATTTTACAGAATAAAGAGAATTTTGAAGATCTGAAGAAGGGTTTTATGGAATTTGAGGTCTTAAAAGCAGCTTGAGGGCATTTAGAGACATGGAAAAACATGCTCAAAAAGATGTGAGGATATAATACAATTTGCTTTCTTAAAATTTTGTTAGGGCTCTTTTAGTAAGTTAAATTCACTTAGGAGGAATGCATTTTTAAAAAGAGAAAACTAGCCTTGTGGGAGGAACGTGCATTTAATAGTCTGGCTGTTTATTTATTTATTTATTTTAATGTCTAAAAGAATAGCTGCCTGGAAAGTGTTGATTAGACATGAGGCTATGAAAACAGTAAAATAAAATCTCTAAGAATAACGTGTGTATTTTGTGGGTCTGCTAGTGAGCTTTTATGTACCTCTTATAGTGACTGTTGTATACCGTATGTAGCTGTTTGGGATCTGAGTGTTACAGTCATATCTCTTCAAAATTCTTTCCTGACTTCAAATTTGAGAAGTGTAGTAGAGTGCTTTTTAGATGTGTTGATAACTAAGAGTTTCTGTCGATAGTCATTTTGCTTTTGATTTCATTTTTAGTGTGAGGGTGTGACTCATTTTCATTGTAACGTGTTGGTGTAAATTTGCTTTCTCTACTTAGTGATTCTACTTAGGAGTTTTAAACTACTTGAATTTACAACAGAGATCATTCATATATTTTGGAACCAAAAAAGGGGACTCCAAAAAGTTTTGGTATGTCTGTTAGATTGAGGTGCTGGAGATGCGAGTTACTTGATGGAGCAGTTGATGTATTTCTGCCAAGGGTATTGTAAAAGGACTGATTTCAGCTTTGAAGATGAAGCTGCTGTTTAAAGCACATTATGATTTATGATTGACATGGGGGTTGTAGGAGATAAATTGTGTTTTGTACTGTATCAGAGAGCCTAGAATTATTCCTTTAATATACTACTTAACTGTGACTATAAAAGTCTCTGTGAACCACAGAATGATACTTTAGAATGCTGTAATTCTAAATTAATCTTATCTTAATTTTCAGGTCATTGATTATTTTAAATATATGAACACTTTCTGTGAAAAAGATATATCAATAGGCAGCGTATGAAAAGGATTAAGGGGACATATTGTATGTGAGAGAAAAACATTATGTTCAAAGATGCTAGTATGTTAATATAAATGAAAATTTTGTGAGTTATCACTGCTCATAAAAAGGTGAAATAGGTAGAATTACTGGACTTATGAAATATAATAAATTGTCTTTGAGCACCCTGAGTGAAAACTTATCCTCTTTTTGCTGTGTACTAATAATGGAAAACAATGAGACAGATATTCAATCAGGTGTGTGGTTAAGATGTCATGGAAAAACTCAAACAAACTTTTTGGTTAACCCAACAATTTGTACCTGTATTTTTTCCAGCTCTCTCATTTCTCACGCTTTCAACCCTATTTTGTTAATGCCTCCAAAGAGCCTTCCTTATAAACCCACTGCTTGGAAGTCATTTAGGGTTCACTGTTGGTTAAAGGATGAAGTTCAAAAACTCCTTGGTTTAATATCAGAGACTTTCCTCTCTTGGAATGCTCTCTTGCCCTGTCTCTGCCTATCAGAATATTACCCAAACCTTAGCTTCTGTTGAAATCGTGCTCTGAGTCATTCTTTATTTACTATAATTGTTTTTGATGAACACTGTTATTCATTGAGTTCATTGTTTTTGATGAACAGTACTGTTTGTAGTGTAGTTTTTCACACTTGGTTTATTTTTCCAACTGGATTGTAAGTTTCTGGAGAGCACAAGTGATCTTAATTTATTTTAAATTGAAGTATAATTGATTTACAATATTATGTTAATTTATAAGTAATCTTATTTTGTATTTATGTTTTGCACAAAGATGTTTAGTAAGCATTTTAAAAATAATTTAAGATATCTGTCCTATGCATAACACATACTTTTTTCAAGTTTTAATAATTTGAAGATTTTTAAATGTTGACATGTAACTTTAAAAATGTGATGATACTAAATTACAACTTAAAATCAGAAAAAATTGTATTAGGGTTATAAAAGTTAAGGTTAATTAAATGCTTTTTTATTATACCCAGCCCAAATTATATTAGAAAAATAGTACGTTATTCATAATAGCCAAGATGTGGAAGTAACCTAAGTATCTGTCAATGGATGAATGGATAAAGAAGATGTAGTTTATATGCATAATGGAATATTGTTTAGCCGTGAGAAAGGACATCTTAAACTATTTGCAGCATATATGGAAGGACCTAGAAGGCATTATGCTAAGTGAAATAAGTCAAAGAGAAATTATGTATATATCACTTACATATATGCGATCTGAAAAAGCGAAATGGATAGAAACATACTAGAATGGTGGATATGAGGGGCTAGGGAGTGGTGGAAAAGGGGAGATGTTGATAGGAGAGCGTAAACTTCAAGCTGTAAACTGAATAAGTTCATGTACAGCATGGTGATTATAGTTGATAATACTGTATTATATGCTTGAAAGTTGCTTAGATGAGAGTAGATTTTCAGTTTTTTCTCTACAAAAAAAGAAATGGTAATTATGTAACATGATGCATGTGTTAGCTAAGACTGGTGGTAATCTTTTTGCAATGTATAAGGGCATCAAATCAACATGTTGTACATCTTAAACAGTGTTTATGCGAATTGTATCTCATTAAAGCTGGGCAGGGGTGGTAGTGGAAGTGCTACCTTATAAAGGGTGTTTCTTTAATTATTGGGTAATCTGCAGCTTGCCGGAACTTAAATTACTGTGCAGTATTATATATAGCCAGTTGAACTCCTTGTTCCCAATGTATATTTATATTGATGTGATCTATAATTTGGTAGTGGGACCACGTGTGTGTGCTTTTAGTTTTTCAGTCATGTCTGACTCTTTGCAACCCCATGGACTGCAGCCCACCAGGCTTCTGTGTCCATGGGGATTCTCCAGGCGAGAATACTGGAGTGGGTTGCCATTGGCTTCTCCTGGGGATCTTTCCAACCCAGGGATCGAACCCAGGTCTTCCACATTCCAGGTGGATTCTTTACTGACTGAGCCACCAGGGATAGGTAATCTGTTATTTGTGTGGATTTATTTCAGATTTTTGAGATCAGTAAACATCTTTGCATGTCTCAGAAAGGGCAACGGTGGGGGAAGAGTAATTTGGTTCTTCACTATAGGCCTCCTTATCTAGTGTTTGCCTCCTTATCTAGTGTTTGACTCTCAGTACTGGAAAAAATGTATGGAATATTCATACACTACATTTCAGCTTTCTAGATTATCTCCCTCCTTTAGTCTGTGATTCACTTATTTATCTAAAGTATGGTCTCAAAGTAGTACAAGTTGCCTGAGAGTCTAGCAGCCTTTAGTTAAAGGTATCTAGCCAGTGAACATAATTTTCATACTAAATTGCCACAAGGAAGAAATTAACTTACCCTGTATATCAGGGTCCAAAATAACGATGTTCCCAAATAAAAAAAATTAAGATTAGGGCCAGTCAGAAACTAACAGCAGCATCAGTAGAGGTGCATGCTTAATGTCAATCAGTATAGTTTCCATTTACTGCATCTTTTAATCACTGAAATAAAAGCTTCTATAAGATTCAAGTCTGTGATTGAGAAGGCTTTCTTTTCTGGTTATCACCTGCACTCTGAAGAGATTTGGTGTGGGCTGGTTCTAAGACTGAAATGTAGTAAGCCTGGGTTGACTACAACCCCAAAACCTTGTGTGCAAGTTATGGCACAGTATTACAGGGACCCCTGACTTTCCTGTGAGAAAAGAGGACCTTGAGGTGAGATGGAGAGGAAGGAGTTCAGTGCTGATGGTCAGTGTAGTGGAAGAGATTTTAGTGACTGGATTCCCCTCCTCTTACTTCAGATCCTAGTGAAATGGAACGTAGACCTAAAGTGGAACTACTTGTTGGGAGTCTCTAGTGCCAATCCATGAAAGCTGGAGAATATACATTTCTAGAAGCCTTGAGTCCCTGTTTAACTTCCCACTATACAGGCACTACTAGCAAAGTTTGAAAAGTTTTGATGCAAACACAGTAAAATAAAATTTAAATACTTACTCTGCCAGACACTGGTGCCAGGATGTCAGCAGTACACAGAAACAGTTCCTGCCTGCATGAAGCTTCTGCTTTGGTGAGGGGAGACAGGCAGCAAACATATCCATATGTCAATATAATGAGTGCCATGGAGAAGAGCAGAGTAAGGCTGTCAGGGAATGTTCGTGTGGCATTGTTATTTTAGCTAAAGATGGTTGGAGAAAGCCTCCTTAGGGAGGTTGCATTTCAGCAGAGACCTTAAAGAACTAAGTGACCAAGCCACGTAGGTATCTGAGAGAACAACATTTCAGGTAACTTCAGTTCTGTTGCTCAGTCGTGTCCAACACTTTGCAACCCCATGGACTGCAATACATTGGCTTCCCTGTCCTTCACCAACTTCAGAAGGCTGCTCAAACTCATGTCCATCTAGTCGGTGATGCCGTCCAACCATCTCATCCTCTGTCGTCCCTTTCTCCTCCTGCCTTCAATCTTTCCCAGCCATCAGGGTCTTTTCCAATGAGTCAGCTCTTGGCATCAGGTGCCCAAAGTATTGGAGCTTCAGCTTCAGCATCAGTACTTTGGATGAATCTTCACAACTGATTTCCTTGAGGATTGACTGGTTTGATCTACTTGCAGTCTGAGGGACTCTCAAGAGCCTTCTCCACCAACACAGTCCAAAAACAGTGAAAAAGTTGGCTTAAAACTCAACATTCAGAAAACAGATCATGGCATCTGGTCCCATCACTTCATGGCAAATAGATGGGGAAACAATGAAAACAGTGAAAGACTTTATTTTTTTTTGGTTTCCAAAATCACTGCAGATGGTGACTGCAGCCATGAAATTAAAAGATGCTTGCTCATTGGAAGAAAAGCTATGACCAACTTAGACAACATATTAAAAAGCAGAAACATTACTTTGCCAACAAAGGTCCATCTAGTCAAAGTTATGGTTTTTCTAGTAGTCTTGTATGGATGTGAGAGTTGGACTATAAAGAAAGTTAAGCGCCAAAGAATTGATGCTTTTGAACTGTGGTGTTGGAGAAGACTCCTGAGAATCCCTTTGACAGTATGGAAATCAAATCAGTCCATCCTGAAGGAAATCAGTCCTGATATTCATTGGATGGACTGATGCTGAAGCTGAAACTGCAATACTTTGGCAACCTGATGTGAAGATCTGACTCACTTGATAAGACCCTGATGGCTGGGAAAGAATGAAGGCAGGAGGAGAAGGGGATGACAGAGGATGAGATGGTTAGATGGCATCACTGACTCGATGGACATGAGTTTGTGTAAGCTCTTGGAGTTGGTGATGGTCAGGGAAGCCTATTGTGCTGCAGTCCATGGGGTCGCAAAGAGTTGGACACAACTGAGCGACTAAACTGAACTGTTGTCCCATGTTCAGTTCTAACTTTTGCTTCTTGATCTGCATACAGATTTCTCAGGAGGCAGGTAAGGTGGTCTGGTATTCCCATCTCTTGAAGAATTTTCCACAGTTTGTTGTGATTCATACAGTCAACGACTGTGGCATAGTCAATAAAGCAGATGTAGATGTTTTTCTGGAACTCTGCTTTTTCGATGATCCAGCGGCTGTTGGCAATTTAATCTCTGGTTCCTCTGCCTTTTCTAAATCCGGCTTGAACATCTGGAAGTCCATAGTTCATGTACTGTTGAAGCCTGGCTTGGAGAATTTTGAGCATTACTTTGGTAGCCTGTGAGATGAGTGCAATTGTGCGGTAGTTTGAACATGCTTTGACATTTTCTTTCTTTGAGATTGGAATGAAAAGTGACCTTTTCCAGTCCTATGGCCACTGTAGAGTTCCAAATTTGCTGGCATATTGAGTGCAGCACTTTCACAGCATCATCTTTCAGGATTTGAAATAGCTCAACTGGAATTCCATCACCTCCACTAGCTTTGTTCGCAGTGATGCTTTCTCAGGCCCACTTGACTTCGCATTCCAGGATGTCTGGCTCCAGGTGGGTGATCACACCATCATGGTTATCTGGGTCATGAAGATCTTTTCTGTAGAGTTCTTATGTGTGTTGTTGCCACCTGTTAATATCTCGTGCTTCTGTTAGGGTCATACCATTTCTGTCCTTTATTGTGCCCATCTTTGCATGAAATGTTCCCTTGGTATCTCTGATTTTCTCAAAGAGAAAGATCTCGAAGAGATCTCTAGTCCTTCCCATTCTATTGTTTTCCTCTATTTCTTTGCATTGATCACGGAGGAGGGCTTTCTTTTCTCTCCTTGCTATTCTTTGGAACTGGGTATATCTTTCCTTTTCTCCTTTGCCTTTTGCTTCTCGTTTTCACAGCTATTGTAAGGCCTCCTCAGACAACCATTTTGCCTTTTTGCATTTCTTTTTCTTGGGGATGGTCTTGATCCCTGCCTCCTGTACAATGTCATGAACCTCCGGCCATAGTTCTTCAGGGACTCTGAATATCAGATCTAATCCCTTGAACCTATTTGTCACTTCCACTGTATAATTATAAGGGGTTTAATTTAGGTCATACCTGAATGGTCTAGTGGTTTTCCCTACTTCCTTTAAGTCTAAATTTGGCAATAAGAAGTTCATGATCTGAGCCAGTCAGCTCCCCATCTTGTTTTGCTGATTGTATAGAACTTCTCTATCTTTGGCTGCAAAGAATATAATCAGTCTGATTTCAGTATTGACCATCTGGTGATGTCCATGTGTAGAGTCTTCTCTTGTGTTGTTGGAAGAGGGTGTTTGCTATGACCAGTGCGTTCTCTCGGCAAAACTCTCTTAGCCTTTGCCCTGCTTCATTTTGTTCTCCAGGGCTAAATTTGCCTGTTACTCCAGGTAATCTCTTGACTCCCTACTTTTGTATTCCAGTGCCCTATAATGAAAAGGACATTTTTTGGGGAGTGTTAGTTCTAGAAGGTCTTGTAGGTTTTCATAGAACCGTTCCCTGATAGCTCAGTTGGTAAAGAATCTGCCTGCAATGTGGGAGACCCTGGTTTGATTCCTGTCCAAAAGATCCCCTGGAGAAGGGCTAGGCTACCCACTCCACTGTTCTTGGGCCTCTCTTGTGGCTCAGCTGGTAAAGAATCCGCCTGCAATGCGGGGGACCTGGGTTTGCTCCCTGGGTTGGAAAGATCCCTTGGAGAAGGGAAAGGCTACCCACTCCAGTATTCTGGTCTGGAGAATTCCATGAATGGTTGATGGGGTCGCAAAGAGTCAGACACGACTGAGTGACTTTCAGTTTCACTTTATAGAACCGTTCAGCTTCTTCAGCATTACTGGTTGGGGCATAGACTTGGCTTACTGTGATACTGAATGGTTTACCTTGGAAACGAACAGAGATCATTCTGTCGTTTTTGAGGTTTCACCCAAGAAATGCATTTCAGACTCTATTGTTGACAACAAGGGCTACTCCATTTCTTCTAAGGGATTTTTGTCCACAGTAGTAGATTTAATGGTCATCTGAGTTAAATTCACCCATTCCAGTCCCATTTTAGTTCACTGATTCCTAAAATGTCGATATTTGCTACTTCCATCTTCTGTTTGACCACTTCCAATTTACCTTGATTGGACCTAACATTCTAGGTTCCTGTGCAATATTGTCCTTTAGAGCATTGGACTTTACTTCCATCACCAGTCACATCCGTAACTGTGTGTTGTTTTTGCTTTGGCTTTGTCTTTTCATTGTTTCTGGAGTTATTTCTCCAGTGTTCTCCAGTAGCATATTGGGCACCTGCTGACTTGGGGAGTTCCTCTTTCAGTGTCCTATCTTTTTGCCTTTTCATACTGTTCATGGGGTTCTCAAGGCAAGAATACTGAAGTGGTTTACCAGTCCCTTCGCCATTGGACCATGTTTTTTCAGAACTTTCCACCATGACCTGTCTGTCTTGGGTGCCCCTCCACGGCATGGCTCATAGTTTCATTGAGTTAGACAAGGCTATGTGATCAGTTTGATTAGTTTTCTGTGATTGTGGTTTTCCTTCTGTCTGCCCTCTGATGGATAAGGGGCTTATGGAAGCTTCCTGATGTTAGAGACTGACTGGGGGAAACTGGGTCTTGTTCTGATGTGCAGGGTCATGCTCTGTAAATCCTTACTCCAATTTTCTGTTTTGGGACTGTGTTCCCTCCCTGATGTTTGACCTGAGGCCAAACTATGGTGGAAGAAATGAAGATAATGGCGACACACTGCGGCACTCAGTGCCCCGACCCTGCAGCAGGCCACCGTCAACCGACAACTCTGCCAGAGACTCCAGGACACTCACGGGCACATCTGGGTCTATCTCTTGTGGCGTCATGCTCCTTTCTCCTAGCGCACACAAGGTTTTGTCTGTGCCCTCCACGAGTCTTTTTCTTCAGTCCTGTGTAAGTTCTGGCGGCTGTACCGTGGGGTTAATGGTGTCCTTCTCTAAGAGGGCTTATGCCATACCCAGGTCTGCTGCACCCAGAGCCCCTGCACTTGCGGAAGGCCACTGCTGACTCATACTTCCGCAGGAGCCACTCAGACACTCAAAGGCAGATCTGGCTCAGTCTCTGTGGCATCTTCTGGTGCGCACAAGGTTTTGTTTGAGTCCTCTGAGTGTCTCTGGTAGGTATGGGTTTTGATTCTAAATGCAGTTTCGCCCATCCTACCGTCTTGCCGGGTCTTTGCCTTTGCCCGTGGACATGGGGTATCTTTTTTTGGTGGGATCCAGCATTATCCTGTCAATGGTTGTTCAGCAGTGAGTTGTAATTTTGGAGTTCTCGCAGAAGATGAGCGCACGTCCTTACTCCGCCATCTTGGATTGGATTTTTTTCAGGTAAGGGTGATGCCAAGTCCAAAGGTTCTGAGGAAGGAACTGAATGCTGTGACACCAGTATAGTAGAAGAGTGGAAAGTCAGTGTGGCTGGAGTAAAATGAGTAAAGAGGATATTAAGAAATATGTCAGAGACAAGGTTGGGGGTGAGGCATAGGGACATGCACTGATGATGCAGGGCGTTATAGGCCATTGTGAGGACTTGGCTTTTAACAAGCAAGATGGGGGGCCATTTGAAGGGTTTTAGTGTGATGTGATACAACTTAAGTTTTAGTAGTGGCTGGCTGCTGTTTGGATAGCATATACATGGTAAAGAAGTAGCAGCAACAGCAAAATAGTACGAATAATGGCATTTGAAGTCCAGGAAAAATCAGGCTTTTAGGATGGGTATTTGGTATATAGCGTCTTTCCTGGTGGCTCAGTGGTAAAGAATCCTCCTGCTAATGCAGGAGACACAGGTTCAATCCCTGGATCAGAAAGATCCCCTGCAGAAGGAAATGGCAATCCCATGGACAGAGGAGCCTGGTGGTTACAGTATGTGGGATTGCAGAAGAGTCGGAGACAACTTAGCAACTAAACAACAATGGAAAAAGAAGGTCACACAAATGAAGCAGAATAAAAACATCTAAGTAAAGACATTTTGCTCATCTTCAGTGCTTGTGAATTATTGAAGCAATCCATTTTACTTGTGAATGTTGATTCTGAGTTTACTATGGACTGTGTGATTTACATTATGGGAAGCAAAGTTTGCTGAATTTAGGTTCTTAACAACTCATGATGTTTGTCCTTTCCTCAGAGTAACCTGTACAGCCTAACTTTTAGACTTAAAGTTCTCTTTCAAAATAATTTATATCATCATTATTCATGGAAAGTTAGCATCACTTGCGTGAATAGAGGGTTACTCGTGAGGAGCAAAATGAATGTTATGAAAAACTAGTTTCTTGCCAAAGGCTCTTACCCTTGCCTTGAGAAGGGCAGTTTGCAGATTACGTGAGAGATGGTTAGAAGTACACTATCCCCTCATACAGGTTTCCTCCTTACCAAAGTCGAAAGGATTGAGTAATTGAAAAAGTTTATTTTCTCACATATGATTAAATATTTAATACAATGTTTATATGTCTCCTAAAATGGTGGTATAGAAAATATTGCATTCATAGCATTCCATTTACTGCTAGATAAAGTATTTATTATGCAGTTTATCAAATTAGAATAAATTTTGTTGTTCAGTTGCTAAGTGGACTGTAGCATGCCAGGCTTCCTTGTCCTGCACTGTCTCCCAGAGTTTGCTCAAACTCATGTCCATTGAGTCAGTGATGCTGTCAAAACCATCTCATCCTCTGTCATCCCCTTCTCCTCCTGCTCTCAATCTTTCCCAGCATCAGTGTCTTTTCCAGTGAATCAGCCCTTCGCATCAGGTGGCCAAAGTGTTGGAGCTTCAGCATCAGTCTTTCCAATGAATATTCAGGACTGATTTCCTTTAGGATTGACTGGTTTGATCTCCTTGCTGATCAAGGGACTCTCAAAAGTCTTCTCCAGTACTGGAGTTCAAAAGCATCAATTCTTTGGCACTCAGCCTTCTTTATGGTCCGACTCTCCCATCCGTACATGACTACTGGAAAAGCCATAGTCATTATCAGCAAAATGATGTCTCTGCTTTTTAATATGCTGTTTAGGTTTGTCATAGCTTTCCTTCCAAGGGGCAAGTGATGAATTTATAATTTAATCTTTTTAAAGTGTTCTAGAATTCAGACTTGCCACAGGGTGAGACAGTTTTTTTTTTTTTTAATTGACTAGCAAGCATCAATTGGTTGAAGTCAAGGTATCTCACATTTCTTTTAAGCTTTGCTTAAACCTGTCTCCTCAAGTAATTTGTCTTATTTCAGTCATAAATCATACCTAAATTTGCAAATAAAATTTTGGATATTATTGTAGCTATACTGTAGAATTTACTGTAGCTTAATTTTCAGTTTTATTGAGGTGTATAAAATACATCCCGTAAGTGTGCCATGATTTTTAGTAAATTAGTAGAGTTGTGCAGTCATCATTACTATCTAGTTTAAAGAGCATTGATAGCAACCTCAGAAGTACTGTGCTCATTTGCATTCAGTTTCTGCTCCCCCTCCAGCCCCAGAAAATTATTGACTGCCTTTTGTCTCTTTGGATTTCGCTTTCCTGTAAATTTCATGTAAACATAACCATATAATATTTGGTTTTGTGTCTGACTTTCATTTAGTATAACGCTTTTGTGGTATACCTTTTTATTGCTGAATATTATTCCATTGTATGGATATACAATGGAATAATTGTATTCCATTGTAGTCCATTTCCAGTAGTCCATTCATCAATTGATGGATATTTGGATTGTTTCTAATTTGGAACCATTGTGAATAATGCTACTATAAACATCTCTGTATACTTTTTTTTCCCCCAGTTATATATTATCATGTCTTTTGGGGAGATACCTAAGAGTGGACCTGCTAGATCATTTGTTAAGTTTGTGTTTAGCTTTTTAGGAAAATGCCAAGATGTTCCAATGTAGCTATAAAATTTTATGTTCCCAACAGCAGTATATCAAGGTTTGTGTTTCTCCACATTCTTGTTAATATTTATTATTGTCAGTCTTTTTGTTACAGCTATTTAGTGGCTTTGTAGTGATAGCTCATTGTGACTTTAGTTTGTATCTTCCTGATAACTAAAAATGTTTAGCATCTTTTCATGTGCTTATTAGCTATTTGTGTGCCTCATTTGATGAAATGTCCATCCACATGCTTTGCCCGTTCCTTTTTTTAAATTGGAGCATTTGTCTCATTCAGTTGTAAGAGTTCTTTATATATTCTAGATGCAAATTCTTCATTAGATATGCCTTGCATATATTTTATCACAGTCTGTATTTGTCTTCTCAGTTTCTTAATAGGGCCCTCTGAAGAGAAAAAGTTTGGTTTTGGTGAAGTCTGGATTATCATTTCTTTTATGAGTCATGCTTTTTGTGTCCTATCTAAGAAACCTTTTGCCAGTACAAGATCACAAACATGTTCTGCATTTTCTTTTATAAGTGTTATCATCTGAACTCTTATACATAGGTCTGTCAGATGTTTTGAGTTGATTATCATGAGTGGTTTCAGGTAAAGATCTAAGATCAGTTTCTGTTTTTACATATAGATCCAATTGCTTTAGCGTTATTTGTTAGAAAAACTCTTTTCACTATTGAATTGCATTGGAATATTTGTCGGAAATCTATTGACCATAAATGTAAGGGTTTATTTCTGTATTTTCTGTTCTGTTGATTAGTATGTCTATCATTGTACAAGCATCATCACACTGGAGCTTTTATAGCACGTTGGTGAAAGTCCTACTTCTTGTTTTCAAAATTATTTTGCCTATTCTAAGTCTTTTGCAATTCTATATAGATTTTAGAGTCTTTGTCAGTTTCTACAAAAGAAAGAAAGAAAAACCTTGCTGGGATTTTTCAGGAAATGACACTAAATCAGACACTTACAAACATGAGTGTCTCTTCATTTATTTATATTTTGGAAAGTTTCTGTTGGCAGTATTTTTTTAGTTTGCAGTGTACAGGTCTGTTACTTTTTTTAAGCTTATTTCTAAGTTGTGTTTATCTTCTATGATGGTGTTGTGAATGTAATTATCAGTTTCATTTTCAGATCATTACTGACATAGATATGAAATTGATTTTTGTATATTGTTCTGCAGCCTTGCCAAAATTTATTTACTTCAGTAGGATTTTTTTTTTGGTAGTGAGAACTAATAAATGAATTCAGCAAAATTACAGGACATAAAATCAAGATGCAAAATTCAGTTGCATTTTTATACAGAAACAGTGAACATCCAAAAATGAAATTAAGGAAATAGTTCCATTCCACAGTAGCATCAAAAAGAATAAAATACAGAGTGTGAGGGGAAATGGATTAGGAGTTCAGGATTAACATATGCACATTGCTGTGTATAAAATAGATAAGCAACAAGAACCTACTCTTTAGCACAGGAAACTATATTCAATGTCTTGTAATAACCTATAATGGAAAAGACTGTGAAAAAGAGTGTGTGTATGTGTACACTTGATATAACTGAGTCACTTTTCTACATACCTGAAGCTAATACACAGCTTGTAAATTAACTATATTTCAATTTAAAAAATTGATATTAATAAAGAAATACTTAGAATGAAACTTAATTAAAGAGGCTAAAGACATATGCTAAGAACTACAAAAATTGCTGAAAGAAAGAAGATGCAAATAAATGGAAAGACATCCCATTTTTATGGATTGGGAGACAATGTTGTTGAAATGCCAGGACTGTACTGCCAAAAGCAGTCTACAGATTCAGTGTAATCCCACCAGTGCTTTTTGTAGAAATATGAAAATCCATTCTAAAATTGATACGGAATCACAAGGGACTTCCCTCTTCAGTCTAGCTGAAATTTTATCCATTTTTTAGATCTTTACAGAGAAACAACTTTTGTTTTTACTGACCTTAGTCTATTAAGTTTCTGTTTTCTATTTTATTGATTTCTGCATTGATTTTTTTTTTTAAATTATTTTCTCCAGCTTGCTTTGGATTTAGCTTGCTTTACTTTTGCTAGGTTGAAAACTTAGGTTATTAAGTTGAAACGTTTTTTTAATGTAGGCATTTTTTTAACCCTTTTTTTAATGTAGGCATTTTAAGCTCTTAAGTTTTCTTCTAAGCACTGTATTAGTTGTATTCCATAATTTTTTTCTTTTGAACATTTTCAAGTTTATAATAAAATTGAGAGGAAATTGACGTTTCCTCCTCCGGGAGATCTTCCTGACCAAGGGATCAAACCTGAGTCTGCTGCAGCTCCTGCCTTTTGATTGGAGTGTTTAGTCTATTTCACGTATGATTATTGATGTGGTTGGGTTTACATTAGATAATTTGCTATTTCTTTTCTATACTTAAGATGTTTTCTGTTTATCTGTTATGCCTTTAATCGCTTTGATTTCATAAACATACTTTTTGAGTTATTTTACTGATGGTTGCTCTAGCAATTAAAAATGAATCTATTACAATATATTTCAGGTTGATTCTGAATTAACTCCGGTAAAGTATAGAAAATGTTTCATCCCACTTTTTACTTTAATGCTTTTAAAATGGTAAAATATGCATAATATAAAATTTACCATTTTAATAATTTTTAAATATATAATTCTGTGGCCCTAAGTATATTCACATTTGTGCAACCATTACTTTGATCCATTTCTAAAACTTTTTCATATTGAAACTCCATTTCTGATAAACAGTAATTCCCCATTTCCCCCTCTTCCCAGTCCCTGGCAACCACCATTTTAGTTTCCCTATGAATTTGCCTGTTGTAGAAACACAGTGTTTGTTAGTGATAGACTTAATTCACTTAGAATGTATTCAAGGTTCTTCCATGTTATATAGCATGTACCAGAATATGTTACCTTTTTAAGGCTGAATAATATTTTATTGTAGGTGTATATTATAGTTTATCCATTCATATGTTGATGAACATTTGAATTGCATTATTTTGGGGGTTGCTTTCACTTTTTGTGAATAGTACTGCTGTGAACATTAGTGCACAAATATCTGTTTCAGTCCCTGTTTTTAATTCACTTGTATATATCCAAAGTGGAATTGCTGGATCATATGGTAATTCTCTGTCTGATTTTTTGAGAAATTGCTGGGGTTTTGTTTTGTTTTGTCATACGGTTTTTTCACAGTGGCTGCACCATTTTACATTCCCACCAGCAATACACAGGGGTTTATATTTTCCCACATCTTTGCCAAAACTTTCTTTTTCCTGTTTTTTGTTTGTTTGTTTTTTAATTATAGCTATCCTAATGAGTGCAAAGTGGTATCTCATTGTGGTTTTGATTTGTATCTCCCAGGCTTCCATGGTGACGCAGTGGTAAAGAATTGGCCTGCAGTGCAGGAGACGGTGGAGATGTGGGTTCAATCCCTTGGTCGGGAAGATCCTCTAAAGTAGGAAATGGCATCCCACTCAGTATTGTTGCCTGGAAAATCCCACGGACAGAGGAGCCTGGAGGGCTATAGTCCACAGGGTCATAAAGAGTTGGACGTGACTGAGCTCACATGCACACACATGACGTCACTTGTCATTGTGTATGCTCGTTTATATCTGACTCTGTGGCCCTATGGAGCGTAGCCTGCCAGGCTCCTTTGTCCATAGGATTATCCTGGCAAGATTATTGGAGAGGGTTGCCATTTCCTCCTCCATGGGATCTTCCAGACCAAGGAATCAAACCTGAGTCTCTTGCAGTTCCTTCATTGGAAGGTGGATTGTTTACCAGTGAGCCACCTGGATTGAATACCTTTTAATGTGTTTATTGGTTGCTTCTGTATCATCTTTGGAGAAACGTCTCTTCAAATTCTTAGCCCATTTTAAAATCATGTGACTTTCTTTTTGTTGTTGAGTTCTTGGCATTCTGTATTCACAGTTAGCCCTTGAACAGCGTGGGTCTGGCCTGACCCAAACATGTGAATGTTTTTCATTAGTAAAATACTAGAGTACTACATTATTAATGGTTGGTTGAATTCTCAGATGTGGAACTGCAGTGATGAAAGGCCCACTGGTAAGTTATACTGAGGTTTTTGACAGAGGGTCAGTTCCTGCATTGCAAGGGTCAACTGTATTCTGAATATCAATTCCTTATATATATGATTTGCAAACATTTTCTTCCATTATATGGGTTGCCATTGTACTCTGTTGATAGTGTCCTTTGATGTCCAAAAGCTTTTAATATTGATGAATTCCAGCTTAACTATTTTTTCTTTTGTTGCCTGTGCTTTTGGTGTCATGTGCAAGAAATGATTGCCAAATCCAAAGTCATGAAGTTTTTGTCCTGTGTTTTTCTTTTAAGACTTTAATAGTTTTAGCTTATGTTTAGATTTGTGATCCATTTTGAGTTGATTTTTGTATATGGTGTAAGATAAGGATCAAATTTTATTTTTTTCCTTGTGGATATTCAGTTTTCCTGGTACAATTTGTAAAACACTACTTTTCCCCCCCATTGAATTGTTTTGGCACTTGTTGAAAATCCTTTAGCCACGTATGTGATGTATTACTATTAATCTTGGGCTCTCTGTTGTATTTCATTGTTGTGTATGTCAGTCTTTATGCCAGTGTGGTACTATTTTGATTACCATAGCTTTGTATTAAGTTTTGAAATCAGAAAGTGTGAGACCTCCAACCTTCTTCTGTTTTATGCTTGTTTTAGCTATTGAAGTCCCTTGAGATTCTGCAAAAAACTGGTGTAATTTTGATAGGGCTTACTTTGAATCTGTAAATTGCTTTGGTATTATTGACATCTTAACATTGTTTTTTAACCTGTGAACATGAGATGTCTTGCCATTTACATGCATCTTCATTTCAGCAATATTTTGTAGTTTTTAGCATACAAGCCTTTCACTTCCTTGTGTAAGCTTAATTCTGAATATTTTATTGTTTTCAATACTACTATAAATGTGATTTAAAAAATTTTATTTGTACACATTCCTTATTACATAGAAATTCAACAGATTTTTGTGTGCTAATACTGCACCCTGCAGTTGTGCTAAAATGTTAATCACTTCTAACAGTTTTGTGTGAAATCTATAGGGTATTCTACATAGAAGATCATATTTTCAGAGAAGAGAGATAATTCTTCTTCTCTTCCAGTTGGGTGCTTTTTATTTTCTTACTGATTTCTCTGGGCAGGATTTCCGGTAATGTTTTGAATGGAATTAGTGAAAGCACCCTTCCTGATCTTAGAGAAAAGCTTTTCAGTTTTTTGCCCTGCTTATTTAACTTATATGCAGAGTACATCATGAGAAGTGCTGGACTGGTTGAAGCACAAGCTGGAATCAAGATTGCTGGGAGAAATATCAATAACCTCAGATATGCAGATGACACCACCGTTCTGGGAGAAAGTGAAGAAGAACTAAAGAGCCTCTTGATGAAAGTGAAAGAGGAGAGTGAAAAAGTTCGCTTCAAACTCAGCATTCAGAAAACTAAGATCATGGCATTCGATCCTGTCACTTCATGGCAAATAGATGGGGAAACAAAGGAAACAGTGAGAGTCTTTATTTTGGGGGGCTCCAGAATCATTGCAGATGGTGACTGCAGCCATGAAACTAAAAGACACTTGCTCCTTGGAAGAAAAGCTATGACCAACCTAGACAGCATATTAAAAAGCAGAGACATTACTTTACTGACAAAGGTCCGTCTAGTCAAAGCTATGGTTTTTCCAGTAGCCTTGTATGGATATGAGAGTTGGACTATAAAGAAAGCTAAGCACCGAAGAATTGATGCTTCTGAACTGTGGTGTTTGACAAGACTCTTGAGGATCCCTTGGACAGCAAGGAGATCCAGTCCATCCTAAGGGAAATTAGTCCTAAATGTTCATTGGAAAGACTGATGCTGAAGCTGAAACTGCAATGCTTTGTCCACCTGATGCAAAGAACCAGCTCATTGGAAAAGACCCTGATGCTGGGAAAGATTGAAGGCAGGAGGAGAAGGGGATGACAGATGATTGGATGGCATCACCGACTTGATGGACATGAGTTTGAGTAGGCTACGGGAGTTGGTGACAGACAGGGAAGCCTGGCGTGCTGCAGTCTATGGGGTCACAAAGAGTCGGACATGACTGAGCAACTGAACTGAAGACTTGTTTTGTGCCTAACTTATAGTCTATCTTAGAGGATATTATATGTGCATTTGGCAAAAATGTGTATTTTTCTGTTGTATGGAGTTATCTGTGAAATGTTTTAAGTGAAATTAGTCTATGCTGCTGCTAAGTCACTTTAGTCGTGTCCAACTCTGTGCGTCCCCATAGATGGCAGCCCATCAGGCTCCCTCGTCCCTGGGATTCTCCAGGCAAGAACACTGGAGTGGATTGCCATTTCCTTCTCCAGTGCATGAAAGTGAAAAATGAAAGTGAAGTCACTCAGCCTTGTCTGACTCTTGGTGACCCCATGGACTTCAGCCTACCAGGCTCCTCCGTCCATGGGATTTTCCAGGCAAGAGTACTGGAGTGGGTTGCCATTGCCTTCTCAGTAATTAGACTATAGTGTTATTCAAGTTACCTCTTACTGATTTTTTGTCTGGTTGTTATGTTCTCAGGTGGTTTTTTTTGAGGTGTTATTGTCATGTATGAAAGAGATGGGAATACCACACCACCTGACCTGCCTCTTGAGAAATCTGTATGCAGGTCAGGAAGCAACAGTTAGAACTGGACATAGAACAACAGACTGGTTCTAAATAGGAAAAAGAGTACATCAAGGCTGTATATTGTTACCCTGCTTATTTAACTTATATGCTGAGTACATCATGGGAAACACTGGGCTGGATGAATTACAAGCTGGAATCAAGATTGCTGGGAGAAATATCAATAACCTCAGATATGCAGATGACACTACCCTTATGGCAGAAAGCAAAGAAGAACTAAAGAGCCTCTTGATGAAAGTGAAAGTGGAGAGTGAAAAGTTGGCTTAAAACTCAACATTCAGAAAACGAAGATCATGGCATCCGATCCCATCACTTCAAGGCAAATAGATGGGGAAACAATGGAAATAGTGATAGACTTTCTTTTCTTGGGCTCCAGAATCACTGCAGATGGTGATTGCAACCATGAAATTAAAAGACGCTTATTCCTTGGAAGGAAAGTTATGACCAACCTAAATAGCATATTAAAAAGCAGAGACATTACTTTGTCCACAAAGGTCCGTCTAGTCAAGGGTATGGTTTTTCCAGTAGTTATGTATAGATGTGAGAGTTGGACTATAAAGAAAGCTGAGCGCTGAAGAATTGATGCTTTTGAACTGTGGTGCTGGAGAAGACTCTTGAGAGTCCCTTGGACTGCAAGATCCTCATCCTAAAGGAGATCAGTCCTGAGGGTTCATTGGAAGGACTGATGATGTAGCTGAAGCTCCAATACTTTGGCCACCTGTTGTGAAGAACTGACTCATTTGAAAAGACCCTGATGCTGGGAAAGATTGAAGGTGGGAGGAGAAGGGGATGACAGAGGATGAGATGGTTGAATGGCATCACTGACTCAGTGGACATGAGTTTGGGTAAACTTCGGGAGTTGGTGATGGACAGGGAGGCCTGGTGTGCTGCAGTCCATGGGGTCATAAAGAGTCGGATACGACGGAGTGACTGAAGTGAACTGAACTGATGTAATGTCTGTATGTTATGAACCCCATGATAGTACAGTATACTTTATTTTAAAAATTATTATTTTATAGAGTGATATATTTTAGAGAAATTAGAAGGAGGAATGATAAAAATACATTTATTCGGTCTTTTGCACTTGGTTCGTGACATTGTACAGGAGACAGGGATCAAGACCATCCCCATGGAAAAGAAATGCAAAAAAGCAAAATGGCTGTCTGGGGAGGCCTTACAAATAGCTGTGAAAAGAAGAGAAGAGAAGAGCAAAGGAGAAAAGGAAAGATATAAACATCTGAATGCAGAGTTCGAAAGAATAGCAAGAAGAGATAAGAAAGCCTTCTTCAGTGATCAGTGCAAAGAAACAGAGGAAAACAACAGAATGGGAAAGACTAGAGATCTCTTCAAGAAACTCAGAGATACCAAAGGAACATTTCATGCAAAGATGGGCTCAATAAAGGACAGAAATGGTATGGACCTAACAGAAGCAGAAGATATTAAGAAGAGGTGGCAAGAATATACAGAATAACTGTACAAAAAAGATCTTCACGACCCAGATAATCACGATGGTGTGATCACTGACCTAGAGCCAGACATCCTGGAATGTGAAGTCAAGTGGGTCTTAGAAAGCATCACTACGAACAAAGCTAGTGGAGGTGATAGAATTCCAGTTGAGCTATTCCAAATCCTGAAAGATGATTCTGTGAAAGTGTTGTACTCAATATGCCAGCAAATTTGGAAAACTCAGCAGTGGCCACAGGACTGGAAAAGGTCAGTTTTCATTCCAATCCCAAAGAAAGGCAATGCCAGAGAATGCTCAAACTACCGCACAATTGCACTCATCTCACACGCTAGTAAAGTAATGCTCAAAATTCTCCAAGCCAGGCTTCAGCAATATGTGAACCGTGAACTTCCTGATGTTCAAGCTGGTTTTAGTAAAGGCAGAGGAACCAGAGATCAAATTGCCAACATCCGCTGGATCATGGAAAAAGCAAGAGAGTTCCAGAAAAGCATCTATTTCTGCTTTATTGACTATGCCAAAGCCTTTGACTGTGTGGATCACAATAAACTGTGGGAAATTCTGAAAGAGATGGGAATACCAGACCACCTGATCTGCCTCTTGAGAAATTTGTATTTAGGTCAGGAAGCAACGGTTAGAACTGGACATGGAACAACAGACTGGTTCCAAATAGGAAAAGGAGTACGTCAAGGCTGTATATCGTCACCCTGCTTATTTAACTTATATGCAGAGTACATCATGAGAAACGCTGCGCTGGAAGAAGCACAAGCTGGAATCAAGATTGCTGGGAGAGATATCAATAACCTCAGATATGCAGATGACACCACCCTTATGGCAGAAAGTGAAGAGGAACTCAAAAGCCTCTTGATGAAAGTGAAAGAGGAGAGTGAAAAAGTTGGCTTAAAGCTCAACATTCAGAAAACGAAGATCATGGCATCCGGGCCCATCACTTCATGGGAAATAGATGGGGAAACAGTGGAAACAGTGTCAGACTGTATTTTTCTGGGCTCCAAAATCACTGCAGATGGTGACTGCAGCCATGAAATTAAAAGATGCTTACTCCTTGGAAGGAAAGTTATGACCAACCTAAATAACATATTGAAAAGCAGAGACATTACTTTGCCAACAAAGGTCCGTCTAGTCAAGGCTATGGTTTTTCCTGTGGTCATGTATGGATGTGAGAGTTGGACTGTGAAGAAGGCTGAGCGCCGAAGAATTGATGGTTTTGAACTGTGGTGTTGGGAGAAGACTCTTGAGAGTCCCTTGGACTGCAAGGAGATCCAACCAGTCCATTCTGAAGGAGATCAGCCCTGGGATTTCTTTGGAAGGAATGATGCTAAAGCTGAAACTCCAGTACTTTGGCCACCTCATGCGAAGAGTTGACTCATTGGAAAAGACTCTGATGCTGGGAGGGATTGGGGGCAGGAGGAGAAGGGGACGACAGAGGATGAGATGGCTGGATGGCATCACTGACTCGATGGACATGAGTCTGAGTGAACTCTGGGAGTTGGTGATGGACAGGGAGGCCTGGCGTGCTGCGATTCACGGGGTCGCAAAGAGTCGGACATGACTGAGCGACTGATCTGATCTGATCTGATTTACCATTTCCTATTGTCTATGTTTCTTCTTTTGATTTGAGTTACCATCTTTGTCAGTAGTCTCCCAGGTCATCCCCACTCCCAGTTCAGTGATTTGTTTTGAAGACTCACAGTACATAGCATAAAGTCATACTCATAACTGTCATTTATTACAACAAAAGTATACAAAGCAAATTTGCCAAAGGGAGAAGATTTAGTGAGCAAAATCTGGAGGAACTAGCTGTAAGCTTCCAATAGTCCTCTTTCAGTGTAGTTATGTAGGTTGTGCTTATTTTCTCCAGTGTCATTTTGTGATACTATTTGTGCAGTGTTAAACACCAAGGAAGTTCATTATAGACCTAGTTCCCAAGGTTTTTATTAGGAGCTTTTTGCCCAGTGCACACCAAATTTCATATTCTCTGAAAGAAAACAGGTTTGTGTAAATAGCAGGCACAGCCAGCCACTCTGATCAGTTAAGGAATGGTGGGAACCCTCCCAAAATCCAGGTTCCCATATGCCAACTCAGGACCAACATTGTGTGTTAGCTTTTTTTTTTTTCCTCCCCCAGGTACAGCAGTCTTAGACATCTTAGGTTAACTATTTTTTGCATACTATTTGATGACATTGTTTTTTCTGAGGGATTTCTTTTAGTATTTCTTATAAGGTGGCAGGCTTGCTAAGAACAATTTTTATCTTTTTTTTTTTATCTGGGATGACTTTCCTTTGCCTCCAGCTTCAAAGGCTAATTTTGCTGGATATAGTATTCATAGCTGACAGTTTTTCTGTTTTCAGCATTTAAATATGTACTTTAAATGCCATCTGGTCTCCCATTACTTCTGACAAGAACTCAGCCATTAATTGTATTTTTGTTCTTTTGTGTGTGGTTACCTGTTATACACATGCTGTTTTAACATCATCTTGTTGACTGTAAGTAGTTTATGATGTATATATACAAGTGTTTATCCCACTGGGGTTCTGTCAATCATTCCAAATCTGGGGTTTACTGTTTATCACCAGACTTGGGACATTAACAGTCATTATTTATTTTTTATCCCTTGTGTCATCTCATGGAACTTCCCACTATACATATATTGGTGCACTTGATGTCTTACAGATCTCAGAGGCTTTCTTCAGTTCAGTGTTTATTTTTTATTTTTTAGATTGCTTAGTTTTATTGAACTGTTTTCATGTTTTTTGATTGTTCTGCCATCTCAAATCTGCTGCTGAGTCTATATAATAAACTGAAATTTCTAGAGTGGGTTCTGTTTTATTAATTTTACTCTTTTGAGATTCCCAACTTGTTTGGGTATCATCATATTTTCTTTTTATTATTTAAACATACTTTGCTTTATTCCTTTAATATATTATCATGACTGGTTTATTTGCCTGGTGTTCTGGGTCCACTCACAGTAGTTTCTTTTTCCTTTTGTCTGACTCACTGATTGTATATCTTCTGATTTTTTGTTGATAATTGGCCATTTTGGTTAATTTATTATAATAACTCTAAAGTCTCTCTCTTTTTTTTTCCCCTGAGAGTCATTGTGGCCGATTTTTTGTGTTAGTATTATGTTTTATTAAGTTAATTGGATGGATTTAATCTGCAAAATTTATGTCCCCTGCAACTGCAGCAACTAACATTCCTGGTTATTTTTCTTAGTTTCATTTTTACCATGGCTTTCTAGGAGCTGCCTCCATGTCTGCATAGTGAGTGTTTAGATGTTCAAACATCTTGAGCCAGTAAAGCAGAGTTGATTATTGGTTGATATATGACTTAGGGAATGTAGGCAAAGTTTAGGACGATTTTATGTCTGGCTCAGCTTGTACTTCCTGTCTGGCCCTTTGGAAACTTCTTTGCAAACAGCCTCTTAGTGAGTCTGTGTTGTGTGGGGAGCTTATTAGCTGATTGGTACTCTTTTTATCTGTGCCTGTACACAGCCTTGCTGACAGACAGGGATGAGTGGGGAGCTTGGGTGCTTAAGAGTTTTTCCTCTTGCTAAGTTCTGCCTCCCATTGAGCCAAGGATCTGTGGCAATCTTATCAGTTCCCTCTTTGACTCCCTGGTTTCCAGGATTTTCCTGTTAAATTTCTGGCTGGTTGTGGGATGTGCTACTTGCCCAAATCAAGTCTGCAAACTCTAGCTTAGCAGCACTGTCAGCCTTTTCTGTTTATTTTCTAAGAACTTGCCACTTTTATCAACAATGCTAAAGGGCATATTGCACTCTGCTCCATATCAGGCAGCCTACCTTTAGCAACAAAACTGCTGGTTTTTCACTGGCAGCCCCACCTTGGTGGCACTACTACCTACCAAGCTTCCTTGAGGGGATAGGAATAGTCCTGGCAAAAACATCATTTATTGCCACTGTTCTTACCTGAGATGCAGCAGTTTTTCATGCATAAAGTGTTCTTAATTTGTGTATGCCATCAATCACTTTGCAAATACAGTTAAGTTGACCCTTGAATAATAGGGGTTAGGGGCCCTGACCTTCTCTGTAGTTGTAAATCTGCATATAACTTTATTGGTTAATGATTGACAATCCAAATTAATTTTTTAAATGTTTCTATTCAAGAATACTTGTGAATTGAAATAATATTGCACAGGATAAAGAACAGTAACAAGGTAGGAGAGAAACACCCTGATTTTAAGAGCTTGAAAGTGGGAATCAGGGATTTCTGAAATGTTACTCACCGTGTATAGAAAAGAAAGAAAATAGTCAGATTATTGGCTATCTTCTTCCTGTGCAGGAATGTGAGCATCTCAGTTGGATGCCAGGAGCATTGATGTTGAGATTGGGTCATCAGTCACAGTACTGCCCTTAAGGAAAGTTGCACTTTGAAATTTGAGGAATGTTCGAAGCGTGAAGTTGATTACTCATCACTAGTGACATGATCGGAGAAGGCAATGGCACCCCACTCCAGTACTCTTGCCTGGAGAATCCCATGGACGGAGGAGCCTGGTGGGCTGCAGTCCATGGGGTCGCTGAGGGTCGGACACTACTGAGCGACTTCACTTTCACTTTTCACTTTCATGCATTGGAGAAGGAAATGGCAACCCACTCCAGTGTTCTTGCCTGGAGAATCCCAGGGACGGGGGAGCCTGGTGGGCTGCTGTCTATGGGGTCACTCGGAGTCGGACACGACTAAAGTGACTTAGCAGGAGCAGCAGTGACATGGTATCAGTAGAAGAAGTAGCATGTTACTGATAAAAGTGCCCTGTGTCTACCCTAATGGAATGTCAGTAGTTAACCAGAAAAACCTTTTTTTTGAAAATCATCTAAAACACATTCGTAATTTTCTCTGTTTTTGTAAATAGCATTAAATATACTTAAATGGTGGCCTATTTACTTACTTTTGGACTTTTTTTGATGTGCAGTGAAGTGTTGATCTTAAGTGGATTTTGATAGGTGTATATACTGATATAATGATTATTCCAGTCAGGATTCAGAATATTTTCATCATTCCAGAAAGTTCCTGTGCCCACTTCTAGTCAGTCTGGTTCTTTTCCCCTTTCAGGTATCTGGTGGTCCAAAACCTGTATTGCCAGAAAGTTGGACTGATCTTGTCTTTGTTGACTGCACGAGGGCGTGTGAGGTCGCTTTAGTCATGTCTGATTCTGTGACCCTTATGGACTGTAACCTACTGGGTTCCTCTGTCTCCAGGATTCTCCAGGCAAGAATACTGGAGTGAGTTGCCATGCCCTCCTCCAGGTGTCTTTTTTGATTAAGCTAGGCTGTTATTGGTGTCTTAAGTAGGCGTTTCAAATAAACTATTTCAAGGAAGCAGTTGGGAGTTTTGTTCTGTAGTATGTTTAATAATGTAATCTTGAGATGTTAAAATAATGAAACAGCAACAGATAACCTGGTGGGCTGCAGTCCATGGGGTCGCAAAGAGTCGGCCACAACTGAGCAACTAACACACACACAGTGCTTATTGAGTACTAAACATTCTGCCAAGTGGCGTATTGTTTATTCAATTTCTGCAGAACCTACCAATGAGGTAGGTTCTATTGTTGGATTTATTGTAAAGATAGAGAAACTGAAGCATAGGACAAATAGTTTGTTTAAGCTCACAAAGCTATTAAATGGCAGAGCAGATATTTGAACCTTGTGTTCAGACTTCAGAGCCTATATTCTAAACTACTATACTATGTTCCCGGTTAGTATATGTGGGCTGAGTAGACCTTTTTGAGCTGATTAAGTAATCTAATCACCATTTATGGTGAGTTTTCATATAGGACCCCCAAAATCAATTTAAGACAGATACTGGAATATTACTTCTTGAAAGTTGGAGTTCACAGTTAAAAAAATAGACAATGGGTTTGGATAGATGTTTCATCAAAATGATGTAATATAGCCAATAAGCACATGAAAAGAGGCTCAAAATGATGTATTCATTAGGGAAATGGTAAATAAACTACAAGATACTACCATACTCACTAGAATGGATACTATTGAAAAGATAGCAAGTGTTGGCAAGGAGGTGGAAAAATTAGAACTCTCAGGGGCTGCTGGTGTGAATGTGAAATAGTGCAGTCACTGTGGAAAACAGTTTGACAGTTCCTCAAAAAGTTAACACAGTTATCATATGACTAGCAATTCCATTCGTATGTATATAGCCAAAATGATTGGTAACAGGTGTGCAATCAGGAATTTGTGGATGAACATTGATAGTAGCGCTTTTCACAGTAGCCAAAAGGTGGAAACAGACCACATATCCATCAATAGATGAATGGATAAACACAATACGGTATATAGATACAAGGGAATATTATTCAGTCATATAATAATAATGTATTGATACATGCTACAACATGGAGGAACTTTAAAAGATTATGCTAAATGAAAGAGACCAGATATGAAAGGCCACAAATCATATGATTCTGTTTATATGAAATCTCCAGAATAGTCACATCCATAGGTCAGAAAGTAGATTATTGGTTGCTAGGAGCTGGGGGGTAGGGAGGGATTGAAGAATGACTACTAGTAGATACAGAGTGTCTTATTGAAGTGATTGAAAATACTCTGGAATTATATGGATGATTGCACAACTCTGAATATACAGAAACCTGGTAAATTAGACACTATAAAAAGTAAAAAATAGACTTTAAAAGATAATATTTAGTTTATCAGACATAATATACATTTATAACTATTTGAAAAGTAGAATTTCCTGAAGGCTGGTATAAGGAGCTCTTTATACTGTGAAAGATGAGTTGTTTAATCAAATAGACTTAGGAAATATACATACTGTATCTATTGAAGATTGATAGTGTACATCAGCCCAATAAAGATTTGCTAAAGCTCTATGGTAAAGACACATGTTCAACTTCAACACAGGATTTTTGCAGCTGAATGGATCTCTAGTCCTTTAAATAATCACTAGTTTCTACAGAACCTACTTAGGTATATACAGCATGGAAACTGCTGGTCACGTTATTAAAATTCTTAGTTTATTAAGAATTAAATAAAATAAATTGCTTAAACTGGCCACATTTCAAGTGCTCAGTAGTCATGTGTTACTAGTATGTATTATATTGGACAGTGCATTTCTCGTCTTGCTGAAAGCTTGATGGGAAAGTGTTAGTATGGGTAATACAATAAGACATACAGTCATAGGATGTTTTAATTTACTCTTAGTATTCTACTTTTCAGTTATTGTGGAGCATTACAAAGGGAGACTATGATAGATTGAATCATGTCTCCCACCAAAAAATAAGTTGATGTCCTAATCTCCAGTACCAGAAAAAGAATTTTTTTTTTAGTAGAGTCAACAGTTAATTGAGGGGGCCTTTAAACGTGTTGATTTCTGCTATCTACAGAGTCAGAGTGGTACTTATTAACATTTAAAACATTTATTACTTACATTTATGCAAAATGAAGAGAAGAAGAGAGGTGAGACTGAAGACTGCTGCTTGTCTGCTTTACATAAAAACTTGGTAGTTTCATAAGCCCATGTTATTGTACATTATTCTTTTGTTTCAGTGTGGATCCAAAAAGAGTAAAAAAAAAAACCATCAGGTTTAGTATGCTTTCTGACTTCCAAATTACAGAATTACTCATTTTGAGAATTGAAAAATTTATGAAATATTTAAACATTGAAATAGAAATTAAAAATTAGCAAATACTAAAACATAGCTATGATTTTAATTTAGTGATTAAATGTCACTCTGATTGACTCTTTGACCTTTATTAATCCAATAGGCAAATTATTGTCATTGCTGATTATAACAATAGAAACATTTTTGTTTTCAAAGCCCTCTTATTGAATTGGTTAATGCCTTCTTGGTAATCAATATTAAATAATTTTTCAGATAGGTCAAAGATCCATAAATCATCAAAAATGTAGAATTTATGCTAACTTGTATCTTACATGTATTCATTTTAATTGCAAAACAAATTACAATCAATTTTTGTTGTTTTTGTCTTCTTTCTGTCCCTCCTACCTTTTGCCATAGTTCATGTTTCTCTTTAGGCTTTTGCAATCGATTCTGAGTAGGCCTAAGTATTTTTTCCCTTTAGTTCTTCAAAAGACCAACTTGTTTTTAACTTTCAAACAACTTTTTTTAGTGTATAATTGACATATGTATAAATTGTACATATTTGTAGTTTAAATTTGATTTTTTGACACATATATACCCATATAACTACCACTGTAATCCTGATAATGAACACATCTTTTATCACTATATGTTTCCTCCTGTCTCTTTATAGTTGCTTCCCACTGCTTTTCATCTCTTGACAGTGATTCATCTGCTTACTTCTCTCACTGTAGATTAGTTTGCATTTTCTAAAATTTTGTATAAATGAAATCATACATATGTACTTGTTTTTTGGTTGTTGTGTGTCTTTCACTTAGCATCATTGTAAAGAGGAAATTAACATGTGTACAGTAAGTATAAATCTCATTGAAATTTTCCCCAATTTTTTTTTTTTTTTTTACAGATGATTTGTTTCTGTTCTAGACTTGTATTTCACATTGCATGTAGTTGTTATTTCCCCTTAGTCTTCCATTCAGTACAATTGTTCAGTTTTCCTTGTCTTTTATGATCCTTTGGAAGAATATTGTTCAGTTTATTTATAGCATCAGTCAGCTTGTTTATTCTTTTTTTTTCCCTTCATGAATGGAATGTGCTTATGTATTTTTGGCAGAAATATCATAAAAATATCCTTCTCAGTATTATATCAGAGTTCATGATGTTCATATGTCTTTGTATTGTTGACCTTTACCTTAATCACTTCTTGTCTGCCAGTTTTCTCTACTGTAAAGTTATTGTAACTTGGAGAAGATATTGTGCATATCCTGTTTTTCCTGCAACTTTTGCTTGCTGATTTTAGTGTCCATTGTTGGATCTTGGCTGCAGCTATTATGCTGTTATGTGATGTTTATCTAATTCTTTGCATCCCTGTTTCCTTTTACATTTATTAATTGGAACTCTAATGTAAGAAAGCTGTCCTTTTGCTTTCATTTATTCAGTAACTTATATCAGTATATTTTTGTATATATATGTTAAAATACAACACTAATTTTATTTAAATTTTTGACTATTTAAAAAATTGAATTTTGTTTTTACTCTTAAGAATTTTTCATTTGTTTTGGATACAAGTCACTGATGCAGATATGATTTCCTTGTTTTTTTTTTTAATTTGTTTGTAGCATGTCTTTATTCTTTTTAGTAGTGTTTTCTAAAGTGTTTTAAAGTGTTTTTTAATTTTTATAAGGATCACTTTGTCAGTTTTAATAATATTTATTTTGTGAGTCATGATTTTTATATCTTATCTAAGAAATCTTTTCCTAATCCAAGACCACAGAAGATTTTCTCCTGTATCCTGAACTTTGATGGATCAGGTCTTACATATAGGTCTATAATAGGTGAATTAATTATATTAATTAATGTATATGTATTAATATATCTTTCCAGTTCAGTTCAGTTGCTCAGTAGTATCTGACTCTTTGTGACCCCCATGAACCGCAGCACGCCAGGCCTCCCTGTCTATCACCAACTCCCGGAGTTTACCCAAACTCATGTCCATTGAGTCGGTGATGCCATCCAACCATCTCATCCTCTGTCCTACCCTTCCCCTCCTGCCCTCAATCTTTCCCAGCATCAGGGTCTTTTCAAATGAGTCAGCTCTTCACATCAGGTGGCCAAAGTAGTGGAGTTTCAGCTTCAACATCAGTCCTTCCAATGAACACTCAGGACTGATCTCCTTTAGGATGGACTGGTTGGATCTCTTTGCAGTCCAAGGGACTCTCAAGAGTCTTCTCCAACACCACAGTTCAAAAGCATCAATTCTTCGGCACTCAGCTTTCATTATAGTCCAACTCTTACATTCATACATGACTACTGGAAAAACCATAGTCTTGACTAGACAGACTTTTGTTGACAAAGTAATGTTTCTGCTTTTTAATATGCTGTCTAGGTTGGTCATAACTTTCCTTTCAAGGAGTAAGCGTCTTTTAATTTCATGGCTGCAATCACCATCTGTAGTGATTTTGGAGCCCCAAAAAATAAAGTCAGCCACCGTTTGCACTGTTTCCCCATCTGTTTGCCATGAAGTGATGGGACCGGATGCCATGACCTTTGTTTTCTGAATGTTGAGCTTTAAGCCAACTTTTTCACTCTCCACTTTCACTTTCATCAAGAGACTCTTTAGTTCTTCTTCACTTTCTGCCATAAGGGTGGTGTCATCTACATATCTGAGGTTATTGATATTTCTCCCAGCAATCTTGATTCCAGCTTGTGCTTCTTCCAGCCCAGTGTTTCTCTTGATGTACTCTGCATAGAAGTTAAATAAGCAGGGTGACAATATACAGCCTTGACGTACTCCTTTTTCTATTTGGAACCCGTGTGTTGTTCCATGTCCTGTTCTAACTGTTGTTTCCTGACTGCATAGAGGTTTCTCAAGAGGCAGGTCAGGTGATCTGGTTTAGGTATAGTTATTTTAATATTTTTGTCTTTTAACTTTTATAGTAGGATTAAAAGAAATTTACCTATCACCATTACAGTATTCTGTATTTGTATATTTATAGTAGTGAAAACTGTGGTGTTGGAGAAGACTCTTGAGAGTCCCTTGGACTGCAAGGAGATCCAACCAGTCCATCCTAAAGGAGACCAGTCCTGGGTGTTCATTGGAAGGACTGATGCTGAGGCTGAAACTCCAGTACTTTGGCCACCTCATGCAAAGAGTTGACTCATTGGAAAAGACTCTGATGCTGGGAGGGATTGGGGGCAAGAGGAGAAGGGGACGACAGAGGATGAGATGGCTGGGTCGCATCACTGACTCGATGTACATGAGTTTGGGTGAACTCCAGAAGTTGATGATGGACCAGGAGGCCTGGCATGCTGAGATTCATGGGGTTGCAAAGAGTCCGACATGACTGAGCGACTGAACGGAACTTACTGAAGTGTTAGTCACTTAGTCATGTCTGATTCTTTATGATCCCATGAACTGTAGTCTGCTAGGCTCTTCTGTGCATGAAATTCTTCAAGCAAGAATATTGGAGTGGGTAGCCTAAGTCCCCTACATACAAATGAGTTGTGTTCTGAAAGCAAGTTCATAAGTCCAGTTTGTCCTAAGTCCACCAAAGTTAGCCTAGGTACCCAGCTAACACAATTGGCTGTGTGATACTGTACTATAATAGGTTTTTTTTTTTTTAATTAAAAAATTAATTGAAGGATAATTATTTTACAATGCTATGTTAGTTTTTGCTGAACAACAATGTGAATCAACTATAAGTATACATATATTCCATTCCACCCCTTTAGGTCATCACAGAGCAGTGAGCTGGGCTCACTGTGTTATACAGAGCTTCCCACTAGCTATACATTCTACACATGGTGGTGTGTGTCAGTCAGTGCTGCTCTGTCAATTTATCCCACCCTCTCCTTCCTGCATTCTCTACTTCTGCCCTGCAAATAGGTTCATCGGTACTCTTTTTCTAGAGTCCATAGATATGTGTTAATAGATGATATTTGTTTTTCTCTTTCTGCCTGACTTCATTATATGTTTATAGTACTTTTCACACAAGGGATATGTAAAAAACAAAAAATAAAGTATTTTTAATCTTACAGTACAGTACCTTGAAAAGTATAGCAGTACAGTACAACAGCTGGCATACAGAGGCTGGCGTTGCATGAACAGGCAAGAAGAGTTACTGATGGGAGGAGGGAGAGAAGGTGGGAGATGAGAGACAGAGGGCAAGCTACAGTTTGCCTCATATTGATGGAAGTTTGCAACTTGAATGTTCATATGTACTTACTGTACCTGTGCCAGCCAATTTTATACTTTCTTATGCTGTTATGTTGCTGTTTAGTGAGTCTTCATTTCAACCTGAAGAGTTGGTGAGTAGGTCTAGTGGTGATGAACTCCCTCAACTTTTGT
The DNA here is from genome assembly GCF_032452875.1 of Bos javanicus. NCBI lineage: Eukaryota > Metazoa > Chordata > Mammalia > Artiodactyla > Bovidae > Bos > Bos javanicus. The sequence goes on along the minus strand of NC_083875.1, from coordinate 39,647,831 downwards.
TTATTTGGGAAATATTTTAGTTTTCCTTCCTTTTTGAAAGATAGCTTGCCATTATAGTATTCTTGGTTGACAGCTTTTATCTTTTAGCACTTTGAATATATCCTCCTTCTGACCTGCAAAGTTTTTGCTGAGAAAGTCACGTGATTCCCTTGTACATGAGAAGTTGCCTTTTTCTTGTGCTTTCAAAATTCCATCTTTGGTTTGACTTTTGACAGTTTAATCTTAATTTGTCTCATTGGAGATTTCTTTGAGTTCCTTTTCTTTGGGGTATTTTGGACTTCTTGGATCTGGGAATCCATTTCCTTCCTCAGATTTGGGAAGCTTTCAGCCATTATTTCTTTGAATAAAGTTTCTGGTCATTTTTTCTTCTGTACATAAATTGGTCTGCTTGTTGGTGTCTGGCAAGTTCCTTAGATTTTTTTTTTAACTTTTTTTTCTTATGCTTTTGTGTTTTTGTTTTTAATTTTCATGGTTGTGCCACACAGCATGTGGGATATTAGTTCCCCAACCAGGGATCAAACCTAATGCCCCTTGCATTGGAAGTGCAGTCTTAACTACTGGACTGCCAGAGAATTCCCATTGCTTTTGTAACTAAGTGATTCCTGATCACTTTTCTTAGACCTTTCTGCTTGATAGTTTCCTGTTGAACCCCTCTAGTGAAATTTTATTTCAGTTATTATATATTTTAGCTCTATGATTTTTGCTTGGCAGGCATATATGTGTGTGTGGGTGTATATACACATATGTGGGTGTGTATATATTTAATAATTAGTATTTTATGTTGGAATTCTCACTTTGTTCATGCATTGTTTTCCTCACTTAAGTGAATACATGTGTGATGGTTATTTTGAATCTGTCCAGTAAATGATAAATCTCTAGTTCACTATGGTCTCTGTCTAGAGATTTATCCTGTGTCCTTTGGAACATAGTTGCCTGTTTCTTCATCTTCCTTGACTCTCTTTGTTGGTATCTGTGCATTAGACAAAGCAAGCAACTCTCCAGTCTTAATGGATTGGCCTCATATAGTAGAAGATCCCTACCACTCAGCTCAGCCAGAGATTCCGATGGCATCTCAAAACTTTATGCTAGTCCCACATGCTTGCTTTGTTCTTTGCAGCCCCCTAGTATCTGGGTTTGGAGAAGGCAGTGGCACCCACTCCACTACTCTTGCCTGGAAAATCCCATGGACGGAGGAGCCTGGTGGGCTGCAGTCCATGGGGTCTCAAAGAGTTGGACACTACTGCGCGACTTCACTTTCACTTTTCACTTTCATGCATTGGAGAAGGAAATGGCAACCCACTCCAGTGTTCTTGCCTGGAGAATCCCAGGGATGGGGGAGCCTGGTGGGCTGCCGTCTATGGGGTCGCACAGAGTCGGACACGACTGAAGTGACTTAGCAGCAGCAGCAGCAGCAGCAGCAGCAGTATCTGGGTTATGCTGGATCCCCTCAGAGCATCAAAACTAGTAATACTGAAGCCATTTTTCAGGCCTCCTCTAAAAAAGTTGGATCATTTGATGCTTCATCTAACTGTTTCCCTCCCTAGGGAGAAGCTAAGAGCTGGGCTTTTTAATCCAGTTGCTCTGTGCTGAGCTGGAGGAGGAGCAACGCTAGCCCAAACCTTGGTCTCTATTCTCATAAACTCCTTTGTGGATAAATTATGTCAGTATCATCACTGCTCAGTGGAATGCAAGAGAGACCCCCACCCCGACCCCACCCCTACCCTGCACTCTGGGCAGCCCCCAGAAAAGTTAAGGCATTGAAGTTGTGGACTAATTCTGTAGCTCCACAGGGAGAAACTATGGTTGTGGCGGGGCAGTGGTTATCCACTCACTGTATGCTTAGTGAAAGAGTAGAGTGAAAAAGCTGACTTAAAACCCAACATTCAGAAAATGAAGATCATAGCATTGGGTCCCATCACTTCATGGCAAATAGATGGGGAAACAATGGAAACAGTGACAGACTTTATTTTTCTGGGCTCCAGAATCACTGCAGATGGTGACTGCAGCCATGAAATTAAGAGATGCTTGCTCCTTGGAAGAAAAACTATGACAAACCTAGACAGCATATTAAAAAGCAGAAACATTGCTTTACCAACAAAGGTCCATCTAGTCAAAGCTTTGGTTTTTCCTGTAGTCATGTTGTGAGAGTTGGACCATAAAGAAAGCTGAGCACTGAAGAATTGATGCTTTTGAACTGTGATGTTGGAGAAGACTCCTGAGAGTCCCTTGGACAGCAAGGAGATCAAACCAGTCAATTGGAGGACTGAAGCTGAAGCTCCAATACTCTGGCCACCTGATATGAAGAACTGACTCATTGGAAAAGACCCTGATGCTGGGAAAGATTGAAGGCAGGAGGAGAAGGGGATAACAGAGGATGAGATGGTTGGATGGCATCACCAACTCAATGAATGTGAGTTTGAGCAAGCTCTGGGAGTTGATGGATAGGGAAGCCTGCGTGCTACAGCCCATGGAGTTGCAAAGAGTTGGGCACGACTGAGCAACTGAACTGACTGACTGTACTTAGCCAGGGGGAGCAGCTATGGCAACTGCCTACCCAAACCTCTTGTTTCTGTGTTCGCTAGCCCCCAGACAGCTAGACATTTCCAGGTCCTGTCAGCACGCTGAGACAGATAAGACAGAACCCATTAGTTTGAGTAGACCCCATAAAGTTGGGGTTTTGGACATGTGGATCAATTCTTTCTTTGTCCAGGGGGAAGCTGAAAGCTAGAATTTTCTTCTCTGCTAATCTTGTACTGAGCTGTAGAGAATAGCGACGGTGACTACTATTCCAAGCCACGGTCTCTGTCCTCCCCCAGGTAGCTTGATTATGCCAGTTCTGACAGTATCTTATGCAAGACCGACAAGATAGAAGCCTTTCCTCTGAGGAGCCCCCGTGGAAAGGTTGGCGCATTGGACACACAGACCACTCCTTTTCCTTTGTAGGGATTAGCTGTGGGCTGGAGGGTTTCATCCTGATTGTACGGCACTGTGTTAGTGGTAGGAATTCTGGTGAGAAGGTGTCCTGAATTTCCCTACCAGTTTTTAATGAGTCTTCTCACTTGTTCATCCAGCATTCAGGTGCTTTTCAATTAGTTTCTGTATTCCTCACAAAAGGGGATTTGTCCTGAATTGTTAGGGGTTGAGAGAACCCAGAAGTACTTATTCTGACATTTTGCTAATGTCATTTCCCACCAAGGTATTTGCTTTTAACTTTTAATTGGTATTTGAAGTACAAACACTAATGACTAGCCGTTTTAATGTGTTCAGAGTTTTGTCAGTGTCTTAGAAACTTCTGTATTTCACTTTTAGAGATTGAAAAAAGCTTCTGAGGGGATAACTTAGGTAGCTTTGGAAAATGGTGTTGTAACTGGTTATTCTCAAGCTAAATTAAAAGAAGTTATCCATAACAACTGTATTCTATTTGGTAAAATTGTTTTTTATGAGAATATATTTAGCAGTTCCAAAATACTATACACATATGTAGAACAGAGAACTAAATTAATTGTATGAAATGATAGCCAAGCACTCACTGTCAGAAGAAAGTTCCAAGTAAGGGTGAAGTCTAGAATGAAGCACATTGTGCTTGATTATCATCACATATGTTTCTGTTTATAAACATTTGAGTATATTAAAATAAATATTTATAGATATGTGTGTATATGTGGGTTAGTATAGGTTCATATATTTCCTACTGTATTTTCTGAGAAAACCTAAAGGTAATGACATCCCACTAGCAGTAAGCATCTTGTTTTCAGGTCTTGTTTTCTAAATATTGTTTCTAATTAAAAGAGTCAGGAATTTCTGAAAAAGTTGCTGATTCTAGAGCAAAGGCAGACAAAGTACCAGATGACCTTGTGGAGCTTTTTTTTAGTGCCAGAAATTGGATGTCCAGTTGTTCCAGCATCATTTGTTGAGAAGACCATCTCTTCTCCATTCTGTTGCCTTTGCTCCTTTGTCAGAGGTTAGTTGACTGTATTTGTGTGTGTCTGTTTCTGGGCTCTCTATTCTGTTGCATTGATCTGTTTTCTACTCTTTTGCCAATACCACATGGTCTTCATTTCTTTGTCTTTGTAGTAAGTCTTGAAGTTTGGTGTCAGTCTTTCAGTTTAGTTTGTTTCTTTTAATATTGAATTGAGTGTTCTGGATCTTTTGCCTCTCCGTGTAAACTTTAGAACCAGTTGGTCAGTATCTATAAAATAACTTGCTGTGATTTTGATTGGGATTGTGTTGAATCTGTAGATCAAGTTGGGAAGAAATGAAGATTTTTCGTTTGTTCATTGAAACTTTGTAGATTTCCTCATATAGGTCTTACACATACTTTGAATTTGTATCTAAGTATTTTATGTTGAAACTTCTACTTATCTGTCACTAGTATATAGAAAATCAATTGATTTTTATTTATTAACACTTTATCCTGCAACTCTGCTGTAATCACTTCTTATTTTCACGAGTTTTTTGTTCATTCTTTCTGATTTTCTGTATGCTTGGCCATATCATCTAAGAACAAGTTGAATTTTTCTTCTTAATCTGTGTATCTTTTATTTCCTTTTCTTATTGCATTAGCTCAGTATGAGTTTGAAAAGGAAGGGGGTACCTACCTGATCTAATCAGTAAAACTGGTTTTTTCCAGTCAGTATGCTGTTAGCTATAGGCTTTTATAGATCTTCTTTGTCAGGTTGAAGAAGTTCCCCTCTGTTCCTAGTTTGCTGAGAATTTTTGTCCTGAATGGTGTTGAATTTTGTCAAATTCTTTTTCTACATCTGTTGATTCCTTTAACCTGTTGATATGATGGTTGATTATATTAGTTTTCACATGTACCAATCTTGAAGCCCTGTAGTAAATCCCACTTGATTATGGTATATAATTCTCTTCTACGTTGTTGGATTTGATTTGCTACTATTATGTTCAGAATTTTTGCATCTGTGTGCATGACAGATACTGGTTTGTCATTTTCTTATTTTTGTCTTTCTGGTTTTAGTATTGGGTGATGCTGGCCTCAAGGAAGGAGTTAGTATTCTCTGCTTTTATCTCCTGAAAGAGATTGTAGAAATTTTGTATAATTTTTTTCTTAAGTGTTTGATAGAATCTACCAGTGAACCCATCTGGGCTGATCCTTTCTGTCTTTGAACCTTATTAATTATCAGTTCAATTTCTTTAATAGATATAGGCTTATTTAGATTGTTTTTATTGATGGTTCTTTTTATCTGATTTGCTTGACTGTTTAAACTTAGGAATTAATATTGTTGTTGTTCAGTTGCTAAGTTGTGTCTTAACCCTTTGCAGCCCCATGGACTGCAGCACTCCAGGCTTCCCTGTCCTTTACTATTTCCCAGTTTGCTCAGATTCTTGTGCATTGAGTTGGTGATGCCATCCAGCCATCTCATCCTCTGCCACCCTCTTCTTCCCCTGCCCTCAATCTTTCCCACCATGAGGGTCTTTTCCAGTGAGTCGACTCAGGTGGCCAAAGTTTTGAAGCTTCAGCATCAGTCCTTCTAATGTATGTTAAGGGTTGATTTCCTTTAGGATTGACTGGTTTCCTTTAGGATTAACTTGCAGTGCAAGTGACTCTCAAGGGTCTTTTCCAGCACCACAGTTCAAAAGCATCAATTCTTCAGCCCTCAGCCTTCTTTATGGTCCAACTCTCCCATCCGTACATGACTACTGGAAAAAACATAGCTCTGACTATATGGACCTTTGTTGGCACAGTGATGTCTCTGCTTTTTAATACACTATCTAGTTTTGTCATAGCTTTTTCCTTCCAAGGAGGAAGCATCTTTTAATTTTGTGGCTGACCCCATCTGCAGTGGTTTTGGAGCCCAGGAAAATAAAATCTGTCAGTGCTTCCGCTTTTTCCCCTTCTGTTTGCCATGAAGTGATGGGACTGCATGCCATGATCTTCATTTTTTAATGTTGAGTTAGAAAAGGTTATGTTATCTTTTATTATACTTCTTAAATTATTAAAATACTGTCAGTACTTCATGATGTTATCTTAGATTTACTTATTATGACACATGAATAAAGTACAGCTTTTTTCTTCCAGCCCAGTGTATTAATTGTAACCTACAAGGAACCTGCAAAATCATCTTCTCAGTTTGGGTCCTACAAGCAAGCTGAATGGAGGCCAGATAGTACCATGATAGCTGTGTCAGTAAGTAGATTTTTTTTTTCTTATGAAATCATTACATTGCATCTAAATTGGATTTTCTTCAGTGAGATCTTTTTACTCTTTCACACCCTTTAGTATTTACTGTCTGTGATAGCAGTTGTTCTATTTAGGTTACTCCTCCTACTATATCTTCTTTCTTGATTCTTCTACTTCTTCCCATCCCTAAATGGTGCCTACTTTGTTTTCTTTTTATTCCTCTCATTTTCCTTAAAGTCTAATCCAGATTTTTTAAGCTTTCGTCTATATTCACATGGTATTCTCAAATTTATACTATGAATCCTTCCCTTTATTCCCAAGGATGTTTCACAAAAATGATAAATTTTGTGTTTATGTCATACAACATTCTCATATCCATTTGAATTCATTTCTGTATCTCTTCTCTGGTCCATTAATGTGCTTAGATCTGGTTGATCTTACCGTTTCAAATTCTATTTTTTCATTGTCATCATCACCTAATTTGTGAAGTAGCATTGTTAACATTTATTGAGCACCTTCTATGAAAGTGTTGTTATAATTAGATTATGTGCATCATCTCTTTTAATCTTTAAATGAACACTTCAAAGTAAATACAATTGCCGTTTCTAGTAGATTAGTGTATTGAGGGTTTGAGAAATTAAGTTTTATCCAGTTACACAGATAGTATATATTAGAGAGAAGGGCTTTAAAATGAGGTACTTAGATTCCATTTACTGTCCTTTCAACTACTGCACTAATTTATCTCTCTGCTTTCAATCCTTTTCCAGTTCGTGCTGTTTAATACTGACTGGGTTAATCATCCAAAAATGCCTCCATAAAATAAAAAATATTGAGTAGTTACTCACTTCCTATAGAAAGGTTTAGCAGATTACCAACTATGTATCATATCTACTCTGCTTCCTGTTGGTATGTGGACTATAAGAATAGTTTTGCATATTTAAATGATTGAAAACAATCAAAGAGGAAAAATATTTTTGACAGTTGAAAATTATTTAAAATTTAAATTTTACTATCCATAAATAACATTTCCTTGAAAATACCTATTTATTTACATGTTGTTTATGGCTGCTTTCAAGTGACAGCATCTGAGTTGAATACTCCCAACAGTGACCATATATGGTGCTTCATCTCTTCACTCTTCTGCTCAGTGTACTATAAATTATAATGAAACATTTATAAATTTTGTGTTTCAAGTACCATGCATATTGCTATACTGTGACATTTCATATTATTTTTTTTTTTTTTTGCAAGTTCTTCCAATTTTATTTTATTTTTAAACTTTACATAATTGTATTAGTTTTGCCAAATATCAAAATGAATCCGCCACAGGTATACATGTGTTCCCCATCCCGAACCCTCCTCCCTCCTCCCTCCCCATACCATCCCTCTGGGCCGTCCCAGTGCACCAGCCCCAAGCATCCAGCATCATGCATCGAACCTGGACTGGCAACTCGTTTCCTACATGATATTTTACATGTTTCATTGCCATTCTCCCACATCTTCCCACCCTCTCCCTCTCCCACAGAGTCCATAAGACTGTTCTATACATCAGTGTCTCTTTTGCTGTCTTGTACACCGGGTTATTGTTACCATCTTTCTAAATTCCATATATATGCGTTAGTATACTGTATTTATGTTTTTCCTTCTGGCTTACTTCACTCTGTATAATAGGCTCCAGTTTCATCCACCTCATTAAAACTGATTCAAATGTATTCTTTTTAATGGCTGAGTAATACTCCATTGTGTATATGTACCACAGCTTTCTTATCCATTCATCTGCTGATGGACATCTAGGTTGCTTCCACGTCTTGGCTATTATAAACAGTGCTGCGATGAACATTGGGGTACACGTGTCTCTTTCCCTTCTGGTTTCCTCAGTGTGTATGCCCAGCAGTGGGGTTGCTGGATCATAAGGCAGTTCTATTTCCAGTTTTTTAAGGAATCTCCACACTGTTCTCCATAGTGGCTGTACTAGTTTGCATTCCCACCAACAGTGTAACAGGGTTCCCTTTTCTCCACACCCTCTCCAGCATTTATTATTTGTAGACTTTTGGATCGCAGCCATTCTGACTGGTGTGAAATGGTACCTCATAGTGGTTTTGATTTGCATTTCTCTGATAATGAGTGATGTTGAGCATCTTTTCATGTGTTTGTTAGCCATCTGTATGTCTTTTTTGGAGAAATGTCTATTTAGTTCTTTGGCCCATTTTTTGATTGGGTCGTTTATTTTTCTGGAGTTGAGCTGTAGGAGTTGCTTGTATATTTTTGAGATTGGTTGTTTGTCGGTTGCTTCATTTGCTATTATTTTCTCCCATTCTGAAGGCTGTCTTTTCACCTTGCTAATAGTTTCCTTTGATGTGCAGAAGCTTTTAAGGTTAATTAGGTCCCATTTGTTTATTTTTGCTTTTATTTCCAATATTCTGGGAGGTGGGTCATAGAGGATCCTGCTGTGATGTATGTCGGAGAGTGTTTTGCCTATGTTCTCCTCTAGGAGTTTTATAGTTTCTGGTCTTACGTTTAGATCTTTAATCCATTTTGAGTTTATTTTTGTGTATGGTGTTAGAAAGTGGTCCAGTTTCATTCTTTTACAAGTGGTTGACCAGATTTCCCAGCACCACTTGTTAAAGAGATTGTCTTTAATCCATTGTATATTCTTGCCTCCTTTGTCGAAGATAAGGTGTCCATATGTGCGTGGATTTATCTCTGGGCTTTCTATTTTATTCCATTGATCAATATTTCTGTCTTTGTGCCAGTACCATACTGTCTTGATAACTGTGGCTTTGTAGTAGAGCCTGAAGTCAGGTAAGTTGATTCCTCCAGTTCCATTCTTCTTTCTCAAGATCGCTTTGGCTATTCGAGGTTTTTTGTATTTCCATACAAATTGTGAAATTATTTGTTCTAGCTCTGTGAAGATACTGTTGGTAGCTTGATAGGGATTGCGTTGAATCTATAAATTGCTTTGGGTAGTATACTCATTTTCACTATATTGATTCTTCCAATCCATGAACATGGTATATTTCTCCATCTATTAGTGTCCTCTTTGATTTCTTTCACCAGTGTTTTATAGTTTTCTATATATAGGTCTTTAGTTTCTTTAGGTAGATATATTCCTAAGTATTTTATTCTTTCCGTTGCAATGGTGAATGGAATTGTTTCCTTAATTTCTCTTTCTGTTTTCTCATTATTAGTGTATAGGAATGCAAGGGATTTCTGTGTGTTGATTTTATATCCTGCAACTTTACTGTAGTCATTGATTATTTCTAGTAATTTTCTGGTGGACTCTTTAGGGTTTTCTATGTAGAGGATCATGTCATCTGCAAATAGTGAGAGTTTTACTTCTTCTTTTCCAATTTGGATTCCTTTTATTTCTTTTTCTGCTCTGATTGCTGTGGCCAAAACTTCCAAAACTATGTTGAATAGTAATGGTGAAAGTGGGCACCCTTGTCTTGTTCCTGACTTTAGAGGAAATGCTTTCAATTTTTCACCATTGAGGATAATGTTTGCAGTGGGTTTGTCATATATAGCTTTTATTATGTTGAGGTATGTTCCTTCTATTCCTGCTTTCTGGAGAGTTTTTATCATAAATGGATGTTGAATTTTGTCAAAGGCTTTCTCTGCATCTATTGAGATAATCATATGGTTTTTATTTTTCAATTTGTTAATGTGGTGTATTACATTGATTGATTTGCGGATATTGAAGAATCCTTGCATTCCTGGGATAAAGCCCACTTGATCATGGTGTATGATCTTTTTAATGTGTTGTTGGATTCTGATTGCTGGAATTTTGTTAAGGATTTTTGCATCTATGTTCATCAGTGATATTGGCCTGTAGTTTTCTTTTTTTGTGGGATCTTTGTCAGGTTTTGGTATTAGGGTGATGGTGGCCTCATAGAATGAGTTTGGAAGTTTACCTTCCTCTGCAATTTTCTGGAAGAGTTTGAGCAGGATAGGTGTTAGCTCTTCTCTAAATTTTTGGTAGAATTCAGCTGTGAAGCCGTCTGGACCTGGGCTTTTGTTTGCTGGAAGATTTTTGATTACAGTTTCAATTTCCATGCTTGTGATGGGTCTGTTAAGATTTTCTATTTCTTCCTGGTCCAGTTTTGGAAAGTTGTACTTTTCTAAGAATTTGTCCATTTCTTCCACGTTGTCCATTTTATTGGCATATAATTGTTGATAGTAGTCTCTTATGATCCTTTGTATTTCTGTGTTGTCTGTTGTGATCTCTCCATTTTCGTTTCTAATTTTGTTGATTTGATTTTTCTCCCTTTGTTTCTTGATGAGTCTGGCTAATGGTTTGTCAATTTTATTTATCCTTTCAAAGAACCAGCTTTTGGTTTTGTTGATTTTTGCTATGGTCTCTTTTGTTTCTTTTGCATTTATTTCTGCTCTAATTTTTAAGATTTCTTTCCTTCTACTAACCCTGGGGTTCTTCATTTCTTCCTTTTCTAGTTGCTTTAGGTGTAGAGTTAGGTTATTTATTTGACTTTTTTCTTGTTTCTTGAGGTGTGCCTGTATTGCTATGAACTTTCCCCTTAGGACTGCTTTTACCGTGTCCCACAGGTTTTGGGTTGTTGTGTTTTCATTTTCATTCGTTTCTATGCAAATTTTGATTTCTTTTTTGATTTCTTCTCTGATTTGTTGGTTATTCAGCAGCGTGTTGTTCAGCCTCCATATGTTGGAATTTTTAATAGTTTTTCTCTTGTAATTGAGATCTAATCTTACTGCATTGTGGTCAGAAAAAATGCTTGGAATGATTTCTATTTTTTTGAATTTACCAAGGCTAGCTTTATGGCCCAGGATGTGATCTATCCTGGAGAAGGTTCCATGTGCGCTTGAGAAAAAGGTGAAATTCATTGTTTTGGGATGAAATGACCTATAGATATCAATTAGGTCTAACTGGTCTATTGTATCGTTTAAAGTTTGTGTTTCCTTGTTAATTTTCTGTTTAGTTGATCTATCCATAGGTGTAAGTGGGGTATTAAAGTCTCCCACTATTATTGTGTTATTATTAATTTCTCCTTTCATACTTGTTAGCATTTGTCTTACGTACTGTGGTGCTCCCGTGTTGGGTGCATATATGTTTATCTCATTTGGGTCACCTCTAACTCCCTCCTCCCTCTTCTCTTCTCCATGTAACCCTGTGAACCTCTCTGAGTGACCCTCACTGTAGAGAAACTTATCATCTTTAATGTAGATGTTTTATCAATGGTGCTGTATAGAAGGAGAAGTTTTGAAACTACTGTAAAAATAAGACCGATAATCGGAAGCAGGAGACTTAAGTCCAAACCCTGACTCCAGGGAACTCCTGACTCCAAGGAACATTCATTGACAGGAGCTCATCAAATGCCTCCATACCGACACTGAAACCAAGCACCACACAAGGGCCAATAAGTTCCAGGGCAAGACATACCAAGCAAATTCTCCAGCAACAAAGGAACACAGTCCTGAGCTTCAAGATACAGGCTGCCCAAAGTCACCCCAAAACTATAGACATCTCATAACTCATTACTGGACATTTCATTGCACTCCAGAGAGAAGAAATACAGCTCCACCCACCAGAACACCGACACAAGCTTCCCTAACCAGGAAACCTTGACAAGCCACCTGTACAAACCCACATATTATTTTTATTACTAGTGCATAAGGAATGAAATCGTGTAGGAATGAAATCGTGTCGGAATGAAAGAAGTGAAAAATAAATTTTGAATGTCATGCTTTTAAAGCACATGGGAGTGTGCATTATTTTACTATTGAATCAGATGGCAACATATTGTTTATTTTAGAATGACTATAGTGATGTGAAAAGAATACAATGTAAGTTGACATTACCCAGCTAAGTACTCATCATAGTATTCTCAACTCACTGAAATTAGTAGTCAGGAAAAGTTAGAAAATTTAAAATGAACTCTTATCACATCAGAACTTTTTTCACAAACATAAACAATTAAAATGAAAGTGCAATCAAAGTACATTTCCTTGGTTCTTATGATGAACTGACAGATGTTAATTCTTCTCAGTTGTTATTTGAATAGTTAAGGCAGAGTGTGAAATGATTATGAATTATTCCCCATGAATAGCATGTGTGAAACAATAGGTAAAAATTTTTCAAAAAGGTTGAGAAAGCACTAATTCGGTATAACCTGAAGTAGAATCTGCTAACGTGTTTTAATTGATGGTGGTAAAAACATGGAGCAGAAAAAGGCTTAGTTGGCAAATTTACAAAACTAATCCTTGTGTAAACATTGTAAAACAGATGGTTATATTTTAAGTTTTTGTTAGAAATAGAAGCTGAATATTCTGACTTACCCAAGCCCAAAGCCTTTCAATGACTTAGCAGTCAGAAATTTATATGTGGTTAAGCCATTTTGATGACAACTAATGCAGATGACGCCACCCTTATGGCAGAAAGTGAAGAGGAACTCAAAAGCCTCTTGATGAAAGTGAAAGAGGAGAGTGAAAAAGTTGGCTTAAAGCTCAACATTCAGAAAACGAAGATCATAGCATCTGGTCCCATCACTTCATGGCAAATTGATGGAGAAACAGTGGAAATAGTGAAAGACTTTATTTTCTTGGGCTCCAAAATCACTGCAGATGGTGACTGCAGCCATGAAATTCAAAGACGCTTACTCCTTGGAAGGAAAGTTATGACCAACCTAGATAGTATATTCAAAAGCAGATACATTACTTTGCCAACAAAGGTCCATCTAGTCAAGGCTATGGCTTTTCCTGTGGTCATGTATGGATGTGAGAGTTGGACTGTGAAGAAGGCTGAGTGCCGAAGAATTGATGCTTTTGAACTGTGGTGTTGGAGAAGACTCTTGAGAGTCCCTTGGACTGCAAGGAGATCCAACCAGTCCATCCCAAAGGAGATCAGTCCAGGGTGTTCATTGGAAGGACTGATGCTGAAGCTGAAACTCCAATACTTTGGCCACCTCATGCGAAGAGTTGACTCATTGGAAAAGACCCTGATGCTGGGAGGGATTGGGGGCAGGAGGAGAAGGGGATGAGAGAGGACGAAATTGCTGGATGGCATCACCGACTCGATGGACATGAGTTTGGGTAAACTCTGGGAGTTGGTGATGGACAGGGAGGCCTGGCGTGCTGTGATTCATGGGGTCGCAAAGAGTCCTACACAACTGAGCGACTGAACTGATTGTTTGAATTACAAGTAATGTCAGGCTGCTTTTTATACTTTCATTGCTGTCAAAAGTTAACAAGAAGTGAGATGTCTAAGACAGTTTAGCAATGGATATTTTTTCTGAACTCAAAACCATGGTTCTGATAATATTTTTTTGAACTTTGATGCCGTTGTGGAAGAAATTTCCATATTTCAGAACCCATTAATTGTACAAATGAGGAGTGCTTCCACCTGACCTTCAGTTGGAAGTGATTACAATGTAATGACATGTTAACATGCAAACATAAAAGAAATCTAGTAGACTTTATAATTGCCTATCAAGTAATGAATGTATTCAATTAAAATCATGCTCATGGATTGATATCAGTATTTGGCAGTATGGGTTTGAAAAGACATTTTCACATGAAATTTGTAAAATTACAGATTAGCATTGAGGAAATTTTGAGGAATCAATTTTGATCATCAGATCAGGTCAGATCAGTCGCTCAGTCATGTCCGACTCTTTGCAACCCCATGAATCGCAGCACACCAGGCCTCCCTGTCCATCACCAACTCCCGGAGTTCACTCAGACTCATGTCCATCGAGTCAGTGATGCCATCCAGCCATCTCATCCTCTGTCGTCCCCTTCTCCTCCTGCCCCCAATCCCTCCCAGCATCAGAGTCTTTTCCAATGAGTCAACTCTTCGCATGAGGTGGCCAAAGTACTGGAGTTTCAGCTTTAGCATCATTCTTTCCAAAGAAATTCCAGGGCTGATCTCCTTCAGAATGGACTGGTTGGATCTCCTTGCAGTCCAAGGGACTCTCAAGAGTCTTCTCCAACACCACAGTTCAAAAGCATCAATTCTTCGGCACTCAGCCTTCTTCACAGTCCAACTCTCACATCCATACATGACCACAGGAAAAACCGTAGCCTTGACTAGACGAACCTCTGTTGGCAAAGTAATGTATCTGCTTTTCAATATGCTATCTAGGTTGGTCATAACTTTCCTTCCAAAGAGTAAGCGCCTTTTAATTTCATGGCTGCAGTCACCATCTGCAGTGATTTTGGAGCCCAGAAAAATAAAGTCTGACACTGTTTCCACTGTTTCCCCATCTATTTCCATGAAGTGATGGGACTGGATGCCGTGATCTTCGTTTTCTGAATGTTGAGCTTTAAGCCAACTTTTTCACTCTCCACTTCACTTTCATCAAGAGGCTTTTGAGTTCCTCTTCACTTTTTGCCATAAGGGTGGTGTCATCTGCATATCTGAGGTTATTGATATTTCTCCCGGCAATCTTGATTCCAGCTTGTGTTTCTTCCAGTCCAGTGTTTCTCATGATGTACTCTGCATATAAGTTAAATAAACAGGGTGACAATATACAGCCTTGACGAACTCCTTTTCCTATTTGGAACCAGTCTGTTGTTCCATGTCCAGTTCTGACTGTTGCTTCCTGACCTGCATACAGATTTCTCAAGAGGTAGATCAGGTGGTCTGCTATTCCCATCTCTTTCAGAATTTTCCAGTTTATTGTGATCCATGCAGACAAAAGCTTTGGCATAGTCAATAAAGCAGAAATAGATGTTCTCCTGGAACTCTCTTGCTTTTTCCATGATCCAGTGGATGTTGGCAATTTGATCTCTGATTCCTCTGCCTTTTCTAAAACCAGCTTGAACATCAGGAAGTTCACGGTTCACGTATTGCTGAAGCCTGGCTTGGAGAATTTTGAGCATTACTAGCGTGTGAGATGAGTGCAATTGTGCAGTAGTTTGAGCATTCTTTGGCATTGCCTTTTGATCATAGGGAATACTAACTTTAGTTTTAATTGAAATATAGTTAATTTATAGTGTTGTGTTAGTTTCTGTTGTACAGCAAAGTGATTCAGTTATATATATATATTTACATCCTTTTCCTTTTTGGTTTGTTACAGGATATTAAATATAGTTCCCTGTGCTGTATAGTAGGACCTTGGTTATTTATTACATATTTAGTTGTCTGTATCTGCTAATCCCAAATTCCTGATTTATCCTTCCTACCCCTCCTTCCCCCTTTAGTAACCATAAATTTGTTTTCTATGTCTGTGAGTCTGTTTCTGTTTTGTGAAAAAGTTCATTTGCATCATATTTTAGATTCCATATGTAAGTGGTATCATATAATATTTGTCTTTGTGTATCTGACTTACTTTCCTTATGATAATCTCTGAGTCCATCCATGTTGCTGCAAATGGGCATTATTTCATTCTTTATACTGCTGAGTAATAATTCCTCTGTATGTACAACATCTTTTATTCATTCATCTGTCGATGGACACTTAGGTTGCTTTCCTGTCTTTGTTGTTGTTCAGTTGCTAAGTCGAGTCTGACTCTGCAACCCCATGGACTGCAGCATGCCACACTATCTCCCAGAGTTTGCTCAGACTCGTGTCCATTGAGTCGATGATGCCATCTAACCATCTCAGTCTCTATTGCCCTCTTCTCTTGTACTCAGTCTTTTCCAGCATCAGGGTCTTTTCCAGTCAGTAAGCTCTTCAAATCAGGTGGCCAGGGTATTGGAGCTTTAGCTTCAGCATCTGTCCTTCCCAGTGAATATTCAGGGTTGATTTCCTTTAGGATTGACTGGTTTCATCTCCCTTCAGTTCAAGGGACTCTCAAGAGTCTTCTTCAGCACCCCAGTTTGAAAGCATTAATTCTTTGGCACTCAGCTTTCTTTATGGTCCAACTCTCCCATTTGTACATGACTACTGGAAAAACCATAGCTTTGACTATACAGACCTTTGTCACCAATGTAATGTTTCTACCTTTTGTTATCCTGTCTAGATTTGTCATAGCTTTCCTTCCAAGGAGCAAGCCCTGTCAGGATTTACTTCTGGGAGCAGTCACAGCATGCTTTTTGGTAACTGTGTTGTATTCCCACATGGCTCAGCAGGTAAAGTGTCTGCCTGCAATGCAGGAGATGCAGGAAATGCAGGTTTTGGTCCCTGGGTTGGGAAGATCCTCTGGAGAAGGAAATGGCTACCCACTCCAGTATTCTTGCCTAGGAAATTGCATGGACAGAGGAGCCTGGCAGGCTATAGTCCGTCAGGGGGCAAGAGAGTCAGACACCATTTAAAGAATAAGAACAACAGCAACTGAGAAAAGAAGAAAGTTAGGAATGTGGTTTCAGTCTTTCCGACTTAGCAGAAGCTAAAGTAAACCATTTTATCCCATTGTTCAACTTTCATTTGCCTCTGCCTGCAAGAGAGGTTATATTTTATCTTCATTTTTTATATTATAATGTACAATAATTTCGGAGAAGGCAATGGCAACCCACTCCAGTACTCTTGCCTGGAAAATCCCATGGATGGAGGGGCCTGGTAGGCTGCAGTCCATGGGGTCGCTAGGAGTCGGATACGACTGAGCGACTTCACTTTCACTTTTCACTTTCATGCATTGGAGAAGGAAATGGCAACCCACTCCAGTGTTCTTGCCTGGAGAATCCCAGGGACAGGGGAGCCTGGTGGGCTGCTGTCTATGGGGTTGCACAGAGTCGGATACGACTGAAGCGACTTAGCAGCAGCAGCAGTACAATAATGTAGAATAATACAGATGGAGAACTATTAGTTTTTTGATAATAGTTTAGTAAGGTCACTGGTATTTTTGTATTATCTGTTTAGTGAGGCAATCACTTGAAGTAGGAATTATTCTTGCCTTGAAAATTCCATGGACAGTGGAGCCTGGTCTGGACTGCATGGGGTCACAAGGAGTTGAACACGACTGATCACACACAGTACAAAGCAATCATTCTTCTTTGCAGTCATTTGTACTAAAAGAAAATCTATCATGGGACACATAAAAATAATCTTAAAAATTGTATATTACCATGCCATGTGTATTAGATAAGTGAACTTTCTAGATAATTAGAAGTTTAATTGGATTCTAGAGTTTTGTAGTTTTGATGGTTCTTTGTCTCAAATGTATTTTACATTTTCTTAGACTCATACATGAATCCATTGATTGTGAATTAACTACTTAAAAATTGAGTTATTATGATGGTTAACTTTTTTGGTGTCTGCTGTGTGCTAGGCACTATTTAAGTGCCTATGTGTATTAAAATTATTTTTCATAACAACCCTCTGATGATAGGTAATTTTGTTACTTCCATCATAGAGTTGAGTTGACTGTGGTAGACAGGTTAAAGCACCCGCCCCAGATTACATACTGGAGAAGGCAATGGCACCCCACTCCAGTACTCATGCCTGGAAAATCCCATGGACGGAGGAGCCTAGTAGGCTGCAGTCCATGGGGTCGCTGAGAGTCGGATACGACTGAGTGACTTCACTTTCACTTTTCACTTTCCTGCATTGGAGAAGGAAATGGCAACCCACTCCAGTGTTCTTGCCTGGAGAATCCCAGAGACAGGGGAGCCTGGTGGGCTGCCGTCCATGGGATCGCACAGAGTCGGACACGACTTAAGCGATTTAGCAACAGCCCCAGATTACATAGATACTGTGTACCTCAGATCAGACTACTGATAATGAAATTCTAACCCATGAAGCCTGGTTCTAGAATTTGAAAGTCTTAATAATTTTGCTTTACTGCCTTTCACTGTTAGCATGGTTGTTTAATCCTACTAGTTATTATGGAATAAAGCTTAATCTAGGAGATATTTTGCAATTTGCTTTTACAAAAACATCAATAGACTGTGTGAGAAGCATATACAGTTGTATGACCTGTAGAGCAATACAGCATCATTCTCTGTCTGCACTTTTAAGTCAAAACCAAAGCAATTTTTACGGCCTTCCCCCCAATTGCCAAGAATAGTCATTGTGTGCTCTGGCATGAAAATTCTATTACTGTATCATCAACAGAGCCACAGTTACCTCCTTATCAAATTGTACTTTGATATTTTAAGTGTGAGAAAGAAAATCCTTTACCATTTGAAGAATTGGCCCATAGTGTTTGGGAGTGTTTTCTCTGAATATCAAAAGTAGAATATCATTTTAGTAGATACGATACTAGGCCATAAATATCCCTACAGTTTTCCTCAGTTTCAGACAATTAATATATATATATATGTGCACTGCTGCTTAGTCACTTCAGTCATGTCCGACTCTGTGTGAACCCCATAGATGGCCCCCCACCAGGCTCCGCCGTCCCTGGGATTCTCCAGGCAAGAACATTGGGGTGGGTTGCCATTTCCTTCTCCAATGCATGAAAGTGAAAAGGGAAAGTGAAGTCGCTCAGTTGTGTCTGGCTCTTCGCGACCCTGTGGACTGCAGCCTACCAGGCTCCTCGATCCGTAGGATTTCCAGGCAAGAGTACTGGAGTGGGGTGCCATCACTTTCTCTGATATATGTGCACAAGGAACATTAAAATGAATTTTAAGTGCTGTCTCATTCCTAGCACTCTATGTGGCAAGTAGCACCAATGTATTAGGCATATGCATAAATATTTTTATTGAGGCTTTGCTTATAATAGGAAAAAACCTGGAATCTCTTGATTCTGCATTCTCTTCCAATCACCAGTATTTTGCTAAATCCTGACTCTAATTTATTGGCATCCTCTTTATTCTCATTGTCATTACCTTAGCACAGGCCTTTAGTATATTTTGTAGAATGGCTAGAACTCAAAACTTTTAGCTATTTTTTTTTTTTGTCTACTTGAAATGTGCCTAAATTATACATAGCTGTTTCTAAATCACAGCCCTTATTCTTACTTTTAAACCTTTTGGTGGCTTCTCCTTGTATTCAAAATGTGTTCTAAACTTCTTAGTCTAATATTCAGGGCATCTTGTGATCTGGCCTCAACATGCCATTCCAACTCTGTTTCTCCTTGCTACCCTTGATATTCTCTTTCACACTTAGCTAGGTGGAAGTGTACATTGTTCTGCCACAACATGAGAGTTACTGTAACATGTATTAGAATATAACTTTTTTTTGAATAAGGGAAAAACATCAGTTTAACTTAGAATTCCTGTTGTTTCGTTGTCGGGTTTTTTCCCCCCTCTTGCTAACATGGTAATGTATTGAGTCGCCAAGTAACAGCCGAAAGCAAAGAGAGTGGACTACGACAAGTTGTAGAGGAATATAGTGTTCTACATAGTACTCATTCATCTCTCTCTCTTTTTCATCTTGGTTTGACCAAACACTGTTTTGGAAATGATTGCTCTTCTCCTGAATGTCTTTGAATTTTGCTCTTATTTCTATAACTTGGTGTCCTTTAATTGTACTATTTATATTCCCTTAAATTTTATATGTCCTTAAGTTACACTGTTTTTGTTAGAGTTGTTATTTTTCACATTTAATATCTAACTTCAAAATGGTGGCTCAGAACAACCATTTGTTTGCTCTCCTGTGATTTGCTATGGGTTTGGTCAAGCAGTTCTCCTGATCTCAGTACCTGTAGTACTGATGTGACTGCAGACATCTGACAGCTCTGTTGATGCTGGATGGTCTTTTAGTTACATGTCTGGTAGTTGACTGTTGCTGTCCACTTTGGTTTTCTTTGTAACTTCTTATTTTCCAGTAGGCTAGATAAGGTTTGTTTGTTTGTTTGTTTTTCACTGTGATGGTAGAAGCTTTTCAAGAGAGCAAAAGTTTCCAAGTCCAGCCATCATTTCCATTCCATTTTTCTAAATAGCTTTATTGAAGTACAGTTGATATACAATATCATACTTGAAATGTACATACTGCACATACTTGAAATGTACAATTAGATTAATTTTGAAACTGTAACCACAGTCAAGTTAGTGAACAGATGAGCAGCTGCAGAGGTTTCCTTCTACCCTTTTGTAATTCTTCCCTCCTGCCATGATGTACCTTCCTCTAAAACCAATTGATTTGCTTTCTGTCAGTAGATGAGTAGAGTTTTAAATAGATGGAATCATCCAATGTATGCTTTTTTTCTAATTTACTTTACTGACATAATTTGAGTACAGTTATTTTGAGATTCAAGCATGTTGTCATGAATCAGTAGTTCATGCTGAGTAGCATTCCATCTTATGGATATAACACAATTGGCTTATCCATTTATCTGTTGATGGGCATTTGAGTTGTTTACAGTTTTGGTCTATTTCAAGTAAAGCATTATGGACGTTCAAGTACAAATCTTGATGTGGATATATATCTCCTTTTTTCTTGGGTAAATAACTATGAATGGAACAGCTAGATCAAAAGGTAGGTACCTTATGTTTAACTTTTTAAGGAAATGCTAGACTTTTTACAGAGTAATTGTATCAGTGTACATCCTTGCCAGCAATGTACAGGAGTTTTCATTCCTCTTTGCCAGTTTATGGTATGCCTTTTTAAATTTAGTTATTCTGATGGGTGGTGGTATCTGATTATAGTTATAATTTACATTTCTATAATGACTAATGATGTTGAACATCTTTTCATTTGTTTATTTGCCATTTACCCATTTTATTTATTTATTATTTGCTTTCTTTTTGACTTTTTAGACTTCTTAGTATATTTTGGATAAAAGTCCTTTATTACACATATGCTTTACAAAGAATTTCTCCTAGTATGTTACTTGTCTTTTCATTCTGTTAACAGTGGTTTTCCAATGAAGTACTTAATTTTGATGAAGTCCAGTTCATTCTTCTTTTTTTTTTTTAATGTGTCATATCTTCTTCCTGTGCTTTCTTTTAGAAATCTTACTGATTTAGGTTTTATATTTAGGTCTGTGCTGTATGTTGAATTAACTTTTGTATATGGTGCAGGGTATGGTTCCAAGTTAATTGTTTGCCTGTTGATTCTCAGTTGTTCAACACAGTCTGTTGAAAAGGTTATCCTTTCTACACTGCATTTCTTTTGCATCTTTGTCATAAATCAGTTGTCTTTGTGTGTGGGGGGTTTTGGTCTGCATTCTCTTCAGTTCCATGAAGTGTTTGTCTGTCTTTATGTTAATACAGTATTACTTTGATTACTCTAGCTCTGTAATTATTTTTGAAATCATATAGTGTTACTTTTTCAACTTTCTTTTCAAAGTTGCTTTCACTGTTGTACGAGCTTTTGTTTCCATATGAATTATAGAATGACCTAGTTGGTTTCTATGAATATGACTGCTGGACTTTTGATTGGAATTGTGTTGGATCTGTGGATCCATTTGAGGAGAGTTGTCATCTTTGCAGTATTGAATCTTCTGACCTATAAACAAGTTATATCTCTTATTTAGATATTTTTAACTTCATCAGTGTTTTATTATTAGTGTACAAGTATTTCACATCTTTGGCCAGATTTATCTCAAAGTATTTTATATTTTTTTATTTTTTTGAAAACTTAATTTTCTAATTGTTCATATCTAATATATAGAAATGCAGTTGATTTTTCTGTTGATCTTGTATCTTACAACCATGCTAAACTCACTTATTCTACTACTTTTTTTGTAGATCTCATCATATTTTCTCAAAAGACTATGATATCAATCTGGATACTTTTTATTCCTTTTTCTTTATTGATTTTATTGGTAAGACTGTCCAGTACAATTTTGAATAGGAAAGTATTTATCTTTTGGTATTAAGAATCATAGGTATTTTTAAAATTCTCTTTATTACGTGGTAAAAGTTAACCCTCTCTTGTTAATTTGCTGATAGTTTTTAATTAGAAGTGTTATATTGGATTTTGTTTGATGCTTTTTTTGTATTTATTGAGACGATCATAAAATTTTCCTTTTTTAGTTTGTTAATATTGTAAATTACATTTATTGATTTTTGAATGTTAAACCAACCTTGTATTCCTGAATAAACATGATCTGTTATTCGGACAATACATTGTTAGATTTAATTTGCTAAAACTTTGTTTAGAAATTTTACATAGGTGTTAATAAAGGATATTGGTTTGTAGTTTCTTTTCCTCAAAATGTCTTTATCATTTTTTGGTGTGAAGGTAATGCTGGCCTCATAAAATGAGATCAAAATTTTCCATCCTTTTTGGTTTTTTAGATGACTTTGTGTTGAATCGATATTGTCTCTTTTCTAAATATTTGGTAGAATTCACCAATGATAGCATCTGGGCCTAGAGTTTTGTTTCGTGAAAAGGATTTAATTTCTTTAGTAGATACAAGCAAGTTTGACAGTTTATGTCTTTCATGGAATCTATCCATTTCATCCAAGTTGTAAATTTACTGTCATAAAGGTATTCACAGTACTCACTTGTTATTTTTAAATATGTGTAAACTATGTAGTGATGTCACCTCTCTCATTTCTGATAGTGGTTATCCTGTTTCTTTTTTTCCTGGACACTATGACTAGACGTATAGAAGATCTTAATGATCTTTTTTAAAAACAAAACAAAACCCAGATTTTAGTTTCATTGATTTTCTTTTCTGTTTCACTGATTTCCATGCTGATCTCTATTATTTTCTTTTTTTTAAAAACTTGTTTACTTTTGGTTTCATTTGCTCATCTGTTTCTAGTTTAAAGTAGAACCCAGGGTCGCTGATTTGGCCTTATTCTTTTTTTCTAATACAGGCATTTGAAGCTATAAAGTTTCCCTTAAGCACTGCTGTAATAATACCCCACTAATTCCTGTGTTTTTCTAAATTTCTGTCTTGATTTCTTCTTTTGTGAATTACTTAGAAGCATATATATATTTGAGAGTTCTCCAGAAAGCTTCTGTCATCAGTTTCTAGTTTAATTCTGTTGGGGTCAAGAAACATATATTATATACATTTTATTTTTAATATTCTTATTTTAAAAGTCAGTTATCTTTTAAAGAAGTTTAAGTGAAACAAATGAAATTTGTATTAAATTTAATGCAGCTTTTTTTTTTTCCCCTTTTACCCCTCTCCTTTGGGAACTCTGTCTATGTGTATGTTGGGCTGTAATTTACTGATACTTTATGAGTTTTAGTCTTTTTGCATGTGTTTCATTAAGGGTAATCTTTATTGCTATGCTTTTATGACCAGTAAACTTTTTAATGTCTAATCTGCCATTAATTCCTTTTAGTGTATTTTTATCTCAGATAGTTTAGTTTTTTTATCCCTAGAGTTTGGTTTGGGTTTTCTGTGTTCCCTAGCCTTTGAACATATTGAACACAGTTATAACTGTTCTCAGTGTCCTTTTTCGCTAATTCTAACATCAGATTGAATTCTGGATCATTTTTGATTGGTTGAGTTTTCTTCTTACTGTGTGTCTTGTGTTCTTCTGCCTGTCTACATATGTAGTAATCTTTCATTGGATGCCAGACATTATGGTTTTACTTTGTTGTTTGCTGGATTTTTTTGTGGTCCTATAAATCTTTAGCTTTATCCTGGGAAGTGCTTATGTTACTTGGAGGCAGTTTGGTGTGTTCATATTTTGTTTTGTGGGTTTGTATTGCAAGTGTTGGAATAATACTCAATCTAGAGCTAATTATTCCCTACTACTAAGACAACACCTTTCTAAGGTTTACCACAGCCATACCTGAAAACACTGTTATGAGCAACTAATCAAAGCTGTGTGCATTATGAGTTTTCTCAGTCTTGCTGATGGGACAGGGACTGTTTTCAGGACTGTTTGAACACCACGCACTGTTCGCTTTTCTAATCCTTTTGGTTTTCTTCTACATTGGTAGTGTCTTCACATGCATATGCTTATTGGTGCTCTTTGATTCTTTCTCCATAGAACTCTCTTGTCTCTGGTAGTACTCTGTCATACAAATTGTAAATGCCTGTTCTTCCTGAACTCTCAGCATCATCTTCTCAACACCGGGAGTCTCCTAGGCTTTGTCTCCATTTCCCTTATCAGTGCTGTGACCTGAGAACTCTCGAGAGTAAGCTGAAACAGTAGAACTCAGCTCAGTTTCCCATCTCTCAGGGATCACTGGCCTTCACTGCTGATATCAGTGTTTTGAAACCATTGTTTCATATATTTTGCTTGGTTCTGGGTTGTTTATTTCAGATGGGAGCATAAACTATCTTCAACTTAATTCATCTTGGTTAGAACCAGAAGTCTTCAAGTGCTCTGGTATAAAACAGTGTTATAGAACTAGGAATAATAATGTGACGACTATTTGTATCAAAAGATATTCATCACCTGTTTTTGAGAGAATGTGCTATTTACAACTTTTTGTTATTTTTCATTTAAATATATACATATGTATGTGCAAAGTCTGAAAGTATTCAAAATGTTAAATCATTTTTTTAGAGGAATGATTTAGAGTAATTTTATATACTTCACATGTATAATAAAGAAATATAGCTAAAAACAGAAAACACCATTTATGAATCAGTGTAAAGAATTTTAAAATGTTCTTCTGTCAGCCATATTTGAAACCTAATATGACCATGTGTTGGGATAAAAGATCTAAATCATCAAATCCATATCTCTTAAATTATTATAGAAATCCTTATGATTCCATGATTCAAGTCATTGGAGCCAGATGCATAAATCCATTCTGTCCCTTATGGTAAAAATGGTATATGCAAAGGAAGAAATGCCCTGTGACTTGAAATTCTAAAGTATCTGGTGAATTCATGTGCAGTAAAAGCATTTGGTTGGTAGAAGAAAGTATTGGTAAAGAAGCTGCCTACAGGTTAAGCATTAGTTATATGTAACTGTTGATTTGTCTAATTACGCAGTTGAAAGTGAAAGTAAAGTCGTGTCTGACTCTTTGCTACCCCGTGGAGTGTACCCTACCAGGCTCCTCTGTCCATGGGATTCTCCAGACAAGAGTACTGGAGTGGGTTGCCATTTCCTTCTCCAGGGGATCTTCCCAACCCAGTGATTGAACCTGAGTCTCCCACATTGGAGGCAGACGCTTTAACCTCAGCCACAGGATAATTGCTTTATAGTGTTGTACTTGTTCACAGTTAGATTTAAATTCTTCCTCTTTACAGAAAGTTACTATTTCTGGTATATATATCATTCATCAATCATAAAATAATTTTAAAACACATTTAATTTGAAGTGCCTAGTGAAACGTCCCAAATGCCCAAACACAGCAGAATAAAAACAGGCAGTTAATAACAATGATAACCATATCACCTACCACCACCAGAGAATTCAGTCTCTTCTTTTTAAAATGTGGAATTAAGTGAGGTAATTTGCGTGATTTTTTAAATGTCTATTACTAGATTTGCAATTTTAAAAAATGAAGCCTAATATTTATGCCTCTGACTGTTTATTGCCTTGTTGGTATCTTTTATGTTATTGTTTGTAGTTCTTTCTTCTAAGTGGCATTAAGTGAGACATGTGTTTTTTCTATCCTCCATTTAAGTAATGATTTCCTTCTTTCACTGCCTTAATACCCTTTATCCTTATGATCTTATGGCCCTAATGCATGGATATACAAAAGACATGAACATAAAGAATGTCATATAAATTGCCTGCAGGTCATTGGACCTCTGTATAGTCCAGTTCAGTAGCTCAGTCGTATGCAACTCTTTGTGACCCCATGGAATGCAGCACGCCAGGCCTCCCTGTCCATCACCAACTACTAGAGTTTACTCAAACTCATGAGTCAGTGATGCCATCCTACCATCTCATCCTCTGTTGTCCCCTTCACCTCCTGTCTTCAGTCTTTCCCAGCATCAGGGTCTTTTGAAGTGAGTCAGTTATTCGTATCAGGTGGCCAAAATATTGTAGTTTCAGCTTCAGCATCAGTCCTTCCAGTGAATATTCAGGACCAGTTTCCTTTAAGATGGACTGGTTGAATCTCTTTGCAGTCCAAAGGACTCTCAAGAGTCTTCTCCAACACCACAGTTCAAAGGCATCAGTTCTTTGGAGCTCAGCTTTCTTTATGGTCAACTCACATCCATTCATAACTACTGGAAAAACCATATCTTTGACTAGATGGACCTTTGTTGGCAAAGTAATGTCTCTGCTTTTTAATATATTGTCCAGGTTGATGATAACTTTTCTTCCAAGGAGCAAGCATCTTTTAATTTCATGGCTGCAGTCACCATTTGCAGTGATTTTGGAGCCCCCCAAAATAAAGTCTGTCACTGTTTCCATTGTTTCCTCATCTATTTTCCATGAAGTGATGGGACCAGATACCATGATCTTAGTGTTTTGAATGTTGAGCTTTAAGCCAACTTTTTCACTCTCCTCTTTCACTTTCATCAAGAGACTCAGTTCTTCTTCACTTTCTGCCATAAAAGTGGTGTCATCCGCTTCTGAATAACCAACAAATCACAGAAGAAATCCAAAAAGAAATCAAAATATCCGTAGAAACAAATGAAAATAAAAACACAATAACCAAAAACCTATGGGATTCAGTAAAAGCAGTGCTAAGGGGAGGGTTCATAGGAATACAAGCTTACCTCAAGAAACAAGGGAAAAATCAATAACCTTACTCTACATCTAAAGCTACTAGAAAAAGAAGAAATGAAGAACTCCAGGTTAGTAGAAGGAAAGAAGTCATAAAAATTAGGGCGGAAATAAATGAAAAAGAAACAAAGAAGACTATAGCAAAAATCAACAAAGCTAAACAGACAAGCCATTAGCCAGACTTATCAAGAAAAAAGGGGAGAAGAATCAAATCAACAAAATTAGAAATGAAAATGGAGAGATCACAACAGACAACACAGAAATACAAAGGATCATAAGAGACTACTAATCAGCAACTATATGCTGATAAAATGGACTTGGAAGAAATGGACAAATTCTTAGAAAACTATAACTTTCCAAAACTAAACCAGGAAGAAATAGAAAATCTTAACAGACCCATCACAAGCATGGAAATTGAAACTGAGATCAAAAATCTTCCAACAAACAAAAGCCCAGGACCAGACAGCGTCACAGCTGAATTCTACCAAAAATTTAGAGAAGAGCTAACACCTATCCTACTCAAACACTTCCAGAAAGTTGCAGAGGAAGGTAAACTTCCAAACTCATTCTGTGAGGCTGCCGTCACCCTAATAGCAAAACTAGACAAAGATGCCACAAAAAAAAACTACAGGCCAATATCACTGATGAACATAGATGCAAAAATCCTTAACAAAATCCTAGCAAACAGAATCCAACCACAGATTGAAGAAATCATACATCATGACCAAGTGGGCTTTATCCCAGGGATGCAAGGATTCTTCAGTAGTTGCAAATCAATGTGATACATCACATTAACAAATTGAAAGATAAAAACCATATGATTATCTCAATAGATACAGAGAAAGCCTTTGACAAAATGCAACATCCATTTATGATAAAAACCCTCCAGAAAGCAGGCATAGAAGGAACATACCTCAACATAATAAAAGCCATATATGACAAACCCACAGCAAACATTATCCTCAGTGGTGAAAAATTGAAAGCATTTCCCCTAAAGTCAGGAACAAGACAAGGGTGCCCACTCTCACCACTACTATTCAACATAATTTTGGAAGTTTTAGCCACAGTAATCAGAGAAGAAAAATAAATAAAAGGAACCCAGAATGGAAAAGAAGAAGTAAAACTCTCACTGTTTGCAGATGACATGATCCTCTACTTAGAAAACCCTAAAGATGCCACCAGAAAATTACTAGAGCTATCAATGAATACAGTAAAGTTGTAGGATATAAAATTAACACAGAGAAATCCCTTGCATTCCTATACACTAACAATGAGAAAACAGAAAGAGAAATTAAGAAAACAATTCCATTCACCATTGCAACAAAAAGAATAAAATACTTAGGAATAAATCTATGTAAAGAAACAAAAGACCTTTATATAGAAAACTATAAAACACTGATGAAAGAAATCAAAGATGACACAAATAGATGAGAAATATACCGTGTTCCTGGTTTGGAAGAATCAATATAGTGAAAATGAGTATAATACCCAAAGCAATCTGTAGATTCAATGCAAACCCATTCAAGCCATCAGTGGTATTTTTCAGGGACCTAGAACAAATAATTTCACAGTTTGTATGGAAATACCAAAACCTCGAATAGGCAAAGCAATCTTGAGAAAGAAGAATGGAACTGGAGGAATCAACCTGCCTGACTTCAGACTATACTACAAAGCTACAGTCATCAAGACAGTATGGTACTGGCACAAAGACAGAAATATAGATCAGTGGAACAAAATAGAAAGCCCAGAGATAAATCCACATATCTATGGAGACCTTATCTGTGACAAAGGAGGCAAGAATATACAATGGAGAAAAGACAATCTCTTTAACAAGTGGTGCTGGGAAAACTGGTCAGCCACTTGTAAAAGAATGAAACTAGAACACTTTCTAACACCATACACAGAAATGAACGCGAAATGGATTAAAGATCTAAATGTGAAACCAGAAACTACAAAACTCCTAGAGGAAAACATAGGCAAAACACTCTCTGACGTAAATCACAGCAGGATCCTCTATGACCCACCTCCCAGAGTAATGGAAATAAAAGCAAAAATAATCTAACTAATTAAACTTAAACTAAATTTAAGTTAAATTTAATTAAACTTAAAAGCTTTTTCACAACAAAGGAAACCATAAGCAGGGTGAAAAGACAGCTTTCAGAATGGGAGAAATTAATAGCAAATGAAGCAACTGACAAAGAATCTCAAAAATATGCAAGCAGCTCCTGCAGCTCAATTCCAGAAAAATAAATGACCCAATCAAAAAATGGGCCAAAGAACTCTACAGACATTCTCCAAAGAAGACATAAAGATGGCTAACAAACGCATGAAAAGATGCTCAACATCACTCATTATCAGAGAAATGCAAATCAAAACCACAATGAGGTACCATCTCACACCGGTCAGAATGGCTGCTATCAAAGTCTCCAAACAATAAATGCCGGAGAGGTGGGGAGAAAAGGGAACCCTCTCACTGTTTGTGGGAATGCAAATTAGTACAGCCATTATGGATAACAGTGAGGAGATTCCTTTAAAAACTGGAAATAGAACTGCTGTACGACCCAGCAATCCCACTGCTGGGCATACACACCAAGGACACCAGAATGGAAAGAAACATGTGTACCCCAATGTTCATCACAGCACTGTTTACAATAGCCAGAACATGGAAGCAACCTAGATGTCATCAGCAGATGAATGGATAAGAAAGCTGTGGTGCATATATACAATGGAATATTACTCAGCCATTAAAAAGAATACATTTGAATCATTCTAATGAGGTGGATGAAACTGGAGCCTATTATACAGAATGAAGTAAGTCAGAAAGAAAAACACCAGTACAGTATATTGATGCATATATATGGAGTTTAGAAAGATGGTAACGATGACCCTATATGCGAGACAGCAAAAGAGACACAGATGTAAAGAACAGATTTTTGGACTCTGTGGGAGGAGGCGAGGGTGGGATGATTTGAGAGAATAGCATTGAAACATGTATATTATCATATGTGAAATAGATTGCCAGTCCAGGTTCGATGCATGAGACAGGGTGCTCAGCGCTGGTGCACTGGAATGACCCAGAGGGATGGGGAGGAATGTGGGAGGGGGGTTCAGAATGGGGAACACATGTACACCGTGGCTGATTTCATGTCAATGTATGGCAAAAACCACTACAATATTATAAAGAAATTAGCCTCCAATTAAAATTTAAAAATTGATTTTAAAAAATTAGAAAAAGTTGTGTCATCTGTGTATCTGGGGTTATTGATATTTCTCCCAGCAGTCTTGATTCCAGCTTGTGCTTCATCCAGCCCAGCGTTTCTCATGATGTACTCTACATATAAGTTAAATAAGCAGGGTGACAATATACAGCCTTGACGTATTCCTTTCCCAATGTGGAACCAGTCTGTTGTTCCATGTCCAGTTCTAACTGTTGCTTCCTAGACCTCTGTAGTTAAAGCCATATAATCCAGTAATATGCCTTGGAGAAAGAAAAAAATATTTTAAGATTAGGAATGATAACAGGAAGATTAGGAATGATAACAGGAAAGAGAACTTTGAAGTTCTTTATTTTGTCTTTTCATTAACTTTTTGGAAAAGCTGGTCTTAGAGTGTGTACTTACGTTTATTATATATACTAGAAGAAGGTTTTGAAATTGTTGATTGAGCAATATACTTATTGAGTTATATACTTAAATTTGCAGTATTTGGGGATAGGAAGAGAAGGACCGTCCTAACTACGGTCTCACTACATAATAATAACAGTTTTGGTATAGATACACAAAGATGCTCTTTTTTAAGAACGATTGTTTACCACCAAAACTTTTGTTGTTCAAAGGCAGGCATGTTTATGAAATTATCACTGATGAATATCATTAATATCTGGAAATGTATAACATTTAATATACACGCAAAACCAATTTTACCTTGTAGAGGTAATTGATACAGAATACCAAAATAGTAAATCAAGCCATATTTGTAACTTCATCTAGTATACTGTCTATGTAAGGTTTCTAAATGCTGGGGCAAAGTGATGCTATAGTTTCCCTGGCATTATAGTCTTCTAAGCGGTTGTTAAAACTCTCAGTATATTATTAGCATTTGATATTCTGAAATGTTAAACTTTTGACTTTGAGTGACTGATATTCCAGACAAAGTATGTATGTTATTTTTCTAGCCCATGTAGTAGTAGAGTTTACACATTTTAAACAGTCAGTAAATCTATATAGGGGTCGTGATGTCTGTGAAACTTTCAGTATGGTTTTTATTTGCATCCATTTTCTTTTTGATCTCATAGTTTTCACATTAGAATAATATAAAATTGCACATGAGGAATTAGAATGACTATCTTATCTGGAGGATTTTAGCCTTTTTTATTTGGTATCCCAATATGTTGAACTAGAGTTTTGGAAAACATTATGAAATATTAAAGTTTTTAGCTTAAAAACAGATCACCTGGCTTTGCTGAAGAAATTTAGTGTTTCCTCTTGCATTCCTTTATATGAAAAACAGGAAACCTGTACTGGAAAGAAATTTGAAACCTTGAATAATTTTAAAAAATTTTTATTTTTTTATTTATTTCTATTTTTGGTAAAGCTGTCCTGCCACTAAAATGCCAGGAATTCACTATGAATATAAAGTAGTTTGAGTAAAACATTGCCAGTTGATTCTGTTATGTCTGAAAGTACTTGTTTAGAAAAAGCTATAGTTTTTTTTTAATATATTTATATAAATGTAAAATGGTTGGTTGAGCTTCACAAGTAGATATCTGCCATGATCACATGACACTTTGTTTTAGTACAATTTATAATTTTTTAATTGAAGTGTAGTTGATTTGCAATGCTGTGTTAATTGCTCTGCAGCATAGTGATTCAGTTATACATACATATACACACACATGGTCTTTTTAATATTCTTTTCCATTATAGTTTATCACAAGACATTGAATATTGAATGTAGATCCCTGTGCAATAGGATCTTGTTATTTGTCCATTCCTTATATAACAATTTGTATCTGCCTCATCCTAAACTCCCAGTCTGTCCATCCCCAACCCTGGAAACCATGTCTGTTTTCTGTGTCTGTTAGTCTGTTTCTGTCCTGTAAATAAGTTTCATTTGTGTCATATTTTAGGTTCCATATATAAGTGATACTGTATTTTTCTTTCTGACCTACTTAATACAGTTTGAAGCATTTTGTTAACTTAGAAAAATTAGTTGATGTTCAAACTTTTGAAATTGAAGGTTCTCTGTTTTTCTTCTTTCTCAAGAGTATATTTTGTAGTAAATCAGGCTAATTTATTGATTTTGAAATGTATAAAGTATGTTGAATTTCATCATACTATTACCATTTGGTGATGTCATTGCTTTAAAAACTCAGAAAAATTTTACCATATTATTCCAGAGTTCAGAACAGTCTGTATATTTTGCAAAAGAACCATCTATTACCTGAATAATAGTTATTTTAGAATACTAATGTCTACAGCAAATTATAAATTATTAATTTCAATTACCTATGGAATATTTTGAAACCTATGAATTTCTTTCATGAGTTACTTTATGAACAAGATAGATTATACTGAAACAAAGTGATTCATTTTCTTGCATAATTTAGCTGTAGGTCTTCAAAAGAGTATTCTTAAGAGTAAAATATTTTCAAAGAAAGAAATACTTTGAAATAAATACTTTAAATAAAATTAAAATTAAGGTTACAATCATAGCTTTACCCTTTAATTCATGGTAATTAAAATTTATCTTTCAGACGGCAAATGGCTACATCTTGTTTTTTCACATAACATCTACAAGAGGGGACAAGTACCTTTATGAACCAGTGTATCCCAAGTAAGTTCATTATCTTTTATTTTTTAAA
This sequence comes from Bos javanicus, assembly GCF_032452875.1. Classification (NCBI taxonomy): domain Eukaryota; kingdom Metazoa; phylum Chordata; class Mammalia; order Artiodactyla; family Bovidae; genus Bos; species Bos javanicus. Next base: position 39,615,483 of record NC_083875.1, on the reverse strand, counting down.
TATTTGTGTACTTTGTATTCACAAAATGTTGCAGTTTAGGGTTGTCTGAAGTGCTGGGCCAGCATTTCCAAAAACACTGTTTCAGAAATTACTAGGTCTTCAAACTGCTGTCACTTGAATAAAAAAATTCTATAGTGAGTCTGGAAATGTTGGATTAATATATTCCATAATGTTTTATGGGAAAACCCAAATGAACTTTTTGGCCAACCCAATACTATCTCCCTTATTGGACATTCAGAATTACTGTTAATATACTCTAGTTTTAGCATTCTTTAGTCTCTATTGGGGATGTATGAGCTAACAGATTATGAAGAGAAGAGGTAAAATGTCAGTAAGCTATAGGTACTTTATTCTGTATGTTTTAGTATATGCATAGACTAAGTACGTGCCCCGAAAGAATTGAGGGAACTTGAACTTTTGATCTTTAATCTATGTTGTTCAGTATGTTTTATATTGTTTTTGTTGTTGTTTGCCTTTTGAAATAAGAACATTTTATCAAAAGAACTTTTGAAATAAAATAACATAATTTTCATGTATGATACCTTTTTAAAAAAACAAGCCATTAAAACTGGATGAAAATATAAATGAATTATTTATCATATTTCTAGATGGTGGAAGACAGATATTATTGGTTATATAAGAAGTGAAAGAGAAAATAGATTTCATTATATGTAAGTTTAAATTTCTGAAAATTAACAGTGGTAAAACTGACAAACATTAAAAGTAGCACTGGGGGAAAGTTATGCAGTCGATAGGACCAAGGCTTACTATTTTTTATATGAAGGAGTCATATAAATTGCTAAAAAACACAAAGATTTCAAAAATAAATAGGTAAGAGCAATCTTATAAGAGGAGATGTAATCCATTTTAATTCTCAATTTAGACACAGTCCTGTAAATAAAAAGCAATAAACAGGGTCACCTTATAGGTGATGATGATGATGATGATTATTCTCTTCTAGATGGGCAGGGGAGGTAAATGACATCTCTGGAAACAGTGAAAGATACAGTTTACTTCATTTTACCAACATGATTTACATATATTTCCAGTGTTTTGAAATAGTATTTTGAGATTCATTTTTTGTTTTCCAGAGGTTTTTAAAAGTTTCTTACCTTGTAATACTAAGTAGTATCCCAACAATGCATGAATTTTGCTGTTTAACTGCATATGTTAAGCTAGAGAAGTAAAGAGCATTATTATTATTATTTTTTGACTTGGATGATCTTCATTGTATTGAAGATTTTTTAGTATGTGAGCCTCAATAAAGTATGTATTGCCTTAGAGCAGCATGAATAGTAATGAAAGGGGATACAGCCTTTGATATCAGATAGACTTGGAATTAAATGTCAGTTCTGCTGTTTTTCAGCTGTATGACTTCTATCAAGTTAATCCCTCTAAAACCTCAGTTTCCTCATCTGTAGAATGAAATAGCAGTTGTAATTATTTTAAGGATTAAATGAGATCATGCATATTAAATGTTTAGATAAGCACCTAATAGATGGAAAAAGTAATATGGACAACTGCTATTATTTGTATGCTTTTCCTGTGTTGGTTGCTCAGTCGTGTCTGACTCTTTGTGATCCCATAGACTGTAGCCTGGCAGGCTCCTCTGTCCATGGGATTTCGCAGGCAAGAATACTGTATGTTGTACATTTTTTGCTTTTGAGTTGATAGTATACTTTTTTTAGAGTCTAACTTCTAGTAACTGCTTTAGAAAATGAAATAAAATCTCTTATATAGGAACAGTTTTGCAGAGCAAATTAGTCAGTCTATTATATATTAGGCTGGCCAAAATATGTGACGTAAAGCCCAAACAAACTTTTTGGCCAATCCAATATTTGTGTGCTAGACTACTTTCTAGTTGGATTTTTTAGTCTAGTAAGTTTCTTAGTTTTTCTAGTAGAACCTGTTTATAAAATAGGAATAAAAATATTTTCTTCTTCAGTTCTTTGCAGGATTGTATGGCTTAGGTTTTTAAAATTTGATTTGAGGAGAGTTTAAAAAAAATACTTAGTTTTTATAGGATGTAAGATAAGCTCAGGGAGGTATTGCACAACATAGGGAATACAGCCAATATTTTGTAATAACTATAAATGGAAAGTAACCTTTAAAAATTGTATAAAATTTTTAAATGAAAAAATTTAGTTTTAATGAGTGTATTATTATCATCTGTGCCATTGTAAACACTTATGCAGTTCAAGACACTGTTTTAAGCACTTTTCAAACTCATTTAATCCCTGTCGCAACCTGATGAGGTAGTTATGGACAGTTACTTGCAGCAGAGAGGCCAAGTAACCCATCGAGAGTCACACACTAGTAAATGACACACTGAGGATCAGATCTAAATGTTGTAACTTCAGAATCTGTGTATTTAATCACCAGTACTACACTGCCTCAACCCTCTTTCCATCTAGTCTTCTGTTACTCTTGGATTTATTTGGTGAGTCAGGAATTTAATAAAAAAAGAAAAATGAATGAAAGATCTGGAGTGGTTTATAGTAGCCTTAAAGATTAGAGGCAGTATAGTTGAGGCCAGTAGTCAGTCATCTTCTCAATTAGAAATACTATTGTCTCTTGCTTCTCTTTTCTGAATCTTAGGAGTTTATCATATGAGTTTTTCTAGAGTATCTCAGCATCGTCAAATTATGTGACAGCATCTTAGCTCTCAGACTGCCTATCTTTTCTCATATACTCCATCTTTGTTGTTGTTTAGTCACTAAGTCATGTCTCACTCTTTTTTGACCCTGTGGACTACAACCTCCCAGATTCCTCTGTCCATGGGATTTCCCAGGCAAGAATACAGGAGTGGGTTGCTATCTCCTTCTCCAGGGAACTTCCTGACCCAGGGATCGAACTATGTCTCATGCATTGCAGGCAGATTCTTTACCACGGAACTACCAGGGGATCCATGCTCTATCTTAGAACAGGTTGTTGTTCAGTCTCTCAGTCATGTTTGATTCTCTGACCCTATGGACTGCAGCATGCCAGGCTTCCCAGAGTTTGCCAAAACTCATGTCCATTGAGTTGGTGATGCTATCCAGCCATCTCATCCTCTGTTGTCCCCTTCTCCTTCTGCCTTCAGTCTTTCCCGGCATCAGGGTCTTTTCTAATGAATCGGCTCTTCACATCAGGTAGCCAAAGAATTGGAGCTTCAGCTTCAGTCCTTCCAGTGAATATTCAGGATTCATTTCCTTTAGGATTCACTGGTTTGATCTCCATGCAGAGATCACGGATTTAGAGGGCATGGGCTTAGAAGGCATTGTGCTAAGTGAAATAAACCAGACAGAGAAAGAAAAAGACAGATACTGTATATCACTTCAATGTGGAATCTTAAAAATATAACAAACTAATGAACATAACAAAAAAGAAATAGACTCACAGATACAGAGAACAAACGACTGGTTACCTGTGAGGAGAGGGGCAGTATAGGCATGAGAGAGTAGCAGATAGAAACCATTGAGTGTAAGATAGACTACAAGGATATGTTGAACAGCACAGGAAATTTATCCAATATTTTGTGACAACTGTAAAGGGAGTGTTATCTTTAAAAAATTACATTAAATGCACAAATAGAGACATATAAACAGTAATAAGTGAAATTGTGAACCTAGTCTGCTTTTTCAGATTCCAGTCTCATTTTACTCTCCAATTAGCTTTATATTTCAGTAAATAAATACCTAGGAGTTGAATTGCTGGGGCATATCACATGTCTAGTGATTTAAGATTGGAGAATGGACATTGTATTACGTATTGAGTGTCTGATTTTTATTCTTTTGCTTTAAAGAATGTTGAGGTTTGTCTTGGAGAGCAGTTAAGTTGGAGATTTTCTTGATCCTTTTGGAGCTTATTTATGTATTTTTAGGGTGGATTCAACCTTTAGGCTATATTAGCACTTCTGAGCTCTATTCTAACGTCCTGGGTCTTTAAACAGGTCTCTTTGATCTGGTCAGAGCTAGGATTTCCCCAAGCCCTCTATGAGCTATATACAGTTTGAAACTCTGGAAGTTTTTCTTTGGCTGACCTTGTGGAGTTTCCCTATATACAGTCGTAGCTTAGTATTTAGCAACATTTAAGGGGAACCTATATTGGTTTCCAGAGCTCTTTTTCTGTATCTCCTGCCTCTCTTGTACTCTGTTCCACAAATAGCTGCTTCTGCTTCCCTAAACTTTAATCTTCTTCTGCTCAACTTAACAAGACTGCTGTATTATGCTTGTGTTCTCCTAACTTACATGGTAATCTCAAAAGTGACTTCTACCAGGAAGCTTTGTTTGCCTCCCTTCACTCAGGAGTACAGTCCTGTGCTGCCTGTTATGCAGTGTCTGAAAACTGTTTCTTATATTTTGTCCATTTTTTTTTTTTGTTTTCAGTTGTATCTGGAGGGCTAATTTGGCACCAGTTTTCTGTTACTCTAGTAATAAAGTGACTAACCATCTATGTCCCTGTCCGTCAACTTGAACAGTTTCTGGTCTTTTTTCATTGGGTATGTTTTAGCACATTTAAGATATCATCATTTTATTTCATCCCAAAATGTTTTCATTATTGACGTTCTGGCAAACAATTAGATTGACTCAGAATGATGCTATATGAGGTATGGAGTTTGAGGAAAGAAAACATTCTGAGCCTTACCAGAACTCTGGTTGGAGAATCAAAGCCTTTTAGTCCAGAATTCACTTAGGACTGCCAGAACTTGCTGGATCAAGTCTAACACATTCCAGACATTTTAAAACTTGATAATCTGAGTTGTAAGAGAATAGATCTTAAAGGTTCTCATCACAAGGGAAAAAAAATGTAATTATTTTAAAATATATATGTAAATATATATACATGTATATATGTATATGTATGTATATGTATATATACATTTTCATTTTCATTATCATCTTCAAACACTTATTGTGTGCTATGGTATCATTTGTAAGACATTAGCTGTCCTGATGATGAAAGGTATAAGATGCTAAGGAAGAAATGAGTATATATATTTACATATATATATTATATATATTATATATATATAATACATATATATTTTAAAATATATATGTAAATCATTTTGTTGTGCACCTTAAACTCATACAGGGTTCTATGTCAGTTACACCTCAGTAAACTGGGGAAAAAGAAAAGATGTAAAAATCTGAAGTTAGATTCATTTTCATTATCATCATCAAACACTTAAATTGTGTGCTATGGTATCATTTGTAAGACATTAGCTGTCCTGATGATGAAAGGTATAAGATGCTAAGGAAGAAATAAGTATTTAACAGCAGTATAAAAATGAGAAATGCCCAGTGAACATCCCTGAAAGTGGTAATATTAATAGCATTTCAGGCAAAGATGCTTGAATTGTCAGGGAAAGTTTTGTAGATAGGGACATTTGAGCTATACTTAGAAGGAAAGATAGGCCTTGGGTAAGTTACGTTGCTAGGAAAACACTGTACTTTTGAAATTCCTGTCCCATGTCCCTGTGTTACTGTGCCCTCCATACCCCTCCTTGCCCCTCTACCACAAGATTTATCAGGTCATCTGCCATGTTGTTTTCTTTCAAGTGAAGTAAAGTGAAGTCGCTTAGTCATGTCCAATTCTTTGTGATCCCATTGACTGTAGCCTACCATGCTTCTCTGTCCATGGGATTTTCCAGGCAAGAGTACTGGAGTGGGTTGTCATTTCCTTCTCCAGAAGATCTTCCCAACTGGTTGAACCTGGGTCTCCCGCATTGTTTACCACCTGAGCCACCTCGTTGTTTTCTTTAGCTGGCATTTAAAGTATTTGAGATTTCTTGCACAAGTAGACTTTGTTGAAATAAATGCCTGTTGAGTTTAATTGTGTGTGTGCACGTGTGTGTGTGCACGCGCATGTGCTCAGCTTGTCTGACTCTTTGCAACCCCATGGGTCTGTAGCCCGCCAGGCTTCTGTGTCCATGGAATTTCTCAAGCAAGAATACTGGAATGGGTTGCCATTTCTTTCTCTAGGGAATCTGCCAGACGCTTGTCTCTCATATTGGCAGGTGGAATTTTTACCACTGTGCCACCGGGGAAGCCCTTACTTAATTGTATAGTGAAACTTTGCTTTTAATTCATGAAAAATACATCAGTAAAACAAAACTCTAAAAATGGCTTAATTTCATTTTTCATTCTTATGATATTGGACTTAGTATTATTACTTCTAATAAATACATAGCAGTTTAGAGATCTGGAGAAGAGAATAGAATTTGAAATTGGAGACACCTGGGTTTCAATCTGTGTCCTACTTTTTGCAGGCATTGACTTGGAAAAGCTGCTTGTTCGGTTATTTTCTATGCTTTTATGCATCTGTAAGATAAGAATAGTGAGTTAGTAGGTCTTTAGTAAGTTGCAGTTGTTATTGTCTGGGTTGCCTTTTGAATTATTAAACATAATCTACTTCCACTGGACATTTGACAATGTGTGTGTTCGGAAAAGAAGAAAATTCAAGTTCACTGGGAGATGGTGATGACAGGGAGGCCTGGCGTGCTGCGATTCATGGGGTCGCGAAGAGTCGGACACGACTGAGTGACTGAACTGAACTGAAATATATGAATTCTCTTATAATCCATTTATTTCTCTGTGGTCAGTAGTAATGCCCCTTCTTTCATTTCTAATTTTAGTAAGTTGAATCTTTTTTCCTTAGGTTTTTCAGTTTTATTGATGTTTTCAGAGAACTACCTGTGCTTTATTTGATTTTCTCTATTATTTTCCAGTTCTCTGGGGTTTTTTTGTTGTTGTTGTTCATATCCATTCCAGTCTTCATTATATCCTTCCTTCTGCTAGTTTTGTTGTTGTTCAGTCGGTAAGTCACATCCAACTCTTTTAAGTTTGCTCCTTCTGTTGTTCCTTTTAGGAGATGTGAAGTTAGGTTATAGATTTGAGATTTTTCTTCTCTTTTAAGTGTAAGCATCTTGGCTGTATATTTTCCTCTGATGACTGCATTTACTGCCCTCTATGACGTTGTGTTTTCATTTTCATTAGTCTCAAAGGATTTTTAATTTTCCTTTTGGTCTTTAACCTGTTGGCGGTCTCTGAGACTTGTTTAATTTCTACATTTTTGGATATTTCATAATTTCCCTTCTGTTATTGCTATGTAGTTTCATTCCATGGTGATCAGATATTGATTTCAGTCTTTTTAAATGTATTGAGGCATTTTGGTGACCTAATGTGTTCTATTCATGTATGTTTGTGAAAGAATGTATATTCTGCTGTTACCTGGTAGTCTGGTATGTGTCTTAGCTCTGAGTGGTTTATAATGTTCAGATTCTCTATTTCCTTACTAATCTTCTGTCTAATTGTACTGTGCATTATTGAAAGTGGGGTATTGAAATGTCTATTTGTTACTTTTGAATTATTTCTCCCTTCCGTTGCTTCAGTATTTGCTTCATAAGTTTTCAGACTCTTGTTATTAAAAGTTTTATCTGTTTATAATAGTTATATCTTCTTGCTGGATTGACTCTTTCATCAATATGCAATGTCCTTTATCTCTTGTAACAATTTTTTGTTTGAAGTATTTTGTCAGATATTACTACAACCACCTAGCTTTGTCTTATTTGCTATTTGCATGAAATATTTTTTCATCCTTTCATATTCAACTTATTTCTTTTGCTCTAAAATGAGTTTCTTATAGAAAACTTAGAGGTGGGATCATATATTTTTTTATTTTTTATTTTATTTTTATTTTTTATTTATTTTTATATTCAGTCAATGTGTCTTTTAATTGGAGAGTTTAATCTGTTTACAAATAAGGTAATTGATGATAAAGGAATTCTGCTATTTTGCTATTTGTTTTCCATGTGTCATATCTTTTTTGATCCTCAGTTCCTCCATACTGTCTTCTTTTGTGTTTAATTTTGATTCCTCTTTCATTTCCTTCTCTCTGTATATTTTTAGTTTTTCTCAGTGGTTACCTTGGGAATTACTTAGCATCTTACATTTAAACAACCTAGATTGAATTAATAACAACTTGATTTCAATACTAAAGCTATATTCCTGTACAAATTCATCCCTCTCATTTTTTCTTATTGTCACACATTACATCATTATGCATCGTGAGCCCATAATGTAGATCTAGAATTATCTTTTCATTCATTGTTGTTGTTCGTTTCTCAGTTGTGTCCAGCTCTTTGCTACCCCATGGATGGCGGCATGCCAGGCTTCCCTGTCCTTCACTGTCTCCCTAAGTATGTTCAGTCTCAAGTCCATTGAGTCTGTGATACCATCTAACCATCTCATCCTCCACTGCCCCCTTCTCCTTTTGCCCTCTATCTTTCCTAGCATTTGGGTTTTTTCCAGTGAGGTGGCTCTTCACATCAGATGGGCAAAATATTGGAGCTTCAGTATCAGTTCTTCCAGTGAATAATCAGGATTGATTTCCTTTAGGATTGGGAAGGAAAATCCTAACCCTAAACCCTAACCCTGGTTTGGTCTCCTTGAAGTCCAAGGGACTCTCTCTCGTGCCACAGTTTGAAAGCAGCAGTTCTTCCTTTGATGCTCAGCTCAGCCTTCTCTATGGTCCAGCTCTCACATCCGTACATGACTACTGGAAAAGCCATAGCTTTGACTGTACGGACCTTTGTAGGCAAAGTGATATCTCTGCCTTTTAATATGCTGTCTAGTTTGGTCATAACTTTTCTCTCAAGGAGTAAGCGTCTTTTAATTTCATGGCTGTAGTCAGTGATGATTCTGGAGCCCAAGAAACTAAAGTCTGTCACTGTTTCCATTTTTTTCCCCATCTAGCTGCCATGAAGTGATGGGACCAGATGCCATGATCTTCATTTTTTGAATGTTGAGTTTTAAGCCAGTTTTTTCACTCTCCTCTTTCACTTTCATTAAGAGACTCTTTAGTTCCTCTTCGGTTTCTGCCATTAGGGTGGTGTCATCTGCATATCTGAAGTTACTGATATTTCTCCCAGTAATCTTGATTCCAGCTTGAGCTTCATCCAAGCAGGCATTTTGCATGATGTACTCTGCGTAGAAATTAAATAAGCAAGGTGACAGTATGCAGCTTTGACATACTCCTTTCCCAATTTTGAACCTCCGATTCTGACTGTTGCTTCTTGACCTGCATACAGGTTTCTCAGGAGACAGGCAAGGTGGTCTGGTATTTCCATCTCTTTGAGAATGTTCCACAGTTTGTTGTGATCCACACAGTCAAAGGCTTTAGCGTAGTCAATGAAGCAGAAGTAGATGTTTTTCTGGAATTCCCTTGCTTTTTTTATGACCCATCAGATATTGGCAATTTGATCTCTGGTTCCTCTGCCTTTTCTGAATCCAGCTTGAACATCTGGAGGTTCTCAGTTCACATACTGTTGAAGCCTGGCTTGTAGGATTTTGCGCATTACCTTGCTAGCGTGTGAAATGAGTGCAATTGTACAGTAGTTTGAACTTTCTTTGGCATTGCCCTTTTTTGGAATTGGGATGAAAACTGACCTTTTCCAGTTCTATGGCCACTGCTGAGTTTTCCAAATTTGTTGGCATATTGAGTGCAGCACTTTAGCAGCAGCATCTTTTAGGATTTGAGATAGCTCAGCTGGAATTCCATCACACCCAGTAGCTTTGTTTGTAGTAATGCTTCCTAAGGTCCACTTGACTTCACACTCCAGGATGTCTGGCTGTAGGTGAGTGATCACACCATCATGGTTATCTGGATCATTAGGACCTTTTTTTGTACAGTTCTTCTGTGTATTCTTGCTGCCTGTTCTTAATATCTTCTATTTCTGTTAGGTGTATACCATTCTATTCTTTATTGTGCCCATCTTTGCATGAAATGTTCTCTTGGTATCTCTGATTTTCTTGAAGAGATCCTAGTCTTTCCTATTCTATTGTTGTCCTCTGTTTCTATGCATTGTTCATTTAAGAAGACTTTCTTATCTCTCTTTGCTATTCTTTGGAATTCTGCATTCAGATGGGTATGTCTTTTTTGTCTCATTTGCCTTTCATTTCTCCTCTTTTCTCAGTTATTTGTAAGCCCTCCTCAGACAACCATTTGCCTTGTTGCATTTCTTTTTCCTGGGGATGGTCTTGATCACTGACTGCCTCCTGTACAGTGTTACGAATCTCTATCCATAGTTCTTCAGGCACTCCATCTATCAGATCTAATGCCTTGAATCTATTTGCCACTTCTACTGTATAATCAATCATAAGGGATTTGGTTTAGGTTATACCTGAATGGCCTAGTGGTTTTCCCTACTTTCTTCAATTTAAGTCTGAATTTGTCAATAAGGTGTTCATGAATGAGCATGCAGGCTTAGTTCCTCTGCAGCATGTGGGATCTTAGTTCCCCAACCAGCAGTTGAGCTCACATCCCCTGCACTGCACAATGGATTCTTTACCGCTGGACCACTAGGGAAGTCCTGAGGATCCCTTGCATATGACAAGTCACTTCCCTTGTTGCTTTCAAGATTCTGTCTTTCAGTAGTTTACAGATTATGTATCTTGGTGTGAATCTTTTTAAATTTATCCTTCTTGGGAGTTTGCTATGTTCCTTGGATAGTAGATTTCATGTCTTCATCATATCTGGAACATTTTTATCCATTATTTCCTCAGTTATTCTTCCTGTGTCCTTTCTCTTGCCTTTCCTTTGGTACTCCCATTATATGTGTGATGGTATGCATGGTGGCGCCCCATGGTCTCTTAAGCTACATTCATTTTTCTTCATTCTTTCTTTCTGCTCTTCAGACTGCATACTGAATAAAATCACCTATGAATGATAATCACAAGCTACTGTTGGGTTTTACTGGACCACAGTCTAATAACTCTTATAGTTATTTGACATAGTATATAGATGACCCTTGAACAACATGGGTTTGAACTGTACAGGTTCACTTATGAGTGGATTGTTTTCAATAAAGATATAGTACAACATGACACATGGTTAGTGGAATCTGTGAATGCAGAACCACAGATAAAGAGGACTAACTGTGGGACTTAAGTATCAGTAGATTTTGATATGCATGGTGGGTCCTGAAATCAGTCCTCTCCAGACACCAAGGGACAGCTGTATTATATGTCATAAGCTAAGCTTATGACAGCTAAGTCCCTGAGATAGAGGATTAAAGCAGAGCATCATGTGCTAAGTGTTGGCTCTTAAATACTCTGCCCAGAAGTAACACAAATCACTTCCCCTTGTGTTTTGTAGGCCAAAACAAGTCACATGGCCGTACCTCATTTTAAGTGGTCAGTCAGTCAGTTCAGTCGCTCAGTTGTGTCTGACTCTTTGCGACCCCATGAATCACAGCACACCAGGCCTCCCTGTCCATCACCATCTCCCGGAGTTCACCCAGACTCACGTTCATCGAGTCGGTGAGGCCATCCGGCCATCTCATCCTCTGTCGTCCCCTTCTCCTCCTGCCCCCAATCCCTCCCAGCATCAGAGTCTTTTCCAATGAGTCAACTCTTTGCATGAGGTGGCCAAAGTACTGGAGTTTCAGCTTTAGCATCATTCCCTCCAAAGAAATCCCAGGGCTGATCTCCTTCAGAATGGACTGGTTGGATCTCCTTGCAGTCTAAGGGACTCTCAAGAGTCTTCTCCAACACCACAGTTCAAAAGCATTAATTCTTCGGCGCTCAGCCTTCTTCACAGTCCAACTCTCACATCCATACATGACCACAGGAAAAACCATAGCCTTGACTAGACGGAACTTTGTTGGCAAAGTAATGTCTCTGCTTTTGAATATGCTATCTAGATTGGTCATAATTTTCCTTCTTCCTTCCTTCCTTACTCCTTCCAAGGAGTAAGCATCTTTTAATTTCATGGCTGCAGTCACCATCTGTAGTGATTTTGGAGCCCAGAAAAATAAAGTCTGACACTGTTTCCACTGTTTCCCCATCTATTTGCCATGAAGTGATGGGCCCGGATGCCATGATCTTCGTTTTCTGAATGTTGAGCTTTAAGCCAACTTTTTCACTCTCCTCTTTCACTTTCATCAAGAGGCTTTTGAGTTCCTCTTCACTTTTTGCCATAAGGGTGGTGTCATCTGCATATCTGAGGTTATTGATATTTCTCCCGGCAATCTTGATTCCAGCTCATATTTCTTCCAGTCCAGCGTTTCTCATGATGTACTCTGCATATAAATTAAATAAGCAGGGTGACAATATGCAGCCTTGACGTACTCCTTTTCCTATTTGGAACCAGTCTGTTGTTCCATGTCTAGTTCTAACTGTTGCTTCCTGACCTGCATACAAATTTCTCAAGAGGTAGATCAGGTGGTCTGGTATTCCCATCTCTTTCAGAATTTCCCACAATTTATTGTGATCCACACAGTCAAAGGCTTTGGCATAGTCAATAAAGCAGAAATAGATGTTTTTCTGGAACTCTCTTGCTTTTTCCATGATCCAGCGGATGTTGGCAGTTTGATCTTTGGTTCCTCTGCCTTTTCTAAAAGCAGCTTGAACATCAGTAAGTTCACAGTTCACATATTGCTAAAGCCTGGCTTGGAGAATTTTGAGCATTACTTTACTAGCGTGTGAGATGAGTACAATTGTGTTGTAGTTTGAGCATTCTTTGGCATTGCCTTTCCTTGGGATTGGAATGAAAACTGACCTTTTCCAGTCCTGTGGCCACTGCTGAGTTTTCCAAATTTGCTGGCATATTGAGTGCAGCACTTTAACAGCATCATCTTAAGTGGTCAGGAAAGCACAATTTTATGTGCCCAAGAATGAGAAATACATTATTTTTCAGTAGCTTAAATGACAACCAGGTATGCATACAGTGTGGTTGTGTCTGTCTCTAAGAAGCCTCTGTTACTGAGTGAGAGTTATAATTCTCAGTATGCTTTTATTATCTCCTTTCAGAAAAGGTTATGATAAAGTTGTCTGCCAGCAGATGACTTTGCGTACTCTTGCTAATAGTCTCCTAAGTAATCTACAGACTGTTCCTCCCCACTCTATCCCTAATCCCTTCTTTGGCATTCATTGTAATATTTCTTTGTGTACACAAAGGTTATTATTAACCTCTTTAATTCTACTAGTTTTCAGTTTCTTACCACCTGGAATTGAAACCACTGGCTCACATGTCAACTCTTGCGCTTACTAGTTGTGTGACTGTAAACAGAATTCTTAATAATAAACTGAAGCTTCAGTTTCTTTTCTGGAAAAATAGAGATGATAATGCCTGATTCAGAGGATGGTAGTCAGTCGATTGAGATAATGTCTGCAGAATTTATTGTGTACTCATATTTAGTGAATGCTCAATTTACTGCTTTTTTTTTCCTTCTGGCATTCAGTGCTCTTCATAGTTAGACTTTAATTTACCCTTCCCGCCTCATCTTCCATGGATGAGTGAAAGTTGCTCAGTCATGTCTGATCATTTATGCCCTCCAGACTCCTCTGTCCATGGAATTCTCCAGGCAAGAATACTGGAGTGGGTAGCCATTCCCTTCTCCAGGGGATCATCCCAACCCAGGGATTGAACCCAGGTCTCCCACATTGCAGGCAGATTCTTTACCATCTGAGCCACCAGAGAAACCTGCCCTTTCAAAAATCTGATGCAGTACTCAAATTATTGTTGAATTATAAGTAAGAGTATTTTTGATCAGAAAGTTAATTTTTTTTGTTATTGTGATTTTAACAGTTGACTGCATTTTAGTACGTTTAGAGGAAGCAATGGAAACTATACTGTGAAATATATTTCTTAGTTTTGCAGTGAAAGTCACTGAGAAGTCAGAATTTACTTGAATTTGCTATAAAATGGTTAATACTTTAGCTTTACTAAATGATAGTATTTATATAAAGGAAAATAGTTTGCAGTTTAAAGATGGGTGATGAGGTTTCCACTTTTTTTGGTTGCGCTGGATCTTTGTTGCTATGTGCTGGCTTTCTCTAGTCGTGGCAAGCAGTGGCTCCTCTCTGCTGTGGTGCACAGGCTCTAGGCGCCCAGGCTTCAGTAGTTGTAGCACATGAACTCAGTAGTTGTGGTGCTCCTGCTCAGTTGCTCCTCAGTATGTTGAATCGTCCCTGACCAGGGATCAAACCTGTGTACCCTGCATTGGCAGGCGGATTCCCATCCATTGGACCACCAGGGAAGACCTCTGCTTTTTTCTTGAAAATCAGCAATTAGAACGAAAAGTTGAAATTCTGTTTTCACCTTTAATGACAGCTGGAAATATCTAACCAATAACCAAAAATTTGGATAAGAATAAATGACTCAAGAAGAATATCAAACCTGAGAGCCTGTGGTTGCATATTTGATATTGATGAACAACAACTTGTTTGATCAGAACTCTAGAATGGCTCAGGTACTAATATCACAGAATATAGAGGGCCATAAATGGGGATTGTTTGAAAAATCTGAACAGGGAATGGAATTTCTATGTTCTTACCTCACAGGAGGCAGGAAATACACTGTCTGTTTAAACCAGAGGGATTCCAGGCATAGAATAGGGCAAGGATGAGATGCTAAACTAAAGATGGTGATTAAGTGAAAGTTGTGCTGAATGATAGCATGTCAAGCTTTCTTCCCTTGCTCTGCTCCAGACATCTGGCTTCTGTACTTAAATATCCCAGATAGGATTGAGGGATTCTTCCTGGAGAAATTAAATCACTCCAGATGAATGACCCAACAGGCTATCATATTGGAAGACTTCTGGCCAGTATACTGAGGGCCACCAGTTGACAACCCAACTTAACACAGAGCTTATAATTTGTTTTTTCTTACTAACCTGTTAAACATGAAGAAATATTGTTAGCTAAGGACTGTTAGCCATCTTAAGAGAGTTTCCAATGTAAAATAGACACACACACAGAAAAAAGGAAACTCACAGGAAATAGATGAGACTTCCCTGGTGGTCCAGAGGTTGAGAATCTGCTTTCCAGTGCAGGGAATGCGGATTCGATCCCTGGCTCGAGAAGATCCCACGAGCCATGAGGCAGCTAAGTCCGTGTGCTGCGACTAGAGAGCCGGCTCACTGCAGCTGCTGAGCCTGCACCCTCTAGAACCCTTGTGCCACAGCTAGAGAAAGCCTGCACATTGCAGTGAAGACCCAGTGCAGCCAAATAAATAAATCAACCTTTTTTAAAAATGCAAATGATGGAAAGGAAATAGTGCAAGGAAAAAAAACACTTTGGGGAGATAATAATAAACAACCTTAAACAGATACTGCCTAATTTTAAAAAATTGATTCTATAAGAAAAAAGGGGAAATCGGTGAGAAAGTTCCTGGAATTGAGAAGTATGATAGCAGAAATTTAAAATTCAGTAAAAGCATTGGAAGAAACATTTGTGGGACCCTCCTAGGATGTAGAACAGTAGCAGAAGAAATGCCTTTTCAGACAACTTTATCATAGTCTTTTTTGGAGGGACAAGCATTCATTCAAGTGTCATAATAAAATAGAGACATTTCAGACTTGAGAGTTCTAAGTTTACTTCTCATGCACCTTTCCAGGAAGCCCCAAGAATATGTGAACCAAGGAAGATACGGGATCTATAAAATAAAGGATTCAACATAGGAAGGAAGCAAAGAAATCATAAGGATGATGACAAAGTAAATATCATATTCAATAGCTATGCACTAGACTTAGGCAGTAGGCCATTGGGCATAAAGAAGGGTGACTCCAGAAGCAGGGGCAGGGGGAATGGAAATGATAAGTTCTATAACAGGTTTGCCCAAATAGAAGATTTTATTGAGAGTTGTTTTGTCAGAGCTGTTAAGGAATATGAGACAATTAGGTATAAGTTCAAAGGAAATCAAGCAAATGGAGGCATGTGGTAAAGTTAACTTCAAGAAAATTATCAAGTTATATAAGGAAAGAAATGTAATTACTGAACACTACTTGACCCAGAAGTGAAACATATTTATATAATCATCATAATGAAAACATTTGGTGTAATTATGTTGGGAGGATGGGGAGAAAATGGTAACTGAGAATAGAAAGTTAATAATGTCTAAAATTAATGATGCTAAAGCAGTGTAAACACATGGTTTAAAAATATGCAAGTAGATAAAAAAAGATAACAGCTCAAAGAATTCAAGCTGGCTGCTTTGTCACTGAAAAAAGACTACTTCTGTAGTTTTCTTGGTTGTAAGCCTTCTAGCATTGTTTGACTTTTTATCAGTATATGTATGTATTACTTTGAAAAATAACTTTAAAACTAGATGTACATGGAGAATGTCTCAGGAAATTCATCACAGTGTTTTGTGTGATTGGTCAGATGTGACTCCTATAAATTATTGATAATAACTCATAGTGGCCTTCTAAGGGCTATCATATCACTCAGACATACTAATTGAATATGAACATGTTTGGTTAAACATTAGCCCGTTTAGCCATTCAGACATGTAGAAAGAATCAGATATTCTAGCACATGGCAGTAGCTGGATGATGATAAAGCCCCATCAGGCTTCAGTATGGGAAATAACCTAAAACTAAAAAAGTATCTGAATAATTTTCTTACTCAAAGCTAGGACTCTTAAAAGCTGTTTAACTTGTTAGACTCTTTGCACATAATTTTAGTAATATTGACAAATTGGTTTATAGGATTATAGCTAACAAGATGGGAAGATGATGGAGGCAGACTAATTGTTGCCTTGAGTTAATCATAACTGATAGTAAGAGAATAGACAGATAGCTGTTAAATCCTAGCACAGGCATTGAGAAAGAATGTCCAAATGCCATATGGTTATAAAGATCCTAAAACATCTTTATAGTCCTTTTGAGGGTGTGTGTGTGACAGCTCAATTATGTTGGCATTGACCTAGCTGCTCTAGTGCAGCCATTTAGTGCCAAGGAGTTTTCAAATTTAGCCATTCTGCCATTTATTACCACTTACTTAAAACATCTCCTAATTGTATCCGTGAATCTGACCTTCTGTCTGATATACACCTAAAGGATAGAAAGCAAGAGTGAGGTGTGGACTAAGGTAAGATGAGGTGACGATTTGGATCACTTCGGATATGCACTATACGATAGAATGGTATATAAGTTCCATAGTTGTCCAACTCAGAAAAAGGCAATCAGTCATTTTAAATAAGCTATCTCTTGGTTCCTTTGAGAATTCACTTTTATCTTGACTGTCGTGTGTGTGTGTGTGTGTGTGTATGTGTGTGTTTTAGATTCTTTGCTTTTCTCCCTGTACTACCAACCCTCCCCCGCCCCCAACACAGGTTACATTCGTCAAACACATTAATTTCTAATTGATATTGTCTGCTAAAATGGAATTTAAATATGTTTTTTACTTGAGAACCTAAAGAATGAACACTTAATTTGTACATATGATTGAATTAAATATCTTTCTCTTTAATCCTGTGTATTCTTTTTTTTAGAGGAAGCCCGCAAATGAAAGGGACACCCCATTTTAAGGAAGAACAGTGTGCTCCAGCATTAAATTTAGAGATGAAGAAAATACTGGATTTGCAAGCACCCATCATGAGGTACAGTACTTTGGTTAAACTTAGCATTTCGTGATGACAATATACAGTGTGGGGTTTGTTAATTACATGAGCAATAAGAAAGTTGATTTTACTTCTTGTCATCGAGGATCATTTCTTTTTAGTCCTAGAAATTCTTGATTAGTCTTATAAAAAATGTAAAACCTTACAAAATAGTACATTATTATATTTAAATTATAGTAATAAAGCCCACAGTTTGGATACATCAATTATAATTCTATTTAGAAATTTTTATTTTTTTATAAGATCTAGAATTGTTCAAATGATATAGTTCAGTTCAGTTGCTGAGTCGTGTCTGATTCTTTGTGATCCCATGGACTGCAGCACGCCAGGCTTCCCTGTCCTATCAACTCCTGGAGCTTGCTCAAACTCACATCCATGGAGTCAATGATGCCATCCAGCCATCTCATCCTCTGTCGTCCCCTTCTCCTCCTGCCTTCAATCTTTGCCAGCATCAGGGTCTTTTCCAAGGACCATGGTTAGAAAAGGGTTGAACCAGGGTTTTTTCTGGTTCTTCACATCAGATAGCCAAGGTATTGGAGCTTCAGCTTCAGCATCAGTCCTTCCAATGAGTATTCAGGACTGATTTCATTTAGGATTGACTGGTTTGATCTCCTTGCAGTCCAAGGGGTTCTCAAGAGTCTTCTCCAACACCACAGTTCAAAAGCATCAATTCTTCAGCACTCAGCTTTCCTTATAGTACAACTCTCACATCATACATGACTACTGGAAAAACTATAGCCTTGATTAGATGGACCTTTGTTGGCAAAGTAGTGTCTCTGCTTGTTAATATGCTGACTAAGTTTGTCATAGCTTTTATTCAGGGAGCAAGTGTCTTTTAATTTCATGGCTATAGTTACCATCTGCAGTGAATTTGGAGCCCCCCAACATTAAGTCTGTCACTGTTTCCATTGTTTCCCCATCTATTTGCCATGAAGTGGTGCCATGATCTTAGTTTGCTGAATGTTGAGTTTTAAGCCAACTTTTTCACTCTTTCAGTTTCATCAACAGGCTCTTTAGCTCTTCTTCGCTTTTTGCCATAAGGGTGGTGTCATCTGTGTATCTGAGGTTATTGATACTTCTCCAGCAATCTTGATTCCAGCTTGTGCTTCACCCAGCCTGGCATTTCACATGATGTACTCTGCATATAAGTTAAATAAGCAGAGTGACAATATACAGCCTTGATGTACTCCTTTCCCAATTTGGAACCAGTCTGTTGTTCCATGTCCAGTTCTAACTGTTGCTTCTTGACCTGCATACAGATTTCTCAGGGTGCAGGTAAGGTGGTCTGGTATTCCCATCTCTTTAAGAATTTTCCACAGTTTGCTGTGATCAACACAGGCAAAGGCTTTAGCATAGTCAATAAAGCAGAAGTAGATGTTTTTCTGGAACTCTCTCGCTTTCTCAGTGATCCAACGGATGTTGACAATTTGATCTCTGGTTCCTCTGCCTTTTCTGAATCCAGCTTGAACATCTGGAAGTTCACCGTTCACGTACTGTTGAAGCCTGGCTTGGAGAATTTTGAGTGTTACTTTGCTAGCGTGTGAGATCAGTGCACTTGTGCAGTAGTTTGAGCATTCTTTGGCATTGCCTTTCTTTGGGATTGGAATGAAAACTGACCTTTTCCAGTCCTGTGGCCACTGCTGAGTTTTCCAAATTTGCTGGCATATTGAGTACAGGACTTTCACAGCATCATCTTTTAGCACTTGAAATAGCTCAACTGGAATTCTATCACCTCCACTAGCTTTGTTCGTAGTGATGCTTTCTAAGGCCCACTTGACTTCACATTCCAGGATGTCTGGCTCTAGGTGAGTGACCACACCATCATGATTATCTGGCTCATGAAGATCTTCTTTGTATAGGTCTTGTGTGTATTCTAGCCACCTCTTCTTGATATCTTCTGCTACTGTTAGTTCCATACCATTTCTGTCCTTTATTGAGCCCATCGTTGCATGAAATGTTCCCTTGATATCTCTAATTTTCTTGAAGAGATCTCTAGCCTTTCCCATTCTATTGTTTTCCTCTGTTTCTTTGCATTGATCACTAAGGAAGGCTTTCTTATCTCTCCTTGCTGTTCTTTGGAACTCTGCATTCAAATGGGTGGAATTTGAATTCAGATCTTTTCATTTCTCCTTTGCCTTTCACTTCTGTTCTTTTTTCAGCTATTTGTACGGCATCCTCAGACAACCATTTTGCCTTTTTGCATTTCTTTTTCATGGGGATGGTTTTGATCACTGCCTCCTGTATAATGTCACAAACCTTTGTCCATAGCTCTTCAGGCACTCTATCAGATCTAATCCCTTGAATCTGTTTGTCACTCCCACTGATAATCATAAGGGATTTGATTTAGGTCATACCTGAATGGTCTAGTGGTGGTGTTACTTTCTTCAGTTTAAGTCTGAATTGGAAATAAGGAATTCATGATCTGAGCCACAGTCAGCTCCTGGTCTTGTTTTTGCTGACTGTATAGAGCTTCTCCATCTTTGACTGCAAAGAATATAATCAGTCTGATTTCAGTTTTGAGCATCTGGTGATGTCCATGTGTAGAGTTGTCTCTTGTGTTGTTGAAGAGAGTGTTTGCTGTGACCAGTGCATTCTCTTGGCAAAACTGTGTTAGGTTTTACCCTGCTTCATTCTGTACTCCAAGGCCAAATTTGCCTGTTATTCCAGGTGTCTCTTGATTTCCTACTTTTGCATTCCAGTCCTCTATAATGAAAAGAACATCTTTTTGGGTGTTAGTTCTAGATGTCTTATAGGTCTTGATAGAACCATTGAACTTCACCTTCTTCAGCATTACTGCTTGGGGCATAGACTTGGATTACTGTAATATTAAATGGTTTGCCTTGGAAATGAATAGAGATCATTCTGTCGTTTTTGAGATTGCACCCAAGAACTGCATTTCTGACTTTTGTTGACTATGAGTGCTACTCTGTTTTCTTCGTTTCAAATGGTGTAACATAGTGTTATTACTTAAAAAGATACTTCTGCTTTTGTACAAACGTTGAGGGCACTCTTTGTTGAACAAAATCCCAAATGTGTTGTTGGATTAAAAAAAAAAAGAAAAATATGCTGTATGTAATAATGCTAGCATTACTGTTCCTGTTTTTAACGAGCGCTGGTGGTGGTAGATTAGGTGTTGTTCTGGAAGAATACCTAAGAAACTGGGCATGAGAACTGAGTGGCGCAGGGGGACAGGTTTTGGAAGAAGTATTTATATGAATGCAATATGTGAATATATTAAGCTATTGTATATGAGTGCAGTACCTATGTTTTTTAAATCCTTCCGATTCACAGTTGTAATGAACGGCTTCTTTTATTGTTTCTCTTATTAGAATACAGTACAGATAGTGGAACATACTAAATACTATTGTGTGCAAGTGGCTGACTGTTGTCTTGCCTTGTTTAATCTATCCTTTTTCACTCCAATTCTCAGAGAAAAAGAATGCCTTTTTGGTGTTTCTATTCACTTTCAAATGTGATGAGGGCTACAAAAGATTGCGTTAAGGTTACTCTCTATCTCGGATTTTATTTCAGCATAGAGATTCTGTTTAAGAATGTAACTTGTGTGAGGAATTTTGAATGTCTAGGAACCAAGCTATGTGGGACTGTACAAGCATGGCTTTCTGCCTCCACCTGGTGGGGGGAAAAATATACAGTTCATGGAAATAGGATAGAAAAAAAACCTTTAAAAAAAAGAATTCCTGCTATCTTGTACAAGTGTAACTTGTGCTCGTTTTTAACCTACTTATTTAGATGATTGGAAATCTCTAAGGTTTCTCTCAAAACGTCAGTAAAATGATTGTATTTCAGATGAGTGTTACTATTAGCACCTGTAACATGGACCTCCTGGAAATTTAGTTGGAGAATTCCTATATAATTTTCAATTGAGTGAGGAGGTATGAAAATTGGGCTTTTAGCCTTCTGTTTTCTCTCTGAAAACTGCTGAAAATAAGTCAAATAAAGACAGGGACAGACTGCTGCTTATAGGCATAAGATGGCAAGAGTACTGCCATCTTTAGTTTTTTATTGAAGAAGGAATAGGATTAAATGTTAAACATCTTTTTCTTGTTATTGATTAAGGATAGAGTATGTTTAGAAAATAAAAAGTACTACGCTGCGATACTTACAATGGATAACCAGCAAGGACCTACTGTATAGCACATGGAACTCTGCTCAGTGTTATGTGGCAGCCTGGATGGGAGTGGGGCTGGCAGGAGAATGGGTACATGTGTATGTATGGCTGAGGCTCTTCTCTGTTCATCTAAAACTGTCACAACATTGTTAGCTGGCTATATCCCAGTACAAAAAAATTTTTTTAATTTAAAAAAAAAAGTACTAATATAATTTTTAATTAAAACTCTTACTGTGTTTCTAACTAATAATAAATGCTAATAAATTTTACGGTTTATTCTCTATCTTCCTTTTTCCCAGGCACATAGAAAGCCTCATGTAGTATATATAGTATTTAATATTAATTAGGTAACAAACATATTTATATATTTGAGAATTGGTAATTATTAATTATATATTTCCTATTAAGAATATTTGACTAATTAGATTCCAAAATCCTGTTATTCTCCTTCCAAAATCCTATTATTCTGCTTCTAAGATCCTTAATTGAATAATAACAGCAATAACAGACACCCCTGGGATATCACATAGCTGTTAGTAAAGCCCATAGAAGTTAGTGATTGGAGAACCTCTCTCTAAAGGCATAACTTAGAGTATATTTATATGTATTCTGTGTTTACTTACACCCAGGGTGATTTTTATTTTCAATAAAAATCAGTGCCACATACAAAGACATACATGAAAGAAAAGTGAAAGTAAAAGTCGCTCAGTCGTGTCCAACTCTTTGCGACCCCATGGACTATATAGTCCTTGAAATTCTCCAGGGCCAAATACTAGAGTGGGTAAACAGTCCCTTCTCCAAGGGATCTTCCCAAGGATACTGATTATTTGTATAGGATCTTGACATCCCCCAGATGCCCAGAATCAATCCTTTAGGTCTTTGTGAGAACAGGAATCAGTGGTGAGGGAAAACACTTGGGTGACTTGGAACAAGACCTGTTTACTAAACTATGGAAATATTCAGTACTTTAACATCTGAAGTCAGCCTTTAACTGAAAGTTTGTTTATTTTCAATTAAACAAGAAGGGTCTATCTTTTTATATAGATTGTTTATCATGTTTGTCTCAGTTATTGTAAAGTCATTGTTAATTCCAGCATCAGGATTTTTTATGAGTCAGTTTACATTGATGGATTTTTCTCTTAACTCTGGATCCTGTTTTCTTGTTTATTCAGATGCCTGGTCATTTTTTGTCACAGCATGGTGAACGATGGTAGAGATTCTGAATTCTGTTAACTTTGTCAAAGGAGTGTTGAGTTTTGTCTGTCAGGCAGTTAAATTACTGGAGGTTAACCTTGATCTTGTTCCTAACCATCATATGCAGTGATTTTTCTAGGGACATATGAGAAAGGAAGAGAAAGAATGCAATTTGAAATAAACCTAGGCTGACTCCTACTGAATGAAGATCACTGGTAAACCAGTGACTGAAAGTGAAAGTTGCTCAGTTGTGTCCAACTGTTTGCGACCCCATGGACTATACAGTCCATGGAATTCTCCAGGCCAGAATACTGGAGTGGGTAGCCTTCTCCAGGGGATCTTCCCAACCAGGGGTCAAACCCAGGTCTCTCACACTGCAGATGGATTTTTTACCAGCTGAGCCACCAGGGAAGCCCAAGAATACTGGAGTGGGTAGCCTATCCCGTCTCCAGCGTATCTTCCCGACCTGCATTGCAGGCAGATTCTTTACCACTGAGCTACCAGGGAAGTCCAGTGACTGCTCCACTAAATTACTTCTTTTGACATGCAGTTGTTATTGTTCAGTCACTAAGTCATGTCTGACTCTTTGTGATCCCGTGAGCTGTAGCCCAGCAGGCTTCCTTGTTTGTCACTATTTCCCAAAGTTTGCTCAAATTCATGTCCATAGAGTCAGTGACGCTAACCATCTCATTCTTTGCCACCTGCTTCTCCTTTTGCCATCAGTCTTTCCCAGCATCAGGGTCTTTTCCAGTGAGTCAGCTCGTCACTTCATGTGCTTGAAGTATTGGAGCTTCAGCATCAGCCTTTCCAATGAATATTCAGGGTTCATTTCCTTTAAGATTGACTGGTTTGATCTTGCAGTAGCAGGTCTAAAACATAAAGTTTTTATATTCTAGCCACCACATGCTACACATAAAAATATAAATTTGAAATAAAAGAATATATAATATTTTAAAAGATGAACTTTCATGTATACCTGTGATGGATTCATTTCGATATTTGGCAAAACCAATACAATATTGTAAAGTTTAAAAATAAAATAAAATTTTAAAAAAATAAATAAAAAAATAAAAATAAAATAAAAGATGAACTTTCTTTAAACTGGAAGTTGTAATTGATTACAAATGCTCTGATGTTCCAGAGATGGAGCTCAATAAGGGGATAATCTTTTAAAATATTTTTATAGTTGGGAAGAAAATACAGTAAATTGTTAATTATCTGAAATACATAGTAGAATAAGTCATTGGACTCCAAAGAAATGAAGGTTAAAGAAAACATTGAAAAACATTCTTTTCACCATTATGAATTAAAATATTTCTGAAGTAAACTTTTAACCTCTTAACTGTGAAAGCTAATTTAATAGTATATAATAGAGTGTATATTAGACATACATTTTTCATTCTTTCTTATACTCAATTTTTTTTATAGCATTTGATAACTCTTGAGACCTTCCCTGGTAGCTCAGATGGTAAAGAGTCTGCTTGCAATGCAGGAGGCCTGGGTCCGATCCCTGGGTCAGGAATATTCCCTGGAGAAGGAAATGGCAACCCACTCCAGTATTCTTGCCTGGGAAATCCTATGGACACAGGACCCTGGCAGGCTATATAGTTCATGGGGTCGCAAAGAGTCAAACACAATTGAGCGACTGACACTTTGACTTTCACGATTCCCTTGGCTTTCTTGATGCCAAGTTTCCATTGGTTCTCTTTCTTTCTTTCTGCCAGTATCTTTGTTGCTTCATTTTTGGATTATTCCTCACTCTTGACCTTCCTCCCATAAACATTTGGTACCAGATGTAAATAACACTGCCCTCCAGGCTTAGCATTATAGGAGTAAGCAAATTAGGTGTTTATTGCCATGGAAACTGTAATTGTTAAAGCTCTTTGCAAGTATTAATAAATGCTGAGCTCATACTACATAATTTATTCTCAGTACTTAGTTACCTGAGAGGTCTTCTGGAGGGAGAAACTATATTTCTTCACCTTTGAATCTTCGACAAGCATAGCGCCTGTCACAGAGCCCAGACCGTTTAACAGGAGATTCTGTGATACCTTAGAAATACTGTGGTCTGGAACTGTGTTTTCCACGACAGTAGCCACTAGTCAAATGAAGTGACTTAAATGTTAATTGTAGATAAAATAAAACTTAAAATTTAGTGTTTTTGTTACACTCATTCGGTATTTCAAATGTGCGGTCACCACACATGGCTAATGGCTACTGTGTTCAGTAGTACGGATGACAGAATATCTCCATCACTGGTGAAAGTTCTCTTGGACAGGGGTAGAGAATGGGAACCACTACGATCCCTAGCTCTAGACTGTCATTCTATCATTAGTTCATTTTTATGGTTTCTCTGCCTCTTTCCTTTCTTCTCAGCTTCACTTATCCTTCCATCTTCTAATCTGTCATTTCAGTGTGTCTGGTTTTTAAACTCAGTCCGTCAGGTTTGTAATAATAGCAACTATGGTCTTTTTTTTTTTCCCCCAGAATTTCTGATCTAGATTGAATTATACATGGATAAACTACTGTATAGTGAAATTGTTGATAAATGGCAGTTTTATAAGTGGTTTCATGGTCTTTGCTTGAATATTCTCCAGAGCAGTTATATTCATTGCTTTCCCAGTATGCTTTTCTTAAAAGATAACTGATAAATTGCTTATTGCTTCCCTACAGTTTGCAGTCTGTGCTGGAAGATCTCCTGGTTGCTACTTCTGATGGACTTCTTCATCTTATTCACTGGGAAGGAATGACAAATGGGAGGAAAGCTATTAATCTTTGTACAGTACCCTTTTCAGTAGACCTGCAGTCATCTAGAGGTAGTAATACTTTTTACATGAGATAGAACCAGGTGTTTAATATTTTATATAATATAGACAGATATTTTCTATGGATGAACATTGATTTTTCTACTTTGAAATTAATTATGCAAGGGAGGAAAGGAGAGTGAGTTGAGTGAGTGTGCGTGTGTGTGTAGGAAGGAGTAGTTTGTTCAGTGCTGTTAGGTCTTCAAATTTCAACCTTTTAACTGTTCTTACATGGTTTGCAAGCAAAAGTGTAAGAGAATTAATTTACTATATTTATATTCATATTTCAAATACTTATTTTTTCATCAGCAGGTTCATTCCTGGGTTTTGCAGATGTGCACATTAGAGACATGGAATACTGTGCCACACTTGATGGATTTGCTGTTGTGTTTAATGATGGTAAAGTTGGATTTATTACACCAGTGTCAAGTAGATTTACTGCAGAGGTAGGATTTACTTTCAATGTTTGTTTTTCAATTTTGCATTTATTAATTTTAATCTTCATTAAATCCCCCTCCAGTTTTCCTTATTTAAGATTTTAGGAGTGGTTAATTTTTTTTTTTATCAAAGCTATACATACAACTAACATAAACAAAGAAGTCTTAACTATACATAAACAAGGAAGTCTTTTGACATGTTAATGAAAAGTGATCGTTCCTTTCCTCTCTTCATGCCCAGTGTTCATTCTCAGAGGCAACTACTTTTTACTCCTTTATTGGTTATTTTGCTGTTTATCTCCACTACTCTGAGTATTTCCTGTAGTTTTTAGTTTTTAGGCTGTGTTTATTGACTTGCCGTTGTGGAATATGACTGTTTACTTCCCTCTTCCCTGGTCCCACAACGTCTGTAAGTTCTTCCCATCATTCCAATATAGATAATGTGATTTTGATTGTATTAGTATTTGTTTCGTCATCTTGAAGAAATTTCTCTTGGATTCTTCTGGATGGATTGCTTGCTATGCATACCTTTAACACAGCTGCATGTGGGGGCTGTCCATCATCATCATCCTAAGGATTCCCTATATTCCTTTACTCTTAGATCCTTTCAGAGTTAATGGTAAATATTTGATTAGTTAATGTATGAATTTGGTTGTGACAAAGACCCAGAATAAAAATTTAGATTCCCCGAAGGCTGTGTGGGATTTGGTGGGTTTGGTTGACTGTGCTCTTCATAACGTGAGCTAACTGGGTTATTTTTTTCCTCCCCACGCCTTATCCAGTCTTCTCCAAAGACGATGTACCTGGCTGGCCCAGTATTTTGGGATTTTGAGTTATGAAAGAGTTAGACTAGAGATTCCAAATTCAGGAAGTAAACTCCCACATATCCCTATTTTCAGTGTTGTTTAGAGACCACTGAGATTTTTGTTTTGTTTTTCTCTAAAGAAAATTTTCAGTTTTCTCTTGGAGTGGAGGTAGAATATTCCTTAGCTGCTCAGAGTGGGAGGTAACCTAAGCAGACCCAGGCATTGAATAAACAGTCTTTGAACCAGTCCTGCTGCTTTTAGTTCAGCTTTTAAGAGATATTTTAATTCCCCAAGCCCTTTGTGTAACCTATAATGCAAATTTGACTGTTTTTCAAAGTGTTCCTTACTGCTAGTGAAGGACTCTACTCATACGCTTGCTTCCCAGCTTACAAAATTTTCTGATACTACCTCCTCTCCCATTCTGTCCTAGCCAACTTACACATTTGGGGTTTTAAGAGTCAGTGAAACTAAATATTCATGTTCAGCCTACTCTCTCTAACTGGAAAGAATTTTAAGTTTTTAAAGTATATTTTTCTATATGGTATCAGCTTTCTCGCCTAATTTATTTCACTCAGCATATTGCAAAAGGCAAGATTTCATTCTTCCTTATGGCTAAACACAGTTGACCCTTGAACAACATAGATTTGAACTGCACAGGTCCACTGACACCTGGATTTTTTTCAATAAATACACACTGTGGTACTCTATAATCTGCAATTGCTTGAATCTACAGATACAGACCCATGGATATGGAGGGCCAGCTGTAAAGTTGTGTGTGTATTTTCTACTGTGGGGGATAGGTACCCCTAACCCTCATGTTGTTTGATTCAACTGTATTCCGTTTTGTGTGTGTGTATGTACATATACCAAATTTTCTCTATCCATTCATCCATCAGTGAACATTTAAGTGTTTCCATATTTTGGCTTTTATAAACAATGTTGCATTGAACATGGATGTATAGTAGCTGTACAAATTTACATTGCCATCAGGAATGCATAAGGGTTCATTTTTCTCCCATTGTCCCAGCACTTAATTATTTCTTGTCTTTTTGATAACAGCCATTCTGACAGGTGTTAGGTAACATCTCATTGTGGTTTTGATGTGCGTTTCTCTTATATTAGTGGTGTTGAGCATCTTTTCAGGTACTTTTTGGGTATCCTTACGGTCCCACCACTTCATGGGAAATAGATGGAGAAACAGTGGAAACAGTGTCAGACTTTATTTTTTTGGGCTCCAAAATCACTGCAAATGGTGATTACAGCCATGAAAGTAAAAGACGCTTACTCCTTGGAAGGAAAGTTATGACTAACCTAGATAGCATATTGAAAAGCAGAGACATTACTTTGCCAACAAAGGTCCATCTAGTCAAGGCTATGGTTTTTCCAGTATTCATGTATGGATGTGAGAGTTGGACTGTGAAGAAAGCTGAGCGCCGAAGAATTGATGGTTTTGAACTGTGGTGTTGGAGAAGACTCTTGAGAGTCCCTTGGACTGCAAGGAGATCCAACCAGTCCATTCTGAAGGAGATCAGCCCTGGGATTTCTTTGGAAGGAATGATGCTAAAGCTGAAACTCCAGTACTTTGGCCACCTCATGCGAAGAGTTGACTCATTGGAAAAGACTCTGATGCTGGGAGGGATTGTGGACAGGAGGAGAAGGGGACGACAGAGGATGAGATGGCTGGATGGCTTCACTGACTCGATGGACGTGAGTCTGAGTGAACTCCGGGAGTTGGTGATGGACAGGGAGGCCTGGCATGCTGCGATTCATGGGGTCGCAAAGAGTTGGACACGACTGAGTGACTGATCTGATCTGATGTGTTCTTTAGAAAAATGTCTGTTCAGATCATCTGCCCCCTTTTTTAATCAATTTTTTTGTTATTAAATACATGAGTTCTTTATATATTTTGAATATAACCTTTTGTCACATGTGTGATCTGCAAATATTTTCTCCCATTCAGTAGACTGCCTTTTCATTTTGTTGACGTATGTTTGGGATTTAAATTTATTTCCTGAAAATAAACATGTTAGAGCTGGAAGGTAATTGACTCATTTCTGAATATCAGCTTTTATTAGTATTTGGTTAAAGAAAATTTTCTAGTAATTTAAGGATTTAAATAATGAAAAGTAGATGGACATTATTAAGGAAGTTATAAGTAGAAAATATAAGTTACATGAAAACATTACATATGTATTACTGGTAATTGGGAAATACTCTAATGGTGTATTTATATTAGAAATTATTTAAGTGCCTTATAAAAACTCCTGTTTGGCATTCTATAATGGCTGTACAAATTTACAGCCACTATACAGTATACACATCTATATACACATCATATATATATACACACACACACACATATACACTATGTATAACTTACAGTATACACTGTAAAACTACAGTAGACACATCTATTAAAATATGTCAGACTATGCCACTCCTCTGCTCAGAACCCTTTAGTAGGACTAGAGTTTTAGGACAAAACCTGCTGGGGTCAACTAGAAAAGCTGGAGAAGAAATAATTTTTTTAATGTGCTTAAAGGCTTTGGAGAGCTAACAGAACAGTAAGGAATTCAGAAGCTAGGGGAGGCCAGAGGCCCAGTGAGCTAAAATGAGCAATGCGCAAACAAGACTGTATGCAACATATGGATGAATCTCACAAAAATATTCAGTGGAAACAGCCAGACACAAAAAAGTATGTGCTGTGATTCTATTTTACATAAAGCAGAAGGAAGTCTTAAAACCTAGGCAGCTCTGAATTAGAGTTTGTATGTGCATGTTTAAGTGTTAATAGTTTAAAGGAAAAAAAGAAAGTGATTACCATGTAAATCTGGATATTGGTTAATTCTGTGGTTGGGGTGAGGGTATATTGATCAGGAGTGACACTATTGGGAGACTTTCGGTACTAGTAATTCCTAGCTGAGTGGTAATTTCACAAGTGTTTCCTTTGTGATATTATTATGATGTACATTTTTGGTTTTGGTATTTTTCTTTAATGTATCATAATTGATAATAGGGTTAAAAAAATTAAAGACTCTCCAAATGACTCCCTATATATGAAATGGAGAAAAAGTCAAAGGTCTCATCATGGTGGCTTTCAAAGCCCTATAAATCTGGCCTGCTATTTCATCCGTTACCTCCTTTACTACTTCTTCCCTTATTCCACTCCACTCCAGCCACACAAGTTTCTTTTATCTTTGAACATGCCAGAAATGCTGCTGTGACAGGGCCTTTCTGTTGCTCTATCTCTTTCAGTACTTTCCTTGAGAGGCACCTTCATCATAGGGAAAATAGTTTAATATTACATCCTTTCCCCATACACTCTCTTCTCCATAATTGTTTTATTATTTTTTTGTAGCATTTACCAACTTTCTGCGTAATACTGTACAATTTTTTAAAATTGTCAGTCTCTTAACAAATGTAAGGCAGGGATACAGCTGAGGATTTTAGTATGTTTGAATATCTGCAGTATCCTCAGTATCTAGAGCAGCATCTGGTGAATAGTGGGTGCCTGGAAGACTTTTATGGTAGGGATGAATGAATGAATTCCAGTCTAGACAGTAGTCCAAAGAAATAATGCTCATTGCTCTCTTTTGCCATTTTCCATTATCTGAAGTATAGTTTTATTATTAAAGTAAAATAAATAAAACTCCTACAAAGAAGCAAACATTTCATATTTAGATAGTTGATTATATAGTTTATTTAGGAATTTTAAAAAATCTATAGTATTATGTTTTGAACAGCTTAATTATATCGGATCATCTAATGTTTACTGTTGTGAGAATCCAAAAATAAAGTGCTGTATTATAGTGTGCTAATTTTTGTGCTTACTAAACTAGCAGTCATGGTGACCTTTACCTTGGAATATATGATCTAAGATGCCCTTGATCTGACAAATAAAAACAGACAGTAGAGTTGAATCTGTGTCTGTATTCAAAATTAAGTAGTATATAAAGCTTAATAATAATATCATTTATTCATCGAAGCTTATTTAACTTGTTGAATTCCAGGCATTATATTAAGTGGGTTACATGTATTGAATATATCTACTCCCATTTAAACTTCAAAACACTCTAAGAGGTAATTACAGAAAAGAAAACTGAAGCTTGACAATGTCACAAAGTCATTTTTACAAGTGAGTGGTAGATCTGAGATGTAATGTTAGGCTGCCATATACCATGTTATTATACTATAAAGCAAAAGAGTAAAAGAGAATAGTAAGCAATTGACAAATCATTAATCACTTCTAAAGAATGTCATTGTTGTTCAGCCCCGAGTCATGTCCGACTCTTCAAGACCCTAAGGACTACAGCACACCAGGCTTCCTTGTCCCTCACCATCTCCTGGAGTTTGCCAAAGATCATGTCCATTGAATCAGTGATGCCATCCAACCATCTCATCCTCTGTCACCCTCTTCTCCTTCTACCTTCAGTCTTTGCCAGCATCAGGGTCTTTTCCGGTTGAGTCAGCTGTTTGCATCAAGTAGCCATAGTATTGGAGTTTCAGTTTCAGCACCAGTCCTTCCAAAGAGTATTCAGGGTTGATTTCCTTTAAGATTGACCAGTTTGATCTCCTTGCTTTCCAAGGGACTCCTAAGAGTCTTCTCCAGCACCACAATTCAAAGCATCAATTCTTCAGCACTCTGCCTTCTTTATTGTCCAGCTCTCACATTGGTACATGACTACTGGAAAGACCATAGCCTTGACTATAAGGGACCTTTGTTGGCAAAGTGATGTCTTTGCTTTTTAACATACTGACTAGGTTTGTCATGGCTTTCCTACCAAGAAGCAATCGTCTTCTAATTTCATAGCGGCAATCACCATCTGCAGTGATTTTAGAGCCTAAGAAGAGGAATCTGTTGCTGCTTCCACCTTTTCCCCTTCTGTTTGCCGTGAAGTGATGATACTGGATGCCATGATCTTAAGTTTTTTTTAATATTGAGTTTTAAGCTGGCTTTTTCATTCTACTCCTTCACCTTCATCAAGAGGCTGTTTAGTTCCTCTTTGCTTTCTGCCATTAGAGTGGTGTCATCCACATATCTCAGATTGTTGATATTTCTCCTGACAGTCTTGATTCCAGCTTGTAATTCATCCAGCCTGGCATTTTGCATGATGTGCTCTGTGATAAGTTAAATAAACAGGGTGACAATAAACAGCTTTGTCATACTCCTTTCTCTATCCTGAGCCATTCAATTATTCCATACAGGGTTCTGTTACTTCTTGACCCCCATACAGGTTTCTCAAGAGACGAGATAGACCAAATAAAATTGACTAATTCCCATTGATTGGGAAAGTTAAACACTATGTGCTAAGTGGGAAGAAGAAGAATAGTGAGTAAGTTAGATGCAGTTTCTACCATCAAGAGGTTTACATTTTAATAGGAAAATTGTCTTCAATTAATTTGAATTTAGAGATCAGATATCCATCTTTTAGTGTTTTATAAATGAATTAGCACTGGACTGAACTCATCTGGAAATATTTATTAAACCAGTTAATGAAATTGAGATTTTAAGGGAAAAAATCCAGATGGTAGTCCTGATGGGATGTTTTCCTATCCAGATGAAACCATATAAAGAACCATATAAAACCTTATGAAATTATGTTTACTGAAGGGGAATTATGTTAATTGAAGTATATTTGGAGAATACATTTTAAATCTTAACTATTTTTCTTAATTTTAGCAGCTTCATGGAGTTTGGCCACAAGATGTTGTTGATGGAACTTGTGTAGCAGTAAATAACAAGTATCGACTGATGGCATTTGGTTGTGCGAGGTAATAAATGTAGATGCCTGTATTTTAAGACTTATTGCCAAAAATAATATTTTTAAAAAACATAAGATGTTCTTATTAACACACTTAGGAACTTTGTTGTGCCTTTTATAATTTATGAATCAACCTTAATATAAAATGTAAAAGTATTTTAATTGAAGCAAGCAAATATAAAGGGTTTTGGAGATTAGGTGTTTTAATTTGTGAGCTTTTTTTCAGTGGTAGGAAATTGAGTCACAAGTTAAGGTTAAATCAGTTAAAATTTAGGTTCTTTATTGTTTTAAATAACATCAGGAGGAGGTTTTGTTTATTTTTGGCTGTGCTGGGTCTTCAGTTGCTGTGCAGGATTTTCTCTAGTTGTGGTGAGTGGGGGCCACTGGACTTCTCATTGCAGATGGCTTCTCTTGTTGTGGAACACAGGCTCTAGGGGGCACAAGTTTCAGTAGTTGTGGCACATGGGCTTGGCTCCTGAGATCTAGAGTTACGGCACATGGGCTTGGTTGCTCCACAGCGTGTAGAAGCCTCCTGGACCAGAGATCAAACCTATGTCTGCTGCAGGTGGATTCTTTACCTCTGAGCCACCAGGGAAGCCCCTAATCCTTTCTTTTTAAGACATCAGTGTTGACTTGCCTTTGAGTTAGTGAGTGTGCCTTAGTTAACAAGCACATTTAAAGCTCATTTGTAAAATCATTTTCTTGACTTGATTCAAATAATGAAGGTTTTCAAAGTAAAATTGAATGCCAGTTCATTTTTAAAATAGCCTTACAGAAGATTCAGATTTTTCTATCTCTTCCTCAGTCATTTTGGCAAGTTATATTTTTCTAGGAATTGGTTTCTTTCATATACACTGTCAAATTTTTGACATAGAACTTATAATACCCTTTGTAATTTTCATATTATAAAATAAAAACAAATGGGGAAGTGTGTAATCAAGATAGTCACAGTTTTACAAATAATTATAGTACAAGCATCCATCTTTTCACAACTTGGTCAAGAAATAGAACATTGCTAGCCAATATAAATTTTATCACTCCTACTTCCTAATCATGTCTCCCAGTCCCTTCCTAATTCATTTTCTCTTACATAGACACACAATCTTTAATCAAATGCATGGGTAAATTAATGATAAATCCTCAATAAGATCTAAAACTCATTCGTATTCAGACTAACCTAATTGCCACCAAATTTCCTTTATATCTCTCTTTTTTTAGTCAGAATCATTCAAAATTCATGAATTATATTTGGTTATCATTTCTCTTTAGTTACCTTTTGCCTATAAAAATTCTTAGTACAAAAGTAATCGTGGTTTCAGATGATGAATTTTAAATCATTATAACTAGGCTCACACACATCTGTATTAATAAAAATAGGAACCATTACAATCAACACATTTTTGCCAGAGAGAAATAAGTTTATTTCTGTGGTGTAAAAATCTGTGCTTCAGAATTTAATAAACACTTGGAAAGCATTTTCTGTGTCCTGCTGGTTGTGAAAGCATTTTCCCTGCAAAAAAGTTGAGCTGCTTGAAGAAGTAGTAGTCGGCTGGGGAGAGGTCAGATGAATATGGTGGATGAGGCAAAACTTTATAGCCCCATTCATTCATCTTTTGAAGCATTGATTGTGTGACATGTGGAAGAACTGGGCACATTCTGTTGACCAGTGCTGGCTGCAGGCATTGCAGTTTTCAGTGCATCAGTGCAGCTCATTGATTTGCTGCGCATATTTCTCAGGTGTAGTAGTTTCGCTGGGATTTGGAAAGCTGTAGTGGATCAGACCACCAAACACTGACCATGACTATTTTTTTTGGTACAAGCTTGGCTTTGGGAAGTGCTTTGGAGCTTCTCAGTTCAACCACTGAGCTGATCATTGCCAGTTGATATGTAAAATCCACTTTTTGTCGCATGTCACAGTCTGATCTAGAAATAGTTCATTGTTGCATAGAATAAGAGAAGATGATGCTTCAGAACGATGATTTTTTGATTTGTGGTCAGCTTATGAGGCACCCACTTATCGAACTTTTTCATCTTTCCAGAAAGTGCTTCAAATGCCGAATGACTGTAGAACAGTCAATGTTGAATTCTTTGGCAACTTCTAGTTACAGGAGGATCAGCTTTGATGATCCTCTCGGTTGTTGTCAAATTCTGATGGCTGGCCACTGCACTTCTCCTCTTCAGGGCTCTCATCTCGTTTGCAAAACTAATTGAACCACCACTGCCCCGTATGTTCATTAGCAGTTTCCGGGCCAAATGCGTTGTTGATGTTACTAGTTATCTCTGCTGCTTTGTAACCCATTTTGAACTTAAATAAGAAAATCCCTCAAATTTGCTTTTTGTCTAACATCATTTCCCTAGTGTAAAATAAATATAAACAGCAAGTAATAAGTCATTAGCAAAAAAAAAAAAGCGAGAAATGCCCATTAAAATGATGTATAACATAACCACATTTATTTAAGAATATATTCCAGTGTCAAACAGCAAAGTTCAGCAGTGCAAAATTGCAGTTACTTTTGTGCCAACCTATAATGCCTTTGTTATTTTTATGATATTAACTTTTTTTTAAGAGTCTAGGTCAGTTGTTTATAGAATATCCTACATTCTAAAGTGTCTTGTTATGTTTTCTCATAATGGCATTTAATTACTTTCTGTAACACCTGTTTGAACCTTGAAGGTGGTTCTTACTGAACCATTACAGTCAAATTAGTAGGAAGCTCACAGATAGGAACAGTGGTGGGTGTGCACTTCTACATCATCTGCATTCAGGGCTAGCACCCAGGGGTATAGCAAGGCCAGATTAGAATCGAGGATTTCAACCCTTCTTCCAGGATGAAAATGGAATCTTGGCCTTCAGTCTTTTAGTCACCTCGGTTTTCATGAGTTGGGGCAGAATCAGCCCTTCTTACGGCATGATTGTGGGTTGGGATGAAATTTTTGTGATTATAGCTACGTGACATATCCTACTAGTGGCATCTAGCCCTGATCTCTTAGTACTTACTTTGAACAATTAATCTGTCTGTAGCTGGTGTCCTTAGAGTTCTGTAGAAAGTCACTTTCTTTTAGGATACCAGTTTAAAACCTTATTCTTACCCTTGTATTTAAGGTTTGATTAGATTCTAGTTAGACATTTTTGTCATAGGTGATGTTTTGTACTTCCTGTGACATCATGTAGCAATAGCATCAAGCTGTCTCAATATTGATGAGCTAAATTTGATTACTTGTAGTGATAATAGCTACGTATATCTTTATTATAGAAGTTTTTTTGTTTTGAGATTAGTAGGTAGTTTTTTAATAAAAAAAATAATTTTGGGCTTATGAGAAATGGAAAGAAAAATAAAGAATATAGGCACTATAAATACTTAAATTGTCAATCTTTTGTAATTATTAACACCTACTTCTTATATTAGAGATATCTGGATTCCTCACTGACTTATTAGAGCTCAGCAACCCAGAGTTAGCACTTGACAATTTTAGATGCAAAGCAAAAACAATACCTGCTAGCCACTTAGTGCTGTGTCTCTGCAAAGTAGCTAATTGGGCAGGTAGTCTGGATAGATGTTCCAGGCATTTGTCTTCTGACAGGTTGAAATAACAGATCAGATTTTCTCTCCCACCTGAAATAGTCAAGAAAATGGACAAAGAGATGAAACAGCTATTTCAAATTCAAGACATAGGACATCAGGCAACAAAGGACAGTGGTCCCTGAGAGATGAGAATCTAAATAAAAAAATTAAAAAAAAAACAGCTCTTCAACTGTCCCAGTTTTAATTTCTTTGAGAGAGTTTCCAGCACGTGGATGGGGAGACAGAGCCTGGCAGATTCCCTGGACTGAGTGTGTGCAAATGAAAGTCTGGGAGACCAAAGCAGCAGGGGATCACAGACCAGACACCAGAGAGGAGAGAGTGGCACAAAGAGAGAACTTCTTTTGAGTATTAAATTGAAATGTGGAAGATAAAAGACCCAAATCAAATATTACAGAAGAAAAGATTAATATACTTGAAGAACATAGCAAGAGAAAGGATACAAAATGAAACAGAAAAAAAGGAATTTAAAAACAGAGCATCAGGGAGCTATGGGATAGCTTTAAGCAGCCTGTTATTGCAGGTGTTTTATTTAGTCCCATTCTGATCCTTAAGAGTTAGGCCTGGCTGGAAACCGATCAGAGCTGCTGTGAGGAGACCGTCTGACTTCTCCTACCTTGAAGGATTACACATAAGGGTCAGAACATTCTGGCAGTCATATGCTTGGTGTCATCCTGGTATGTGCAGAAGCAGCCTTGGGTTTAAATCATTTTAAAAACAACATTGATGTTAAATTTTGACCTGAGAATAGCCATGTAAGGAGAAATGGTGTTTTTTATGATTATTGTAGTTCAATTTTGAAATGTAGCTTAGATGTAATAGAAAAACTCTCTTGGTTTCTGGCCCTTTGTAACAGTTTGACCCTTCTAAAAAAATTTTTTAACAGAATCATAACACATATCATAGATATACGAGTATGTATAAAGATAGGCTCAATAAAGGACAGAAATGGTATGGACCTAACAGAAGCAGAAGATAATAAGAAGAGATGGCAAGAATACACAGAAGAACTGTACAAAAAAGATCTTCACGACCCAGATAATCACAATGGTGTGATCACTAACCTAGAGCCAGATATCCTGGAATGTGAAGTCAAGTGGGCCTTTAGAAAGCATCACTACGAACAAAGCTAGTGGAGGTGATGGAATTCCAGTTGAGCTATTCCAAATCCTGAAAGATGAAGCTGTGAAAGTGCTGCACTCAATATGCCAGCAAATTTGGAAAACTCAGCAGTGGCCACAGGACTGGAAAAGGTCAGTTTTCATTCCAGTCCCAAAGAAAGGCAATGCCAAAGAATGCTCAAACTACTGCACAATTGCACTCATCTCACACGCTAGTAAAGTAATGCTCAAAATTCTCCAAGCCAGGCTTCAGCAGTATGTAAACCGTGAACTTCCTGATGTTCAAGCTGGTTTTAGAAAAGGCAGAGGAACCAGAGATCAAATTGCCAACATCCGCTGGATCATGGAAAAAGCAAGAGAGTTCCAGAAAAACATTCTGTTTCTGCTTTATTGACTATGCCAAAGCCTTTGATTGTGTGGATCACAATAAACTGTGGGAAATTCTGAAAGAGATGTGAATACCAGACCACCTGATCTGCCTCTTGAGAAATTTGTATGCAGGTCAGGAAGCAACAGTTAGAACTAGACATGGAACAACAGACTGGTTCCAAATAGGAAAAGGAGTACGTCAAGGCTGTATATTGTCACCCTGCTTGTTTAACATATATGCAGAGTACATCATGAGAAATGCTGGATTGGAAAAACACAAGCTGGAATCAAGATTGCCGGGAGAAATATCAATAACCTCAGATATGCAGATGATACCACCCTTATGGCAGAAAGTGAAGAGGAACTAAAAAGCCTCTTGATGGAGGTGAAAGTGGAGAGTGAAAAAGTTGGCTTAAAGCTCAACATTCAGAAAATGAAGATCATGGCATCCGATCCCATCACTTCATGGGAAGTAGATGGGGAAACAGTGTCAGACTTTATTTTTCTGGGCTCCAAAATCACTGCAGATGGTGACTGCAGCCATGAAATTAAAAGACGCTTACTCCTTGGAAGGAAAGTTATGACCAACCTAGATAGCATATTGAAAAGCAGAGACATTACTTTGCCAACAAAGGTTCGTCTAGTCAAGGAGATGGTTTTTCCTGTGGTCATGTATGGATGTGAGAGTTGGACTGTGAAGAAGGCTGAGCGCCAAAGAATTGATGCTTTTGAACTGTGGTGTTGGAGAAGACTCTTGAGAGTCCCTTGGACTGCAAGGAGATCCAACCAGTCCATCCTAAAGGAGATCAGTCCTGGGATTTCTTTGGAAAGAATGATGCTAAAGCTGAAACTCCAGTACTTTGGCCACCTCATGTGAAGAGTTGACTCATTGGAAAAGACTCTGATGTTGGGAGGGATTGGGGGCAGGAGGAGAAGGGGACGACAGAGGATGAGATGGCTGGATGGCATCACTGACTCAACGGACATGAGTATGAGTGAACTCCGGGAATTGGTCACGGACAGGGAGGCCTGGCGTGCTGCGATTCATGGGGTCGCAAAGAGTCGGACACGACTGAGCGACTGATCTGATCTGATAATGTATACAATGAAAAGTAGCATATTACCAGTATTGAACTGATGAAGCCCCTGCTTCCTCCTCTTCTGTGAAACATTCTTCTTTCTACCAGGGCAGTTACTAATCTGGAACTTGTGTGCACTAGTTCTTTGTGTATTTTTACCACAAATGTATTTCACTACTATGTTTTGGATGTTTTTCACAGTATAGAAATGAAATTATACTATTTATATAGATATATAGATAGATGGGTGGGTAGAGAGAGATGCTGTCCATTTTAAGGTATAGGACAAAAATTCATTTTCAGTTCTATATGGTATACTATTATATGAATATACCACAGTTTCTCTTCCCTTTGTCGTTGCTGGACATGTGAATGGTTGGCATTTGTTTGCACTTAAAGTCTTATAATGAACATTGTATATGTCACAAAGACAAGGATATTTCTAAGATATATCTATAGGTGAAATCACTAGACTGTAGAATATGCATTTGTTTCAGATTATGAGATGACTGTAAATTATTTACAAAATGGTTGTGTTCTAGTTTATACTCCTATCAGCAGAACATATTTCCATAGTCATGTTTTTTATATTTGTATTTGTCTTTTTACACTGAAAGTCTTTTTGATTTTCACAGTGGTTCTGTACAGGTTTATACAATAGATAACACCACTGGAGCCATGCAGCTGTCTCATAAACTAGAATTAACAGCAAAACAGTATCCTGGTGAGTCCTCTTCTTTTTTTTTTTCCCCCTTTCTTCTTAATTACAGATAATATGTGTAGTGAGTTTTGATTTGAATTAGATGATGGATGCCAAAGGCCAAGTATTATTAAAACATGTAACAACAATTCTCTCTGACTCAAGGATTTCTACTAGAGTCTCCTGGGAGACCTCTTTTATCTTCCATTCAGTTTTCTTTATCCTCAGTTGTAGCCTCTATGTTGCTTGTCTGGGCTTTGCTTTAGACTCTTTCCTAATTTCATTGCCTCTGTTATTTTATGCCTTCATTTCCATTTAGTCATTCAACAAGTAATTATTGAGTACCTACTATAGGCCAGACATTGTTCTAAATGCTGGTACACAGTAGTGAACAAAACAAAAAGTCTCTCTTGGAACTCCCTTTGTGACTCTTAGGTGAATTCTGTCCACTGGAGTAAGTGTAAAATCTGTTATTATTGGAAATGTGTTTGACTGAAACTAACAGAAAACCCAACTTACTATCCCTTAAACAAATAGTATTTATTCTCTATAATGGCAAGAAATCCAAAGGTAAGCTTCTACTGGCATTCATTTGGCCTTTTCTTTCATGATCACAGGTTAACTTCTAAGGCCCAACTGTTACTTCTTGAGTCAAGAACAAAGGAGGAAAGAAAGCATATGTATGTTTTCTGATCAGGAAAGCAGAAACTAGATTGAAATGAGTTTTTGCTGAGAGGATATCTGTTTGTTTCTTCCAGTCACCTGGGAAAACGACATTAGTCTTGAAGCCTTTGCATTATATTCTCTGTTTGAGATTTTTTTCATTTTTGAATCCTACAAGTTATACAGATTTTAGATGAGCCTGAGGACTGGCTTATGGTTGCAGATTCTCAGGGGAGCTTCTTTATTTTCCATTCAATACCATGGGCAAAAACAGGAAAGTGCTTCTTGCTATTTTTTTCACCTTCTGTGTGGTAGAGTTTATTTCTCACTCTCCCTTGAATATGACATTGTATTCTCAGCATTACATGGGTATCTTCTATTCCCCGTCTTGACC
The DNA here is from genome assembly GCF_032452875.1 of Bos javanicus. Classification (NCBI taxonomy): domain Eukaryota; kingdom Metazoa; phylum Chordata; class Mammalia; order Artiodactyla; family Bovidae; genus Bos; species Bos javanicus. The sequence continues at coordinate 39,575,056 of NC_083875.1, read as the reverse complement.
AAGCTCTGAGTTTTATCTTCTGTTCCTCATATGTTGAGAGTCATCATAGGTGAAAGTCAGGTCTCTAGGTTTTGGCAGAAAAATTCAGGGCAACAGCAGTTTGTACACTCACTTACCTCCCAGTGTTTTTTAATATTTTGAAATATTTAAGTATTCTGTTTAACATTTTACTTGTTGCAGTGTGGAGAGTCATTCCAGCTATCAAATTTGCTATATTGCCAGAAATAGAAATTAGTTCCTTAAGTTTTTATCACTCTTATTGCATAGCTTTTAAAGGTTGCTTTTTTTTTCTTATTTCCTAAAGAATTTTTGCTGCAGCTGGCAAGAACAGGGTGTTGTGTATTTTGATTGTGTTTTCTAACCCTTTTATCTGTTTCTTTTTTATCCATACTGTTGATGTGATGTCCAGTGTGATAACCACATGTGGTTATTTAAATGAAACTAAAAGAAAATCAAAACGTTTCTTAGTTGCCTCAGTCAGTTTAGTCGCTCAGTCGTGTCTGACTCTTTGCGACCCCGTGGACTGCAGCATGCCAGGCTTCCCAGTCCATCACAACTTTCCGGAGATTGCTGAAGTTCATATCCATCGAGTTGGCAGTGCCATCCAGCCATCTCATCTTCCATCTTCCCCTTCTCCTCCTGCCTTCACTCTTTCCCAACATCAGGGTCTTTACCAATAAATCATTTCTTCACATCAGGTGGCCCAAATATTGGAGCTTCAGCATCAGTCCTTCCAGTGATATTCAGGACTGATTTCCTTTAGGATTGACTGGTTTGGTCTCCTTGCAGTCCAAGGGACTCTCAAGAAAAACATCAATTCTTCAGCGCCCTCGTTTCTTTATGGTCCAACTCTCACATCCATACATGATCACTGGAATAACCATAGCTTTGACTAGACAGACCTTTGTCAGCGAAGTAGTGTTTCTGCTTTTTAATATGCTGTCTAGGTTGGTCATAGCTTTTCTTCCAAGGAGCAATCGTCCTTTAATTTCATGGCTGCAGTCACTATCTGCAAAGATTTTGGAGCCCAAGACAATGAAGTCTGTCACTATTTCCAGTTTCCCATCTATTTGCCTTGAAGTGATGTGACTGGATACCATGATCTTCATTTTTTGAATGTTGAGTTTTAAGCCAGCTTTTTCACTCTCCTCTTTCACTTTCATCAAGAAGCTCTTTAGTTCCTCTTCATTTTCTGCCATGAGGATGGTGTCCTCTGCATATCTGAGGTTATTCTATTTCTCCCAGCAGTGTTGATTTCAGCTTGTGCCTCATCCAGCCCAGCATCTCGCATGATTTTCTTCATATAAGTTAAATAAGTAGGGTGGCAATATGCAGCCTATATGTACTTCTTTCTCAATTTGGAACCAGTCCATTGTTCCATGGCTGGTTCTAACAGTTGCTTCTTGACCTGCATACAGATTTCTCGGGAGGCAGGTAAGGTGGTCTGGTATTCCCATCTCTAAGAATTTTCCACAGTTTGTTGTGATCCATACAGACAAAGGCTTTAGTCAGTAAAGCAGAAGTATATGTTTTTCTGGAACTTTCTTGTATTTCTGTGATCCAATGGATGTTGGCAGTTTGATTTTTGGTTCCTCTGCCTTTTTGAAATCCAGCTTGAAACATCTGGACGTTCTTGGTTCACATACTATTGAAGCCTCACTGGGCGAATTTTGAGCATTACTTTGCTAGCCTGTGAGATGAGTGCAATTATACAGTAGTTTGGCATTGCCTTTCTTGGGATTGGAATGAACACTGACCTTTTCCTGTCCTGTGGCCACAGCTGAGTTTTCCAGATATGCTGGCATGTTGAGTGCAGCACTTTAAAAGCATCACTGTTTAGGATTTGAACTAGCTCAATTGGAATTCCATCACCTTCACTAGCTTTGTTCATAGTGATGCTTCCTAAGGCCTACTTGACTTCACATTCCAGGATGTCTGGTTCTAGGTGAGTGATCACATCATCGTGATTATCTGGGTCATGAAGATCTTTTGTGTATTGTTGCCACCTCTTCTTAGTATCTTCTGCTTCTGTTAGGTCAATACCATTTCTGTCCTTTATTGTGCCCATCATTGCATGAAATGTTCCTGTGGTATCTCTAATTTTCTTGAAGAAATCTCTAGTCTTTCCCATTCTATTGTTTTCCTCTTTCTTTGCATTGATCACTAAGGAAGGCTTTCTTATCTCTCATTGCTATTTTTTTGAACTCTGCATTCAGATGGTTATATCTGTCCTTTTCTCCTTTGCCTTTTGCTTCTCTTCTTTTCACAGCTATCTGTAAGACCTCCTCAGAGAGCCATTTTGCCTTTTTGCATTTCTTTTTCTTGGGGATGGTCTTGATCACTGCCTCCTGTACAATGTTTGAACCTCCATCCATAGTTCTTCAGGCACTCCGTCTGTCAGATCTAATCCCTTGAATCTATTTGTCACCGCCACTGTGTAATCGTAAGGGATTTGATTTAGGGATTCATTTAAACCTGAAGGGCTTAGTGGTTTTTATTACTTTCTTCAATAAGGAGTTCATGATCTGAGCTACAGTCAGCTCCCCATCTTGTTTTTGCTTAGCTTCTCCATCTTTGGCTGCGAAGAATATAATCAGTCTGTTTTTGGTATTGGCCTTCTGGTGATGTCCATGTGTAGAGTTATCTCTTGTGTTGTTGGAAGAAGGTGTGTGCTGTGACCAGTGTGTTCTCTTGACAAAACTCTGTTAGCCTTTGCCCTGCTTCATTCTGTACTCCAAGGTCAAACTTGCCTGTTACTCCAGGTTATCTCTTGACTTCCTACTTTTGCACTCCAGTCTCCTATGATGAAAAGGACATCTTTTATTTTTTTGGTGTTAGTTCTAAAAGCTCTTGTAGGTCATCATAGAACCGTTCAGCTTCACCTTCTTTGGGATTAGTGATTTGGGGGCATAGATTTGGATTACTATGAAATCTCAGTTGCCTCTTTACACCTAAATGTTAAATAGCCTGATGCAGCTTAGTGGCTGTCTGTTAGACCAAGCAAATATAGAATATTTACATCATTTCAGGAAGTTCTGTTGATCCCTTCTGTTGATCGTTTGACAACACTGTACTGAATTTTTCAGGTTGTTTCCTTTTCTCAGGTTCTTGGAATGCCATTTCTCCCTTTAGTTATCTGCTAATTCCTGCTCTTGTGGTCTTTGTTATGGGAGAGGGCTGCCCTTTTGGATTATGTAACTTTTGGCTATACAGCTGCTTAAAATGTTGGGAGACTTGTGTTGTCCTGCCTCTTGAACAGACATAAGCGTCTATGTTTCTTCTGGCTTCACTGGCTGATTTTTACAGGTGGCAGCACATCAGGAATCCTTACATGATCATCAGCTTCCATTCTGATTCTCAGACTCATGTTGCCCTGAAACCCCTTTTTTGTCTTTGTATAAGGACCCCCAACTCCCTAGTCACACCTAGGTCCCATTCCAACCTTCTGTCCCTATATTTCCAACTATTTTCGCCTCATCACTTCCCACTCTTGACACCTGCTGCTGCTAAGTCCCTTCAGTTGTGTCCGACTCTGTGCAACCCCATAGACGGCAGCCCACCAGGCTCCCCCGTCCCTGGGATTCTCCAGGCAACAACACTGGAGTGGGTTGCCATTTCCTTCTCCAAGGCAGGAAAGTGAAAAGTGAAAGTCAATATTGAAAGTGAAGTCGCTCAGTCGTACCCGACTCTTAGTGACCCCATGGACTGCAGCCTACCAGGCTCCTCCATCCATGGGATTTTCCAGGCAAGAGTACTGGAGTGGGGTGCCATTGCCTTCCCTGACTCTTCACACCTAGGCTGCCTTAATTCAAGCACTAACCAGTCTCACGTTTGGTTTTTTTCTTCTGGCTCCTGGAGATCATCCTTTCTATCTTGCAAATTCAACTGTAACAGCAAGTTTGGGGATTATTTTTTACATTTTTCTCATTATGCAAATTATCACAATCTTAAGTTTACGGTAGGTTACCAGCTAGATAAATTTTTTGTATTCCTGCCACTTGAAAATTAGGTTAACCATCATTACTATTTTATTGTACATCTATGTACCTAGATTTTTTTAACATGTGTACAATGCTTGGAAAATACGTACATATGTGTGTATGTAGATATATATATACAGATATATATGTTTACTTGGGATAATAGGAATACTGTTTATAAGCTAAAACACTAGCAGCTTTTTGTGATAGTAAATACACATCTAAACCTTTTTTTTTTTCCTTGCACATGGAATTGCTTTCGTTTTATAAGCCTTGATTTGAGTTTGTATTTTTTTCTTGGTTTGGATTTAAATTTCTCTCCTAAGTGTATAAAGTATACTAATAAGATACGATGTTGCTTAGACATGTTCCCATTTTTATATACATAAATACCAGTTACTCATATACCTGAATTATGGTGGGAAATGGTAATGTGAGGATTCAAACCTAGGCAGAGGGAAAAAGTTTTACTCTGTTAACCAAGCCTGTCTTTTGTAGGCTAATATCTGTATACCACCCCTTTGCAGCAGATTTATTTACAACAAAAATTTATTAATACTGCAGATGTAAAGAACTGTAATTGTAAAGAAGGTCATACAGATCTTGTTGAATTCCTGATGGGAAATGCTGGTATGTTTCATTTAACTCTGCAGTAAAGAAACTTGGATTTTACTATGCAATGAAATTTTCCGCTTTAGTAATTATATATAGGGTTAGAAGACATATTATTAGTTAAAAGAAGATGTAAGCATCTATAGTGCCAAAGCTGGAGTTTACCTACTTAATCCTAACATAAGGTTAAACTTCAGTTTGCTTTAATTTGACTCCCTTTGATATTACTGAAAAAACATGGAGATCATGGCAAAATATTTTATATTTTGAAACACCTCATACTTTGTAGAGTACTTTGATATTGTATTGAATTATTCAAGGGAAATATTATTCCCATCTTAGAGAAACTGATTTTCCCAAAGCCAAAGAGTTTTTAAGACCACACAGTTGTATCAATAGTTATTTAAGCTAATAGCAGCAAGAAATGGTTCTGGGTTCTTACGAATCACTTGGGTACAGAGTTTGTTCTGCTTAAATCAGGCCCAGGCTGATGATCATACTAATTTTAAATAGCCCTAAATGAACTGAATTCATCTCACTGAAGCAGACATGCCTTTTTGCTTGTTTCAAGTTGAAGATAGAGGCTGTAAAAAGTACTAAGTGTGAAACAGTCATTTATCCTTAACTTTTCTGTGGTTTCTTAACAGACATTTGGAACAAAACAGGAGCTGTTAAGTTGGTCAGGTGGTCTCCTGACAATAGTGTTGTAATAGTGACCTGGGAATATGGAGGCCTTTCTTTATGGAGTGTATTTGGAGCCCAGCTGATTTGTACACTTGGAGGAGATTTTGCGTGAGTCATTAAAGAAATTTTGGACAAAATAACTCCATTTTCTCTGAGACAATACACACACACACACGCATGCACTTTGTCATACAGCTCACAGTTTGCCTTATTTGACACTTACCCCAAAACAGTTTATAAGGTTCAGAATTAATTTATTCAGAATGTATCAATTCCTCGTACATCCATCCTCTTTCAGTTGATTGTTCATTCAATAAAAATGCATTTATTTATCGAACCCCTGTTGTATATGTGATAAATGTTTGATTCAAGGCTAAATCACACATGAATCTGTTCAAGTAGCTTATTATCTAATAAGAGCTGTAAACTATATATATAAGTAGCTAGTAGGAAGTGAAAAATTACATTATCTCATTGAGTTAGTATAGGTTCTCTGTGGGTTGACAGAAGTGGGTTAATATCTCTGCCCGTTTCATATACTACGCTGAACTTTAGTTCTGACGTAATGAACACACCTGCCCAAACTGCATGACCCTGTCAAGAAATTATTTATTACCTGGAAGACTGTATCTCAGTGACATACCTAGGTACATTGACCAGGAGTCTCATATTTCACACAGTATTGGGTATTTCTCTTTCAAAGGAAAAAAATCATTTTTAAAAAAATTAAAGCTAAATGTTGTATGCAATTAGAAGATTCTTTTTAATTTTCTGTTCTGTTTCAGCTATAGGTCAGATGGTACCAAAAAAGATCCCCTTAAAATCAACTCTATGGTAAGTTCTTTCTATAAAATATTGATACAATGTGAAAAACTTGTTTTTTTTCTTCCTGTTTTTCCCTCATACTGACCTAATAAAATTAAAAAAGCTCTTCTCCAAAATGAGAAGAAAGTCTAGGGGGGTATTTTATTTATGCAGAATTGGAGCAGTGCTCTGTTGAGAATCTGCAAGAGGGTGTGAGCAACAAAAGTCACCTGAATCTTTTCAAGGTTCCCACTAGGGTAGCTTTTTGCATAATTTTTTTTTTGGTCACTCAGGGGCCAGTCTTACATTGCATATTTTCTTGGTCCCTTTCCTTATTTATTCAAAGGTTTGGTGACGAAGGAGTCCTAAGTTAAATTTAAGTGTAGATATTAACGTCTACACTAAAGCAGAAACTTTAACTGGTTAACGCCCAGATTATTTTATCTTGAACCTCCCTGCTTTTTGCCAGTCCCACCTACATATCCTTAGTGTCAAACCTCAGGGTTGCCAGATCCCAAGGGTGTCCTGTGTGATGCCCTGAGCGGATGAACCAGACCTGCGCCTGGGTTTGTTTTCCCTCAGCTAGTGGCCTAAGGAGCCTGAGATAATCGCCCTCCCATTATTATGTATTATTAGCTATTATTATTACCTATGCTGTTATCCGGGCTTCCCTGGTGGCTCAGATGGTAAAGAATCCGCCTACAAAGTGGGAGACCTGGGTTCTATCCATAGGTCAGGAAGATCCCTTAGAGGAAGGCATGGCAACCCACTCCAGTATTCTCGCCTGGAGAATTCCATAGACAGAAGAGCCTGGCTGGCTACAGTTCATAGAGTCACAAAAAGTCAGACACAACTAACCACACAGCATAGGAGGACATGCTATTATCTGAGTATGAGAAGTTGCAAGGTAAACGGAGTAATGATGCTGCTAATGCTGATAAGGCTCTGAGAACTCTGGAATAGTTGCACTTGTTCTCAAAAGGAAGTCCCACACCGACTTCTTCCACTCCAAAATCAGTTTATGCCCCAGGCACCTCATCATGTGTATGAGTCTTCACTTAAACCCCAAAAGAAAACTTGGGCCTTCTTGGAGAAATATCATACGCCATCCCTTATATGAGAAATCTAAAAAGAAATGATACAAATGAACTTATTTACAAAATAAAAACAGACTTACAGACTTTGAGAAGAAACTTATGGTTGCCAGGAGGGAAGGATGGAGAGAAGGGATAGCTAGGGAGTTGGAGATCAACATGTACACACTGTTATATTTGATATGGATAACCAACAAAGTCCTAAGTCCTACTGTACAGCACTCTGCTCAATGTTATATGGCAGTCTAGATGGAAGGGGAATTTGAGAGAGAATGGATGCATGTATACGTGTGCCTGAGTCCTTTGATGTCCACCTGAAACTATCACAACACTGGTAATAAGCTATGCCTGCATGCTCAGAAAAGAAAAAAAAAAAAAGCTCTTCTAGTCTCATGAGACTCTTCTTAAACAGTTCTTGCTTTAATAAAAGCGTTATCTTTAACAGTCTGTCTTTAACAGGCTATCTAATTTTCAGTGTTTGATTTTTATTTTGTTTTGATGTGTCCAATAAGCCCTGTCGTCTCTGTGAACACAGTGACTGTTCAGATCAGGCGTTTGTTTTTCCAAAACAACCTGCATTTCTTCTGTGACTCAGCACCCACTTCCCATAGCCTCCTTTCTTTTAATGTGAAGTGTTCATTGGGTCTTTTTCCTGGAGGACATGTACATTATTTGAGCATATTTTAAACTTTTCCGTAGACTTAAAAGAATTGTAGTCCTTGTTGTAATAGTATTTTTACCATCAGTTTTCAACAGCTTCTGTAGAAAGCAGTGAGGTATAACTACCCTTGTCCTTACATAAAAACATTTTCTTACTATAGCCCTCTCCATACCATCTTTGTGAAATTAGTGGCTGTGAGGCTTAGGCTTATCACTACCTTTCTCTCCTGCTCCACAGAGGAAGGCATTTTCTGATCATGGGTTTCTCAAAGAATTTAAACCACCATGGTTGCCTTGAAACCATGGGCTTCCCAACCTTTCATCACCAAGGATCCCATTTGATGGCTCTACACACCTTCATACTTGTAATTTTCAAACACCGTTT